>NC_057403.1:50428619-51141814 GCF_019320065.1 Cervus canadensis
GAAAACTGACCTTTTCCAGTCCTGTGGCCACTGCTGAGTTTTCCCAACTTGCTGGCATATTGAGTGCAGCACTTTCACACATCATCTTTTAGGATTTGAAATAGCTCAACTGGAATTCCATCACATCCACTAGCTTTGTTTGTAGTGATGCTTCCTAAGGCCCACTTGACTTCACATTCCAGGATGTCTGGCTCTAGGTGAGTGAGCACATCATCATGATTTTCTGGGTCATGAAGATCTTTTTTGTACAGTTCTTCTGTGTATTATTGCCACTTCTTCTTAATATTGTCTGCCTCTGTTAGGTCCATACCATTTCTATCCTTTATTGAACCCATCTTTGCATGAAATGTTCCCTTGGTATCTCCAATTTTCTTGAAGAGATCTGTAGTCTTTCCCATTCTATTGTTTTCCTCTATTTCTCTGCACTGATCACTGAGGAAGGCTTTCTTATCTCTCCTTGCTCTTCTTTGGAACTCTGCGTTCAAATGGATATATCTTTCCTTTTCTCCTTTTCCTTTCACTTCTCTTCTTTTCATAGCTATTTGTAAGGCCTCCTCAGACAGCCATTTTGCTTTTTTGCATTTATTTTTCTTGGGGATGGTCTTGCTCCCTGTCTCCTGTACAATGTCATGAACCTCCGTCCATAGTTCATCAGGCACTCTATCAGATCTAGTCCCTTAAATCTATTTCTCACTTCCACTGTATAATCATCAGGGATTTTATTTAGGTCATACCTGAATGGTCTAGTGGTTTTCCCCACTTTCTTCAATTTAAGTCTGAATTTGGCAGTAATCCAAGTCTATGCCCTGATCTGTAACACTGAAGAAGCTGAAGTTGAATGGTTCTACGAAGACCTACAAGACCACTTAGAACTAATACCCAAAAAAGATGTCCTTTTCATTATAGGGGACTGGAATGCAAAAGTAGGAAGTCAAGAAACACCTGGAGTAACAGGCAAATTTGGCCTTGGAGTACAGAATGAAGGAAGGCAAAGGCTAAAAGAGTCTTGCCAAGAGAACGCACTGGTCATAGCAAACACCCTCTTCCAACAACACAAGAGAAGACTCTACACATGGACATCACCAGATGGCCAACACCAGAATCAGACTGATTATATTCTTTGCAGCCAAAGATGGAGAAGCTCTATACAGTCAGTAAAAATAAGACCAGGAGGTGACTGTGGCTCAGATCATGAACTCCTTATTGCCAAATTCAGACCTGGCCACAGCTGCCCTGAATCTCTCATCTCACTCCTGCCTGGACCCCGAGAGCTTCCAAGCTCTGCAGACTGACCCCTGCCATGTCAGAGGACAGGAAGTAAACCCGTAGGCAGGAAATAGTCCGACTGTTGGGGCAACATGGTGGGTAAGCCAACCTCCATGAGGCAGCCCCAATGACCCCCTCAAAGCACAACCTGACCTTATCACCCTCTGCAGACACTGCCCATGGCTTCCCTGTGTGAGAAACAGCCTGTTCACCACTTTCAAGGGCCTCCGCCCAGCTCTCCATCTTCAGGTCTTATGCCTTGATCAGTCTCCTTTGATTTCTGTTATCTTAAAACCATCAAAAGTAAGTAAGGGTCATGAACACTTCCAGACCACACTTGCTCTCATGTGTTGTACAGATTATAGGTTTTGGGAGCCTTTCAACTGAACTGTAATTAATCAAATCATGTTCCCTAGCTCTTAATGTCATCGAAATGAACAAGCAGCCTAAAATAATTCACAGTGTGTAATGGTAAATCAAATAAATGAGAATGCTGTAAGTGTATGTACTATGATTAACATCTCTGTAAACAGCAGGGGCCTAAAAAGGGTAAGAATGAAAGAAAACTTAAAATAGCTTTTTTATCAGAAAAACGTTTCCTTCCAAATTCCTACTACCCTAGAGAAAAGTTTATCCATCTACACGTCCTGCACTGTTTCACATGTCATGGTGTGGACAGACAGCAGGAGCCAGACTGAGGGGAAGGCAGACAAGGAGCTGGGGTGCTGTGGTCTAAAAGAAGTTCCTAGGACCAGCGTGGGGCAGCAAACCCATCCCACCCGCCCCAGCATGGGGCCACGGCCCAGCCAACCTGCTCACCTGCTCCTTGCTCATGTCCTCCGGAGCCAGCCCATCAACAATCGGAGTGCCTTTGCCTTTGCCTTTCTTCCCTTTCTTTTTGGGCGCCTTGGATTGAAAAACACATGGTTGGGTTAGGGTTCACTTCTGACTGGTTCATTCCCTCTCAGGGCCATTCGGGAGAGGAATTCCTGCCTGGAACCTCCATCTGGACTGCCCACTGTCTCAGGCTTCCATCTGGGCCGCCTCACTCTGCCCTAAGCTTTCCCATCCTTATCTACGGGCACATTCTGTTGACACCTTTGGAACAGCAAGGAGAAATCTCCCCTCTCAGAAGAGAATGTTGCTTTCCTTCAGAAAGAAAGAGGGAGAATTTGTTCCTTGTATACAGCAGAGACCTCATTGGCGTGCAGCAAAATCTACTCAGCCTCAAAAAGGAGTATCCCCAGCAGCACAGACTATAGTGCTTGGCAAGTGCCAGAGAGAAACCTGCAATATATCGCTCCATGGGTGCAAGGTGGGTGCCTCAGAGACCTGGGGTGAAGAGTGCTGGCACAGACTGGCACTCACACACTGTGGGCTCTGTCAGTGGGGTGACGCCTGCTTTTAACCACTTCTCCAAGGTGCCAGAGGGGACCTCCCGCCCCACTCCCTCTCCCGGGGCCACTCAACAGAAAGAAAACTAACGACTTATCCTCTGCCCTCACTTCTCCCAGGTTTCTGTGGCTCATGCTTCTGTCTGTATGTATGCACGCATCTACACGTCTCTGTTACATTTTTATTACCAAAAAAGTTTACAAGGAAATGTTAGAAAGCACAAAGTAACAAGAAAAAAAAAAGGAAAATCACGCATATTTCCCACAAGTTAGTGAAAGTAGATGTATTTTGGTGGTCTTCTTCCAACTGACTTGCAAAAGACAGAGCCGCTGAAATCTTCACTCCTAAAACACTGCCCTCTTTCTAACCCTCTACGCCAAGAAGTCCAACCCATCAGAAGAGCCCAGGGGCTTGTCACCACTCAGCATCTGGGAGTAAGGCAGTGGCTGGGGCCTCTAGAGCCCCTGGGGCCCACACACACAGAGGGGTCCCCGCACTGATGGCCACCCTGCCACACCTGCCTGGAAACTGGGTGACCTACAGCCCGTTCAGCACAGAGGGGAGTGCGCAGCTGAGAGCCCTACCACAGAAGGGGCGGGGATGGAGAACCCCAGAGGCAGCAAGCTCCGCTCTGCTCTGCTCAGTTCCCGCCTTACTCCTCGCAGGTTTGCCCGGGAAACTGCAGTTCCTCTACCACGGGGCTCTGCCCTGGGGACTCCACGTGCGCTGGAACCGCTGTCAGGACCCTCTGGCCACCCTGGTATACCCTAGGCTCTCGATCCCAGAGGCTGGAGGATCTCTATTTCCCAAGGATCTGATTAATGAGCCTTCCATTCCAGGTAGGGAAGCCACTCGACCCAGGTTTTCCAGTCCGGACACGTGCACACCGGGCCCTAGGTCTGGCGACGGGGTAGACGGTGTTCTCTGACCACCCACCCCGGTGTGCACAGGATCCTGGAGAGACCACGTCTCTCAGCTCCACGGGGAAGCCGCGTCCGACGTCTGCAGCACCCTGGGCCCTGCCCGCGAGGACCACCCCCCTCCCCACCAGAGCACCAAGCCCGCAGCTCCAGGACCCCAAAGCTCCAGATCTCCCGTCCCGGGTACTCCCAGCGCGCAAGGCCCGCGGACCCCTGAGGCCCCAGGCCCCCGGCGCGGACCCTACGAGACCGCCTCACCATGTTTGCTGCTTCCCGCCTGCCTGGACGAGCAAACCAAAGCGCCCGGCCTTCCCAGGATGCGCCGTCTCCAGGCAACGACTGCAAAGTCCCGCGCGGAGTCTCGAGAACCATCGCGAGAGCCCGCCGGCCGGGCTGGTGCCTCGCAACGGCGGGAGTCCTTAGCAACTAACCAGGCAGAGTCTGTAGATTTGGGCCGAAGCTGGGCATTATTCACAAGCTACCTCTCCAAGACGCCTGGGAACGCATTCCTTTCGGGACAGTTCTTGTTTACTGCGGGTCTTCCCCACTAAAACTTAAGCTCCACGGAGGTTGGAGGAACGGTTTCCGTCCACTTGTTACGTACTCTACGTGGGTACAGGACCTCCAGTGCATGAACTCCAAGAGGGAGCGAGGGGAAGCGGCCACACCGCGACTTTACCCAAATTAGATTCAAATTCTCGCGGAACCTCTGCCCTTGGGCCTCACCTCACCCTGCCCACCCTTTGACGATTCCTCCCACCTGAGGCTGGAAGACAGCTGGATTTCCACAAAGCCTTAGAGGAAGCAAAAGTAGGCGAGAAAAATATGTTCCAGCGGGGTCCACAGTTTTGAAATCAGCAACTCTCCCCTTCACAAAAACTAACTGCTCTTCCTAAAGAGACTTTGTCCTCCTGGTGAGGAAAAACTAGAAACCTTTGCTACGGGTTTCCAGACGCGCTCTGCAGGAAAAAAAGTCTTCAGGGGTTTTCTTCCCTCTAACTTCTTGCTCTGAAAACTGCTAACTGCTTTACAAATTGCAGAGAGAATTTCTTATCCCTCCTACCATCCAGCTACCTACACCCAAAACAACACCATGTGTTGTCTTGTTTTCTACACTCTTAACATTAGCATCTTACTAAACAGTGGTTTTGCAGCAGGTCAAGGTTTTCTGTCAGTTTGGGGATGGAGAGGAATCTTCTCTCCCTGGAGAACTGCCTTGGGCACAGTGTGAATAGTGGAGAAAGGCTCAGGTCGGGGAAGAGAGCCACAGCAATGAGCCGGGGGTGGGGAGGGTGGTTCCTGTTTCCCCACCCAAGACTTGATTGTTCCTGGAGAGGAATGGCACTTTGGAAGTACTGTATCAACCCAACTGGCACAGAGTGACATTTATAGCAGCCCTATGGCCTCTGGGAGGTCTCATGGTGTCACTGTGCCTGGGCTGACAAGAGCCTGAGCCTGTGTCAGACACGTCTGGTCTGATAGGGGTCTTCTTCCCTAAGTAGGCTCCTCCCACAGGGGTTCTGGCAAGTAAGAATGCAGCCGGATAGCACAGAGTGCTAATAATTATTATTTAACACTCACTTTGCAGACTCGCTATGCTAGGTGCCTCATGCTGACTGGCTTTTTGCTTTAGAATTCTGGCTGGGAGTCCTGAATTAAACGAATGCATTAACAATAATTCCTTTCAACAAAAAGGGCAAGAATAGGAGGGTTAGCTCAGGATAACAAGATAGGGTATTCGTTTGTCACAAACGAACAGCACAGCACGGTTTATCAGTGTGCACTGCAGAGATGAAGAGTTGAGGGAGGCCTTGCTGCCAGCTCTCTGGGCTCCCCACCAAGGCCCATGGCAACCTGTGCTTTTCATGCTGAATTTGAGTTCAGATTATAGAAAAGAGCCTTTCTCCACATAGGCGGCTTGAGATACTTTTAATCGGCATCAAGCTGAGCATCTCAGAAACCCAGATAAATGACATCTGAGTTTCCTACAAAATAACAGACCAAATGTTAATACAAACCCAATGACCTATGGTGAATATCTGGCTCTTCCTAACACCCACGTACATGGTCATCCAGGTAAATTGCCTCAGATCACAACAGCAACTCGATGGAGGCCTGAATGTTAGCATAACAGAGTCCTCAAGAAGACTAAACATTTTTAGAGATCAACAGTGAAGTATTTACAAAAGAAATGACATAATACATATAGGATTGCTTCACAACAACCCAGAAGTGGAAGGCAGCATTGAAAGCAGAGAAGAAACATGATCAACCATGAGTCAGTAATCGCTGAACCTGAATGATGGGTACAAGTGGGTTAATTATGCTATTCTACTATTGTTTGATTTTTTTTCTTTTTATTTAGTTTAATTTTTTTAAGTTGAAGTATAGTTGACTTCCATGAAAATGTTTTGAATGAAAAGTTTGACCCTGGCCTCTGGAGTCAGATCAGCTGGTGCCCTGGACAAGACTCCCTGTGTATCCACTTACTCATCTGTCAAATGGGGATAATTATTAAACACCAAGACTGTTACAGTTACGATGGCTGTGTGACAGGTTGGCCCCAAAGTGAAATGGCTTAATATAGTGACAACATCTGTTTTGCCCATGAATCTGCAACTTGGCTGGGACCCTGTGGGGACAGCTCACCTTGGTTCCATGTATTACCCCCACCCGGGGGAGGGTGGCTCAAAGGAAGGGTCTGGCTCCTGGCTGAGACTTTACACCTGGTTCATTGGCTGCTGTGAGCCAGACAACACTCAAGTGGCCCTTCAAATGGCCTGGGCTTTCTTACACAGGGTGGCCGAATTCCAGGGGAGCCTGGGGATCAAGGCCTGAATCCTACTTAAGACCCAGCATTGGAGTCACATGGCATCAGCTGGACACAGTCCACTGGTCAGAGCAGCAAAAGTGTGAGCTGCCCAGGTGTGAGCAGGAGCACAGGCAGGGTATGGCTGGATGGGACCAGAAGGTTCTGGAAGACATGGGGAATCAGAGACACTGCTCTGACCATTGTGAGACAATACAAACTTCTACCCCAGTAGCCAGTGTCCATCTACTGTCCTGACCTCTCAAGGTCCCCACCACCCTCAGCTCTGTCCCAGAGGGGCTGACCTGCCTCTTGGAGTGCAAACTGCAGCGGCTTGTCCCAGTGGGTCATGACATCATTTTAGCAGTTTTTCTTTGTTTTGTAAGCTAAAGAGAAATAGAAACTATTAGCCTGCCTCTCACTGACTGACAGTTAACAAAGCTATGGGCTTAGGGTGACTGGAGTTGACTGAGGCCTGGAAAGGCTGAAGATGCCTTAGGAGGGTACATTTCCAGCAAACACCAAGTTCACATCTTCCTCCTCTGCGAATTTCTCCACTCCCAGCTGGGAACAAGTCTGTCTCCCTGACGCTCTTCTTTGGTTGGTTTGTGTTTGTGTAGACCAGGGGCTTGCACTTGGCTCCTCTGGCTTCCTGTGACTGGCTGTGCACCTTGGTCGCACTCCCCTGCACTTCCCCCCCCCCCCGCCCCCCGCCGTGTTCAGCTTCATATGGAAAATCAGGGCCTCGTCTGCTAAGGATTCCCCAGGAGAATGAACGCGATACTGTGCATCAAGGGCTTGGCACAGGGCTGCATTCCAGGGCCTTGTGCAGGGGACCAGAGACTGGAAGTGGGACTCCGCTGAACTGTTTGGAGCTCTGAACTGTTTGGAGCTTTCGGCACACCCAGACGCTGCCTGCCTGCCTTCCGGGACGCCCCCTCTCTGCCCGCCTCCCTCTCCTTACCTCCCTTCCCCTCTTCCCTCCCCATTCCCCCCACACCCCAACCCCCGCACCGCGTCTCTCCAAAGCATTTGCCACGGTCTGCAATTCTCGGCTTACGGGCCCTAGGATGCTGTGCCCGTCCCTCCATGCCCCGCGGAGCGCCGGCACGTCGTTGGAGTCCCACAGATGCATGAGGATGATCCCGCACGGTGGCGCGGCTGCTGAGTGAGGGTGCGCGCAGAGACCAGGCCAGGGATGGGGGCCGCGGGCAGATCCGGGTGGGAAGCCGGACTGAAGGGGTGCCGTCGGCGGGGAAGGGTCTGCAGGGGCCGACAGGGGGCGCGCGCAGGGCGGGGCGGGGCCGCACCTGTGCTGCGGGGGCAGAGGAGGAGCCGGCGCGGGGGGGTAGGGGGGGCGGGACCCGGCCCCGGAGCAGCTGCGCGCCCCGCCCCGCGGGCTCCTCCCCGCCGCCGCGGTCCCCCGGCTGCTGCCCCGATGCGCTGCGCAGGGAGCCGGGGCCGAGTCGCCGCCGCAGCTGCAGGGGCGCCGGGGCCGGGTGACGCCGCCGCCGCCGCGCGCGCGTCTCGCAGGCCCTACCGGCCGCATGGAGCCCCCGGAGGGCGCCAGCCCGGGAGGTGAGTGTGGCCCCCCTGAGCCCTAGATCTGCGCCTCCCCGCAGTCCTTTCCCCCAGCCCTCTCACCGACCACGCCCCAGGGCCGCCAGGACCCGCAGGCAGCTCCGAGTTCCCCTATGCCGGGCCGGAGCGTGGAAGCCTAAGCCCGCCGTGCTGGGGAAGCCAGGCCGGGGCACCTCCGGGAGCGGCCCCCGCGCTGGGCTAGAAGAGCACGGACCGCGTCCCCGCCCCCTCGTCCTCCGCGCTCCCGGCCCGGGCAGCGGTGCCTGGCGCGCTCCTGAGTGGGCGGCGCACAATTTGGTCCTGCGCCCCCTCCCAGCCGAGCCGGGGATCCGGGAGATGGGGGCGTGCCGGGACCAGAGTCGGGGTCCAAGTCAGCAAGGCGTAGGGGGGAGGCTACGCTCCTAGCCGCGCATCTGCTTTGTTCGGCCCTGCCGAACCTCTCTGGGGGTTGGGCGGGGAGGCGGCAGCCGGGATGCTGCGGGGCACCAGGCTGAGATACTGGCTCGGGCTTGGAGCGAGGGAGGCGGATGATGCCCCGGGCTCGGCCGGCGGGGGCTCCCACGCCTGCAGGGGTTGCTTGCCCTGGCGCGGCCAGGAGCGCACGCACCTGGGAGGCCAGGGGTGCACGGAGTGACCCCTCCTCAGCTCTTCTGTCAGCTGTCCAGACTGTGGAGATGTACTCGGGGTCTCTCCCCTGGGAGTCTGGCCCTAGCCTGACCCTGGACCGGTGGTGAGAGGAAAACTCTAGGAACGTCCCCTTTCCGGAAGGGTTTTCCTGTGTTGTCGGCCTAGGAAGTTGGATGCAAACTACCGGGCTCCTCCACCCACCAGGCCAGACCCCATACACACCTAGGCTTTCTTGGAGGTCCCTTCCCCAGGAGCCACTCCCTGAGCACACAGGGATCCGCTGGGGGCCACGGAGCCCACGAGGGCCGCCTCTGGAGACCCAAATGCAAGCCGTGGAAGTGTCCTGAAGCAGTCAGGCCACTCACTGCTGTCTGAAGTCTGAGCTGGGCAGGTGCGTTCCAAACACCTTCTGGGGGCCCTTGTCACCCTCCTCCTGAGCACCAGGAGACACACTGGGGAGGGTGGGGGACAGTGGGTGTGGTTTTCTTTGTTTTGTATTCCTGTGGGCTGCACCAGGACCCCGGGGCTTCCGGTTCGGCCTTATGATGATTCGATGGGGAAGGCTTGGCGAGCAAGAGCTTAGGGATGCCGGCAACCAGACCTCTCTGAGCTCCGTGACCACTCCTCTCAGTGGAGACAGACCCCCTTCCCTGCAGATCAAGAGCGCAGACAGCAGCCATGAGGGAAGGGAGTGTTCTGGAGCCGCAGAGACCTGTATTCACCTGGTGCCTACCCTGTGCAGGCACACAGTGGGTCTGGGGCCAAAGCCGACCGACAGACTTCTTACCCCACAGCCACATCCTACCCCACAAAGGCCATGTGTGGGTGGCTGTGACTGTCATTCTCTGAGTTTGCCAACTTCTGGGAACTTATACCGGAGAGAGGGACACATAGAGAAGTAGAACAGAATGCTGAAGCCCCCCATGTGTCCCCGGCCTGCTGCTCACCTGCTTCCACCAGCCTTCCTTCAGTACTAATGTGGCAAATTGAGATGTATTATTTCATCCTTAAGTATCTCTGAAATTACTTCTGTAAGGTCTTATAATTAAAACCTAAATGAATCAATAATAATATCAAATGCACAGACAAGGAGGCGAGAGGTGGGGGTGCACTCTGGAAAGTGCCATTGGGAGACCAAGCGTCTAGTCCACCCACCTCCAAGTCTTGTCCATCTGAGAGAGGGGCCAGGGCCCAGCCCTGGGGGCTGAGCTGAGACAGCGCCCACCAGGCATCTTCAACATAGGGGATGGTGCCCATGCCGCCCTCGCTGCAGCCATGTTGGTTTTATGCTGTTCATTCATTCACTTCATTAATTCGCTCATTCGTGGTGGGTGTGTGCAGAGCCCCTCCTCCAGGCTTGGGGCAAAGTCTTGGGCACACAGCAGGGAACTTGAGATCTGGGCCAAGTTCTTGGCACGAATGTGCTGGAAAATAGGTCAGCAGCTTAGCACAGGGTAACCCTACCATATCTGTTCACAGCGGACCATGGGCAGGGCAGGACTGTGGCCCCCCAGCACCAGTCTCCCCATGCAGGTACTGCCTCAGTGCTTCCACAGGTCAGGGCAGCAGGTCCCCCTGCGGGAACCACAGGCTGCACTTCTTCAGTGGGGCCTGCGCTGGGCTGCTGGTCCATGCTGAGCTTCCTGGGGAACTAGAAACACCCCTCACCTTTGCCCTGGCCTGGGCAACCCTGGGGTTACATCTGGGCCACAGGCAAGCACCCTTGCCCGTCTACCTGTGTGATCAGTCACCACTCTGCTTCATACCCCAGGAACAGCAGGGGGTCTCACCCATGGAGAACCTGTCCCTTCTTCCTACAGCAGTCTATCAAGAGGGTATCAGACAGACTCAGGTAGCACAGCTGCTTAGGAACTCTGGGTGGGGTCTTGGGCTCATTCGCTCAACCAGCATTTACGGTGCACCTGCTGTGCACGAGGACCAAGCCAAGGTCCTGTTTCCTTCACTTCCGGCTGAAAGATCAGCGTCCTTGATGCCAAAGTTGTGTCTTCCGCTGCTCCCTCCCCCTTCCCAAAGCTCTGACACAGGCCCGGACACCAGGATTTACAAGGCAAAGAGCAGACCACTGCCAAAGGGAGAAGAAGGAATAAAAAAGTCGACAGAAGGTGACTTAAAAATTCATGGATAACATATTCCACTGGCTCTGCAACACCATCAGCTAAATGGTGCTATTTCAGATACACTGAAATTTGATAACATGTGCTTCTTAGAATCAATACAACAGGCCACTGTGCCTGTGGGGGCTGGAGGGACCCCTGGATCTCAGGGTCTATAAAGAGGTGCATCTGCTTGCCCTTCCCCCATCTCAGAAGCTGTAGACATCCTCCTTTCCACCTGGACCGAGGCCCATTCCATAAACATGCAGGTAGTTGCTTTCCTACCCAGCTCACCCAGAGCAGCCAGACTCCCTCAGGGCCTTCTCCTGCCCTCCGCTCCACCTTTGATCCTAAGTCCCCTTCTGCCTGGCAAGGGCCTAGCTTCCCTGTGGGCACAAGATCAGGGTCTCCCCTCCCTCCATGGGTTGGCAGGTGGTGGCCCAAGAGTTCCTGCTCCAGAGCCCCTGTGTTAACGTGCCTGTGACAAGCTGATCCTCTCCGTGTTACAGGACAAAACTCGCAGTCCCTCCCTTGTAGCTGGTTGTGACATTAGCTGAAAACCGTGTTGCTGGGGTTGTGTCTAGCACAGAAAACCAGGAGCCACTGTCACTCTTCTTCTTCTTAACCCAGAGTCACCCGCCCCATGTGGAGGCTCCACAGAAATGGCAGCACCTGGCCAGAGCCCCCAGCCGAACAGAGGCCACCCTGCTCACCCACCAGGATGGGCCACGTGTGCGGAAGAGGAGCAGGACACTCCACGCACGCGTGTGCCCTTGGGGAGGGCGATCTGGCCGCTGTGCCATCTCCTCTTAAGAAACAGAACCATGTCCTACAAAGGCCCCAAGGGCTTTCTGGGCCTCGAGCTGCAGCAGGAACTTTGAGGTTCAGGAAAGGTGCCCGTCAGGCCGGGCGGGCCGGGCTGCCAGCGGGTGTAACCCTGCCCTCCGAGGATGCTCAGACACCACGTGCCAGATGTGGCAGCAAGGTGGAAACCAGATCCTGAGCCCCATCCGGCAGGGCTGGCCCCGGGCCCCAGTGACAACACAGCAGAGGGCAGAGACGGGCAGGCCCTGCCAGTCAGCAGGCCCACCTGCCCTCAGTCACGCTTCCCAGGGAGGGGTGCCCTGAGGCTGGGGCAGCCCAGCCAGCTCTGCAGCCGCAAATCCATGTCCCACTTCCCACTCAGCCAGGACCTTCTAGACCTACGCGGCCTGCCGGGCACGTCCAGGCTGCTGGCCGCACAGGCCCACCCCTCAAAGGCAGCTGCTGGTGCTGGGCCCCCCTGATCCCCCTTGGCAGCTGCTCCTGTGGTCTCGTCCACACCCCACTCTCCACTCGCCCGCCAGGTCAGCAAGGCCCCACTGCTGACGGAGGAGGGACTCTGCACTCTATACTGGACACCTGTTCGGCTTGGGGGTCCCTAAGCTGAGGGCAGGTCACTATGGAGAGGGGTCTCAGGGGAGCCGAGGGGTCCAGCTGCCTCAGGGCACGTGCCTGACAGACGACTGGGACCCCGGCTGTGGGGGGAGGGACACTAGAGCACTCTGGAGGGGAGGAATGGGTGAGCTGTGGATGGAAGGGGCCCTCCTTGGGGTGGAAGCCCCACCTCGCCCACCAAGCAGATCCCCAAGGGGCCTCGGCTCTCGCCTGACAGAGACAAGCTGTTACATGAAAACGAAATTTGAGCAGAAAAAATCCCTGGGGGAACGTCCCCAGTTGTGAGGTTGGCGGGGAACAGGTCTGCCACGTGCCCCGTCTAGTAACTCTTTCACTGTGAGATATTTTGAGTTCAAACACAACATAGGACAGACACATGAGCCGGGGCCAGGCTGGATTAAAGCAAATGTATGACCGTCCACTAGACCCTCAGTTCAGTCCAGTCGCTCAGTTGTGTCCAACTTTTTACAACCCCGTGGATTGCAGCACACCAGGCTTCCCTGTCCATCACCAACTCCCAGAGCTTGCTCAAACTCATGTGCATCGAGTCAGTGATGCCATCCAACCATCCCATCCTCTGTCATCCCCTTCTCCTCCCGCCTTCAATCTTTCCCAGTGTCAGGATCTTTTCAAATGAGTCCGTTCTTCCTATCAGGTGGCCAGAGTATTGGAGCTTCAGCATCAGTCCTTCTAATGAATATTCAGGACTGATTTCCTTGAGGATTGACTGGTTTGATCTCCTTGCAGTCCAAAGGACTCTCCAGGCTCTTGGAATAAGTTCATGATCTGAGCAACAGTCAGATCCCAGTCTAATTTTTGCTGACTGTATAGAGCTTCTTCAGCTGCAAGATGGTCTTCTTTATTAGTAAACCCTAGTGGGACCAAAAGTAGACAGGTGACAGTACTGGGGTCTTGGGGGCTCTGACAGAACCAGCAAGGGTCCCCGCAAGACCAGCAGTGATTCCCGTTCGAGTAAGGAGGGCAGAGGGTCTGGAAACTAGAGAATGAGGAGCCGGGGAAAGTCAGCTTCCTCAAGAGAAGCCCCCGGCGCCCTGTCCGCCTTCCTGACCCAGGACCACCCCCGTCACTACCTGAGCCTTGAGGGCTAGCCCCATGGGCCAGGTTCTCAGGTCCTCCCAGCCTGCGTCCTGGCAGTGGGGGTGGAAGACCCCAGCCCCTCCCGGGTAACGCCCTCTCTGTTGCAGGTTTAGTTAAGGAGGTCGACGTGCCACAGGCTGCTCTCAGCACCCCCGTCCCTGTCACAGGGACCGGTAGCCAGTCTCCCGTGGCTGAGGAGGAGTTGGGCGTCCCAATACCAGCACCAGGGCTCCTGCAGGTCACGGAAAGGCGGCGTAAGTACGGCCCACCCACCCATCATGCTCCACAAGCCCCCCGGGACCAGGGATGGGTCTCTGGGCCCCGCTGTGCCCCAAGGAGCAGGCACCAGGAATGGGTCAGCCCCACCCTGTTCCCACCACCTCGTTCCCCCACACTGGCCGTCACCAGGCCCACTGACGTGCCCCTCCGCCCCCAGAGCCGCTGAGCAGCGTCTCCTCCCTGGAGGTGCACTTCGACCTACTGGACCTCACCGAGCTGACTGACATGTCTGACCAGGAGCTGGCCGAGGTCTTTGCAGACTCGGACGACGAGAATGTGGCCAGCGACTCGCATGCAGGTGGGATTGCCACCGGGAGTGTTATGGGGAGGCCCTGGGGCCTGAGACCACCCAGCACCACTCCCTGAAGACCTGGTCTAGAAAATTATTTCCTTTCTAATGCATGTTTGTCGACATGGCACCATTTCACTCACTGCTTCTGCACTTTATACACCCTTCTGCTAACTTTAAGGAACTGTCTGCCCCTCCTCAATTTCAGTTTTCAAACACCAGCAAAAGGCCACAGCCACATGCCCCCCTAGTAGTAGAATTCACTATGCGGATTTAATTACAAGGCAGAGTACAAAAGGGGTGGCATTAGCCAGCCCTGGCTGCTCCTCAGCTCAGTTCCTGGGAAGCACTGGACCCCACTGACCAGAGAAATGGCATGCAAGCCACTGGGAGTGTGGGGGCCCAGAGACCTTCCTCCCTCCCTACTGCCCACCCACAAGGGCTCCAAAGCCAGGCTCACAACCAGGGCGGGACCCTTCTGGAAGCATCAGGAAAGCCAGTGCCCAGGCTGCACCCAGACCCACGTGCACACGTTGCTGGTACCAGGGGGCCCCCAAGGTGTGGCCGGACACCATGCTGGAGGCACAAACAGGCCAGGCAGTAGATGCAGGAGTGACTGGTGAGCCACACTGACCCAGCCCATGTTCCCACCAGGCCTACACCCACTGCCCCGAGCCGGCTGTCTGCGCTCACCCTCCTGGACGCGCACCAGGGCAGAGCAGAACCGTGAGAAGCAGCCCTTTGGCGACCCTGAGCGGCAGCCTGCCATTGTGGACACGATTCTTACTGTGGAGAGGCCCAAGGAGGACTAGGCGGGCTGGCCTGGGGCCAAGATGGGGCAGATCCGGACAGCCGTGGCCACGTGGACACTGCCCGCCCTCCCCACTGCGGCTCTGGGCTGGGGTCTCAAGGCACTTCAGCATAAGCATGGCCCAGTGGCCTTATATCAGCTCCTTCCTGGTCCCTGGGTCAGGGACAAGGCCCAGGGATGAGATGAGACTTGTCTGCAGGAATGGTGTTGTCATCTGTCACCAGAATCCTGGGTGGGGCCAGGGTGAGTGGGGATCTGCTGGTGAGAGGGGGTGAACCGCCATGCCAAACTCCAGCCCATAGGAGTCTGCTGTCCAGCCAAGGAGTGGATAGGGGAGTGAGTCCCCAAAATCACCTGATTCCCCCCTGCTCCCTGCTGCTGCCCGGGAACACTGTTAGCACCAGACACCCCCAGCAACTTGCTCGTCCTCCTCCCTCCATCAGCCAGACCCACCTTCCTAAGCGCGGAATGCCAAGTCCATCAAGACGGCCTCAGACGGCAGGGCAGGCAGGGCTTGCCCAGTCTCCACAGCCCACCAGGCACACACACGCACACACGTGTAGGTCTGTGTCCCTGGCTAGCGTCCCAGTCTGGGGTGCAGCAGTCAGAGGAGGTGGGGACATGAGGGCACTTGGGCACAGCCCCTGAACCCCAATTCAGGGATGCCAGGCTTGACTGCTCCCAATGCTGCTTATGTGCTGAGGACAGGACTAGCTTCCAGTCTGACAGCAAGTCCAGTCTGCTTTCTGTCCCCAAGGCCACCTGTCCTGACCCCTTCTTCACTGAGACATTTCTGGGGAAGAAAAACAGGCTCCTCTGTGGAAGCCCTGGGCACACCCTGCCAGGAAGGGTCGCTGCTGCACCAGGACTGGGGCGACACTCCTGCACACGAGGGGCAGCTGCACGGGGGTGATTTCCAAGAGTCTAATGGAAAAGGGGCCCCACGAGGGCCGCCGCGCCCCACCCACCCCGGGGTCTTTCCTCCAGCCCCCATCCTTCCTGCTGCAGCTTCCGTGACCTCGTTTCGAAAACGCGCAATTAAAACGTCGCCCTGTCCTCAGTCTCGCGGACCACTGTCTTCCTTTCCGACTGACACCGGCGCTCAGGGGCGGGGGCTGCGCAGGGGCAGGGAGCTGGCTGCTCGAGAAACCTCCAGCTCTGTGCTCTGGTCCTCCCCCAGCTGAAGCCTCTGGGGGCTCCACTGTGACACACTGGGGGCTAGCATTTGGCTCTGTCCCCACAAGCCCAGGCTGGAAGAGGCAGCCCCAAAAGGCTCCTCCCAGCCCAGGGCAGGATCTGGGGAGGCAGCCGGCAGGGAGGGCCAGTCTGTGAGCAGAAGAGTAAGAAGAGAGCAGGCAGTTCCTCCCAAGGGGTGGAGCCTCCCTGAGCAGACACTCAGCCAGGCCTCAGCCCAGATGCTCAGCCAGATGAGGGAAGCTGAGCAGACAGCAGTGGGTGAGAGGACAGGGCACACATGCAGGGCGCTATCACCAGGGGTGAGCCGTGGACCTGGAGAGGGGCAGCAGCCCAGGCTCGGGACAGTATGGGGCTTTCCTGGGGTGAGGGGAGCATTACCTACATTGGAAGGTCCCAGAACAGGCCCCTGCAGGGTCCCCAGCAGTTTAGCACAGAGGCTAAGTGGTGGAGGCTGCAATACAGGGCAAGCCCCAGAGACAAGAAAATCAACAATACATGTTCTACAAAGAGCAAAGCTGAAAGTGTTTGTCCCAAGTTGGAAATTCTATTTTTGAGGCAAACATACCAAATGATGTGGAAAATTTCATCCCCAAGGTCGTGTGTGGGCTGGGCTGGCAACAGGGGGGCACCCCTTCACCCACTATCAGCCCAGAAAGCCTGTCCCCCCACCCCCTCAAGGCAGGAACTGCTTCTACTGTCACGACTCTGATGACTCCAGCCCTCTGGCTGTGTGCTGGGGACCCATGAGGCCATTTCCACTAAATCCAGCTCCCTGGGACCGGGCCCTAGTCTCACTCCAGGTCCAAGCAGACAACTGCCGGCAGGGTGCAGACAACTGCACCCTCAGGGGCTGTCCTGTCCCATGGAGCAGCCCAGAGTCACCTTCTGGATTCTAACAAAACCAGGCCACCAGGAACAGCTTCCCAGAGACTTTCCAGCAACAAGGCCCTACCCTGAGAAAAGGGCAACCCCTCCCTCTCAGTTTCAGGCCCCTAAGGCCCCCCAACCCGGGCCACATGCCTATGGGAGTGGTGAGCTCCATCCCTGAGGACCAGCTGGCTTTCCGCTACCCAAACTGCCATCCCCTAGATTCTGGGCTTACACACTTCTTCTGCTGAACCTCACAGTGGGCTGACCTGTGAGTGCTTCTGAACTGGGCCTTCTCTCCCTGGGGCAGGTGAAGGCACCTGCACTGACCAGGTCCCCAGCCCCCCACTCAGATAGAGGCCGGGTCCCAGCCCCCTCGGTGGAAGGGTGCCTGCAAGGAGCAGGAAGCCCGTGCTTCAAGGGTCCTGATCGGAAGACAGCTGTTTGCCGGTTGTATGTGCTTTAATTTGCTTCCTGGGGGTCCCGGAGGCTGCTCTCCAGGCAGGCACGCTAGGCTGGGCTCTCCTGCAGTGGGCGCCCTAAGCCGCCCTCCTCCGGCCCCCCACGCCAGCCCTGCAGACCCTCAGGAAGGGCCGTGTCCTCCTCCAGGCCGCCCGTGCCCTCCACGAGCTCCTCATAGGTGATCTTCTCGGCGAACGGCCGTGGCCCGAGCAGCTCCACCATGTCAGCCCGCTCCAGCACCTCCTTCTCCAGCAGCCGCCTGCCCACCTGGACACCCAGCAGCTGTCAGCCGGCCGCCCCGCCTGCAGAACCCCACCAGCACCCGGGGTCCGGCCACCCACTCGCCTTGTCCACCTGCTCGCGGCAGCGGGTGAGCAGGTCCAGGGTGCGTGCATGCGCAGAGCCGATGAGCCGCCGCACCTCCTCGTCTATGAGCTGGGCCGTGGCCTCGCTGAACGGCTTCTCCACCAGTGCCTCACCCGGCCGCGGGAGATCGAAGGACATCTGGCCCAACTTCTCGCTCATCCCGAACTGCACGATCTGCAGCGGGCGAGTGCCGGGGTCAGCCCGGTGCAGAGCCCCCCGCCCCCCACCCCCCATGGCTGCTGCTCTACCTGGGCGTAGGCGCTCTGGGTGACCTTTCTCAGGTCGTCCTGGGCCCCCGTGGTGACCCGCCCGAAGAACAGCTGCTCAGCCACGCGGCCGCCCAGCATGGCGCACATGCGGTCAAAGAGCTGCTCCCGCGTGTACAGGTACTGCTCCCTGGGCAGGCACTGGGCATAGCCGAGCCCCTTGCCCCGGGGGACGATGGACACCTGGCAGACACAGCAGGGCTCTCCGTCATCCCCAGGGTGTCTCCACAAAAGTGTGGGAGGAGAGGAGACCCTGGGCCCCAGTGCTCACAGGGGGTCACCCTGAGGGTAAACACAGAAATACCCTCTGTCTCACAGTCCCCAGGAAGCTGTGGAGGGGTCTGCCTTCGGGGAGAAGCTTACAGTGAGGTGAGTTTAACCAGGAACCTCCAGGTGTCAGGTGGCCAGATCCAGACCCTCCTGGAACCAGCCCCCTGCCTCTGCCCTCCCACCCACCCTTCAAGGACACATTCTAGACAGTTCCATCCCTTGGCCCCCGGGGCAGGAGCAGGCCCTGAACCCACAGGAGATGTGTAAGGGGCCAGACTGACCTTGAGCAGGGGGTCTGCGTGTTCCAGGAACCAGCCCACCACTGCATGGCCAGCCTCGTGGTAGGCCACCATCATCTTCTCATTGGGCTGCAGGACCTGTGTCTTCTTCTCAAGGCCTGCAAGTCACACTCCTGGTGAGAGGCACAGGAGGAACGCCAGCAGAGAGGTGGGAACCAAGCCCCCACTCCGGCGTGCCGGGGGCTGGTCAGAGCAGACCTGCAGCCTGTCGGCTCCACACACACTGCTCAGGCCCACAGGGGTCTGTCCCTGCAAACCAGATGCTAAGCTGCCTTCTGCTCTGCAGACATCCTGCACCCCACTCCACTTCCCATGCAAGCAACATATGCTCAGGGAGACCTGTTCTTAGGCAGCAGGGTTAGCTACTCTATGGCTCAAGTGGTAGTGAAGCCAAAGCAAGGAGACAGGAGCGTTCTCTACACCCTGTACACTCAGTCACAGGCAGAGAACAGGGCACAGAGAGACACAGACGACTAGCGTGTGTCAGTTTCACAGCAGCTCAACTCAGCATGGCCCAGGACAGCACCGAACGGCTGTGGCAACTGCCTTGGGCTCCTGACACTACACGCCTGTGCACGTGTCACACCTCAACACAAAGTGAAGCGGACGAAGTAACTCCAGCTACCCACCGTCTGGACGGGCCAGTGCTCACGGCCGTGGGTGGGGTCATGGACGGCTGCTGGCCACGCGGATGCCTCCCTGACCTCTGTCCCCAGGATGGCACTCCAGAGATCTCGACCCCCAGGCTGAAGCCTGCACCCGCTCTGGGTATGCTGGCCACTGGGAGCACTGGGGACCCCGGCAAATTTCCCAGGGAAGCACCCAGCAGGCCGTCCTCTAGGCCACAGTGGGCACCCAGACCTGGGTCTGACTCAGCACCCTGGAGGTTACAATTCTCTGAGATTCTGAACGTTGCTCCAGGAAGAGCAGGAGAGCTGCTGGCAGGTCCCGCGTCCCAGATCTGGGTCTGGAGAGTTGCCCAAGTGGAGTACCCTGAAGAGAGCCTGGGGTCCCAGGGTGGAAACTCACCCACGGTGTCCCAGCTTACCTCCAATGACCCTCTCGATGGCCTGCTCGAAGTGCTTCTCCCCGACAGAGGGGCTTAGGTGGCGGGCGGCGATCAGGGCAGCTTCGTTGCAAACATTAGAAATATCAGCACCTGACCCGGAGAAGGAGAAACCGTCCATCAGGGGCCCAAGGCAGGCTGTCACAGGGACTCTGCAGCACTGGAGCCAGAGCTAAAACAGGTCAAGGGCGTGAAGGAAAACAGGACCTGCTCTGTCACTGCTGCTTTCAGCCAGTTTCTTGGCTCAATGATTTCCTGAGGTGTGATTCATTTAACATAAAATCTATCCATTTAAAAATGTGTACATTTCAAAGACTTTCAGTAATTTCATCAAGATGTGTGACAACTGCTGTCATCTCATCTTAGACATCCCCATCATGAAGGTGCTGTCTGGGGCTAGATCCTGTACCCAGGCTTAGCCAAACATGACTCTACCTTCTACGTCTTCAGACGTGCCCATCCTGGAAGTCTCACGTAAGTGCAGTCACACACTATGTGGTCTTTTGTGTGTGCTCATTTCACACGCAGTGTTTTCCCATGCATCCACTGTCAGGAGCATGTCCTGGTATTTCATTCCTTTTCATGGCTGAATAAGGTTCCATCTGCCCTAAGGCAGCCACAGGAGACACCAGATTCCACAGATGCTCGAGTCACTCATGTAACATGGCCAGCTCTATCTGCAGGTTCCGCCCACCGTACACACATCTACTGGTGACACGTTGCTGGACACTGGGGTGGTCTCCACTGTTTAGCTATTATGAGTAACGCTGCTGTGAACATCCACGTGCAAGCCTTTATGCAGACAAATGTTTTCAGTTCTCTTAGGTAGGAGTGGAACTGGAGGTCATATGCTAACTGTACTTCACTTCTAAAAGAAGTGCCAGGCCGACTTCCACAGCCACACTACTTCACATCCCTACCAGCAACATGCGAGCATGCTCATCTCCCTACATCCCTGCCAACCCTCCGTCTGTCTTTTACGGCCATCCTGGTGGGCGTGAGGTGGTGTCACACTGTGCTTTTGATATGCATTTTCCTAACAACTAATACCATGACCACCTTCTCACATGGTTTCTGGCCATTTGTATACTTTGGAGAAATGTCTATTCAAACGCTTTTCCCATTTTTAAATTGGGTTCTTTATATATTCTGGATTCTAGACCCTACCAGGTGCATAATTTCCAAACATTCTCTTCCTTTCTGTGGGCTCTTTTCATCACATCAATAATGTCTCTCAATGCACAAAAGATTTTAGCTTTGAAGAAATCTATTCTATAGTTTTCTCACTTGCTGTCTGTGCTTTAAAAAACCATTGCCAAATCCAAGGTCCTAAAGATTTTAAGACCTTTTACAGTTCTCACTCCACCGCTCAGGTCTCTTATCCACTCTGAGTTGACTGCTATATGTGGTCTAACGTCCAGTTACGTCTTTTAGCTTGTGGAAATACCTGTTCAAACAGGCTATTCTTTCTCCGTTGGATGGTCTTCACACCCTTGACAAAACAACTGACCGAGATGAACAGGCCCACACCTGGCCTCTCACTTTTATCCTACTGGTCTGCATCCGCCCTCAGAAGCCCCACACTGGGGAAGTGTCCGCCACTTTGTGCTTACAGGCTGTGCGGCTCTTCCATCCCCTGGCAGCTCCACGTGAAGCTGAGGATCCAGCTTCACAATATGTATAAAAGTTCTGCTCCTACGCAGCCCCTCTCATCTTCACAGGTTACATCTTTCTACACTGTGTGCCCATTAACACAGATATGTCATTATGGTTTTACACACTTGTCCTTTATACGGGATGCCTTAATTTCTCCTTCACTGTGGAAGAATAGTTCTGCCTGACCCACTGCCTCCTGGCCTCCATTTCCAAGAGAAGTCAGCTGCTACCCTTTGGTCTTGCTGGTCTCAAGGCCTCTCCCTACATCTGACCAATGTGGATGATATTGTCAGTGTGGGCATCTCGGGCTTTATCCCACTTCCTGGATGTGCAGACTCAGATCTCTTATGCACTGTGGGAAGTGTTGGCCAGGACTTCTTCCCTGGGTAGCATACCAAGCGGATGGGGCCTTATCCCCATCATCACCACATTACTTTCCTGGGGCGGTGGGGGGAGCCGGGTGGTGGGGGGCACAGCGCAAGCTGACAAAAGCCAGCTTTGTGGCCTCGGGTGTGCCCACCAGATTCACAGTCCTAAAGACAAGGGCTCACTTTCAGGACCAAATGACACAACCAGAAACCACCTGCTGATGATGTGCCCAGTCCCAGGGCAGTCGCCCGGCCTCCATCACTCACCTGTGAAGCCTGGAGTGAGGGCTGCAAGCTTCCTCGCCAGGGCATCCTTGCTGAGGCTCTCATCCAACTTGAGTGGACGCAGGTGGACCCTGAAGATAGACGACCTGCCTTTGATGTCCGGGGGGCCTGAGAGAGAGAGGCACAGGTAGCCAGGGTGGGGTCACCCGCAGCTGCTTCACCAGGGCCAGGAGGACCCTCCCCTGCATGTCTGCACTGCACACTTGACTACCCAACCAGGGCCAGAGCTCCCCATGGCAGAAACGACCCACAGGTCACATCCATTCAGCTCTCCAACATATCAAACACCTTCCTCACTGTGGGGCCTCCAGTCCACACAACTCAATCCCCAGGATGGCTGCTCTGGCAGCAGGGGACCTGGGCAGGACTGAGGTCCTAAGTTTCCAGGATCTGCTCACGAGTGGGAAAGGCCAGGGTGAATGCTTCTCTCGTAAACAGTGCACAAAAAAGAAAAGCTAAAGTACCCAACACTGTCACATCACTCCCAGCTGCATGGACTGCTATGACCTTCTCCCCATCCCAGCCACACCTGTTCTTCCCAAAGTGGGGCCCAGTCCTGCACCTCTACTGTTTCACAAGTAGGGTTAGCTGCTTTAAGGCACCTCAAAACCTCCTCCAAATACATAGCTAATGATCGAACCAAACTTTCAACCCTCAGCATACTCACCAATGTAAATCTGACGGTCGAAGCGGCCTGGCCGCATCAGGGCTGGATCAAGGACATCGGGGCGGTTGGTGCCGGCCAGCACAACGACGTTTGTGGTAGAGCTGAATCCTGGACACGAGAGAAGCAGGTGAGCCCAAGCAGGGCCCGGCCAGCAGCTGTCTTCTCTCCCCTGCACACCTGGCCCCCAACTTTCCAGGACCACTGCCCACCCCGGGAGCCGTTACAGGCAGGAAACGGTGGCTCTGGTCCCCACAGTCCTCACATCTCTGGCTGTAACCAGACCTTCCTCAGCCAACTGGGAACCCCATGGCCCAGTCTCAGGGTGTGAACTCCCATCTTAATTTGTTAGAGATCCCTGCCAACCTCTCACACCACACAGCGAGCTGCCGGAACCACGCAGACCCCTCCACCCAGGTCCTGGATGGCTGGGTGGCTTGCTGGGCCCAGGAAGCCAGGCTGGACGAGAGCAGGGGAGATGCAGTGGGGAGAGGATGGGGGTGCCCAGCAGGATGAGGGCCTGACTCACCAGCACTCTTCCTCAGAAAAGCCTGCTGGGCCCCTGAGCCGCCCCAGGACCTGGGATTCAGGGAGGGGCCCCCCATGCCTCAGTCGTCTGAGTAGATATTTCCTCCTGGGAGGCTGGGGTTGTGACCCATGCTGGGCAAAGACTGCCATGTGACTAGCCCCAGGGGAAACCCTGTTCTGGTCGATGACACTCCTGAGTGTCACCCAACTGGCTGCCAGGGAGAAGCTGCGACCCGGACTCAGTGGGCAGAGAGTTCTGGAGGCCATGGCCACTCTCCCGGCCCAGGCACCTGCTCCCCATGATTCTCCCAGGCCCTGGCCCGGCAGTCAACTGTGATTATGAATCCAGGGACCCACGGATTCCTCCCAAATGACCAACCTGGGGTCATGTTGGGTACCTTGACTCAACTCCAAAGCCAAGTGAGCACAGGACCTGCCAAAGGTCCAGTCAAAGCTTCTCCAAATCCGAACCTGGCACAAACGCCCAGACCCTCCCCGAGAGGCGGCAGCAGGCCCACGGCTGTCACCCGGACCAGACCCTGCCCGAGCAGGAGTCCCGAGGGGGAGACAGGGTTCTGGAGCAGGAGGCAGAAGGACAAAGGCGGCAAGGACACAGCCTGGGCATCAGCCCTCATCCGGCTGCTGAGCTTGGAGGGCAGCTCCCTGCACTGTGGGGCCTGAGGACAGCATTCCTCAGACTGTGCGAGCAGGGCTCTTGCCTGGGGAGCTCTGCCCAGAGAGCAAGCCCACTCACCGTCCATCTCCACGAGCAGCTGGTTCAGGGTATTCTCCTGCTCGCTCTGGCCTCCAAAGTGCCCACGCCCACGCTTCCGGCCAATTGCATCAATCTCATCAACGAACAAGATACAGGGAGCATTTTTCCGGGCCATTGCAAACATGTCACGAACCTGAAATAGGAGTCCAGTGTGCTCTGTCACTGGCACCAGGACAGGACTAAGTTCCCTGGGCTGAGGCCCCACCTCTGGGGCTTGACTCCCATCTCGGCTGCTCTGTCTGCCCGCCAGGTCGTCTTTACATCCATGCTGTGCTCTGCGCCCATCCCCAGGGTCCCACCCAAAGGCCAGGGCAAGGACAAGGGTGCCTTTACCTACCCGAGCTGGGCCAACACCCACAAACATCTCCAGGAACTCAGACCCATTCACGGTGATGAAGGGCACACCAGCCTCCCCCGCGGTTGCCTTGGCAAGAAGTGTCTTGCCGGTACCGGGAGGACCTGTGAGCAGGGCTCCCTGAAACAGAAAGGCGACACCTGGTTCTGAAAGGGGAGAGATGGGGCCAAGCAGAGTCTCGCTCAACTGACTCCTCAGCCTACTCCATGCTTTCGGCCAAGGTGTGCCTTCCGTTTGAAACCCTGCTTGTAAGACAAAGGCACATTTATCATGAAAAGTTCAAATGCTGCAGGTAAAGGAAAGGCCCCCAAAGCCCCAGTCCAACCAAGCAGGTTATTTCTTCAAGTGACGCTCCCAGGGCAGGACTCAATGGATCTCACGGTCCAACATTTACTTTAACAGTTACTGTCAAATTGCTCTATGAAACACACCAACTCACACCAGGACGAGCAAGAGGCCCTCCCCACACTCGCTCCTGTGATTCTGTTCAGCACGTCCGACAGTGGCACCTGCGTGTGGTACTGTCCGCAACCTGCCTGGTTCTACACTGACTCAACACTGAAATTCACACCCCAGTAACACACCTCAGTATTCCTTTCATGAGGAGGGACTTAAAGGGGGGCTTACACTACTTTATTTCTAGTTGACAGTATGGGTTAATATCTACTTATTTCAAAAGAGACCAAAAAGTTGTTTTTCCTAAGTCTGTAAAAATAAAAACAAAACATATAAAGGTGGGGAGGATGAGGGAGCCTCAAAACAAATTCACAAGGTGCCAGGTCCCCAGGTCCCCATGAACATGGATATGGACTCACAGAGGGTCTCCACAAAGCAGTGGGTCATGGGACCAGGGGATCCCTGGGCCCGCCACACCTGAGCTTTCCAGCCAACCTTACCAGGTGGCCAAAGAGAAGCACAGGTCTACTGCCCACTAATCTCCAGAGGTCAGTCACGTTCTCCTGCTGTTCAGGAGTCTCAGGGAAACACACAGAGCTACCAGGAAAGTCAGTGCACTGAGTCTCCACCCTGGAGAGCTTGCGGCCTGGAATAGAGCCCAGAGACACCTTGGGGCGGGGGGGGTGTGGGGAGTAGAGGGGCGGGGGGCCGCAGTCTGTGAGCCTCTTCACAGACCTTTCTGTGAAGGGGATTCAGCTTCTGCCAGGCCCTCCAAACGTCCATGACACCTAGAAGCACCCCAGGGAAAGACAGCGGCCACAATCTCCACAGTGCCACTTCCTATGTGCAGAGCCTTGACCCGTATCCATAATGCACACCTGTCCCACTGCTGAGTCGTGGGTTTTCTGACAGGCAGCTGACCCCAGACCCGTTCACGGTGGTTTGTACTTGTTGGTTCTTTATTTTCTGGGGTTTTCTGGCTACGCCACACAGCTTGTAGAATCTCAGTTCCCCAACCAGGAACTGCACCTGGGCCCCAGGAGTGAAAGCACGGTGTCCTAGCCTCTGGATCAGAAAATTCCCTGCACTTGCTTTAATTATATACTTCAACAATAAATAATAGAATAGAAAGTCGTTTCTTCAAAAACGAAGCTAAAAATGTTATATAATAAAGCAATCAAGGCAAATTATTAAAGAAAAAAATGCTGTCAAACTGAACGGACAAAAAACTGAAATAGTAAGAAAATGTCATAAAAATACATGATTCTGCACTTAGAACTGCTTCGAAGTTCTCAGTTCAATTTAGAGAAACAACACTACAGACAAAGGCTTTCCTGGTGGCACGCTGGTAAAGCATCTGCTTGTGCTCTCTCAAGTCAGTACCTTTGGAATTTTGGCCCCAAGGTCCTGGTACTGTTTGGGGTTCTTCAGGAAATTCACAAACTCCATGATCTCCAGCTTGGCTTCTTCGCAACCAGCCACGTCTGCAAACCGCACGCCGATGTCATCCTTGATGATTTTGGCTATTGTCTCACCAATGCCGAAGAGGCCTCCTCCTCGCCTACCACGCCCAGCCCCCATCGGACCCCTCCTCATGACATAGAGGAAGATGCCAATCAGGAGAAGGGTGGGCACCAGGCTTCGCAAGAAAGACCTAGAAAGGCCAAGAAAACCATCTGTCACATTTCCTTGAGAGACAGGCCGTGAACAGTGGACTCTGCTACACAAAAGCAAGCACCATCCATCTGGACACACAGCCTCACCCACTGTAAAGGGTCCTGTCCACGCGAATCTGTCTGCCTGATTTCCCCTGTGGGCAGGGCAGGGCAGGGCAGCCGTGGCCTGCCTCCAGAAACCCCCTGACCCAGCCTCCTCCCAGCTAGTTCTGCCCTGCTGCCACACCACAGCCCTCAGGCTACCAAGCTGAACATTTCCCCACCAGTTCTTTCCCCAGTAAAAACACAGCTAACAAACTTGTCTTTCCCACAGACACTGACTACCAGCAGACACCTACAACATGCCTGAACAAGTTCAGCGTGTCCAGCACCAGGGCCCGACCACACCCGCTCACCCATCGCTCTCAGTGGTGTAGACCACAGCCGTCTGATTGGGGGGCTCAATGCCTAGCTCCCACTGGGCAGTCTGCAGGTTGCGCTCGAAGGTGTCCACACTGCCAATGCTGAACCATGCATACTTCTGCAGAAACCAAGGGGCCAAGCGATGGAGGGGGCCGCCCCTCATGGCCACCACCCGCTCCCCAGCTTCTCTCACAGCAAAGTCCTGAGTGGCTCTGATGGGCCTCCTGTCCTGGCCCCAAACCATAGGCTTAGGTTTGAGGTCAAAGTACAAATGTCTATCAATGGCTGAGTCTGCCTCTGTCCCCTATCTGTCATTTTAGTCTCTCCTCTCAGAGCTCAGCTGGTGACTGTCCATGGTATTGGGCAAAAGTGAAGCATAGTTACAGCTTCATTAGAGTCCTATGCTACCTGGAAGACTGTTCTCTACAGGCACATGGGCACAGGTGGGTGCTGGAAAGTGAAGCCAGGAGAGGCATTTCTCCAATAAAACAAAAAACTATCACGTATTCTTTTTCAGGTCACACGGCTTGTGGGATCTTAGTTCCTGAACCAGAGGCCTTGGCCATGAGGGCCCCTGGTACTAACCACTTGACCATCAGGGAGATCCCAGAAGACTACACCTTACACTGACACCGAAACCTACACGTGGAAGACTGGCCTTGACCCCAGCCCTCACCTCAGGTGATGTCCCAGGGGCAGGAATAACACGCACGAACTGTTTATTCACGACTTCCAGCCGATCCACCTAGAAGACAGACAGCCAGTTAAGGACCAGCACAGCACCCTGGGCCTCGGTCTCAGTCAAGCGCCACACGCACAGGTGGCACCTGTCCCAGCGCAGCTCACATTCTGCAGGACAGTTTTGGCTCTGTCTTCCTACCAACATGGACAATTCTAGCCTGGGATTATGGCAATAAACAGGAACCGATTCAAGAAGAGGAATTAAAATGTGGCACATCTGAGCGCTAAGCCTTCAAACTGGCTTAAAACTCCAAAAGGAGGGGAGTTCCCTGTGGGTAGGAGGGGAGTTCCCTGTGAGTAGGATCCTAAAATAAGTCTTAGGCTCTCCTGGTTCAATCGCTGGTTGGGTTGGGAAGCTGAGATCCCGCAAAATGTGCAGCATGGCCAAAAAACAAAACAAAAAATTTCAAAACACTCCAAAAGGAACACAGATGAAAGTCTTGTACTGACAGGATAGCTGATCCCGTAACACTCAGTCCATCCGGTTACAGCCCACCACCTGGAAGCCACACACCCTCTGGGGAGCTTCAGACACGGCCTGCTGTCACTACCTCATTAACCACGATGACAAAGCTCCTTCTGGAAAACACTGGAACACTCAGGATTGCGCGGTGAGGACATGATCCTGAATGTGGAACTTCACCGCCACCCAACACGACTCCAGAAACCATGGCAGACAGAACTCCAGGCGACTGCCCCCTTGGTTTCTCTTCCGCCAACATGCAGAGCCCCAGCCAGCCAGGCCCATCAGCTCTCAGGTTCATGAGATGAGGGCGCAGCATGTCCTCCTGGCCCTGCAAGACTCCTGCCAGCTGACCCCTCATGCCTCCCTACCGCAGTGCTCACTGCCGGTGTGCTAACGGGACACAGGGCACAGAAGTGAGCAGCCCTGCCTTCAGACTGCGGCCAACGGGGTCACAGGAAAAGGCCCCTGGGCGTGCACAGACAGTGACTTCCTGCTTTATACTTTTATTTCCCCAAATGCTTTGCAGCAAGCACATATTACACTTGTGACCAGGAAAAACAACGATGCTGCTTGAAACAAAGACTGCAGGGACTTCCCTGGCAGTGCAGTGTAAGACTGTGAGCCTCCACTGCAGGGGAGCGGGTTCCATCCCTGGGCGGGGAACTGGATCCCACATGTCCCACCACGCAGCCAATAAGTAAAGAACTGAATAAAACGAAGACTGCTACTGAGGTTTTGTTATAGCTTTTTGTTCCCAAACAAGCCTTTCACAAAAGAACCACCGGTCCAGGCCAGGGACCTCTGCACATAAGTTCACTTATTTCTATGACACCCTGAGATTTTATCAGACTCTTCAGACAGCTCAGAGGGGCTGGAACAAATCGCAGCCCTCAGGTTCAGGTGCTAGACCCTCCCAGTGGATGTGGAAGTCCCCTTATGTGAGGGGACTAGTTAGGCCAGGCGAGCGTCAGCTCCCAATCAGGCACCACAGGTGTGGCCAGGGCTGCATTAGGTGTGCTTGAGTGGGGGATGGACAGGTCACCCTTCTGTGCTCCGGGCCGTGCTGTGCTCCAGGACAAGCATGTCACTGTCAGCCACGTAGACCTCAAGGAACATCTGGAACCAGTCCAGGCCACAAGCACAGGAGGACACCTGTCTCCCCCTGCCCCTCTGGCCACACCTGCTGGGCACAGGTCCTCAGCAGAGGGGACTGCAGCAGCCCTTCCCACACCGCGTAGAGACTATCACCACGGGCCTCCCTGAGGACAGAATGTGGACAGACCGCAGGGCAAACAAGAACTCCCTGCAGATGTCACCACACAGCAGGAAAGCCCAGCCTTCACAGTGCGCTGCTCATGCAACGGGGAGCAAGGTCACTGTGCTTGTGAAGGTGTACGCTCAAACCTGAGTGCGGGGAGGATGGGGGACTCCACTGGGTGTGACTCAGAGCCAGTGCTGGCCCCCACTGTCCAGGGCCTAGCAGTGGGCCAGGGGTGCCCTCAAGGAGAAAGGCTCTGAGTCAGATTCACAACTGGAGTGTCAAGATTCACAAACAGAACCAAGTGAAAGTAGAAGCCAGAGCAAACACACAATGACTGAGTGTTTCAGGGAGCAGGCAGGTGTGGGGGTGCAGCAGGGTAGTCACATCTGCACCCCGAGGCCAACAGGCCACCTCCTTCCAAGGCCAGCAGCATGCAAATCCCCTCACCAGACCTCTCGCCAGGTAATACTGCACAAAGTGCTTCCAAGTGATTTCCTTCCCAGGATCTCGGAAATAGAAGTAGAGAAATCCCGCAGCAACACCTGCCCCCAGCACGGCCAGACTGCGGAGATCCTTGTCGTCCCAGGGAGTCTCCCCCTGCGGGGAGAGAACACAACATGGGCTACACTGAAAGACAGCAGCTCTCTCACAAAAATGCCCTTCCACAGACAAGGGAGAGGTCGCCAAGCCCTCCACCCAAACCACACCTCCCCCCACCGGCCTCCATGGGCGCAGCCTCTGCCGGCGTGTAAGGCCACGGCAGCTCCCAGGCTACTCAGGAAAAGCAGCTGGCCTTCCTGAAACCATCGCTTCTCTGGGTCTTTAAACACTATGATGGAGATCTTAGTTTTAGAAATTAAATCCACCACTTAGAATCTTTGAATTAGTTTGTACCAAGCCCAAGCCCGCAGTGACTACTTCCTCAGAAAAGTGACAGGCCATCTGGAATTGGCCCTCTGGACACACACAAACCTTCTGCATCCGTTTCCACCAGGCAAAGTCATCTTGCTTTCCTCTTCTCTTCCCTCTGTCTGCTCCAGAACCAGCATCCTTTGGTTCATTAGTTCCTAAGAAAAAACAAACTCTGACCTCAGGGAACGGTCACACCTAACTGTCCAGAGGAGGAGGATTCAGAGAAAAGAAGAATGCTTCCAAAACACAACTTCCCCAACACTGCTGCCTCCTGGAGATAAACAGGGACCGTAAAGGAAGTGCAGCGTGTGGCAAGGAGCAGAGCTTCTCAAGGTCAGAGGAAAAGCTGCAGGGCCCTCCTGCGATCAGGGCAGGGGCCAGGGTAGTGGAGACTGCAAGCCTACACCAATCCCAGACAGTTCCAGACAAGAAGGGAAATTTGCAACAGTTTCTTACGCTTTCTGAAATCATGAGTGACTGTATGTGTGTGCCAGGTGAGATCTAGGAGGTGTTACCTTATGGTTTGCTTTTCTCTGGCTGAGCCTCATGGCTTTCAGGATCTTAGCTCTCCAAACCTGGGCCCTTGGCACTGAAAGCGTGAAGTCCTAGTCACGGGACCACCAGAGAACTCCTTAGGCTGGCACTCACGTCACCGCCCCTCAGAACATTTGTGACGCACAGACTAGATGACTGAACCCAGTCCCCAAGCCTCTTTCTTAACGTGTGCATGTAAAGTAGTAACAGCTCAAACCATACCAGGGCAGCCCCAGAAACACTCCTGGAGCCCCCCACCCTTCCATCAGGTGCCAAGAATGTCCTGGGGCGATGGGTCTCACTCAGGACACACCCATCTGTGGTCTAAAGCTCCCACTACCTCCAAGTACAAGCTAAGGGTCAGGTGGCCTGAACCGTCCTGCAAAGCTGGGCACAGACAAGGAGAAACCCTCCTCTTGCCAGGCAACTAAGTTAACTATTCCTCCCATTAAAACATCCAGAAGGCATTTCAGCACACACGCAATGACAAAAAGAAATAACACAAGATCGTTACTCTGGTGCAAAACCAGACGGAAAGAGTTGAGAGTGGAGAATACACAGGAAGGTGTTTTCCCATATGAACTTAGGAAAATAACCCAAAACAGAAAAAAAAAATCATTCCCCTGAGAAAAGAAAAGGTGGAAAGACAGGTGTGAGACAAAAATCACTTTCTGTCCCCGTCAACAGCAGCAGACACAGGGCCTGAGCACGACACTCGCATGAGCTCCAGGGCCACAGCAGCCCCTGACGTACAGGCACCACTGCAACAACCATTAACTCAGAGCCCCAAAGCCCAGAAGACCCCAGGAAAGGCCAAACTCAGGATGGGGTAGAGCGAAGATCCACATGCATAAACATGAAGGACAAAAAACGAAGTCCTACAGTCACAGCAAATCACTTCCCAGTGAGCTCTGCACACCTCTTCTCTTACACTGCTCCAGGCTCCCCAAGCAGGACGACACCACTGCACACCCCCCACATCACCAAACTGTGATATGACTTCAAAGACAGGTTTGTCAAGGCTTCGGATCCACACAAGCTATGCAGGTGCAAAGGAAGGCAGTGAGGCCATGTCCACAAACCAGTGAAGGGAAGGAAGTGCTGAGACCACCTGCACACGAGCCCACCTGCTTACCACCTCCCAAGATTAACCCAAAATTAATGAATGCTTCAAAAATTCTCAAATGTGGGACTTCCCTGGTGGTCCAGTGGCTAGGATCTTGCGCTTCCACGGCAGGGGGCCTGGGTTCCATCCCTGGTTGGGGAACCCAGACCCCATATGCTGTGTGGCATGGCCAAAAATAAATAAATTAATTAAAGTTTAAAAAAATAAAAAAATTCTCAAATGTAAAACTCTGACAGTCTGATTGGTCAAATTGTTCCTTTTATGAGCTGTTGCATTTCTAATTCTGTGTTTCTTCTACTCCTCTTAAAGAATTTCTCAAACCCATAGGGACAAACAATGAGATTCTGCCACTTTAAAAGCACATACCACACTCACACAAGCAGCCAGACTGTCCGACAGATAAGGAGGAGTAAGGGAGAAGCTGATTTTCTTCCTGACTGCAGCCTGGTGCAATCAACATGCACCTCCAAGTCCGAACTCTGCAAGCCAAGACCCACTGCACAGCCCACAGCCTGTGCTCAAGGAGTACATGTGCTCCAAACTAACTGCAGTCGACATGAGGTCTCTGTCCTGGCTTCCTGCCGGGGTCCAGCCTCGGCAGGATCCAGGGGGTACCCTCAGGATGAATGGCATCGGCGAGAGAGAGAAGACACGTGAGACTAGCCTTGATAGGGCCAAGTCTGCGAGGGAGAGAGAGAGAAAGAGAGAGAGAGAGAAAGAGAGAATGACCAGACGGGGGTGCAGAGAGTCTGGAAGAGTCTGGCAATGCTTTATTTTTTACCATAGCTTTTATACCCTAAGTTAGTACATTTCTAAGGGGAAGATAGTTTAACATTACGTCAGCTTGTCCTTCACGAAACCAGGGTGTTTTCTGCATACTTCTTTGTTTACGAGGGTCTTGTACATTATCTTCTGGCCTGGGGGCCTATTAACATTTTATGCAAGTCAGGTGAATGTAAACCTATTTTCTGTTTCTCTGGTGACCTTAACTGAAAGGTAGCAGTCCCATAGGGCAACAGTACAGAGTAGAATTATATTCTTGTTAATACAAAAATTAATCTTTCTGCAAAAGTTGTCGGTTGCGTTTATCTAAGAAGTTTACCCCATACTGACTCTGTGACTTTGGTGAGGCAGCTTCTGCCTAGCACTCCTGACTGACAATTAACAACCATCTCATTGTTACCACACTAGGGCTAAGTTCTTATTTCTCTAGATCTTTAACTATATTAACAATGGTTTTTATAACACAACCTTAGCACATTAAAGGCAAAAATACAGCAAGCAAAAACACAGCAAGCAAATCTCAACCCAATAACCACCTATAGAATAATTTTTCTTATGTTTTCTAATAGGACTCCTTTACCCTTTAAAAGGGCTCTATATCTATTAGGGCTTTTATATAATCAGGTTCTTTATGCTATTTTATGGTTACCATATTATAAGCAACCATGCATATTAGTACCAAGCGCATAAATGCATTTGGCTAACAAACTGCCAGCAAAGACGTTTAAATTAAAACACTCCTTTCACCCTGAATAATCTCATAATATACCACCACCTGGGAAACTTATTGATTAAAGTTCTAAATTGATTCTTATTTGGGAAGAGATCGGGGAAGGCCTTCCTGCCTGTGTCAGAGAAATTAGGGAGTAGTCCATTGAGGCAGGCATCAGAAAGACAGATATCATCTTTAAGGTGAGAGCCGGGGGCAGCTTTTCGAAACCCCTGAAAACCTGATCCGCCTTGCCCATCAGGTTTTCTCCCTTACGGCCTTGTTAGGGGTAGGGTCTCATGAAGTGACTTTTTCGAAACCCCTGAAAACCTGATCCGCCTTGCCCATCAGGTTTTCTCCCTTACAGCCTTGTTAGGGGTAGGGTCTCATGAAGTGACTTTTTCGAAACCCCTGAAAACCTGATCCGCCTTGCCCGTCAGCTTTTCTCCCTTATGGCCTTTTTAGGGGTAGGGTCTCGTGTGTTGGCTCCCGGAAGCTTCCAAACATGAGACTCAGCTTAACCCTCAGAGATGCAGAAACAAAGGCTTGCTCCCAGGCATCCCCAAAGATTCACCCACCACTTCCTTTTGGAACACCTTCTCTTTTGCCACCTTCACTGATATATTAACACTGCAAAGACGTGGGACAGGTGACCCAGAAACGGGAGACGAGCTAAGTGTGACTGAATACATACAGAAGCTAGAAGAGGGGCGGCTGGGTCTGCTGGGCCATCACGCACCCTGTCCCCACTCCCCACAACACAGGACACCAAGGAAGCCACACTCGGGTCCTGCGACCTCATGCTGCTAACGATGGCAGGAGAAAGACATGTACCTTTGGGTGGTTCTAAACACAGCCACTGGGAAACTGACGCCAGTCTTATCTGCAGAGCCGACTGCCGAGAGCGGGTTCCCTGGAGACACTGAAACGGGAGACAGAATTAGCGTCCACAAATTCTGATGCAGCCTCTTCTCACAGTGGAAGTTCCAGGCTGGAAAGGACCAGGATTCGAGAGGAGGCATAAACCTGAGGCCTTACCTGCTTTATCTCATTAAAAATATGATTCCATGTGACTCCCTGATGGTCTAGGTGTTCAGACTTTGCATTCCAATGCAGGCAGTGCGAGTTCAATCCCTGGTTGGGGAGCTAAGATTTGTGGCCAAAAAACCCAACTATAAACTACAGAAGCAATATTGTAACCAATTCAAAAAAGACTTTAAAACCAATACACGTCAAAAAAAAAATCTTAAAAACAAATATGATTCAAGCAGGAGAAACAGAAACTACATTCAGTGCAGAAATACATGAAGAATTTTTATAGCTGTAGCTATCAAAAAAAATACTGCAAAGTAATCACTTCCTGCCTGAGGCAATTTTTGTCACTGAAGCTATTAAAACAAACATTAATAATCCTTTAAAACAAACATTATTCTAACATCAAAATCATGTGAAATTTAAAAACCAAAGGGTATTATGATTTATCTTTGATCAACCACAGGTTAGCAGTTTTGTTAGGAAAGCAAACATTTTCTGCCTGCTAACTTGCCCCAGTTGTGTCTGATTCTTTGCAACCCTATGAACTGTAGCCCGCCAAGCTCCTCTGTCCATGGGATTCTCCAAGCAAGAATACAGGAGTGGGTTCATATTTCCTTCTCTAGGGGATCTTTCTGACCCAGGGATTGAACCCACATCTCTTATGTCTCCTGTACTGGCAGGCAGCACCACCTGAGAAACCCTGTATTTTCTTGAGTTCTCAAAAAGGAAAATGACAGTTTTTATTACCATAAGCTATTAACAATACTTAACATCAGTTAAAGACAGGATGAAAGACAATTTTGGTTTCTCACTATCATAGGTCAAAAGCCATTATAGGAAAAACGAGCACAACAGACGCCATCACAGTAAAAAAACCAGCTCTAAGCACAGTCACTTAGTATTAACTGTAGCCAAAAAAACCTCAACCAGGACTTGCCTGGTGGTCCCCTGGTTAAGAGTCCACCTGCCAATGCAGGGGACACAGTTTCGATCCCTGGTCCAGAAAGATTCCACATGCCAAAGGGCAAATAAGCCTGTGGACAGCTACTGAGACCTGGCTCTAGAGCCCATGCTCTGAAACAAGAGAAGCCACTGCAATGAGATGCCCTTGCACCACAACTAGACAGTAGCCCCCTGCACAGCCATGAAGACCCAGCAGAGCCAACAGAAATAAATACTTTTTTAAAAACTGTTTTAAATGTTGATGCAGGGCAGAAACCAACACATTATTGTAAAGCAATTATCTTCCAATTAAAAATAAACAAAATTCTTTTTTAAAAGGGTCTGTTAACAAATGGTTTAAAAAAACACCCCAACCAAAGATTTGGATTGTTCACACATCCTTATCAGAGGCCACAGAGCACTAAAAATTCAGGTAAGCCATGAGAATGATACTGAAATCCGGGAAAACCGTAAACAAGGGGCTCAGGAAGGAGACACAGCAGTAATGGTGATGAGGCTCCTGGAGCCTTTGCTCCATGAGTGTCCCCTCCCCACACATAGCAAGTCACCATGCACAAGGGGACCAGAACGTAATGTCACAAAGGCTGTCACCGTGAGGGAAGGCCTAGACAAAGGCCCACAGAAGAAGATAGTCCTGGGCCCCTCTGCTCCTCGAGGCCCTCCCGTGTGGGGTGGAAAACGCAGAAGTCCGGAGAGGATGGCGAGGGCCTGAGGTAAGGTGACTGGGAGCCAGTGGTATGTGATGAGTGCTCTGGCACCCAGCCCCCAGGGTTTCCCCAGCAGCTCCCCAGAGAGGGAGCTGGGGCTCCTAGAAGTGTTAGGAGGTCTCCAGCCCTAGAAAGACAAAGTATGATCTTCAGGCCTTCAAATCTTGAGAAACATCCTACTCCTTTATTTCACGACTTAGTGTTCTGATTTGCTTAGGGGACCACAGTAGGTCAGATGCAGCTCTCCAAGACAGGGGCCTACCACCCATTCTTGGTGTCTGGATATACAAAGCCAGCATGTGAAGCTGTGCACAGCAGTCTTCCCGTAACGGGCAAAGTGCCACTGTCCTTTCTTTGTCAGGTCATGAGTCAGGTGACTCCGGCCTGTGTCTCAGATGCACACAGATGCAGCCCCAGCAGGCGCTTGCAAATCTGCTGGCAGTTCCTGCTCAAGCCTCACATCCTTCAGGAGTCAATTACCCCACCTCTCATAGGGTGGCACTCATCCTCCTCCACCCTTCTCTTCACTGTCTACTCCCTCTGTTCTGTTTCCTTCTCCTTCATACCTCCTAACACGTTACCTACATGTTGTCGTCTGGTTCTCCTTCTGGAGTGGAATGGACAATGTAGGAAGCTCAGTCAATGAAAACGTAACTGCGAGAAGCATCTAAAACATAAGCTTCCCCTTGAGGAGTGCTGACTGCTCCGGCACTTCTTTTAAAAAGAAGGCAACTGTGACTTCATCCCCAGACTACCCACGCCCGGTCTAAGCCTTCAAGTCCCTCAAAGGAGAGCGCACATCTGTTCCAGATGAGATGCCATGGCTAATAGACTCCATAGAGGAACAGCTCTGTCTGGGAAGGAACTCAAAAATTATCCAACTTCCTCCTTTCCTAACTAAAACCACTGAGCTCCATGGAAGTCAGTGCCTCATGACATACCTGTGTTGCACCCCTTAATCACTGCATTCCATCCAGCTAACAACTTGAACAGTTCCCTGCAATGCTGAGTTGCCACGTGGCCACAGATGAAGGGCTCTCCTTTCACTGATATTGCCAAAAACAATCAAACTGACAGTGCACCGTCCCCAAAATGAAGAGCTAAGAAGTAAAAGTTCACTCCTGGAAACAGGACAGAAAACAAATGCATGGGCCCCCTTCTTCCTCTTTCAATACTGTCTGAAACCAAGACAGCTTTCTCTGACCAGAATCCAGAGGCTCCACATCAGTCCGCCACAAAAGAAATCAATGTGATCACTGTCCCCCTGGGATGCTCAATACAAAAATAAACCTTAAAATATGGTCTACTTCAGAGAATCTAACCCAGAGGAAGGCGTACAATACAGAGGTATCTAAAAGCGGAGATCCGACTAGCTATGCTCTAGCGTCTCCTCTCCTATAGAACAGGGTTTAGTGCAGCGCCTACCTGCCGGACGGGTATAAGACTTAAATGAGACAGTCCCTGTAAAGTCATCAGCGTGAAACCCCTCAAACAACGTTAGCTATGATTACAGTGTAGAACTGGGCTCGACGAATGCTGTCTGAATCAAAAACACGTAACACTTTATAAAACTGTATCATGACGGAGAACAACCCTGTGACACTGAGCAGAAGTGGTATCACCTCTGAGCCCAGGAGGCTACCCCCTCGCAGTCGGAGCGAGAGTCGGAGAAGATAAGGTAGGCTCACAGCCGAACAAGGGCAATTCGCTCAATGCGGCTCTTGGGAGCGGGGAACAGGTCTGCAGGGGCAGTGGGCGGGGCACTGAGAGGTTGAGGGAACTTTCAAAGAAAAGGGCGTAAGAGGCCACAGGAAGGAAAGCAGATGGAGACCTGTTCGGGCCAGCGGCAGCCGCCTCAGCCGCTGGGAAGGGCTGGAGCCCCGGGGCCAGCCAGCTGGCCGGAACTGTGGTCGCCGCCGATGCGCCTCCGCTTCTGGGGCTCGGGTTCGCGCACCTGGTTACCTCACCCGCTCCCCGCGCCGGCGGCGCACGTGGATGGCGTCACCGCGGCGTCGAGAGCGACCACCGCCCGCTGGAACCGGCCGGCTGCGCCTCCCCGCTCACCTGCTGAGCGGTTCCGAGCGCCCTCACGCCTGCCCCGAACGTCCTGCCCCCTCGTGGGCCAAGGCCGCACCGCCACAGCACGGCGAGCGGCCCCGCCACCGCCCTGCTGCCGGCCGCCGCCACCAGCCGCTGCGACATTCCCCCTCAGACCTCGCGCCGTTGCGGCGCGCGCACGCGCAGTGCGGCGGCGAGTAGGTCATAGGGCACCACACCTCCAGCGTACCTCGGGATCTCGCGCATGCGCGGTGAGGCCAAGGCGCTTATGTGGGGACCTCGCCTCAGGTGTCTGCTGTCCGGCCTGACTCGGACCTGAACGTTAGCGCCACCTGCACTACGGTGGCAGACGCGGGCGAGGTGCTGAGGAGACAGCCTTTAGACTTACTTTAAATCAGGAGTCCTCCTTGGGAAGCGGCGTACACCGCCCCGCCCTGTCCGCCGGCTCCTTGTGGTCCAGGTACAGCGCTGGGAACCGGTTACTAAGGAACCGAAGACCCCCGGGCGGCGTGTGCTGTGCGGTATTACCGCCCCTCACGGAGTTTTGTTTTCTGCATCACGGAAACCCAGTCCTGCTGTCCAGGGATTTGGCCGCTCTGATCGACTCCCTGGAACCCAGAAGGAACCGGCCCTGTCCTGGGCTGTGTCGTGGGCCGGCCTGTGCTGACCCGGTCACATCCCCCGTGTCGTCATCCTGCGCCTCCGGGAAGCCCCCCTTTCTCTTCCCCAAATTCTGCGAGGGGGCGTGGAGTAACCATAGGCTTTCTCGCCCTGAGACTGCTGTGGTTAGTACATACCGGCGGCAAAGATGCCTGGGAAAAGGTCCCTAAACGCCGCAGTCATCCGGAGTGCCAAAAGGGAACGGAAAGCAATCACCCTCGACGTGAAGTTAGAAGTGTTAAGACGGTTTGAAGTGGGTGAGAAGCTCAGCCAGATCGCAAAGGCCTTAGGCCTTGCTGTCTCTACAGTGGCGACCATCAGAGATAATAAAGACAAAATCAAAGCGAGTTCACAAATAGCCACTCCTTTGAGAGCCTCCCGGTTGACTCGTTACCGAAGTGCAGTCATGGAGACCATGGAGCGGTTGTTGCGTGTGTGGCTCGAAGACCAGAGCCAGCGAAACGTGCCCCTGAGTGTCACCATTATTCAGAAGAAGGCCAAGAGTTTGTTTGATGACTTACAGCGTGAGCAAGGTGAAAGCTCTCAAACAGAAAAGTTTACTGCAAGTAAAGGGTGGTTTGTGAGATTCAAGGAACGCCACTGTTTGCCCCACTTCAAGATGAACATCTCAGCTCCTGCCAAGGAGGATGAATATCCAGAAATACTGAAGAGCATCATTCAGGAAGGTGAGTACACCCCCCAGCAAGTTTTTAATGTGGATGAGACAGGTCTTTATTGGAAAAGAATGCCTGAAAGAACATTTCTTTCTGTAGAAGAGAGAGCTGAGCCAGGATTTAAATCATCCAAAGATCGCTTGATGCTGCTTCTTGGTGGCAACGCAGCTGGGGACTTCAAGTTGAAACCCCTATTGGTGTACCACTCAGAAAACCCCAAGGCTCTGAAGGGGTACTCCAAGCCCAATCTGCCCGTGATTTGGCGCTCAAGCAGAAAGGCCTGGGCAACCAGGAGCATCTTTCATGAATGGTTCACGTACTTTTTTTGCCCTGCCATTGAGAAATACTGTGCCCAAAACAACCTGACCAACAAAGCCCTGCTCATCTTAGACAAGGCACCATGCCACCCAGTCAATCTGAGTGATCTGTCTGATAATGTAAGAGTGGAATATCTTCATGACAGCACAGCTGACTCGATCCAGCCCATGGGTCAAGGTGTAGCCTCTGCCTTCAGAGCTCATTACCTAAGAAGGACTTTTGAGCACATCCTAGAAGCAACAGATGGGGAGGATACAGCAGAGATCAGGGAGTTCTGGAGAAACTACAGCATTGTGGACGCTGTGGACAACATCGCAGTAGCCTGGGGGGAGCTCACACCAGCAACAATGAACAGTGTGTGGAAGAAGATTTGGCCTGAGTGTGTTCAGTTCCAGAGTGCTTCCCAAACAGATGGCATTGCACAGCTTCAACAAGATATTGTGATCCTTGCCAAGAGTGTGGCTGTTGGAGAGGTGGGAGAAGCTGATGTGGACCAGCTGCTGCAGTCCCACGATGAGGGTCTCTCAAATGAGGAGCTGATGCAGCTAGAGCAGGAGCCCGCAGGAGAGGAGGAGGAGGGTGAAGAGGCTGCCCCTGCCCTGCGCCAACTAACCACACGGGAGCTGTCAGCAGCCTTCTCACATTTTGAGACCGGCTTGCAGGTCCTTACCAGTAACAGCCCTGATGCCACGTGGAAACTGCAAGTTTCAAGAGCAATCAATGATGCAATAAGCTGCTACAGGGAGCTGTACAGTGAGAAGGAGCGGCGCTCCAAACAGCTCTCCTAGGCAACCTCGGTACACAACACACTCCATGGCAGGAAGACCAGACACAACGGGCAACCTCCTGGGTGACACCTGGCCAAGTCTCGGCTTCCAGATGTTTAACATCCTTGAAAACCCTGCTTCTGGTACGTTCATTGTGACACTAAAGAGCATCACATCTTGTTACTGAAACTGTGCTTAAATATGTGCTTTAAGAAGACTGAAAGAAAATCCAGGAAGAGTTATTTAAAACACACAATGAGGAGACCAGCCCTGCTAGACATTGAAACACACTATAAAACCTGTGATTGAATCAAAGAGGTACTCAAACATGTAGAATACAATAGAGAGTCCAGAAGTAGATACAGATAGGTGTGTTTTTTTTTAATAGTGCAGGACAGCTAGATAAAATTTGGCAAAAGCTAGTTAGTTCACACCTCACAGCATACACAGGAATAAACAAACAGACGAGGGATTTGAATGTAAAAGCTGAAACAATACAGGTGCTACACAACCCATGGATATATGCCTCTTCCCCATGGGTGATCAGGAAGATCTTCTGTAACTCAAAGTCCAGATGAAATTTAAGATTAATCAATTTGATGATATGAAAATGTAATAAAAACTTTTCCATGAGGATAAAACACTACAGAGTCAAAGGCAAACAACACACTGGAAGAAAATTTCTCACAGATAATGGGTTAATATCTCTGATATGTGAAGAACTCTTAAAGATTGAGAAGAAAATACAAAAACCCCATAGAAAAGTAAACAGAAGATATAATTCATAAGCAAGTAAATTAGCTCTTCAAACATAAGAGAAGTGCAGATGAAACAACACTCATACCATTTCTCATTATTCAGATCAGCAATAATCAAAAGTATGGCTACACACCACTGGTTAGGCTGTGGGGTCACAGGCACCCTCGTTCACTGCTGGTGGGAACACAAACTTGTACATCCCTTACAGAGGAGCATCAAGCACTAATACAAAATATATTTATTTTGATTTAACAATCCCACTTTTAGGAGGATACATTTCCAACAAAAGAAAATACAGATGCATGAATTTTGTTGCAGCCTTGTTTGCAACTGCAAAACCTAGGAAATAGCCTGAAGAGTCTCATGATGTAAAAAGTCAAATATGAAATGGCGCTTGCACACAATGGAGAGTTAGACAGTTGTAAGTGATGATAACTACAATAATAAGAGAACAAGGAAGAACTCAACTGATGTGGAGTGGTTTCCAAGATATATTGTTAAGAGAAAAAAAGCAACATCAGGAGTAAAGTATGCTACCTTTTGTGGAAGGAAGACAGGGAAGTGAGAAAATATGCATACATTGTACTCATTTGTACAGTAAGAAACAAAGGTGGGAGAAATCAGACTAAAGAGATTGGTTCCAGGGGTGGGATGAGATGTAACTTTTGTACCTTTTGTGAAGTTCTGACTTTGGGGACCATGTTAATATACTGCACAAACAAAAGTAAACAAGGATGGGAAAATAAAGCAGTGGACTACCTGAACAGAACCATATTTCACAGGAACTGCACAGCCACAATGAAGAAGCAAAAGCAAGTACTTTTTGACTGTATGCCCTCAGGCTATAGACACATATTAAAGGCTCATGAGTAGCCTTGTTTCTCACCAGCATAAGTGAGCAGTCCCAAAGGTGCTTTCTATGCACTGTCGGACTGAGCAAATACGTGTACTCTGGATAAGGGAGCCAGCTTTTTCACTCACTGTCGAGCAAGGAAATAATAAACATGAAAAAGGGAAAGAATGACTCGTGTTGTTTTGAAATTGGAAGTTTCACTGTGAACTCATGGTTTTTAATGCTTACAGACCAGAAAAGAAATAGATAAGGAGTACTATTTCCACACTACTGAAAGGACCTATGGGCAGTGATCAGCCCAGAAGTGAGCACACCCAACTATCACGTCCGCCCTCCACCAGAAGGTTCCAGGGCTCCTCAGAGAAATGACTGGTGTCAGGGCTGGGACTGGGGCAATTACTAACTAAGCCTAGAACACTTTCTTGTGCTAGAAAGTAAGAAAGTGCCTAAAGAGTGCCAGGAAGATGTCAGTCAGCTGACAGACCAGTGGACCAGAGCATTTTGAGTAGGACAGATGACAAACTGGACCCAGTGTCACTTCTGTGGAATTCCCACCAAAAGGGCAAAGCCCAAGTCCAGTCGGAAAAACCCTCACTGAAGGAAAGTCTTCAGAATAATTTATCTGTGATTTTCTGTGTCAGAGTCCTGAACCCTTCCAGATTAAAGGCTAAAATGACATGGCAACTAAGTGACTGAATCTGAACACAGCTTGCTGTAGGCTTTATGGTCAGCATCCATGTGAGCATCCTGATGTCAGTGACCACACCGTAGTTGTGGGAGGCATGTCCTTGCTGGGGTAACACAGGAGCACTTAGAGGCAAAGGGGCATCATCTGCAACTTCCACCAGATGGTTCAAAAGAAGGTGTGTGGAGAAAGAGTCAGGCAAATGGGGAAAATGTTAACATTCACGGAATCCAGGAGATGGGTACCTGGGAATGTGTTTGCAGCACTTCTGTAAACCTACAGCTGTTAAAATTTAAAGTTTAAGAAAAACTCATCCTCATACCTGAAGTGGGTGGGTGGAGACTGCATGCTCCCTCTGATACCAAAGTGTGGCTTTAGTTGTTTGAAGTGGAGGCACCAGCGTGGGCCCACAGACAGCCCACACACACCCTTCCCCCACCCCCGGCCTTGTGTAGCACACCCCTGATGTTTCTTTGAGATCATCCTCAAAACCAGAGAGAAATGTACATACACACAGGTTTGAATGTCATTTGGGAGGGGCTTTTGGGTTCTCCTGAGCTCCAAGGGCCCTTTCAGTGAGTCAAACTTGAAGACCAGAGGGGCTTCTGGGAGCTAGACCTGGGACCGGCACTGCTTACATTGAGTTAACATGACAGTCTTCCCTCTGGGAGGACTCAGGAGAGAAGACGTAAGTTCTGTTACAGAGCCAGGCTGGGCCCAGCACTTCCTGGAACCCAAACAACCCCAGAGGGTGTGCTTTAGCACAGCCTAGAGGTGTCAGCACACTGATGCCAAGGTCAGGTGCCCAGTTTACACTTGACCATGTGGGAGGGGGCCTGTGGGCTCTGAGTAACCCTGCAGCAAACCCCTCCCCGTCCCCAGCGCCCAGCCCACAGCTCTCCTGGGAGGCCTGCCCATGCTAACTGGTTCCTCAGTGGGTTCTGGCTACTGTTGGTCTCAGAAAGACCTACACATGATTCTGTTTCAAGAATCTGTCACCCAGAAGGGGGATGAGAAGACGACATGATGTGGGAGGAAGTTTAAAAAAAAGAGCCAACCTTGCCCAACAAATGGCTACTGACATTTCTTATGGACACAGTGACTGCAACTGGAATAACACAGTGCTAATTACACAGTCCATTTGGGAGAAGCCAGGATCCCTGGGACAGAAATGCGATGCTGCGGTGAGATGTACAGATTGGAGGTGTAGGAAGAGGGCACTTAGCCTTTAACCCCCTAGACCCAAGAATGGGAAGCAGGGTGGCCCCATGTGAACCAATCCCCCACAGTGACATGCTGAATAGCCCAGCACAGTCAGAGGGTGGCCTAAAGCCCCTGGGCAGGGCTTCCCTAGGGTGCAGAGGGGCAAGGAGGGGTTGGCACTGTCCTTACCCACCCCCCACATTGGCTCAGCTGGCCTCCCTGTTGGCCAAGCCTCTCCTTGCGCTTCCCAGTAAAAGGTGATGGATGTCCAGGTGACTGCCTCCTGCCCACCAGCCGCCACATGTGTGTGTCAGCCCCAGATGTCAACAGCCAAGCACAGTCCAGGGCAAGGAGAAGGCCAGCAAGGCCAGGGCAGCCTTCCCCTGGATGGTCCCCACAAATGCATCTTCCCCACTGGGTCAGTCCTCCATGCCTGGCTCCCTCTGCCCACTGATGGCAGGACCTCCCACACCCCATGAGTCCTGCCTGGTGCTCCCCCGAGCAAGTATTTCTAGTGCCTGATCTCAGTTCCCCAAACAGAAGGCCCTGGTTGGGGGGTCTCCGAGTGATTCGGAGCCCTCCATAGGCACACTCAGTCCAGGTCTCCTGTCCCCTAGCCCTCTCACCTATCCTTGACCTGCCAGGGGCACGGTCCTGCCGGATACCTGGAAGCACACATCCTCGCTGGATGAAGCACCAGAGTGAGCTGGGCTGGGCCAAGGCAGGGGCGGTTAGGAGGTGAGATCTCCACGGCAGCCAGTAGCCCCTGGAATGGTCCTGCCGGCGGAGGCCCCAGAGAGAGAACCTGGGGGTGGGGGCAGGGCCCTCAGGAGATAATGATGAACACAGCCCCAGCCAGGGGCAACCAGGGGACCTCAAAGAGGCAAGGAGCTGTGGGAGGGGCCTCCAAGTAGAACCCATACCATCCACCACAGGTAAAAGTCAGGCTAAGACTGCATCCTCAGTCTTGTCAGCACTCCCCGGAAGGCTTCCAGGATTTCCGGGGTAGCCAGGGCCCAGCAGCCTTGGTCCCAAGGTGGGCAGGGTAGGGTGGGGGGGCTCTTGACCAAAGGGGAGGTGAGGGATGCTCCCCCCACCTGACCCTCAAAGCTCTGCAGTGAAGGAAGGGTGCACGTCCTGGTCCTCACAGCAGCCCACCCAAAAAACAGCCGCCCCAAGCCCCAACACACGCCAGGGGACGATGGTCCTGGTGGTGCTGGCTCAGCAGTAGGGGGGTCCAGGGGCCGGACTCTAGGTCTCCAGAGTACAGGAAACACCTTCACTGTGGCAACGACCAGCAGGACAGACAGGCCTAGAAGAGCTTCCATTGCTCAGGCGTCTAGGTCTGGACCAGGCTCCCGGAAGAGCGACTGCTTCCGCAGGGTGAGGCGCGCACACCTAGGGCACGTGGTGGAATTGTCGTAGTAGCAGTCCCTGGGGGAGACAGGAATGGCCGTGAAGAGGGGGCTCCACAAGTAGAATTGTAACCCTGAGTCTTCACAATACTCCTTGAACAGACAGGAGCCTGCAGCAGTCTCACCCAGGTATGCTGGCCAGGCCTGTATCCCATTCCTCCATACAGACACCCCAAGGGGCCACACCTATCACCTGGTACACTCTGACCCTCTTAGTGACTCCCCTCCCTGACCTGTTCCCACTACCGTGTAAAGCACCCCCCGCCCCCCCACCAAGGGCTCTATGGAGGTGCACACGGTCCCCATAGCAGCTTAAATTTTTGAAGGGGGCACAGCAACATTTGACAGGATACCACACAAACTGCCAGCTCAAAGGAGCTCAGAGTTTCAACAACACTCTCTGCTACAGTCCTCACTGAGACCGCAGTCCAGCTCTGCTGACCTATGAGGTTGCGGGTCACTCTGAGAAACAGCAAGTGCCAGGAAAATCCAATGTGGACAGAAACAGGATGGTGGGGTCCCATCTGAGCCTAGTGTGACAAGCCGTGTGGGCTCCATAGGCATAAGCCTACTGGTAAGTGTACTTAAAGAGTTCAAATATCTTCTTCCCACTTCTGTGTATCATTCTTCCAAACACCCACAAGTCTTTAGGACATAAATGCTTCCATTGTTGAACCTAAGTACTTAATAAATAAAACTGTTGGGTATTTCTTGTGGCCTAGGGATGTTTGAAAAAAAAAATCATAAAAACTAGAGAGCTTAGGAAGCTTCAGCCTCAGTAAACCAAAGTCCCAGGAAGAAAGGAAGGAGCTGGACATGGGGACCTGGGCTGCGCACCTTCCCCAGGCCCTGGGGGCTTCTCCCCAGTGGAACTACAGCTGAGTCTCGCACATCAGAGTCTAAATTCACACCTCAGGATCCAGGCACAAGGATTTGAAACCAGGTAGCAAAGGTCAAGCCCCAGCCTCTCCCCACCCGACACTCCCAGCACCTGTCTCTCCCACGCCTGTCATCTACCGTCTACGGAGGCAGTCGCTCACACAGACCTGTGGAAGACAGCAGAGCAGTCGGCGCACACGGACGTGTGGCTGTCGAAGGGGAATAGCACGTCACCCTCCCGGCAGAGCTCACACACAAAGCCCTTGGCCTGGCACCGCTGCAGGCAAGGCGAGGAGGTCAGTGCCCACTCCCGGGTTGGGGGGCACATCCTCCCAAGCCGCCCTCCCGCCTCCCCACCTGGCTTGTGGGGGCCCACCTCACAGTCCAGTTTGATGTGCTTGGCAAACAGCGTGTGGGTCTCAGCCAGCGAGCAGCCCAGCCGGCCCGTGTGCGTGTCCAGCAGGTCCTGCACCGAGTACATCTCATCGTTCTCCACAAAGTGCTGCCGGTCCTGGAGCTGCAGGCGCAGGCAGCCATGTGAACCCGGAGCCACCAGGCTGGGGCCCTCGCCTGCCCAGAGCCGTCTTCCCGGCTTTATCTTGTCCACACATCTCACCACCCAATGCACTGCTTCCTACTCTTCCCGTCGGCCCAACCCGGACAGTGCACTCCTAGGTGAGGGCCAGTCCCGCCCGCCCGGCTCGCTGCTCCCCAGGACCCAGAACACCGTCGGCACACAGCAGGCACCCAGTGAGTGCTTGCAAACAAGTAAGCAGGTGAGCCTCAAAGCGTTCCGTGGTCAGCCCTCCCTGGGTCCATTCCGTGGAGGGTCCCATGAAGGCTGCAGGGCGGCCCACTCTCTCAGTGCTTCTCGTACTGACGGAAGCGGTGAGCGCTTTTGTGGGTAGCCCTGGTGTTCCCTGGGACAGTGTGGAGACCCTCTGCTGACAGCACAGCACACGCACGGTATCAAGCCTTCCCCTCACGATCCTGGTCTGTTTCCTGCCCTCCTGGAGGACCCCTTCCCCATCCCACCCCTCCTCTACTCCGGGGGTGGGTGGACTGACCTGCAAGAGCAGGCGCGCTGCCATGGCCTCCCTGCAGGTGATGAAATATGGCTTCATGAGCAAGATATCCTGGCGCAGCTTCTGTGGACAAGAGGGGCAAGTGGGCATCTCTGGCCAGAGCAGGGGCTGTGCTGGGCATGTCTGCGTGGCCAGAGCGGGTGGGGCAGGGCTGGCTTTGTGGGAAGCTTTGTCACTTTAAACTCTGGGTCAGTAGAGGACCATAAGTGCATTCCAGCCGAGCTCAAGGTCAAGCCACAGCTTCCCTGCCAGGCAGGACCCTAAGCTTCCTTCATGCATAGTTGCTCCCCGCCCCACTCCACATGTGCATACACACCTCAGGAGCACCTGAGGTCGCATCCAGACTGCCCATTTGAACCCAGATCCCCTCCTCAGCCCAGCAGCCCTGTGCCTCAGCTCCTCCTCAACAAGTCCCATTCCTCTCCGCACAGGCCCGAGGCACACCCCACCCCGCCCTCTGCTGAGTGCCAAAGAGAGGACCCCCGGTCACACACAGCTCCTCAGAACACCAACCAGATGTGGCTGGGCCAATGTGAGGCTGCACTTGACAATACACACTGGGACGCAGACTAATGCAAGACAGAAAAGCCACGCGATGTATCTCAATAATGCGCACGAAACAAAAGACACCACTGAGATGAACTTCACCTCATTTTTCTACTGTGGCTACTAGAAAATTTCAAACTACCTCTGAGCCTAGCATCCTATTTCGTACTGTGACTGGACAGTTGCTCTAGCGACTTTAACTTAAAGGACAATAGGAGAGGGGGGCACCCAGCGACGCAGGTGGCATCTCTCCTCTCAGACAGCTGCGAAGCGGGAGCAGGGTTGCCCCACGCCTGCCCCTCCCCTGTCTTACGCGGATCTCTACCAGCTCCTCCACGTAGTTGAACAGCAGAGGATTAATCTCCCGGAGCCGGAGCACTGGCCTCGACATCATCAGCGCCAGGTAGCGCATGCTGCCCCGGGACACCTGGGCGGGAGGGGTGGAAAGCTGGCACCTCTGCGCTCCCCAGCAGCACCGCCCTGTCTCGGCCCCGCCCCACTCTGCCCCACTGAGGCCCCGCCCCACGCAGCCTGTGCCCTGACCCGCCCCCGCAGCCACCCTCCATTGCCCCCAGCGCTCGGCCACGCCCCCGGCCACACCACGCCCCGCCCAATACCCAGGGCTGCACCCCTCGCTCCCGCTCTCTCTCTCTCCGCACCTTGCGCGGCTCGAAGTCCCAGTTGTGCACCACACGCGCTGGGATGACAGCCAGATCGTTCCAGTGGCAGTGGCTGCAGTAGTACTGGCCAGTGTAGTCGCACTGCCGGGCCTCGCTGGGCACGCCCCCTGCGGAGGAGATGTTCCAAAGTCAGGGAGACCTGAGAGGTCCCCTCCCCCAGCTGCAACAAGGGCTCCCCACCACAGCCCGCCCCTCACTCGTCCTCTTCTACATCGCCCCACTTCCCATTTCTCATCAGTAAAATGGGACAGTAGATGGGGAATCCCTTGAGTCAACCTCAGTATGTTTCTAGGAAGAAGGCCTGACATACAGCATGAGTGTAGCGTGGTCTTCCCATGGGGTGGGTTTTCTGTGACGATGCGGTCACAGGAGGGAGACTGTCTGTAGCCCAGCCCTGCAGGGACTCCTAGGGGAACCTTAGTCGGCTTGGGCAGGGCACGAAAAGGCGCCAGAAGCAGTCCTTTGGGGCTTCCCAAGGAGAGGAGCTCAACTGCACATTCCTCCCGTTTACTCACGCAGCTGACGGCAGGGCACCCTGCCCAGAACAGCTCCCCTCAGCCCTGAGCCCTGCCCCACTCCCACCCCCAACCCCGGGTGCACTCACGCAGAGAGATGGGTGCTCTGCACTCAGCACAGCGGTAATCCTGGCTGTCCAGCCCTGCCTCAGGGCAGATGTTCAGCTCATACTCAGCCTGGTGGCTGACTTTGGACCGCACACAGGGCTTGGAGATGAGGTTCAAACACTTGCTGTGACAGCGGTAATAACACCCTGGGATGGGGGCCCAACAGCATGCCTCTTAGGAGGGGGGCCACTCTGCAGCCCAGGCTGATCTTCAGCTTCTGGGACACCCAGGGGGCTCCACTCCACTTCCCAGATCAACCCAAGAGCCTCTGCAGGCGTCACTGCAGGTCCCCAAATGTCCCCACCCCAAGCCTTGCCCTGAAGGTACGTGCACACCTTTCCCCCGATTTCAGACTCAAAAGTTCAGGGGCCTACCAGCCATGCCCACTGGGATACCCAAAGGGATCAAGGCCAAGCAATCTAAGTAAAACCTGGCTCTTCCTACCCAAATCCACCCCAGCTTCCCATCTCGGATTTCAGAGACTCTGTCTTTCAACCTCCTGAGACTACAAACTGGGAAGTCATCCCGACTCCTCTCTTACACCCATGTCCAGTCCTTCAGCTACAGCTGCACTTGGCCCTTCTCATCTGATTGTCAGAGTCTCACCCTGGTCAGAAGGCCATCATTTTCCCTCCCCCATGCCACACTCAGTTCAGCAGCTGGAGTTAAAACCTAAGTATATCCACCCACATGGCCCCAGTGCACTTAGAGAAAAGCCCCCTGCCACCTCTGAAGCACCTCTATGCCACGCTGCTCTCTGCTCCTCATCAAATACACTGGACACACACTGACCACAGGCCTTTGCACAGACAGCTCCCCTGCAGAAATGTTCCTTCCCAGATATGCTCCTGGTTTGCCCCCAACCTCCAAGTTTTTTTTATTAAATGTCACATGAAGCCTTTTCATTTCACCCTAAAATAGCAGCAACCCACTCCCTGATGCTTGTTCCTCCCCTAGTCTTCTTCACTATTTCTAACACACCGTATCATTGACTCATTTGATTTCTCATCCAGAGCAGCACCTCCAATACAGTGATGTGTCTCTACAATGTCCAGTGGGGTGGCCACCAACCTTGCATGGCTACTGTGTACTTGGAACGTGCACAGTACAGCTGAGGAGCTAGTTATCTATGTTCCATAATTTAAATTTGAAGAGTCACATGTGGCCAGTGGACTTGAGCCCAGGGAAGGCAGACACCTGGGTCTCTCAACTCTTGCTACACCCACCACACACTGCAGGGTTCTGCAAATACTGAGGACACGATAGAGAACCCCTCTCCCCGGAGACCTAGACTGCCAGCCCAGAAGGGCAGTCTGGTCTCCGCCCACCTGTGCAGGTGTACCAGGTCTGAATGAGGCCCCAGATGACTGTGTTACACTTGTCACACGTCTGCTTCACACTCTTGCTCTTCTCCTTGTAGAAGCGGTGCTCAAGAAGGACTCGAATGTTGGGCTCATCCTCATTGGGGTCCTAGGGAGGAGACCAGGGAGGGGTCACAGCTCCTTCTGGGCACATGAGCCCCTTGACTGCATCTCCCAGGCACTACGCATAGCAGAGGTTACCACAGACCCCTCCCTTTACAATAGAACAGGGTGCCTGGTCAGGCCTGGTCCACTGAGATTACAGACCACCTCTGTACCTAGGTGCTGCTCCAGGGTCACACTAGGGCCAAGGGTACATGAGCAGTACTGAGGGGCACTCACTGCCCTCCCTGCTTTGTTTCTGCTGGCTGAGAGCAGACCCAGGTTGGTGGAGGCAGTCCTGGACTTGCCAGGGAAGAGCAGAGCAACAGACAAGGGGGACCTGCGGTCTCCAATGTCAGTAGCTGCCAGATGGGCCCGGGGATCAGAGCTGGGCTGAGGGCCCATCACTCCCCCAGCCTCCAGTTCAGCTCTGGTTGCTGTTGGGGGTGGGCCGGCACCCACCTTCAGCTCCTGTAGCTTCAGCCGGAGGTGGATGAGCCTCACCACGGCATCCTTCTGCTTCTCCGAGTGTTCTGGCAGCTCCAGGATGACCTGCTTGCACTCCTGGATCGCCTGCCGAAGCTGCTGGACATCAGAGGCCAGGAACAGGCCCTGCTCACATGGTGGGGGGCAGTTTGGGGACGATGATAGTCAGATTGTGTGTCGTTGGGCCCAGAACAGATCTCCCCACCCATCTTGAGCTCCAATGGCCCAAAGACTTGCTCAAGGCCCAGGACCATCAGCAGCAGAGGCAGGCCCCAGCCCACACCACCTGCCCACTCTCTGGACCTGTCCACCCATGGGCCTCTGGAGACCTAACTCACGGTGTTCTTCAAAACAGAACTTCCCTCTTTTAGAAATCCAGTTGCTTTTCTGGCTATGCTATCTCGCTTGCTTCTACACAACTTCCTCTTGGATGAAAGCAGGGGAAATGACACTTGTCTGTCAAGAAGGAGAGGAAGTAGCCCCTGGTTCAATCACCAAGCTCAGAGACACCCTTGGCTGCCACCTGCCCTCAGGCCCAGCACCTCACAGGCTGACCTGGGCTCGGGTCCAGCAAAGCCCTAAACTTGGGCAAGGAGACAGGCCAGGTCTCAGAGCTGGGGGCTGAGACCCCAAAAAAGGGGTGTCACTGCCTGCAGGAGTGCAAAATAAGGGTTCAAACACATAACTGAGAGGAGTGTATGTACCAGCAGAATGTAAAGTTAAAGGCCACATGACCAGCAAAAGAGAACTGGGGACTCAGGCGAATCTTAAAGTCCTATTTGAATGTTACCATAACATCTCTCTCAAACAACAGCTGGAGATAGTTTGCAAAGACTTTGAAACTTTAAAGGAATTATTAGAGCCCTTTAATTAAAAACACACACACACACACACACACAACCCACAAAGTTTTCATGGAACAAAACCTAGCTCAGACAGGAGTGGCCCTGCCTAGCTGAGCAATTGGTGGTGGGCAGGGGCCACCCTTGCCTTCACCCCCCAACAGACGACAGGATTCCCCAGGTCCCCACATAGAATCAACCCCCACATCTGCTTTGTAGGATCCTGTGTGGAGGGGAGAGAATGGCTGCCCAGGAGGACAGAGCCCAGGCTCCCAAACACCACATCCAACCCATTCCCACAGGCCGGCACACAGGCATAGGGTGAGATCCGGGTGTTATGCAGGCCTCAGACTCCAGGCCTAGGAGGCCTGGCTGAGATGGATGTGGCCAGCTCCTCACACTCTGAAGGGAAGGGTCACCTCGTCCACCCACAGACCCTGAACCTTACCACGGGGCGAGCGAAGTGATCCTCAGACAAGCCAAGATCCATCACACGCTCTGGGCAGCGGAACTCTGGCTCCCCGGGAGGCAGCTCGGGCAGGCGCGCTGCAGCGGGGCAGGTGGGAAGGGTGGCAGAAAGAGGAGTCGGCCCGCCACCCCAGGAGGGGGCTGCAGGGCCCTCGGGGAACAGGGAGCCCACAGAGATGCCCAGGGAAGCAGGGCTCTGCTCTGGCGTGAGCCCTGTGTGCACCTGCAGAGGACCCTGTGTCCTTGTGCCGACAGGAGCCGTGCAAAACCAGGGGTTACAGAAACGCCAGTTTCTAAGGCTCACAGCTTGTGTGTGCATTTCTGGACTGGAGAAGGACCTCTGGAGGGCTACACACCAGAGCATGGGAGCCCCTGTGTGGACTCGGGCACCCCTTGGGCTCGGTCTGCAGTCTCAGGGCTCACATCCTGCTGACCTCTCACCCTGCAGGTCTCGGCTCTGAGTTCGAGGCCTAAGTGTTCTCCAAGAGAGCGCCTGCTGTGTGTGGCCCCTGGGACATGGCAGACAAGATAGTGACACATCCCCACCCAGGGGCGTGTTCATTCTCCTGAGGATGGACCAGGGGGAAGCAGTCTAAACTGTGAAGAAGCCGCCTGCATGCCCCCAGGGAGGAACCATCTAAAAAGATGGGGGCTGGCGTGAGCAGGGCAGACCACCTATACAACCCCACGCCCTGCATCCACCTTGAGAAGTAATGTCCAGGGCCTCCTCGCCAGCCCCCTGCTCATGCTGCTGCTTGTTGAAGGGGTTGAGATGGACCTGCCGGAACCGGGCGAGCTTCTCGTCATATTCCATAGCACCCCACCTGTGGACAGCCGGGCAGAGCAGAAGTGAGCGTCCAGCACCCAGGTTCACTGGGGTCCCCTTCCCTTTTCCAGTGCCTGAGGTATCAGAGGGGAGACCTGGCACCTCTCACTTCCCCTGGAGGGTCCAGGCCAAATATCCCCACACCATGGCCTCTCCCCTCAGTCCCTCCCCAAGCCATCTCAGCCCCCTCATCCAGCCCCCATGGCTGGCCCCTCAGTGAGAACAGTGATGCCTAAGTCACCGATGGGGCAGGAAGGGCTTGGGGGGTGCCCAGCCAGACTTCCAGCATGGAGCCCCTTTGGTCCCACTCACATCGCCTGGCCAGCCAACACTCAATGCCTCCCTCTCGCCCAGGACCCAGGGTGCTCCTTTCATGTCAGAGCATCCAGACAGCCCTGCCAGCAGAAGGCTCAGTGCTGATGCCAGGGCTCAGGCCTGCCCTGCCACCTGCAGTGTGGCCCAGGGCAGGACCCACCTTAACACTGCCCTGTGGAGAGGCCTCCTGAATGCTGTATGACCACCAAGTGGCCTGAGCCCACGGCTGGCCCCACACCTCGGGGCCCAGGGACACAGGCAGCAAGCGCCGAGCTCACAGCTGGGAGCTCAGCAAACCACAGACACACAGGGCTGGTGGCTCCTGAGACAGAGGCCCACACTTAACTAGCTGACCCACATTCCTTAGCTTCTTTCTGCTTCAAAGACAAAATGAGTTCAGTTGAACGATGTTTTCAAAACTTTGTAGGAAGGACATGGATGTTGGCTATGCTCTGCTGACACCTGGTTGCAGTCTAAAATAATCTGTAATTATAAAAGGCAATCCTATGATTCCTATGTGCCCACACACACACTGAAAGGAAAACTGAGCCAGCGGCGATGGCCCGAGGCCACCCTCCACCCCTAGTGCTGCCCTGCACCTGGGCGGGGACCCCCACAACCTCTGTGGAACCTGTCTGCCTCTCTGGCCTCTGGAAGGATGGGGGTTGGAAGTTCTGAATGGGTAGAACTGGCACCTGCAGACCGGCTACCTGTTGGTCACAGCAGGGCAGGACATGGTGCCATGAGCCCAAAGCCCTGTCTCCCTTATAACCTGAGGTCTCTGGGAAGCTCACACACTGTGTTCGGCTCTGATGCCCAGCGCCTCCCCAGATGACAGGAACCACAGCACCCAAGAAAGCCTCCAGAATGCAGGGGAGACCCAGCTGTCTCCGTACTCACCAGCCCCTTCTTCCCAAGTGGTGAGGAATCCCTGGGCTGCTCACCCCCAGGCTTCATTCAACTGAGACACAAATAAACTTCTGTTTAAACTACTGTTATCAGGAGGAGGATTTCTGTCTCTTGCAGCCAAAACAGATCCATACTAATCACCCCCAACAGACTGTGATCAGCAGGCAAAATGGCCCTACTCAAATCCACACTCTACCAGCTCCAGCTGTGTGACCTTGGGCAAATGCCTAAGCCTTTCTGTGCTTTTGAGTTGTCATGTTTCAAACAGGGACAAGAATAGTATCCACTGTATAGAGTTACAATCTAAACGAGTCAATACAAAGTTCTGAGTCCCTTGGCCAGAAATAAATATCAGGTGCACATTATGGTCATCATCGTAACTACTAAGAATCAGACAGGCCTGATACAAGGCTGCCTCTCCTGGTCATGAGCATTTTCTTGCACATAAATAAGGGAGAATGCCTGCCTCCTGGAGTGGGGGCAGGGGAGGGGTGGAGACGAAGCACAGGTGCATGGCAGTGACATCCCATGCTAATCAGTCCAGCCCCAAAAGACCAGAGGGTCAGGAGCCACCCCCATGGGTCTCTCCTCAGAAACCTCCCAGCATTTTACAATATGGCCAGAGGCATTATAGAGAACAGGATGACATTCCTGAAAAAAAAACTAGAAATAGACTTGCAATATGATCGTGCAATGCCACTTCTGGGCATACACCTGGAGAAAACTGTAATTCAAAAAGATACATGCACCCAGCATCCATCGCAGCAGTATTCACAATAGCCAACACATGGAAAGAACTTAACTGTCCATCAACAAATGCGTGCATAAAGGTGTGGTACAGATATACACAATGGAATATTAGCCATAAGAATGAAATAATGCCATTTGCAGCAACATGGATGCAACTAGAGATTACCACCCTAAGTCCGAAAGACAGATACCATATGATATCACTTAAATGTGGAATCTAAAATATGACACAAGTGAACCTATCTGCAAAACAGAAACAGACACACAGATGTAGAGAACAGACTTGAGGTTGCCAAGTGGTTGGGGGTGGGGTTTGGATTGGGGTTATGGGGTTAACAGATGCAAACTATTATATAAAGGATGTATAAACAAGATCTTACTGTATAACACAGGGAAATATATTCCACATCCTGTAATAAACCATAATGGACAAGAACATGAAAAAGATATCTATATCTGTAACAGAAGCACTCAGCTGTACACCAGAAGCTAACACAACTTTGTAAATCAACTACATTTCAATTTTTAAAAATATATAAAATGCACAGGTTCTTAGGCCTTAGTCAGAAAGAAAATAAAATATGGCCTGAGGAGCTCAAAGGCAGGAACACTGCTCAGCTGCCCTTCTCCGGGATACAAGCCCTCCTGGAAATCGCATCTCTCATTAAGCTCCTGATGGGTAGGCCAGGCAGAGAGGCCACGGGTGAGTGAGTGACTGGGGTAACCTGACCTCTCTCAGCCTCAGTTCCTCTCCAGCCAAAGTTAAAAGAACCCCATTTCCCAGGGAGAAGGGGGTGCCAGGAGCAGCCAGAAGGGGTCCTAACACAGGGGCCCAGCAAACAAAGTGCACAGCAACTGGCTTAGAGGAGAGTGATAGCAACCCTCACCACCCCACCAGGTTCACCCCACGGAGAGCTCTGCACCCCAAATTCAGGCCTGACCTCAGAGAGGTGCAGGCCGGAAGGCGGACACTTGAGCAACCAGCATGCAGGAAACCCACTAGTCCACTGTCTCCCCTTCTCCAGAGACCTCCTCTCACTGGGGTCAGGGTGAGGAGCCCACCACTTTGCAATTAGAGGACCCTGAGAACAAAGCCCAGTATCTCTCAGGCCCCGAGGAACACAGGGCTGAAGCTCAGATGTGCCTGAACCAGCCTCGCCTGTTCTGCTTGTGACACAGCCACCAGAGGTCCTGTCATCACCCGGCTCACACCAGAGGCCCCTAAACTTCGCCCCAGAGGGGACAGGGTGAAGGTGCACCCTAGCTGCTCACGCCCATCAGGAGGCCTCCAGGACCCCACCGGGAGCAGGGCCGCTACTGTCCCTTTAAGGATTGCTTGCCACTGAAGCTTGGCAGCGTCCACCCCCGCCTCTGGGTGACGCCACCCCAAAAGGGCCTCCCCCACCTTCACCCACAACAACAACAGCAACATACACTCTGGGGACCCTCGCTAAGTGGCTCCGCACAGGGCCAGGTGTCTTCCACCAGGCCTGTCCGTTTCAGAGATGAGGAAACAGGCTCAGAGTGATCCAGCCCCAGCACACGGTGGCACAGCCGTGGGGTCCCCTCCGGCCTCTCGCATCCCACAGACGCGCGCGGTGACAGCTGGAAGGGGTGACAGCGTGCCCGGGGGCAGCCTTCCTAGCTAGACCCTGACAGAGCGGGATGGGGGCAGCTGAGGTCCCCAAGCCCCTCTGCCCCCAGGTGATCGCCCGGGAGTTTGAATCCTGCTTTGCGCCAGGGCCTGGGCCTCGGCCGGGTTTCTCTCCCCCTGTGCCCCGGTGTCCGCTTCGAGAGAGAGGCTCCCCGGGCTCCGGGGCGCGGCGGCCCGAGCGTCCGAGTCCCCGCCACCCAGAACCCCGCCTGCTCCCCTCCCGCCGCTCACCTGACCACCGCCGCCCGGGTTACATTGTATCCTCCCCGCCGGGCTCGTTACAGCGTATCCACCGCCGCTTTGGATACACTGTATCCGCCTCGCTCGCTGCTGCCTCCTGCGGTCGGGAGGCTCACGACACCGGTGGAGTTTGCGCGTCCCATCCCCGGACCCAGGCCTCCACCTCCCAATCCAAGAAACGCGTGACCCTTCATCCCAATTGTTGAAGATGGTGTGAAATAAAATTCACGCTTCATGGAAGACAAGGAAAATTTAAACACGAAAAATTTCTCTGCCCTTTACCTGCCTCTCTCCTCGCTGTGCATCTGATCTGCATTTATGCATCTGCCAAACCACCCCCGTCGGCAGAATCGCCTCCTGGAATCCAGCACAGCTGCTTAAAAGATAAGGTCACTTCCTGAACTTCTTCGCCAACAATGGTCCGTATAGTCAAAGCTGTGGTTTTTCCAGTAGTTATGTACCAATGTGAAAGTTGTACCATAATGAAAGCTGAGCACCAAAGAATTGGTACTTTTGAACTGTGGTGCTGGAGAAGAGTCTTGAGACTCCCTTGGACTGCAAGGAGATCAAACCAGTCAATCCTAAAGGAAATCAACCCTGAATATTCAGCGGAAGGGCTGATGCTCCTTGGAAGCTGAAGCTCCAATACTTTGGCCCCCTGATGGGAAGAGCTGACTCATCAGAAAAGACCTTGATGCTGGGAAAGATTGAGGGCAGGAGAAGGGGACAACAGAGGATATGAGTTTGAGCAAACTCTGTAAGATGGTGAAGGACAGGGAAGCCTGGAAAGCTGCAGTCCATTCGGTTGCAAAGAGTTGGACACAACTTAGCAACTGAACAGTTTCTTGATATTGTGAGGGGCCATGATGAGCTTAGATTTGAATTGTGTAAACTGTGGATAACACTCCTGTCCTCTGTCTCAAGAAACTTGTATAGCTGTGACTTAACTTCTAATGGCAAAACAGTCCTTGGAGCTTTCTGAGATGCTATTCTTGGCTTATAATCCCCAAATTTGGATTGAATAAAAATTTCCATTTCTTTCTTAGATCACCTGATTGATTTTTTGCCCACAATGGTAAGGTTGGGGCAGGGGGGTGGGGGGGTGGTAGGAGTAGGGGTGAGGCAGCACTGACTAGATTTTTCATAATCACAAAAGTTCTGATTCAAATCAAAACCAAACACTCTTTTAAAAATTGATGGGACCTCTCTGGTGGTCCACTGGCTGACTCCACACTCCCAATGCAGGGGGCCCAGATTTGATCCCCAGTTGGGGAACTGGATCCCACATGCTGCAAGTAAGGGTTTACACATCATAACTAAGGTTCAGTGCAGCCAAATAATATATATATAGAGAGAGAGAGAGAAGAAAAAAATGGTGTTTGAGTGTCTTTTAAACTCTAGCAGTTGCAGGGAAAATGGAATAGGTGATCGCTGAGCAGGAACAGCATCTGTGCTTGCCTCCACCATGTTCATCACTGGTGAGGGAGAGGTTACTGCAATGCTACCCATTTCACAGAGGAGGAAACTGAGCCACTGTGAGACAAGGGGCTGTTCAGCGCAGATGGGAGAGGTGTTGGAGAAGCCTACTGCTCTCCAGAGGCCCCTTGCTATGGTTCTCTCCATAATTCTTATCACTGTCCAATGTCCTGCATCTTGTACTTTTTCACTTGATTTTTGTCTTTCTCCACAGGCGCCCCCAACCTCCACCTGGCACCAGAAACTAAAGGCTGCAGGCAAAGATTTTGTTTGCTTTCTTCACTACTTTGGGGCCTAGAACAGTTCCTAGGCACATAGGTGCTTAATTTCAGGGACTAAGGAAGGGCTGGCCTCACTTCACTTGTGCCCACCCCCCCCCCCAACAACAGGGGCCCAGCCCAACTCTGACTCAGCAGGGAGACGGCTGGCGCAGCCCCAGAATGCAAGGAGCCAGACAGTAAACAAAGATGCACATCAGTAAGAGACGTGAAGCACAGCAAGAAAATAAACAGTCTGACGAGGTAGCCAACAAGTTCTGGGAGGAGGACATCTCACTCCCCAGTGCTCCCAAGGGTAAGAGTGAGGGAGGTGGGAGACAGTTGGGGACATGTTCAGGAGCGGCCCTTTTAAACATGCTGGAAAGTGTGGGATCTCAGGGAGACACTAAGCTACCTTATAAATGGCTCCTGCTGGAGGAGAATACAGACCTCCTCCAAAGGCCCTTGGAGAAGGAGACAGGGAAACACCCATAAGCACCCACACCCATGCCCCCATTGCACCTGGGTTCAGCAGCACCCCAGGGAGCAGACCCCATCTGTGTCAGGGTCCTGGTCCGAGGAGGGTGCCTTCATACCCTGCCCACGGTGACTCAATTCCCTTCAGCTCTGCCTGACTCTATCCAGTCTCGGACCCCCTGTAATTCTGGTCCATCCTCTTTGGGAGAACCACCACCCCCATCCCCACCCACACTTGTGCTGGCAGAGAACTCCACATCCAGTGGGCATGCTGGGTTTTATCACACTCATATGTGTACCTGCTCATTTATTATTATCTAAGCAAGATGTTTTCTTTCCAGCAAGTCCATCTGGAATTACAAGTCCTAAAATATGAGCAGGACGTGTCCTTTTCCACTGGAGAAATTGCCCTAGAGAGGGGATGTGCCCTGCCAGCTGGTGTGGCAGAGCTGAGAGTCATCTGCATCCCACACTCACTGTCCCCTCCACATCTGCTGTGGTCCCCTGGGTGGTGGGAGCAGTGATGACTCCAGTATCCTCCTGTGTTTCTGCCCCTGGCAGCTGGGGTCTTGGGGCAGCTTTGCCTATCTCCAGGCCTCAGCCTCTTCCTTGGAAGTACCCACCTCACAAGTCTGTGAGGATGTGTAACACAGCGGATGATGTATGAGTTCAAGGCGGCTGGGCCCCCAGAACAGGCCCAGTGCAGGGCTGCCCACTCCCCAGCCTAGGATTACCCCAGTCTTGTAACTGAGGAGTAACCTCTTGGTACAAACATGTCCCCAGAAGGAATACTATTTGTTCTTCATCTGAAATCCCAGTGTGACTGGGCACCCTGGATTTGCTTTGGCCGCCCTGCCCCTGGGTGTGAGTCCATCTGCTGGCCCCTGAGCAGCTCTGCATGCCAGGCTGAGGGTGCTGGGCCAGGGCAGGAGTGTGCCCAGGTCTGGACACCCCTGGCCCATTACCAGGCTGAAAGGGACAAACTGATCTGAAGGCAAATAGCCAAGGAGGTAGGTGGCCCCAAAGGCTGCCCAAGAGTGCCCGCCGTCAACACTGCACAGTGCTGGGCCAGTCAGAGCCCTCAGGGAGACTCAGGTGAGACGGAGTACCCCCTGAGTGGGCTGCCCCCCTCTTTTCCAGGTGTGCCTGCAAACACGCACCCCTCAGCAACAGTCACAGGTAAATGAGTGCTAACACTTAGGGCTCTTGTTACGGGCCACACGCTGTCACAGCCACTTTCCGTGTGTGTTCCTGATTGCAGGGGCACAGTGAACCACTCTGAAATGTGGAGCACAGCCATTCACCTCGCTCAGGGCGGTGTCTGCTCTACCATGTCCGTGCTGTGAGGGTGAGGAGTGAGGCTATGACTGAGGAACACAGGAGAGAACTGAATGGCCTCTCATCAGAAAGGGGGCTGGAGCCTCAAGGGGTGGGGCTGAGGGACTAGGCAGGGGGAGGGGAGGGAGGGCTGGAGGAAAGACGAAGAGAGGACTCTCCCCCACAAGGGCTGGAGTGGGTGTGGTCCAGGGGAGAAGGCGGGGTGGCCCCAGTAGACCAGCTTCATCTATGTGACCTGAGCCAGGATGAAGTTCTCACCGTGCAGGGGCTCAGGAGGGACGTGTGACTACGGCCGTCTGAGCAAAGTGGAGAGACACACGGCCTGGCCCGGCCCGCCGCTGTGCTACCTGCCAAGAGGCAGTTGCTCCTCTGAGTCCCACGTCTTGCCAGGGAACCTGGTGGCCTCAGTGTGAAGGTTAAACAACCCTCAGGAGAGACCCCACAAGACCATGGACCCAGAGCCCAGAGTGAGCACCGGGATATCAGGAGCACAGGGCACCCTTGTCAATGCTCGGTGGGTGACTTAACCCTCTGGGGATCACAGAGAGCCTGGACAATCTGGGCTGTGGACACCCTTCCCCTCAACAGTGTGGAGGCTGCAGCCTTGTGGAGGTGGGATCGGAGGGCCCCGCACAGGCTCCAGGGTTGAAAGCTGGCAGCCTCCAGGGCCAGCAGTGCAGTGAACTTCAAGCCGCCCAGCACGGAGCAGGTGCCCAGAGCATCCGCTCCTGCCTGAGCCCGGGATGCAGACCCTCTCGGGGCTTCTGTTCCCCGGTCCAGATCAGCCCCTTTGGCCTCTCTTTGCTCAGGTATCCACCCAGGAGGGGGGCATGCAGGGGTGTCCTGGCTTCTAGGGGTAGGGTATGAGGAGGCCCAGGGCACTGGGGTTGAGGCTCATCCACCTCTGTGCATGCTCACCTGGGCCCCAGGCAGACAGCAGCTCTGGGTTCCACTTCTCTCTCTGTAGGAGGAGGGGGCAGCCAGATTTGCCCCTATCTGTGGGACCCTGGGTGCCCTGCAGCCGTGGAAATGATCTCCAGAAGGCATATGGGGCCAGAACTTCACTCCCAGCACCCCTGCACCCAGGTGCGGTGGCCACAACTTGCTGACCCAACCAGCCCTTCCCCGGGGTTCAAGCCCCCACCATCCAACACACCACATTTTCTGGAGGAATCCTCAAGCTCCTTACTTCCTCACACTTGTTTGGGTCTCGGCCGCCTGCCTCTAACGTCTGGCACACAGAGAAGCCAGAGGAAAGTTCCCCAGCATGAGTCACCCTGGAGGGCTTGTCCTGAGCTGCCTGAGAGCCCGTCTAGGGTTTGAGGATGAGGCTCCTCCAGGCATGGCCGCCTCCCCCAACACCACCGCCAGCAGCTCCCCTGCCATGAGCAGCACCTTGAGACACCTGCAGTTTCCAAGCACAGGCCCGTCTCAACCCCTCCCACTTGTCACTTGTCCTGCCTCCATCCGGCCTCCCCGTCTGCCCGCCTTACCTCTCCTGGCCCCATCTTTCTCAAAAAAGAGGAAAACTGCAGCACCAGGCATGGGTATCTGACAGCAATAAATTTATTAAATATCCCCCTCCAAATATAAACAGAAACCAGTAAAAAAAAAAAACAACAAAAAACATGAAACATCAGGCCTGGAGCTAACAATAAAGCAGAGACAGGAAACGGATTTGACCTAAGGCGGAAGATAGCTGAGAGAACTCACGCAGGGCAGGGGTGCTGTAAATACTGGAGGACAAACACTCGGGAGCCCCAGGGTGACATGACTGAACCTCGTGGGGGTGAGATCGGGGGTGTGTCAGTGGCTACATGGCTCGGGGGACAGACCACTTGGTCCTGGCCGCAGCCGCGTCCCACCCCTTCAGCTGCTTCACTTGGGGCCCTGGGCCTCGGATTCCTCCTCATCATCTTCGTACATCTCACCCTCCTCCTCGGCCGTGGCGTCCTGGTACTGCTGGTACTCGGACACCAGGTCATTCATGTTGCTCTCGGCCTCGGTGAACTCCATCTCGTCCATGCCCTCGCCCGTGTACCAGTGCAGGAAGGCCTTGCGCCGGAACATGGCCGTGAACTGCTCCGAGATGCGCTTGAACAGCTCCTGGATGGCCGTGCTGTTGCCGATGAAGGTGGAGGACATCTTCAGCCCACGGGGCGGGATGTCACACACGGCCACCTTCACATTGTTGGGGATCCACTCCACGAAGTAGCTGCTGTTCTTGCTCTGGATGGCCAGCATCTGCTCGTCTACCTCCTTCATGGACATGCGCCCTCGGAAGACGGTGGCCACGGTCAGATAGCGGCCGTGGCGCGGGTCACAGGCCGCCATCATGTTCTTGGCGTCGAACATCTGCTGGGTGAGCTCGGGGACGGTCAGCGCCCGGTACTGCTGGCTGCCGCGGGCAGTGAGCGGGGCGAAGCCGGGCATGAAGAAGTGCAGGCGTGGGAAGGGCACCATGTTCACGGCCAGCTTGCGCAGGTCGGCGTTGAGCTGGCCCGGGAAGCGCAGGGAGGTGGTTACCCCGCTCATGGTGGCCGACACCAGGTGGTTGAGGTCCCCGTAGGTGGGCGTGGCCAGCTTGAGGGTGCGGAAGCAGATGTCATACAGGGCCTCGTTGTCGATGCAGTAGGTCTCGTCCGTGTTCTCCACCAGCTGGTGGATGGACAGCGTGGCGTTGTAGGGCTCCACCACCGTGTCCGACACCTTGGGCGAGGGCACCACGCTGAAGGTATTCATGATGCGGTCGGGGTACTCCTCGCGGACCTTGCTGATGAGCAGTGTGCCCATGCCTGATCCTGTGCCGCCACCCAGGGAGTGGGTCAGCTGGAAGCCCTGCAGGCAGTCGCAGTTTTCGCACTCCTTCCGCACCACATCCAGGACCGAGTCCACCAGCTCGGCGCCCTCCGTGTAATGGCCCTTGGCCCAGTTGTTGCCAGCCCCACTCTGACCTGTGGTGGGGAGGGCAGGGGGGATACAGACGGGGTCACAGCTCCAGCACTGGCCTGAACAGCCCATCCCAGAGAGCAGCCGAGGAGGCAGCTCGGTGCCTGTTTGCCCTCCATGAAGTGGGGGCATGCAACTCTCACGTCCATGGCTCTTCATGCCAGCCACATCGTGTGTTGGGGATGTCACCCCCGGCACCTAGAGCTGTGGGATCTGGACACAGACACAGCTTCTGGAGCTTCTGCCTCTGCTTTGCCTCAGGGGACCTCCTAGCGGAACTGGTCCACCCAGCCCTCTGGTCCACCCACCCTCTAGCCCTCTGTGTTGGAAGGGTAAGCTACAACCCTGAGTGCCTCGCAGCCCAGGGTTGGGATGAGGGTCATGCCCATGCATCGGGTGCTGAGCTCTAGGAGGTGAAAGTGGGGTGAGGCCCTCCTCCTGTCACCGTCATGGGCATGAGGACTGGCGACCCCTGACCACAGCGATGCAGTGTGCTCATGAGCTGGTGTGCTCTGGAGACCCCTTCCAGCTCTCTAACATCCTGTAAGCTCTGTTGCACACACCGCGCTGCCTGAAATCACAAATGTCTATTTCCTGCACAGAACCCTTTCTCTGGGACTCTTTTGCTGCAAATTGGCGAGCTCAATGATGCTCTGCAGCATTGTGGGCAGAGGTGACTCTGCCCTCGTTTCTGTTGATCTGGGTTTGCTGGTGGTGGGGTCCACCATGAGAAGGCGGGGACAGGGGAAACTTACCAAAGATGAAGTTGTCAGGCCTGAAGAGGTGCCCAAAGGCCCCAGACCGGACGCTGTCCATGGTTCCAGGCTCGAGGTCCACCAGGATGGCCCGAGGCACATATTTGTGTGCTGAGAGGAGAGGAGTGGGTTACATGGGTCACAGAAGCTAGGCACCCCTTCTGCCTCCTAAATCCTGCCCTGGCCTGCCAGCCTCGTGCTCTCACCTAAGAGCTTAGACTCTGGGATCAGAGAGGCAGGGACCACATGTGACAAGGAGGTCATGGGTGACACCTGGACATGGGCAGGTGTCCCTGAGGGCACCATTTCACACCAGCTTCTGAATGGCCCCTGCCTGACCTCTCCAGATAACCCCTGCTCTGGACCCTCCATGGGCCTCCTGAAGGGTCTTTGGGACCCTGCCCAGCCCTGGTCATTCCCCTACGTGTGTCTCATGGCCATTAAACACATTTGCATCTCACATGGGTGACTAGGATTCCTTGTTTTATTCTGTGAGTCTCTGGTTACACCTGCCAGCCAAGGGAAGGAAGGCAGGGATGCTGGGACCCAGCAGTCAAGGCCCCCACCCCATCCCCACCCAGTCAAGGAGGGGAACTCACAAGAGGCCTCATTGTAGTAGACACTGATGCGCTCCAGCTGCAGGTCCGAGTCGCCCACATAATTGCCACTGGGGTCTATCCCGTGTTCATCGCTGATGACCTCCCAGAACTGCAGGGAAAGGAAGGGGCAGTTGGTGGTCATGACTCCCGGCAAGGCCTGCCCTCCGGTAGCCTCAAGGCCCTGGTACAAAATGAGGGGTGTGGACCCAAAGCCTGTACTAGTCCCTTTGAGTGACTTTGAAAAAGAGCCCCAAGTTCTGTCATCAAGAGAATTGTCATAATAAAAAATACGCACGTCCATGGAGACCAGAGCCCTCAGGGTGGATCAGAGCTCAACTGACACAGACCTGGGCCCCAGACCCAGCTCTGCACTTGCTGAGAGGGGCCTTGAAAGTCCACTTCATGAGGGGTGAGTAACAAACACCCACCTGGGTTGTTGTTTTTTTTTTTTTCCCCTCTTTTCAGATGAGAAAGTTGAGGCCCAGGAAGGTAAGTAATGGAGACCAGGCCTAGGATGTGCAAACACCTCAGTGTCAAGCATAGGCCATCCAGTGCCAGGGCCTGGGAGCAGCCCACAGCAGCAGCCTCAGCCCACAGGGCCCTGCATGGGGAGTGACTCACCTGGGCTCACCCAGCCTGTCTGAGCTGAGATGCCGCAGCCCCAGTTTCAAGGGCTCACTCACCGCACTGCAATCTGCCCTGTTTGCCCTGGGCAGAACCCACAGAGCTTCTCTCAGGGCTAAGGCAGGACAGGGTCTCACTTGCAAGCTGGACCACCCCTTCCCAGCGTGACCTTGGCCAAACCCTGAAGCTTCTGTGTCTCAGGGCCTTGGGCCTGAAGGCCCAAAGGCCTGAAGATGAAGTCTGAGTGCTGTGAGAATAAATCCAGTTACACTGTGGATGGGGAGTGCTGTATGGGGTTTGTTGTTGTTTAGTCACTCATCATATCTGACTCTCTGTGACCTCATGGACTGTATAGCCTGCCAGACTCCTCCATCTACGGGATTCTCTAAGCAAGAATACTGGAGGGGTTTGCCATTTCCTTCTAGAACCAGGGGATCTTCCCAACCCAGGGATTGAACCCAGGTCTCGGCATTGCAGGCAGATTCTTTATCCGCTGAGCCACAAGGGAAGCCCAGTTCTGGTTGGGAAGAGAGGCTTTTACCCTGCACACTCTTTGGTGGTTTTTAGTTTTTATCACGTGCACATGTTAACTTCTCAAAAGAAAAGAAAAAGATTAGTTAAAATTTTTTAAACTTTTTTTTTTTTTAATTTTAGGGACCTCCCTGGTGGTCCAGTGGCTAACATTCTGCACTCCCAATGCGGGAGCCCAGGGTTTGATCCCTAGTCAGGGAACTCAGATCCTACGTGCCGCAACTAAGATTTGGTTGTGCCAGCACAGCCAAATAGAAAAAAATATTAAAAATTAAAAGACTTTAAAAATTTAAAACCCAAAAAGTATGAAGAGTAATTATTATCAAATGCACAGAGGAATCTTGGCAGTTCACCCAGAGAGACTTTTGGCAAAGGTCAGTTCTCAGCTGGTCTTTGTGATTTGTGTCACTGATAAGTTTTCTTCTTTCTCCCTGCATTAGGTATGTGTTAATGCTGTAATTAGAGGTGTCACTGAGGCTTTTGGGGCCTGATCAGAGCTTTCAATCATTGCTTGGCTTCAGGACCTTGGCCCCACAGCCCTGGGACATCCACAACCTCTGTAGAGAAGGAATGAGCCTGAGATGGCATGTGAGGGGATGGCAGAGAGTGACTCAGTCGCCCAGCCACCAATACATCTATGAATTCTCTGGAACTCATGGATGGAATGCATACGCTTCCAGAAGGCAACAGACCAGAGTGCCACCTCTCAGGACCTCCATTTTCTCATCTGTAAAGTAGACATGATGACAGTACTCACTTCAAGTGGTCAACTCAAGGCCTGGCAAATAAAAGCACTCAGCAAATGCTGGTCTCACCAAGTTAAAAGTCCTTAGGTTCCTATTTAAATTTGTCAAGCCTTATTCACTGATAAGGACTTCACTGGTGGCTCCGACAGTAAAGAATCTGCCTGCAATGCAGGAGGCCAATGTTCAGTCCTTAGGTTGGGAAGATCCCCTGGAGAAGGGAATGGCAACCCACTACAGTATCCTTGCCTGGAGAATTCCATGGACAGAGGAGACTACTGAGCTACAGTCCATTGGGTCACAAATAGTCAGACATGACTGAGTGACCAACGCACATTCACTGATAAATAAAATAAAAAGTACTTTAAGAAATCAATATATTTTGGAATATTGTGGCACAATAAAAGATCATCACTGGTATGAGCAGATCTCCAAGGCACATCCTTGGGGGGAAAGGCACATGGCAAGGAGATTCAGGGTAAAAACGGGCACCTCACAACAGATGCTGTAATTCTTACTCATAGGTGCACATGCACAGAAAATGGATTAGAATAAGGGAAAAAAACTTGCTCCACCCAGAAGAGGGGGACCACCAGGGGGAGGTGCTTAAACAGGCACTTTAGCCTTCTGTGCAATGCTTCAACTTCTTAGAAGGGACATATGTTAATAATAGCTTTTGTAGTTAAAATGAATATAAATTGCAATTTAAAATATTATTAATAAAAGTTTAGCAGAATATATTACATGTATTATACAACATTAATAAACAACAAAATACTATATTATAAATTAAATAATGATTATGATCATCACCACAGATGAGAAGTGGCGCGTGGACCCCAGGGTCCAGGTCAGGCTCCTATTTCACACGCACAATTGTAGCTCCCGCGGCGCTGTCCGTGGTGCTGACGGCCGCCGCGCCCACACCTGGGGCGGGGACGCAGAGGGGCGCACACAGATGAGCCCAAAGCAAGCTGAGTGTGCGGCTCTAGAAGGAGGGCTGCCGGACTCCTGGGGCTTAAGCCCCTCTAGGACTCCACGCCCTTCCCCACCCGGCGCACAGCAGCAGTGGTCGTGTGGGGGTGGGGTCCGAAACCAGAAACTCCCTCCTCCCATTGGCTGTCAGGGCCAGGGCCGTCTCTCCGAGGCACCGCCCAGCGTCCAAGGAGGGGGGGCAGACAAAGGCTCCGGGACCGCACTACCCCCTAGGGGAGGAGGGTGGGGTTCCCTGACTCCTCGCCCCGTGGTGGGGGCTGGGGGCTCCCCGCCCATCCCGATGTGCCTACACAGGCCTGGATTCACACCCGTGCCCCGCCGGGAGGGCAGCACTCTGTCTCACCGCAACCTCGAGAGACGCAGTGCGGGACGCACCCGGCACAGTGCCCAACACTGGTCACTGTCATAAACGCTGTCGCAGTCTCTCCTAGCCCTGATCAGTCTCTCCTAGCCCTGATCGCCCAGACTTACCCTCCTCCCTCCATAACCCCTCCCATCCCGACCCCACCCGCAGCCAGGACCCTTCCCATAGCAGGCAGCCAGCCCCCAAGTCGGGTAACAGCCTACCTGTAACAGTCTGACGGCACCCTGCCCCGCCCCCACCAGTCAGTGGCCGCTGGCAACTGGCGGGAAAAGTTTGGTCTCCCTCCGCCAAGAGCCCACACCTGTGTGGGAGTAGGAAACGGCCAGACCCTGCCCACAGGCCGCTGTTGAGCGCCTGTGCAGGCAAATGCCCCTACCGGGCTTTGAGCTCTTCCAGCCTGGTTGTGGAGGTCCTCCAGGGCAGGGGGGCCAGAAGGAAACCACTTGACTGCCTCCTTTGCTCACTGCTTCCCCTCCTCCCCAATCCACTTCTCTTTTGTACTGTTAAAAAGCATCAGATACTACTTTTAAAAACAAACAAGAGTTAAGGAAATTAACCTCAAAGGAATAAGAAGTAATGAGGAAAACCCAAAGGGCACCGAACTTAAAGCAGGAAAAAAATCTCTGCAGAGGACAGTGCCCAGCACTCAGGCAGCTGCCCCCATCCCCCTGCCCACCCCTACCCCACCCCACCCCGCCCTTTGGGGCTGCAGCTGGGCATGAACCTGCCTTTGCCCGATCGGTGCCCGTGCAGCCTCAGAAGGAAACAGAGCAACCCCACCAACACTTCCCCAGGCTTACGATGGAACTAGGGTTGCCCTCCTTCCCGTCAGTGACCCCTGACCCTCAGAGGAGCAGATGCTCAGGGCAGGCCTGGCCCCTGTGGCCACAGTAATGAGTCTTTGGCCCCTCCTGCCCGGCCAGGGCATCTGTCAGTGACGGCCCCCAGAGGCCTGATTTAATTTGAGGCCTTGGTCCCCCAGGCCTCCCCTCCCCCACCTCCCTTCCTCGGGCAGGCACAGCTGTCTCCTCAGTGATTAGGGTGTCTCCCCACCATGCCCTCCCCCCATATGAGGCGCCACCACCCTAGAGCCCAAGTTGCAATTTACATGTCAGCCACGTGGCTGCCCCAGCCCTGTTGTAATTAGCTTTTTGTTCTTGCCTGGTTTCCATGGCAACAGCCTCCTGAGGAAGGTTTTCCTGGTCCCTTCCCTTCCAGGACCTGTCTCCTCCCCCTTTCTCCTTGGGGAACCTGCTCCACACCATTCCCGCCGGGCCCCTGGCCTTGGTGCTGACAAAGGGCAGCAGGCCCCACCCACCCAGCCTGAGTCTTGTGCTGGGGGGAACCTGCAGGGACCGGGAGCCGGAGGGCGGAGAGGCTCTGTCTCCACTTGCGGTGTGACCTTGGGCAAGGAACAGCGTCTCTGGACCTAGGGATACGACACCTGCCTCCTGGGGCGGGGGCGGGGGCGGGGGAGGAACGTGGCCTGCGCGCCTCAATCCAGACATCTGTGAGGGGGGCTAACAATGGAGGGGAGGGGCCTAGCGGGGAAGCAGCTCTGGACCGCGCCCTCCAGCCCGGCTTTGTTCCCACCACCGACCCCTAGACCTGCCGTCTCTAAGTGGGGTTGGGGGAGGGGTGGCCCGGGCGGTGCTACGCCGAGGGAGAGTCCAGTCCTGGACCAAGGTCATTCTGAGTCCGGGCACAGTTCCTTCCCCAACAAAGGAACAGGGTGGGGCCAGGGAGCTGAGGGTTGTCAAAGCTAGCTGGGGAAATGGGGGCGGCTCTGAACGTTCGGGGGACATCAAGCTCCTGGCGTGGGAGGGCAGAGGGAATCGTTATGGCTTTTGGGGGAGCCCCACCCGAGCTTGTCCACCCCACCCATCTCGCCCGAGGCCGAGTTGCGACCCCAGAGAAGAGGGCCACGCCCAGCCAGCGCCGTCCATTTGCACCTGCAGCGGCGGGGGGGCTAGAAAGTAGGGAGCCGCTGACCTGCGCTGTGCCTCCAGCAGGCCCGAGGTAACCCGGGCGGGGCAGCGGAAAGGCCGGGGTGGGACTGGCACAGGGGCTACCCGGAGTCCCGGCCGCCCGCCGGCATTGGGTGGGGGGGACGCGATCCCATCCGTTTCTCCTAGGTTTCGCAGTGGTGAGCCGGGCTTGGGGTGCCTCTGTGCGCACACAACGCCTCCCCGGTGCTTCCCTCCCCCGGGACCCGCTCGCGCTGGGGACGCGGGAGGCGCGCTGGGGACGCGGGACACGCGCCCAGTGCGGGGACCGGCACACGGGGCCGCGCAGCCTCACCTTGGCCCCGATCTGGTTGCCGCACTGGCCGGCCTGGATGTGCACGATCTCCCTCATGCTCGGTGCTATGGCGGGCGGCTGCGAGACGCGAGCGGACCGGCTGCAGCTGGCTGCGGAGGTTCTGCCGCCCCCGCCGCCCGCTCTTATAGGCGGGGCCCCGCCCGCCTCGCCCGGCCCGGCGTCATCTCGCGCGGCCAATCCCGGGGCGCCGCCGAAGACTGCGGCACCGGCTGCAGCAAGCATCCGCGCCGCGCATTCCCGCTCGACCGCGCGCTGCGGCGGCGCCGCCTTCCTCCGCCACCGGGTCTCCGGGCTCCGCGCAACCGTAAGGCGGGGCTGGTGAGCTTCAGGGAGGACAATAGAAGCCCCCCTTGGCCCTTGGCCCCCGCCCCAACTGCCTTCTGCTCCCCTCCCCAGCGGGAGCCTCACCCCTCGGCGCAGCAGGGAGGGTCTTTCTTGTGCACACCTGATTAGGGACCAACCCCATGTTCCCACACAGGAAGGCCAGAAGGGAAGCCCCCCAGCACCCCCTCCTTTGTCGAGAAGGGGCAGACCAGGTACTCTGAGCTTTGCCCGCAGCCTTTGATGGTGGGGGAGGCAGGCAAGGCTGAAGCGGGCACTAGATTCTCTCCAGAAGAAAGCAAGCTGGGGCAAGACTCCTAGACATCTGAGTCAGAAGGGCGGTGGCTGCAGGAGTTGGCGATGGGCTCCTATGGCAGTTCTGTCACTGCTCATCTCTGCAGTGGGGCGCCACCTGCCCCTGCTGCCCCAGGGCACTGCCAGGACATTCCAAGTGGACCTAGCACGATTGGGTGCTTTGTACCCCTGCCAGACACGCCCCTGGATGTAGCTGCTGCTGGATGTAGCTGAGCACTGGTGTCCCGGATTGTCATAAGGACACAAACAAGCCAGACAAAGAACTATCAGCCTGGGGGGTGGTGTCTGTCTGACTCCTTGCTGTCACTCGTGCCCCTGGAGTCTTGGTCCAAAGGAGGCCAAGGAAATTCAGTGGGTGGGGAGAAGCTCTGTAGGGAGTTGGTGTTTGCAGACGGGAGAGGTCACTGTCAGAAAAGAAGAGACTCACGGTACACACCCTGGACGACACCATCAGTCTCCTGAGGTCAGAGGGTAGAGTGAAACCACCTACAAGAAAGCCCTATCTTACATTTCAGCGACAAAAGCCTCCGGAAGGGTCTCAGCCACAGCGTGTAGCCTGTTCCCATGTGCTCACACTGCTTGGGGGTGCCCGTCTTTCCCCTCATGAAGCTCCCCAACTTGGCAAGTCTGGAAAGGGTCTTTTGTTCTCAAGAGATGCCCCTCCCCCACAACGTGTCTCTGATGTGGTTTCCTATGGTTGGTTTCCAGCTGCCTGGGGCCCCTCCCTGTCCCCTTTCAGGGGGTCCTTTTCCCTGGAAGGAAGAAGCTTCGCACCCTCTCGAACAGGACCCATCACCCACCTGCCACCCTGCGGGATGGCTCCCAGCCAGGACCGCTCCCCCTCCGTCCCCAGAGGAATTGAGGCTGGCTTGAGGCTGACTCATCGTCCATCTCCCAGCAAAGGCTGGCCCTGCCGGGAACCAGCTCCCAGCCCCGAGGCCAACAATCAGGTGGCGCTGCTGGGGTGGGGGACAGGCCAGGGGGCAGCAGGGCTGGCTGGTACCCCTGCTTTTCATCCACAAGCCTGTCCCAGCAAGAGGGTAGGGCATATGCTCTGTCTGTGGAGGAATGGGGTTGGGGGGGCAGAGAGAGGACCCAGCCCACACCCCTGGGGTTTGGACATCCCTGTAGCCCCTGGAGAGCGACACCCTATTCTGGGCAGCTTGTCTCAGACCTCTCAGGGCTGGCGGGGCACTGACCTTTCTCCCAGCAGGACAGAACTTAAGAGCAGACCCCAGCCTCTGGGCCACCCTGCAGCAGATAAGGAGGCTGAGAGAGGGCCATGTTCTAGCCAGAGTCACACACGGGTCACCATGGTCCTGCCTCTGTTGCAACTGAGGGCAGCCGGGCAGTGCCAGGGTCTTGTCACAATGGAGGTGACTGGGGATGGGGGCCTCTGGCATGGGGTTTGCACCACAGACAGAATGCAAAGACACAGGATGGAGTGGGTGTGACTGGGGTCTCCTCACCCTCCCCCAGGTGGGTCCTCTGACACTGGGGGCTGTGGTTTCATATCCTGGGCAGGTGAGCCATGTTTTCTGACTGGCTCCTGGGATTTAAGTCTCTCCCCTCTTCACTACACCCCCACTCCTCAGCCCCAAGCTTCAGGCAACTTCTGGAAAGAGGCATGAAAGATGGGAAGGAGGTTGCACCAAGCATTGCATTTATTAATACTGCTGCACTGCTTCCTGGCCCTGGAGCCTGCATACTGGCCACTGGTTCCCCAGAGCAGGCCTGGCTGGGGTGTCTGCCGAATGCATGTGCTGCTGACAGACGGGCTGAGCCTGGCTCCCCAGTCACCACAGAGCATTAGAAGAGAGTGAAGCCCCCGCTGTGGCCCCCACCTCCTTCTGTGCTGGTCATGAAGTCCTTGGAGCGGCACTTCCCACAGCTTTGGGCGGGGTGGGGTGTGGGCACCAGCCCCGGAGTGGGTCTCTGGATGGAGGGGTGGGGGCCCTCCTTTCTCGGTGTGGGGGGCCGTGCCCCACCATCTCCCCAGCCTTCTCATTCCGCACAGCCTCCTGGAGAGTCCTGCGATTCCCCTTTCAGGCCCCCGAAGGCCTGTGCACCCTCACCTTCAAAGATGGCCTAGCCGATCCTCTTTGCCAAGGGACTGCCCCGGCCTCACAGGCCTGGGGCACACAACGGCACTGCCAGCCTCACCAGGAGCACTGCAGCACCTCTTGGAGCGTCTTCCGGAGCTCCTGGCTGCGGAAGGCGTAGATGAGGGGGTCCACGATGGCGTTGCAAATGATGAGGGCCAGAAAGAGGTTGAAGTTCTTGAAGATGCAGCCACAGGTGGGATGCTGGGGGCAGAGGACGATGAGCGAGAGGTGCAGGAAGAAGGGGCCCCAGCAGAGGAAAAAGACGCCCAGCAGGATGGTGAGGGTGGCAGCACCCTTGAGGCCGAAGCCCTGATGGATGGGGCGCTGCCTCTTCTGGAGCCGGGCGATGCCCCGGGCATGCTGGCACGCCCGGGCCAGCATATGGACGTAGAGGACGGCCATGAGGGCCAGCATGGCTATGAAGAAGCCAACAAGACACAGCAGGACGACCGTGTGGTTGTAGTAGGTGATGAAGAGCAGGCTGGTGAGGATGCTGGCCACCCAGATGGCCGCAATGATCCGCCACGCCCGGGGCAGTGTCACGACACTGTGGTACCGCAGGGCGTAGAAGATGGAGATGTAGCGGTCCACAGCAATGGCGCCCAGGAAGCAGAGGCTGGACACCATGGAGCCACAGATAAGCACGTCGATGACATTGTCCAGCTGCTGCACCACAGCTGCCCGGGCGGCCAGGGCACCGGCCTCCAGCAGCAGCATGACCGCTGTCTCCAGCACATTGCTGACACTTACCAGCAGGTCGGACATGGCCAGGCAGCAGATGAAGTAGTACATGGGGGAGTGCAGGTTGCGGTTCTTGGCGATGGCGGCCACCACCAGCACATTCTCCACGAGACTCACTAGCCCCAGGCTGAGAAAGAGCCCGTCGGGGATGGCCACCTCCAGGCACTGGGGCCCCGTCCGGTTGGGGGCCAGCGTGAGGGGGAAGGTGGCTGGAGGCGTGCAGTTAAGGGAACCCAGCAGCCGCCTCTGGGAGCCAAGCACAGGCATCATCCCGCAGGGAGCAGGAAGGGGTGCTTGCTCTCGGGGTCCTGCTCAACCCATGGCTCCCCTGGGAGGGGCCTCACACTCCCCCCTCCCTGGCTGGACAAATGTTGGCCCAGGCATGGCCCCCAAGCTCGTGGGGCCAGCCCTCTGGGCGCAGCGTCGCTCTTCTGCCCTCAGTCTGCGTCCCCGCCTCTTCCCTGGAGGTGCGGTTGCCCACAGGCAGACATTTCTGGGCCGCTTGCTTCCTCCTGGCCCGTGGGGACCTCCTGCCTTACCAAGCCGTGGTGGGCTGCGGTCCAGGGAGAACAGAGCCTTCCTTGGCATCTTTAAAGTCGTCCCGGAGTCCCTCCTCCTGAGGGCGGCCGCATGATGGGCGTGTGCCGGGCTCCAGCGAGGTCCGCCACCAGGTGGCGCAGGCGGAGCCCAGACCTGTCAGACCGAGGCAGTCCGCCCTGCTCAGGCATCGGTGCTCAGCCAACCGGTGCTCCAGGCGATGCGCGGGGTGGGGGGCGCCTGCAGACCTGCCTGAGACCTCCAACCCTCTTCCAAGCCCGACACAAAACCATTACCTCCTCCCTGAAGCCGTCCAATCTTGCCTCAGGAACCCCCACCCTGGCCCTAGCCACCCTCCCCTTGACTCATGTTAAAGGCCGGCTGAGGGCAACCCCGCCCAAGGACTCCCAGCCCCTTCACCGCACTGTGGCCTCTCCCTGGGGTGCGGAGGTGGGGGGGGGCTCCCTGACAGCCCCCATTTCCTCTGCGAAAGGTCACCACAGCCGGCCCAGCGCCAGCAACCACTTCAAGGACAGACCTTTGTCTGCAGCCGTGTGCCAGCCCCCCAGCACTTTCTCACTGAGGAGTGCGTGGTGCTGACGACAAACCCTCCTCAGAGGAGGGTGGGGTGGACAGGCTGGCCCCACCGTGGGGATGGGGGGGAGTCAGAGGTGGGCCCATGAGGTTGGTATGCTACAGGCGCTGGTATGTCAGGGTCTCTCCTCCTCCTGCCAGACGGGCAAGGCCCGCACCTGCCCCGTGTCCTCCTCCCTTCCCTTCCCAGGACTCACATGGCCTTCTCCTCTGTGGCTCTGTTGGTGCTGTTTATTGAAGCACATGGTATGTGAGAGACAGTACACAAGTTATAAACATGTAGGCTGGTGCATGCCTCACCCAGCACCCTCGGGACTGCAGCACTCCATAATCAGTCAACCTAACATGACCACACCAGACTCTCCGGGGCACCTCCTGCGCAGCAGCCACTCCCTGACCATCGTTTTTTCCATTTTAGAACCTGATCCATAGGACTCGGGGCCCCTCCTCACTCAGCACTGAGACGCTCTCTTGGCTGCTGTCAGTGGTCGGCAAGGCACTGGCCACGGGGCATCTGGGCGGCTCCCGTTTTGTCACTAACATTGCTGCTGGGACGCCACCTGGTCAGAGCCATACTTTCAGCTTTGGTAGATTCAGGGAAACCCTTTTACCTGCTGGTGGACTGTTTGCCTGTTCCTGGCCGAGCACGAGCTCCCCACCCCCATGTAGAGGAACCAGGCACGGGGTGCCCCACCGGTGGACAGCCCCCAAAAGAGAAACGGGTCCCAGAAGAGGACCACGCAAGAGCCACAGCAAGGCCTGTGCTGGGACCTCGGTCCTGAACCAGCCATGCAAGCCTAGGACTCCCCAGGAACCAAGGCCACTGGGTGAGTGGCGTCCTGCCTTCAGCTTCCACGTCATTGCTGCCCCATAAATAAGGCCTTTGAGCTGCCTGCGCCTCTCCAGCCCCCAGTCGCCCAGCCTGAGACTTCAAAGGGCGTGAGAACTGGGCTGCCTTTGCCAGGAGCCACAGCCCTCTTCCTGGGGAGGCCTCGCGACTCCCCATCTGGTGCTCATCCGCAGGCGGGGGACAGCAGGATCGCCAAGCTGTGATTGGTCACGGTCCTGGGAACCATCCATGTGAACCCACAGCTAGCCCTGCAGCCTGTCTGCCTCTGTCCCCGGGAGTAAACGAGTGAGGGGAGACAGGCGGGGCTGGGGGGTATGGCCGCCCCCTCAGAGGACACACCACGTGAGAGCATGTGCCGACCACATGTGGAGGCTGAGTGGGAACCCCAGAACCAGAAGAGGTCTGGGCACACAGAGGCTCGTCCCATGAGGGAGCTCCTGGGAGCCAGAGCCTGAGGAGCCTCTGCCTGCAGAGCTGAGGGGCGCCTACATCCAGTCACAGTCACACCACAGCGGCCCGCCTTCAAGGGGTCACCCGAGGGCAGCCACGGGGAATGTGCTGCCAGCACCCCCACTCCCCACCCCGCCCCGCAGGAAGATCTCAGGAAGGCCTGGCCCAGAGTTGAGTCATAGAGTCTTGGTTCAAGAACTGTCTATTTTCTTTTGAACTTGGGGAAGGGAGGGGCTTTTGTGCCCGTTCTTTGGTGCTTGTGCTGAAGACCTGAGGTGTGGTGTGACTTGGTGGCAAGGAGTACAATAGCAATCCATGAGCAACACAAGGTCTGAGTGGTCAGGTGAGACTTTATAGCACAGATGTCTAGATGTAAGGGCCCTGGCTGTCTAACTCTAGCAGCCAGAGCAGCATGGCTAAGCATTGTGTGGGCAGCAGGCCTGGGCCCAGTCTTTGCTTCACTATCCCAGGACCCTGGCTCTTCATCGTAAAGTTGGACTGCTGGTTGCAAGATGGCTGCTCCATCTTGCTGTAGCTCCATACATCACACCCCCACCTAAATGTATTTAAGGTTGAAAGAGGCAGGGCACCAAGCTCTCCCTGCTTGCCTGTCATTTTCAGAGAACAAGCCCCTTCCCAAAAGATCCTCAGCAGACTGTATTACTGGCCAAAGTCCACCACAGGCCACCTTGGTGGGGGCCGTATGGCTCCAGGGCATGCCTGGTCTCTGGAGCTAGGTGTGGATGGTGGGAAGTTCAGCTCACAGCATCATGTCTGAAGGGCCCTGTCCTTGCCAGGTGTTCAGGTGCCCCTCACCTGGGAACGGCTGGAGGGTGAGCTCACATCACTAGGATGCCTTGGACTTCCTGGAAGATGGGCCATGGACAGGAGTTGGGTGGCTGTTGACGGGAGACGACTGGGTCACACTGTTGCCACACTGACCGGCCTGGGGCCCAGATGCTGCCCTGGAGCACACAGGCAGCCTCTGTGGGCAGAGGTCAGGGCAGGGAGGGTGCTCAGTAGACAAGAGTACCCAGTGGGACTCACAACCTCAGTGGCCTGGATCCTTCCACCACCACACAGCGTCCTCGGTCACAGGCGGCCTGTGTGGTTCTGAGCTGTCACTCAAGAGTGCTAGGACGCAATCTGGATGAAGCGTCTTGGTCTTCGCCCTCTCCACCCCTCAGTCCATTTGCCCCCAGATCAAGTGCCCCCCAGTCTCTGCCTCGTTCACTCCCCAGAGCTGCCAGGATGAGCAATCTTCCCAAGACATATCTCTTGGCTTCCACACCCACCCGTGTCCCCTGAAGCCAGCGTGGACTCTGGCCCTGTGATGCCCCAGGGCAGCATGGCAGTGGCGGCGAGGTCCTGCCCGTGAGGGGAGCTGGGGGCGGCGACTGCAGCCCTGGGAAAGAAGAGTTCACGCGGCAGAGTGCAACCCACGTAGTTTATAGAAGAGCAGAGCAGGTGGCGACCTGGCCGATCCGACCAGAACAGAACCCGGAGCATGACTGCAGCGCTGGGGCGTGCGCCCCGCTGGACTCAGTCCCACTCCCCGTCGCCCTCAGGGTGCTCCTCGGGCAGCACCTCCAGGTCGTGGAAGTGGAAGTTGGCCATCATGTCCCGCACAGCCAGCATCAGTCTGTTCAGGCCCTGGTCACGGTGCAGACCCCCGGGCCCCCCGTCCTCCGGTCGCTCCCCCTGTGGAAATGAGACCTGTCTGAGCCAGGCCTCCAGGCCCAACACCCGGTCTCAGGCTGGCGCCCCGTGGGCTGACGCCACGTACCTCCACGGTATAGTTGGGCAGCAATGAGCGGAAGAAGAGGGCGATGGTGTTTCCGTGGCTGACGGGGCTGAGCCTGCAGGAGGGAGTCAGGATGGTCAGAAAAGCCCGGTGGGCTGGGAGGGCACCCCCATGGAGGCTGGGGCCTGAGGGGAAAGGGGATCCAGAGTGGGTTGGCCCTTTGGAATGAGGTTGGTTGAGCAGAGGGCAAAGTAGGGCCACTGCAGTCGAGCCCCACCGCATCTTGAGAAAAGCTGTGTTTCCAAGTGTCCTTCCCTCCGAGTTGTGCAGTGAGAGACGATGCTAGCAAGTGCATTTCGGGGGCCTCCTGCACTTTCTGGGCACCTGGAGCCAGGATGGCCCCCAACTGTCCTTAGTGGGACCACACCCCCACATGCCAGCTTGGTTTTGAGTCTTCTGATACTCATCATTAATAATTTCCATCTTAACCCACTGACATTTTATCTGAGGACTGTATTTCCTTATGAACATGTACTCTAAGTTTTATACTTCAAAGGAGATAAAAAAGATTGGATCTAAAAAATACGTCCGCCTGAGCCCTGGACATGAGAAAGTCTGTCTGAGTCTCCCAGACTGTGGACTGTGAGGTGGGCTCTGTGTGAAGTGAAGCACTTACTCACTCAGTGCTAAAGGCCATAAGGAAAGGGAAAGAAGCCTGTCTCCAACACGATTCTGAAGCAGCTTGGACAATCGGGCCTCGGGGCCTCCTTCCCAGCCTCTGGCTGTGCTGGACGCTTGTCCCTGGGGCCCTGCACGGGTTGAGGCTCCCATGGGAAACCAGCTACCCCCCACACCTCAGGCTCATGGCTGTCTCCTCCAGGTTCTTACACCAGCTCTGACTACATTTACTCCTGGATTCAATACCCATGTCCGATTGTATCCACCACCTGCTCCAGAACCTGACAGAGAAACGGCCTTGGGTGAACAGATACATGAAAAAACACGGCCTGCAGAGGCTGACTCTTTTTTCTGAGACCCTCCAAGCCCCAGCACTGACCTCGGAGCAGTGCAAGGCCAGGAGCAAAGCAAGAAGTACCTCTCAGGTCTGACGTAGGAGTAGATGGTGTCCAGAGGGGGCAGAGGGTCGAAGCCCAACACAGACTGTGTGGTCACATCCTACGGAAAGGGACAAACAGCATGGGCTGCTTTCAGCTGACTCGACTCTGGACTGGACATTTCTGCTGGGAGTGGGCCACATTCCCTGTCGGGGAAGTCTGGGGCTGGGGGCTTCGTCCACCAGGACATTCAGGCTGTCTGCTCTGAGGATCGGGGTGAACCCAGGACAAGCACATGTGTGGGGATCACAGGGACTCTGCTCACAGGTGCTGTGACTCCCCCCAAATGTCAGGGCTGCTGGCTATAGGCCGTGGTCCCCGAGCCATCGGGTCACCGCTCTGCACCCCGTAAGATCACAGAAGCTGCAGGCATGGCTCTGCCTCTCAGGGGGCTCTGCATGAACCATGACCTGGGGGCAGAGCTGCTGGAGGGACAAAGCCCGCAGTCAGCCCGCTCCTTACCGGCGGCAGGGCGGCCACGGCCTCCTTGATCTCAGACAGGACCACATGCCGGTGGATGTTCCTGGGCGCCCGCTGGTACAGCACCTTGCGCCTGGGGCCGGGAGACAAGGGTGGTGCTGCAGGAGGCCGAGGCCCCACGAGACAGGCCGGCCCGCCGCACTGCTCGCTCCACGCCCCGGCTCACCTGCTCTCACACGCCTCCACGGCAGGGTCCCCAGCGTCCACCGCCTGTAGGACCTTGTGCACATTCTCCTCCAGCCAGCTAATGGTGGCCGGCTCCTTCCAGAGGAAGTGTGACCTCCCCAGGTACAGGCTCACCAGCTGGCTCAGGGCAGGCGGCTGGCTGTGGGCAGCGGGGACTGTGAGACCCCATGGGCCGGCTCCACGGGCCCACTGGTGCTCTGGGGGTCCCAGGCTGTTGGCAACCTGGAGCAGAAGGAGGCCGCCCCAAGGGGGCTGCTGCCCCGGGACGCAGCCCCCAGGGCAGGGCCCCCAGGCATTTCCTTCTGTGTAGCGAGCACCCTTACTAAGAACAAGTTCCCAATGCCAACATAAACACTCAGAGAATGTGTGCACCTGTGGACATAGACCTGAGGACCCGCCTTGGTGTACTGACCAGCCTTGAGGCGCCTGGCTCCCATGTCACAGGTTTTTCTTCATTTATCATGAGAAATTTTAAAAGGCAGCAGGTGGCAACAAAGGCATCTGGACCACATGCACAGCTACAGCAACACTATGCTCGCCCAGCAGACATGCTGCGGCGGCCCCAGGCTGACACCCAGGTGGTTGCTCCCCAGGCCCCAGGCACCTCCAGTCTGTACCTGATCTCGGCGTCGGGCCCGAAGAAGTGGTGCGTGGCCACGGTGGCGTCGGGGCGCACACTGCAGTACTCGAGCAGGGGCATGAGCACTGTGGGGGAACAGGGCGGCACCCTGAGGGGCTGAGGCTGAGGAGGCTCACCCAGGACTCTGGAGCACGTGCGCTGGATGCTGTCATCAGAGACCCTCCCCCAGCGCTCTCCCGGGAACACGCAACACTAGAGCTGCCCGCCTGCCCGATGGGGCTTCCCCATGAAGCGGGTGACCTCCCTGTGCAGGGGTCTCAACGGGGCAGGGTGAGCTCCCCTCAGACCCAGCCAGGCAGCCCCACGCGTGGATGGAGCCAGATCGAGATGAGCAGGAAGCCCCAAGCAACCAGGCCACCCACAGGCAGGCTCGCCACCGGGGAGGGAGCCCCTCGGGAACTACACACAGTACAGGACTGCAACCCCACCAGGGCCCGATGGGGTGGCAGGCCCTGTTCCCACCCACACAGACAGACTTCAGGGGCCCCTGGAAACCGGCAGGTCATCAGAGAGAACCCAGGGCAACCCCGACCCCGAGCTCCTCACCCAGCGAGAACTGGGTCCTCAGGACAAGGACAGATACCCTGCTTCCTGTCACACCCAGCCTAGTGCCCTCTCCCTGGAAGCATAAGCTTCAGGTGACAAGTTCTGCTAGAACTGTCAATATCTGAAGACACCCTAAGCCACAGATGCTCCGAGAGCACACGTGGCTTTCAGATGCATCATTGGGAGCTGGGCCAGCGTGGGACCCACTCGTGCCTGGGGCTGCAGGGCACACTCACCTCCGGGGAACATGGTGAGTGCCTGCTGGATCCGGACACAGGCCTCCTCCCTCGCGGAGCTCACCTCCTGCTCAGAGAGGTCTGCCTGCTGGCTCAGCAGGAAATAGGCCAGCGGCACAGAGAAGGCAAAGTTTGGGAGCTGGGACAGGTTCCGATGGGCCTACAAGGGGAAGGGGAAGGGCTTCAAGGTGATGCTCACGGGCACATGGCTTCCATGGGCAAGCTGTCCCTTCCTCTGTGCAGAAAGGCAAATAAAAGGACCCGGGTGTAGGGACAGAGGCAGGCCGGGTGAGCGAGAAAAGGCCGGATGCCCACCTTCCCAAGGCTCAGGGTCATCTGGGCAGTGGAACCACCCCCCACCTCCACAGCTGCTGACGCCTGGCCCTCACCGCCCTGCCCACGGGCACATGGCAGAACACACACGATGTATGATGCTCTGTGAGGATGAAGTCACGGTCTCACCCCAAACATTCAGGGGCAGCCCCTGCAGCTGTGTTCCTGTGACCTCAGGAACTTGTGTGAGCTAGACCCCATGGGTGGGGATCCTCGCCCAACTACACCACAGACCCAGAGTTCGAAAGGATCCATGTAGCTAGCCTTCAATTATACACCGGCATGTGCTATGAGGAAGTTCAAAGAGCAGTAATGGCTGTCACCTCCTGCTTCTACCCACTCCTGACCGGAGGTGTCCCCCGAGACAGCACCACCCAACAGGAGCACACCATCAGTATACAGTTTCTAGCAGCAAATTAAAAGAAAACGGGTAAAATTGATGCTAATACCTTACATGCAATCTAGCATGCCTAACACAGCAACCCTTGCACGTGAAGACACTGTGAAGGTCATCAATGGGACTGCTGGTGTCCTCACTCCTGCCCAGTCTCAGACCCCTCCAGCACCAATGTGTCCAGGGGTCCGATGGCCATCCCCTCCCCAGGCCTTCTCTGCGCTTGCACTCACCTGTAAGCAGGTGGCGAGGCAGGGAGAGGCAGGAGCACTAGGGTCTACCCCAGAGCCTCCCTGGAGGCCCCACCCCGCCTGGCCTGTGTGCACACCCACCTCCCACTCCTCGAACAGGCGGATCAGGTACTCGTAGCTCCGCGCTCGTAAGGCCAGGTGGTCGATCAGCAGCAGCATGCACAGGGGGTCCTCGTCCGGCTCCAGGCTTCCAGGAGGAGGCAGCATGGTGAGCAGGGCAGGCAGAGGGAGACAAAACCCAGAGTGGGCTGGCGCGGACGCCCAAGGGCCACAGCCCCGGGCCGGGGAGCAGCGGCGGCCCCTACCTGAGGATGAGCTTGCAGTACTCCAGCGCCGTGCGTGGGCAGCCCCGCTTCTCCAGGAAGCTCATCTGCTTGTAGAGGGCCAGGTAGAAGCTCCTAGACCCAAGACAGTTCCTCGTGAATGAGCGCGGCAGCAGGCCGCACCGCACGTCGCCCGGCGCCTCGTCCAACACCGCGTCCACCCTCTGCCCGCGGGCTTCGCTGGCGTATCCCATGTGGCCTAATCAGCGCCAACGTTCGCCAGGGTCCTGTCTGCAGAGAAGGTGACTCTGCTTGTTGTCTGCAGTCACGTGTGGGAGCACGGACAGAAAACCAAGCTGATATGTTAGTGGAGACTTCCATCTTCTCGGGCTTTCTCTTAAAAATAACTCTCTTTTAAGGGAAGAGACTTAACACCTTAAACTGTAATCACCATCTTCATTTATCTTCAAATTTCAACTGTCACCACTGCCCTGTAAGTGCCTGCTAATGCCAGGAAGGTCAGTGTTTTCAGCACCTCAAAGAACTAAGAGTTTCACTGGAAAGAGCTCATACAACTAGACACAAGAAAGTTCAGGACCGGCCCTGTGCCCTGGGGTCCAGCACAGCCCCCAGCTGGGGGACACAGCCCACTTGCGACATGACAGGAGGGTGGAGAGGGAGCCTGGGCTGTGGAGCCTGCCCACATGTGCAGGGCCCTGAGGCAGAGGCCCAGGTGGGAGGCTGCACTGCCGAGCAGGGGCTCTGGGGGAGGGGCATCTACAGGAAGAGGGTCCCACATGTGCATGTGACCAACCACCGCACGTGGACATGATGACTGCGATCGCAGCGCCAGCATGCACACCTGCCCACAGGCGTTCCAGAGGACCCTGAGTCCAGACACAAGTGGAAGTACAACTGCAGGTCCCATGTGGTGAAATGGCTGATGGTTTCTGTCCAATTGCCCATGAGCATCAACCCCAGGCCGGCCGGTCCTGTCCATCCCTGGGCCCAGCCCTCCTGCATCCGAGCTTTAAACACAGTGAGATATCCTAGGATCCCAGTGGTGCCCCTCACAGACTGTCCGGACCTCACGTCATGATGCCTACGACCCTGCAAGGGAACACAGTGTGGCCCACAGACACCCGGGCGGGCGGCTCACCTGTTCTCAGGCCTGCGGTAGTCCAGCCGGCAGGTCCCACTGGTGAGGCTGAACAAGGGGTGGAAGGCACACTCCATGCTGTAGAGAGCACGCTCTGCCGGCCAACAGACACACAGTGGGCATCAGTCACACCCAAAAGGGAGGCAGGACCTGGCCACACCCCTCAAGAAACCCAGGAGCCCCCAGGGGCCAACTCCCGGGAGCCAGGGTGGGAACCGGCTGGGAGAATGAATGAAGGGATGAAATGCTGACAGAGGGCTCACACAGGTGAACCCTGAGGACATCGTGATAAATGAAAGAAGCCAGACGGAGACACCAGGGTTGTGATTCCATTTACAGGACAGTCCAGAGACAGAGAATGGACTGGCGGTTGCCAGCGGCGGGGGAGGGGAGGTGAAGGCTGATGGTCAAGGTCCTTTTTGACGCCTCATGGGAATGACCCAGAATCAGCAGGGGGGTGGCTGAAGAGCTGTGTGTACACTAGATCCATAAAGCTCTATTTACAGAGCGTCCCCACCTATATGCAGGCAGGCGCTGGCTGCTGGACGGCCTTACCCACGAGGTCGCGTGCTGTCTCCTGGTCCTCCTGAAAGCGGCATGCGTCGCTGAGCTGCAGGAGTGAGTCCACGTGGTAGGGGCTCGACTGCAGCAGGACCTATGGCAGGGGGGTGGCGTGCGCTGATGATACCCAGGCAGGCCCCGGGCCTCCGGACGCCCCCAGGACCACGCCAGGACACCCACGCACCACAATGTTGTTGGGCTCCATGGACTCGACGGCGGCCAGGAACTTGTGCTGTGTCTGCTGGTACTCCTCGCTGTGCTCAAAGGCGAAGGCCGAGCGGCCTTTCCTGGACTCCAGCAGCCGCATTGACAGACCTGGGGTGGGGGTTGCCCACGTCAGGATGCCCAGAGCCGACTACCTGCAGCTCAGGCCACACCTCCGATGCCCCTTCTACCCTTTCTCCCCCCAGGAACGTGGACAACAGGGGGACATGCAGAGCCCGCCTCCCACACCACACCTGGTCAGCCCCGGACATGGTCTGCTTAAAGTCGGGATCCAGATGTCACCCCCGAGGCGACAGGGATTGCTAACTCATGACACCCTCTGCTCCTACGGTGACGATGGGTGCCGGGTCCAGGGTCTGAGAAGCCTGACAACTTCATCTCCTTCAGCACCGTCGTGAGACCCGTTAGGGTCTGGGGATGCCCTTAGCCACGGTCTCTGACAGAGTCTACTCCAGCCCACCAGGACCCCATGCCAATGTGTCCTCTGCCTGCAGTCAGGGGCCACTGTTGGGAACATGGGAGGGAAGGGCAAGGGGGATGAGGTGCCCACCAGGTCCTTACTGGGCACAAGGGGTCTTGCAGGGCACCCCAGGCTCCAGGGCGTCCCCATCCTTCATGCCACACAGCCAAGCCCCCAGCAGGGCACTACCCTACATCCAAACCTTTCTGCTTTGCTGCTGATCTCTGAATTCTGTGCACTTGTGAGCGTGAACAGAACACAGAACAGCACAGTTTAAGAATGAACTTGCTGGGTTCCTGTGGGGCAGGACCCACAGCACAAAGGGAGAAGGTGGAGAAAAGCGGATTACCACACGGCTGAGAAGACAGACGGGGGGTGGGGTCTGAGCCCAGACGCTGGAGCCCCCGGCAGCCCCACTCCCTCACCTGGTTTGGTGTACCGGGGCCAAGTGCTCTTCGGGGTGGTCAGCCATGTACACTTGGGGTACACGCGCTGTCTCTGCCGCGGCCTGGGGAGAATGGACAGGGCACGGCTTTACCTTGGTGGGCAAGAACAGAATATAAACTGTTTGGACAATAGCCGTCAGGCTGCCAGACGGGACTGCAGACTGAGATCCGAGCGACCAAACCACACACGCAGAGGTAAGAAAAACAGGAAACTCAGGCTAGTGAAACAGCAGGAAAGGCAAAAAAGCAGCACAAGGTGGAACCTGATGTGAAGACAACAAGGAGAGAGGGAGCCTGCAGCGACCTGCAGATGCGTTGGCCTCCCTGGATGACGACCCACTGAGCAGGGGCCACCAACAAACCCCAGAGGGATGGGGCATCGGTGCCCGAACACCAGCACACTTCTGGAGAAAGAAAGCCAGCCTCACACACACAAGCACGAGTGGGCCGTGGCCCGGCTCCCTCCCCCAGCCCTCTCCCAACCTCTTATGGGGGGTGTTCTCTGCTGCAGGCGCCAGCCCCTCCCCTCAGCCAGGGTCACACCAAAGGCTTTCTCCTCCATGACTGAACTGAGCAGCAGTGGCCTAGTGGACTTGTCTATATTTCTCTGCATAATTCTTTGATTATCTAAATTACTTCATCAAGAAAAAAAAATTAGTAAGAATCTGGATTGGGTGAGGAATGAGATGAAAAAGTATGCCCCTTCTTCCAACAGAGAAGTAAAAAACTGGGACTTCCCTGGTGGTCCAGTGGTTCAGGATCCGCCTTCCAATGCAGGGGATGCATCTGATCCCTGGTCAGGGAACTAAGATCCCACAGGTCGCAGGACAACCAGGCCTGCATGTCACAACTGCTGAGCTTCCCCGCTCTGGAGCCCAACGGCCACAGCCAAAGATCCAGCATTCCACAATGAATATCCTACATGTCACAATTGAGACCCAATGCAGCCAAATAAATTTTTAAAAATCCCACTTACTCAAAAAAGAAAAAAAAAAGTAAAAAACTACAGGAGAAAATACAACTCTTCAAGAAAACAGTGGTCAAAACCTGGAGGAAACTGAAATGTGGGTTGGTTCTGGGTGATTGGTAAGGTATACAAAGGAGAATTAACCAAATACTCAGGACTGTCCTGTCTAGGAATCTGAGGGAGGGTCCAGCCCTGCAGGGAGCTGCTAGGCAGGCAGGAGAGGCTGCCCTGGGAGGTGGTGCGCCAAGGCGGGGCAGACACCAGCAGCAGAGAAGGTGAGGCGCACAGGGCACCTGGAAGTCCCGAGAGGGCCAGAGACGCGTGTGGCCAGGGGCCCAGGAGAGACCACAGCTTCTCAGGGGAGCCTGTACACAGGACTTAAGTGTTCAAAGGAGTAAATGGGATAAAAAGTACAGTTTACCACTGAAAACATAAATGCAGAGCTGTTAAATACTAGTACACTAACAACGTAGTTTGCACAGAAATACGATCAGGCAAACATGTAAAGATGTGGTACAGAATGACCAGGCAGATGGCAAACAGAGGACACAAGGAAGCAAGGTGGAAGGTCAGGTCCAGGGGAGCCCAGGTGAAAAAGACGAACATTTTGAGTTAAAAACGTTCTTCCTTAATATTCCAAAAAAGAAGACAAAATCAGAGACCCCTGTGTCCTGTATAACTGAACACCAAAAATAAAAGCAAATTATAAAGCAAACACAATGAGAAACTCAATGGCTCAGATTCCATGCTTCCACTGCAGGGGTCATGGGTTTGATCCCTGGCTGGGGAACCAAGATCCCTCATGGTGAGCAACAAGGCCAAGAAAAACCAAACCAACAAAACTCAACACATGACTATTTTTCATCTTGTTATCACGACAGGCTTTAAAGCCTCCCACGCCTACCATGGATCCAGAGCAGGAAGCCACACCCAGGCGGGGGGTGGGGGTTCAACTCTCAAGAGGGCAGCGGGTGGCACCCCCACACCAAGTGCCAGCAGGGGCTGCTGTCAAATACAGCACCCGTGCCCTGGTATATGGTGCCCAGAGCTCAGCCACGCAAACCAGGCACGTGAAAGACAGCAGGACCCGCGGGCCCAGAACGCACAGCAGACAACCGGACGGGAGCTGCTGGATGAGTGGCTGTTTTACAGAAGCACTGAGTCCTACAATCAGAAACACATGCACTTGAAAGATAAAGTCTGGGCCGAGGGAAAGCTCCTTCAGCTGGGGCCGGGCCTGCAAGGGAGCGCCAGGCAGAACAGCCCCTCCCACAGGAGCCTGGGATGGCAGTACTGTGGGTGCTCCCATGGCCTTGAACACACGGCTGCAGCCACAGAACCCACTTCACAAAGATCAGACTTCTGTCAGAACCCGAACTCCAAGTCAGAGTTGCTCTAGACTGCAAAGCAAAAATGCATCTGGCTGAGATTTCAAGGCTTTGTAAAACTAGGACCCTGATGGGCAGCGGCAGTGAGGGACGGAGGGCGAGGCCACAAGACTTCTCTCCAACTCCCCTTGGACCCTGGAGGGGTCCGCCTGTCACTGTGGCTCTAAAGCCCCTCTCCTTCCCCACTCAGTGAAAACACAGCGGTGATCTTACCTCTGCTCCCCAAGGACAGCTCTGGCACCAAAATATCTTTTCAGCTCTGTGTCTGGATTCAAGTGTCTAGAGAATTGAAAATTTTAGAGAAAAAACAAAGATGAGTGCTCTGACAACAATCCTGGGAATGTCCGAAAGTCACATGAGAACCCAACGGGAAAAATCGCTCTCCTGCTGGCTGACCTTCTCTGCAACCACACAGCCCGTGACCATGCTGGCCACCACTCGCTGGGCATGAGACCGAGGGGTCTTCCCTGCCTTAGGAAGGAAGGAGGCCACAGCTGGCAGCAGGGACAGGAGCAGAGGAGGTCATATACTCCAGGCACAGAGAGCTAGAGAACGGTCCTGATGGGTCAGCACCAGCCATCCCCCTCCTCACTCGGCGAGGCCGCACCTGTGCTCCACGTACAGGACGTGCTTCTTGGTGCTCAGGGGGGGCGGGCCCGGGCGGCTGGCACCGCTGGCATCCTCAATCCTCTCCAGGATGCGGTCAATGTCCTCCAGGCCATTCTCCTGAGATCCCAAATGACACACATCACCACACGGAGCAATCAACAGCAAAATCTACTTTCACTAAAAGCAAGTACTATATCGTGTCGCCTTCCTGAAAGACAGTCCAATCCGAACACCATGTACTGCAGGTACAGTGAGGACAAAGGAGAGGTGTGTCATAAGATGGACAGTCAGAACCACGGACCACCAGGAAGGGACTCAGAGTCTGCACTGTTTCAGATGTTTGCTGGAAAATGGACAGCACAGACGGCTCCAAGCCTCTGGGATCTAAGTGAACAAGCTCACTAATTTCCCCCAACCTTTGAATAGTCAACAAAATATCAAGTAACACTGGCCTGTTTTCAACACCACCTCAAGAAACAGAAAAGAACAGAGAGGAAATCTGCCAGCTGTACATACCGAGGTTTCTCCTGCGTTTTTCTTATTTTTCTGTTTTCTTTTCTTCTTGCGGAGTTTGCTACTTGCATTGGACTAACAAAAGAAGCACATTTCTCTCAATGGAGAGAGACGAGGACATCTTAAACCCAAGAACTAGCTGGAGTAGGGGAGTCAGCTGAAGGGAATATGGCAGCAGGCCTGTCATCCAGCTGCCCACCTTCTGAATCCCCTAGGAACACACCCGCTTCTCTCCAGCAGCTGACCTTCCCCCAGCCTTCCCAACTGTGGTCTCACCCCACCTTTCTTAGGAGTCCCTGACAACTCATGGGGTTTGGACCATACACCCACCTGCCCTCGGCTGCCGTGCCTCACCGTGTCAGCCACTCCCCACTGTGTTCAGCAGAGCCCCCCTACTAGCAGGCCCCCTGCCTCAAGATCTCTTGTGCCTTTACCCGGCCACCTCCCTTCCAGCAGTGCAAAGGTCCTTAAGGAAGCCCCCAACATTCCAAGACCAGTCGGGTGCCCAGCTGCACCAGAGGCCCCTGGAGGGCACAGATGGGCCTGCAGTGAGCACTTGCCAGGTGAATGATGAGGGGCCTCCTAGGAGACCCCTTCTCATCCAACCCTAACCTAGCCTATGTGCTTCAAGGAGCATCCACCCAGTCGCAAAAAACACACCCAGAATGTGGGAGGCAGGCCCTGTTCCAGGGAGACGTGCCTAGGGGCCCCTGCTTATGGCCCTTCCCCAGCCACCACTAGTCTCGAGGAGTCCATGCAAGTTTGATCATGGCCCCCAAGGCAATCCAGGCAGCTGGGCAAGTCACAGAACAGCCCTCGGAGCACGCCAGCGGGATGGAGGGTGGGCCACACCTGCTCTGAGGGAACTGCCGTGTCTGCCGCGTCGCCACCCCTGGTGGACTCTGAGTGCCCGCTCTGGGCCCTCCTCTTGTTCCCTGACACCACAGCATCCACGAGCAGACAGTCCGTCCTCTCCCCGTTTACCCCAGGTGCCTCGTCAAGGTCTTCAATGTTTATCTGGAAACAAAGATGGGGGAGCAAGGGTGTTAGGGCTGGGTCCTAGTCATCAATTACAAAGGTGAATCTGAGACATGCATGTCTTGGAGGGGTGGGTGCATGTCAGATCACTGAGGTCACAAAGGGGAGGACCATGAACATCACCAGCCTAGGGTCCCCAGAGAACGCTAGGGTGCCATGTGGCCACGTCATCTGCTCAGCAGTGACAAGTGCTCCCCCTCCGAGCACCACTCCAGAGACGGTTTGCAAACATACTCGCTCAGCTAACGCCTCACTGCTCCCTTTTCCCACCTGGACTCCAGCCAGCCAGTCTACACCAGCAGACAGGACCAGTGCTGGGGAGAAGGTGGGTGACACGCACGAGTTAAGGATGGGACCTCAGTTGGTAGTGAACAGGGATAAACCACAAGCACGCACGCATGCAAACCTTAGGGACCTGATGCTGGATGGTAGGTCCCGAAAGATGCACACCCTCACTCTTGAGAGGGGCGGGGACAAGTCACGGAACAAGCTCTGGCCCTCTGGCCAGTAAATGAACCAGCAAGCCAGAGGCAACGAAGCAGCAACCACCAGGCTCCAAGAGCCAGATCTGAGGGGCCCACGCTGCTTTGCTGAGGTCCAAAAATAGAGAAATGAAACCACATTCGATTCAGAACATCCGAAAAACATAAAGCTCAAAAAACAAAAAATAAAAGCCACTCTAACCCCGGAGCCCTAAGATGATTTCAAAACAAAACTGGGATGACGTCCTCAGCAACCGTGCACTGCCTGCTCCCGTAGGCCCGGGCTCCCACGGAAGGTCTCAGGGAGGGACATACGCCTGTCTGGGTGCCCTGGTTTCCTGTCTTCAACAGTAGAGGTTCCCATGGGGCAGGGACAAAGTGTGAGGCTGTGTGATGGCTGCCTGTCCCTCACGTTCATAGCTCTTCAACGACTGGAAATGGGGAGCGACAGGGAGGGGGGCTGCTCCCCACATCAGCACCACCAAGGGAGGAAGTACCGGAAGGGTGTTCTGATGTTTCTTCTCTGTGGCAGGGGTCCTAGAGGAATGGCCCGCACACTTTGTCCAGGATTCTGCACCTCTGGGAAGTTAGGGACTGGTTCTCTTTTCAGTCCTGCTCACTTCCTTCAAAGTCTCATTTTTGAGCCCCCTTTGGAAGCTCTGAGAAAGTTTTGAGAAATTTCAATTAATAACAAGCTCCATGCCAAGGTCAACTTCCCTGGAAAGAAATCTCTGACTGTGCACACAGGACGCAAAGGGCTCTGCACACCGGCAGCTTCACTGCTACCCACACTGGCCAGTGCTGGCCCAGCACCTCTGTCCAGCACCCTGACGTGTCCGACTCGCCATCCAGAAGCCTCCAGGTCGGTCATCAGCTTCAAGGTCCCAAATAGATGCCAACATCCAGAGGCTCTTGTCCACTGCTGGTGTGCACTCTGGGATCCACAGTATGACAGGGCGCAAAGCACACTAATAGTGAGGATGCGGAGGAGCTGGATCTCTGCTGGGGGTAGGAAACTTTTTATTGAAGCTCTTTGAAATGAATGTACAGGACAAATTTTGGAGGAGGTGTGTGACCCAAACTCTGGTCGAGAGACAAGGCCCTTCCATGACCCCAGAAACACGGGCCACGGTACACCCTGGCTGGCAGCTAGCCCTGCTCAGGCTGCTGAGTCCTAGGCTTTTCACCACTATGACTTTGCCTGTCCCAGGACGCTGCACCCAGAGGCCAGTGTCTTCTTGTGCCTAGTCCCACAGTGTATAGCTTCTGAGGGTCATCTCATTCTTTTTCTAAAAAATTAATTTACTATTGGCTGCACTGGCTCTTCATTGCTGCACATGGGCTTTCTCTAGTTAGGGTGCTTGAGCTTCTCATTGCTGGGGCTTCTCTTGTTGTGGAAAATGGGCTCCACGGTGAATGAGCTTCTGCAGTTGTGGTTCCCAGGCTTACATGGCCCTCAGCATGTGGCATCTTCCTAGACCAGGGAGTGAACCCATGTCCTCGTGCTCAATGCACAAAGAACTGACAACATTCACAGAAAGGAAAATAAAAGAATATCAAAACCCCATTAGGTAAATAAAGAGTAAGAAGAGGGAAACAGCCAATTACCTTTAAGAGAAACTTCAACACTAAAAAACACTGTACACTTTATTATTGTATCACCATATCCAGCACTCCTCACTCCGCCACATACATCTACATTACCAGTTGGTATCATTTACCTTCAAAATGAAGTTTCCTTTAACATTTCTTTTAGTGTAGGCCTTATGGCAATGATTTTTCTCAGCTTTTGTGTTTATGAAAGTATCTTTATTTCACAATCGTTTGTGATAAACATTTCCCTGGACAGAGAATGCACTTTAAGGATGCGGACCCCCTCTGAGCCAGAGTGGGTCAGTAATTGCTTTCCTATAGACAACCTGTCTCTTACCTCCAGCTTCTTTCATGACTTTTCTTCACCATGGGCTTTCAGCAATTATGATTTAAACTGTTGCTAAATCGTATCCCACTTGGAGTCTGTTGAACTTTTTGGATCTATGGGGTTTTCTTCAGTGTCAAATTTGAGACTTTTTATACCACAATTTCATCCATGGCTTTTTCTGCAGAACCCCTCCCGTTCTGCTCCTCCAATTACAGACATTAAACAACCTGATAGTGCTCTACAAAGTACTGAGACTAATTTTTCCCAGCACGCTCCCCCTTTCTGGATTGTTAGATGGTAGGTTTTTTTTGCCCTTACTTCAAGATCACTGATCTTTTCTTCTCAATTATCTAATCTGCTACTCAGACCACTGAGTTGGTTATTCATTCGATAGTAAATATTTTCTTTTATGTAATTTGCTCTTTTATAGTTTCTTTTTTTTATATAGTTTCTACTTCTATAATGAGATTCCCTATTTTTTCCCCTCATTATGTTCATGATTTCCTTTAAATCCTTGAACACATTTATATCTTGTCTTAGGCTTGCATATGATTTTACCATCTGTCATCAGCATGTTTGTTACTACTGAATGCTTTTTCTCCTGGTTACAAATCACATCTTCCTGCTTCTTCATGTGTTTGGAATTTTTTAGTGGGCACTGACTGTCATGATGTGACACTGCCGAGTGACTGGATTTTGTAGTTTTCCTTAACAGTGTTGACATTTGTTTAGGCAGGCAGTAAATTTACTTGCAGATTAGCACAATTCCTCTGAACTGTATTTTTAGGCTATCTTAGGATGGGTATAGGATATTCTTCATTGGAGGGTAACTGTGCCCTACTCCTATAGCAAGGCCTTTTGGAAGCCTCCACTCATCACCAGGTTTCTCTTTGAGGCCTCTCTGCTCTGGCTGGTCAGAGCTGAATGTCTTCCCAAGCCCGAGAGCTCAAGTGGTGGTCAATCTCTGGTGTTGTCCCTTCTTCACTGGTTGTTCTATGCCTAAACAGCTAGGTATCGAGCCCAAGACTCCAAGCAGGCTTCTAGAACTCCCTCTTTCCAGCTCCCTCTCCCGTAACTCAAGCCACTTCTGCAAACCCCAAATCTAGTCTACCTCCCACTCCCCGACTCACCGAGAGCACAGCGATCTGCTGGGAAAGCCTTCCTGTGCTAATCTCTGGAGACTGTCTCCAAGCAAAAAGCTGGCACGGGGGTCTTGGGGACCTGAGACCTCCAACGTTTGTTGTCTAATGTCTGAACACAATTAGTTCACTGTTCTGCTGGTCTTACAGTTGTTTAGGGCAAGAGGGCTATTTCAGTACCAGTTATCCTGCCAGGACTGGAAGTAAAAACCTTACTTTTGTTTCTATTAATGCACTGCTTGGTTTATTGGTAGATTATTTTTGGCTCTACAAAAATAAGCCTTTTGGGGAATTCCTGGCGGTTAGGGTTCAGTGCCTTCACTGCAGGGGCCTGGGTTTGATCACTGATCAGGGAACTAAGATCCTGCAGGTCGAAAAAGACAAAAAGCCTTTTATTTTAATTCTTTTTTCCATTTAAAGAGAGAAAACATTAAACCTCTGCAATACTGACAGAGTACTCCTATGGTATGTAGTCAAGGAGGACAAAGCCTCATCTACTGTCTATTGTAGGTACATCTACTGTCTACTGTAGGTAGACACTGGCATCAATGAGGCCATCTCTGCTAAGGTTTTCTCACAGACTTACGGATAAAACAATTGATGTGACATGACGTTAACACGAAGAATCTTAGAAAACTATGGTAATCCTCATCCAAATGTGCCCTTGACCAGTGAAAAAAGCTATAGAGGTTCTAACACCACCTGATATTAAACACATTTGTGAATATAAAGCCAGGTGTTTTGCTCCTGAACTGGACATCAAAGATGAAGATGACATATATTGGCAAGTCGACGGTCACTGAACAACTCAAACAACAGCAACCTGCACAATGATGCTTATTTTGAAAGAAGTTTGTTTTTATTTAATTACATAATTTAGATTTTCTTTATAATTGAGGTTTCTTTCAGAGACTGGTGAATGCATTGTACATGAAAACAGAGAGACAGACTCATGCAATTCTCTGGAGAAAAATGGTCTTCTTGCTAAAACTTTTCAATGATATAGAGTAAAATTTGACAGTTTTCAAAAGTTTCTATAGTTTTTATCAGATTGTCAAAGTGGTCCCTGACCCCAAAGCACTAATAAGTTCTATTACACAACACTATTTAACAGTTTTGCAGTACATTATGCTGCAAAATTCAAACTATACTCTAAAAACAGGCATGTTTATCATATAAATTATATTTCAATAAAATGGATTTTCAAAAACCACTTGGAATGAGGTAGGGCAGATGATTTCTAATCGAAGGCCAAGGAAACTCACTCAAGAGCCAGAAAAGAGAACAGCCTCAGTCACAGACACCCTAGAGATCTTCCCACTCCCAGGGATGGTGGGGGAACCACTTAAGTCCTATTACACCCTTTCCTGGTTGTTAACATCATTCAGTACCAACATCTGCTGAGTGCTGTGTGCCTGGCATGGAGTTCACTGACCCCTTGTGACAATCCCATGAGGCAGGAAGCAGGGGAGCTGACATGTATGTTCACGTAGGTTAGGAATGCCATCCGAGTTCTCACAGGTAAGGACATGTGGAGCCATGATGCAAATCTGCGTCCTTCTGACCGTAAAGCTAGGTGCAGGCTCTCACTGGCTGGCCTCAGAGGACCTCTCTGCACACCCACAGGGGCAGACGCCACTCCGGGGGTGGGGAAACACTGGGGAACAATGAAGTCTCCATTCTCACAAGGCAGAGGGAGGCAAGCAGCACGAGATAAAAAGAACATGGAGGTAACTTGGCTGGTCTGCTCGGTGATAAACCTCCATGGGAAAAGGACAAAGATCAGAAGAACGGGGACGGGAGTGGGAAGGGGATGTAATTTTAAATTGGGAAGGATGAGCAAGACTCAGAAGGCAACATCTGAGCGAAGCCTGAGAAGTGAGCGACGGGGGAACAGAGCATGTCCCAGGCAGAGGGGATGGCGGGAGACCTGTGTTTCAGGCCTGTGGCTCCAGCAGATGAGCAACATGACCCAGGCCCTTGGGGGCTATAAGGAAGCAGGGTTGACAGCAGACGTGGGCCTGACAGGATCCCTGTGGCTACTGCATCCAGACAGGCTGCAGAGGACAAGAGGATGAGCGGGAGTGGTCAGAATGATTCGCACGGAGGCAATGGCCACCCCGCAGGCACTGTGCCTGGAGCCGTACAGGCCTTACCAGGCTCTGCATGTGGTGTGTGAGAGAGAAAGGTCAAGGGTACTTCCAGGCTGCTGGCCTTAGTGACAGGAGAGTGGAGCTCCCTCAACAGTCAGGGAGGGCTGGAGGAGGCAGAAGGCAGCTGAAACTTGGACACACCAAGTCTGAGATGTCTGCAGAACATCTAAAGGGGATGATGGGAGGTGAGGTGTGAATCCAGAGACCACGATGGAGGTCTGTGCCGGCCACATCAGTGTCCTACCGGAAAGCACAAGGGAACACACACAGCACAGACAGACAGGTGCAGCTGCTGGTCCCCTGACCTGAGTTCCTGGGGCTCCACATAAGCATCCTTTCCCTCTGTTCACACAGAGAAGAACCTGCCTTTTCCCCCATTTATCCCACATACCCTGGCCTACCATCCATCTACTTTCCTTTCTTCTTCAGAAGGGACACTAACTATGCCTCAGAGACAAATACCAGGGGATCGTTAAGAGTACAACTGTAAGTCATCAAGCCTGGATCTACACAGTGAGTGTCACTTACTACCTCATTTGTACAATGGGGACAACATGACCTGGGCAGACAGTAAGGCACACAACATCACAGCAGTGCCTGGGATGTGTGAATGTTCTCCAAATAACTTAATATTGTTTGACTTAAAAAAAAAAAAAAGAGAGAGAGAGACACTAAACCTGGAGCATGTCAGAATAAGGTGAAATTACCCTGACAGAAGATCTGTGAAAATGGCCAACTCCAGCACAAACCCATTTCAGACTGTGAACAAGTGGGATGGAAAGAAGCCCTAAGGGTTTTGGGACAAGTCAAAAAGTAACTGCAAAATTTAGGGATAAATGATGTGATGAGAGCCTTGCGGTAAAACAACCAGACGCGGCTGTGCGTGGGGAGCCAGGGAAGCTTGGTAGGGGGAACATGAAGGTTACTTGTAACACTCTGTTTTCGCATATGTTGGAAATCTTCCATAATAAAAAGTTACAAAGAAAGAAATGACAAGAAACAAGAGTGCAAAAAAAAAAAAAAAAAAAAAAGAAACAAGAGTGCAGGGAGGCTCAGAAGAGGTGGACAGAGAGTCCAGAGATTTTGAAGAGATTTCATGCCACCCCCAGCAGAAACTGGAGTGAGGCTTTCTCACCTTAGAGAGACATGGACAACCTCTAAACCAAACTTCCCATGTGGGATGGGCGGCCTACACTCTCCATTGTCTTAGGATAGGTCCTAACGTGCCACCTTCCTGTGAAGTTGGGAGCCAGACCAAGAGAGAGGTGTTTTCTTCCAGACCTTCAGACCTACTGCTACTCCTCCGAACGCTCGGCGGTAGTGTGGAGCCCCAGGTGTGTGCTGGGCACAGGAAGCAGACATGCTACCTGCCACACAGGCAGTCGGCGGAGCCAGAACCAGCACATGCAAAATTACAGACCCAGCTGGGTCTTCCCTGGCAGTCCAGTGGTTAGGATTCTAAGCTCTCAGTGCCAAGTGCCCAGGTTCAGTCTTGGTCAGGGAACTAAGATATCACTAGCCACGCAGCCGAAAGGAAAAAAAATAAAATTACAGTCTGAAGCCAGAGCTTTGGAGAACCCAGGGTGGGGGCGTTATTCCTCGGTGCCTGGCACCTGCTGTGGGAGATGAAGCGACGAGCAAGGGAGAGGCAGAGTCCTGGGTTGTGAGAACTTTTGCGAAGGCACCGCGGGGGAGATACTTAACCCTGAAATCAGAGTTGGAGCCCCAGTCTATGGGAATGAAGCCCCGCCCACCACACCGCGGTCCCGCCCCCAAGACAGGCCCTGCCCACTCCGCGGCAGCCCGGACCCTACTTACCCCGCCCCTGAATGCTATGGCCCCTCCCCTCACCGCGGAACAAACCCAACGTAGCTCCGCCCCCTGGCCTTAGGTCACCTCCCACTCCTTTCGCCCCGCCCTCCCCACTGCAGCCCAGACCCTCATCGCCCCGCCCCGTGACGTCACGGACCCGCCTCGCACACCGCCCCCACCTGCTGCCCCCACCCCAGGTAACCCCGTCTCACCAGCTCGAACCGGTTGTTGACTCGGACTCCCTCCTTCCCTGCGCCCCGGGGGCGCCGGCCACCTGGACCCCGCTTTGGGCATTCTTCTTCCACATCATCGTCATCATGAAGGACAAACTGCAGGGCGCTGGGCCCGAGGGGTTCCTGGCCGCGCTGTTCCCCCCTCAGCCTCCGGAGGGCCCGGCGCGACATAGGACCCAACAGCCGCTGACGTCTGGAGACAGGCAGAAGGAAGAGCAGAAAAGAGAGCGGCCGGCGCGCCTGCGCATTTAAGGCGCGGTGGCGCGAGGCTGGCGCGTCGCGTCTGCGCGCTGCTGCCTTGCGGAACTTCCTCTCTGTTGTCGATAGTATTAGAAAAGGTTCTGACACTTCCGGGCGAGTTCTCGCGCGACTTGGGAGCCTCCACGGGCCGGTGTCTCCGGGTCTTCTGGGCGGGGTGGGGCTCTGAGACTCCAGCCCCGAGTGCTGGTCAGCTGGGCGGGCCGGGGGCGGGGCCAGGCAACACCTGGGGCAGACGGGGCCATCCTGTGCGGGCTGCCTCTGAGGCTACCCGCGAGACCCTTCTGTCCTGCTTAGAAGTAGGCGCCTCCAAGCTGAGGAGCTTCCCAAAGCTGCGGACTGGACATGCTGAAGATGAAGGTCCTCTGGACTCCCCCTCCCCGGACAGGCTGAAACCGACCCTTAGGGTCCGCCCTGGGAATTTGACCTTGTCGTCATTAGTGAGTCCCCAGTGATTCTTCCGCACGTCTGGATAGGGGAATCCGTGGTCTAACGTGGAGGCTCGCCACTCTGGCCGTGTGTCATAACCTCCCGGGGCGGGGGTGGGGGGAGCGGTTTACAGTGAAGGTCGACGACTCACCCCTAGAAATACCAACGTGGGATCTTCAGGGGACTAGAATGTGCAGGCAGGTTTGAGAACCCCTGCCCTGCAGATCTCCAAACGCGAGGGCAAGATAATCTTGATCTGCTGTGGAAATGGGTCCTCCCACCCTGGCGGAGGAGAGCAAAGGGCCGCGGTCAGTCAGACGGCTCCGATTGCGGCACCAGGCCGATCCCTGTACTGAGTTCTTACGTCGCCCTAGAAGGTCGATATCCATCCGTTTATAGATAAGGTGACTGGTCCACGTAGAATGTAGTCTTTCTTCCTTCTTGCCTGCGGTTCCAGAGTTCAGATGAGAAAGGCTGCTGGCGAGGACCCAGAAGGGAGGCAGGTGTGTGTGCCAGTGCCCTGCACCCCTGGTCCGTTAGCCATGCTAGTCCCTGGGACCTGGGACTCCTTCACCATGGCTGGCACGTGGCTGCTGCTCAACCCCCCACCCCGGCCCCAATCCAGCGACTAAGAGTTCAAGTTCACACAGACAGGACCTCCAGGCCTCCCTCCTCAGGAAAATTCTGACTGTGCAGGGCCAGGCTAGTCCCAGATGTGACTAGCTTATGCAGGCTTGTCACGTCACCTGTGGATGGAAACGTGGGGGTGTCACCTAGAGCTGCTTCCTGCTCTGCTGTCCCTTAGTCGACTGCACAGGAACTGTGAGGGGTGCCCTCCCTGAACAGGCAACTCTGGACCTGATTCTTTCCCAGTATTCCCAAAGGCCTGGCCTGAGCTGGAAGCTTGGTTGTGAACAATTCTAGAGCGAGCACCCTCCCTCTGTCAGGAGGTACATTAGGTGAGCGGAGGTGGGGTGGGTTTGCTGGGTGGACACTACAGCTTTCTTCCCCTGGGTTCAGCAGGAGGCAAACCCACAGCAGCCAGGCTGTAGGAGCACTGGGAACCCTAGACCCTCCCTCCTGACCTCACCTTGGAACCATGTGGGCCCTCCTGGCTTAGCCCAGCTGTCCCATGGTGGCTTTCATTTCACAGTATCCCTGTGAGGATTAGAACCCAAGTCTCTGCCTATTGGGAGCATGGACCTGCATGTGTTCCCTGGCTGCTTCCTCATCTGCAGGATTATGTGCCCTTGGGGATGTTATCACCCTTGGAGGTGCTTTCTCCTTGCTGGCTGTGTGACTGGGCGCAATTCCTTACCCTCTCTGTGCCAGTTTTCTCACTTGAAAATGGGAATAATACTCCCTGCACAAGAAGTGCTTAGAACAAGCCTGGATGTTGTTACTGGCTGCTCTCTCTGTGTCGCTCAGTGTCCCTGGATCCCAGCTGAGGAAAGAAAGCATTTCACCCGAAGGCCCGTCTGCTGCACGTTCTGTCCCTTGGGGCCTCCTCAGGCCTTAGAGCCTGGCATCCAGCAGGCCTGGCTGTGCCATCTTGGTCAGTTCCCTCACCTCTTTGAGCCTCAGCTTCCTCATCTGTAAGATGGGGTGACCACAGAAGCCCACTGCAGAGCACCTGGGTGCCCACTCGCACATTCCCCCCAGCTCTGCAGGCCCTGAGCGAACCCTCTGCCTAGAGAACAGCAGTAGAGATCTGGGGGACGAGGCTGAAGGGTCCCCCAGGCTGGCAGGTGACAGAAAGCAGGCTGAGCCGCTGTCACACACGCAGCCCTGCTGGCCGTAAGACCAAGATGGCCAGGTCGTAGAGTGAGCCTGAGCACCCTCGTGTCATGACAGCCCCCGCCCCTCAGAGCCCAGCCTCCGCCCTCCGAGCACAGGCCCACCGCTGCAACTGGAGAACTCAGTTCACACCCCACACCGGAGACTGTGAGACCACCTTTATTAGGCCAGGAGTGGCCATGGGTACAGTCTGTGGAGTGCCTTCCCGTACCAGGACCTCCAGCATCACCAGGGCCCCTGAACCAGCACCACCCCGGCACCTCTGAGTGCGCTCTGCTTACACCCACCGCCCCTCCTTGTCTCAGTGAGAAGACCTGCTCCCACCCCCCCACCCCGCCCAAGGAATCCTGAGAGGAACAGTCTCCCCAGGGAGGGTCCTGGAGTGAGCTCTGGGGGCCAGGGGACGTGAATATAAATATATAGGCTGTGTGTATATATTATATAAACGTATGTATATATGTACATGCACATCAGGAGGATGGGGGTTCTTGTCCCAGGATGGAGACTCATCAGCCTGGGTCCAGGCCTAGCCCAGCTCCTCCCTGGAGGCATGGCCGTCTGGGGGCACCTTGAGAAGCGTTTGCCAGGCAGCCCGGGGGCTACGGGTCATCACTTGAGGTCGAGTGTCCAGGTGTTCGGGACATACAGGGACTGGGTCTGGCGGGCACGACGTGGCGTGGTGTTGAGGGCATCCACACTCCTGCGGCTGGAGTGTACCACATCCGCCACAAAGCCAGTGCAGTCAGTGCACACATCCTTCATGACACAGCCGTGGGTGTACATGTGCGGGAACTCTTCCTCCACGCTCCGCCACTGCAGCCCTTGCAGGGATCTGAGGCAGGACAGGGCCGTCAGGGAGCCCTGCCCGAGCCTCTGCGTCCCCCACACCCACGCCAGGCAGAGCAAAGTCCACCCCACAAAAGCCCTTCCTCGGGAAGAACCGGGACTCTAGGCTCTGACTACTCAGTGCCCCCCGCCTTCCCCAGCGAAGAAACCCCCACGCAGCTCTCGGCCCACCAGGAACGTCACCAAGGGCGGCACGCACTGGAACGCGTCTCTTCTCTGTGTTGGCGTGGTTTTGGCAGTTGACACCCTCTGAGGACTCTCAAAGCCCAGTGTGTAGACGGGGATGTGAGCAAACTTCTTAGAAGGCATCTTCATCTGCAATAGAGAGAGACACTCCAGGCACCCTGCTCCCCCCAAAAGGCCACCTGCCCGGCCAGCAGAGGACCCTGCCTGAGGTCACTTGCTCCCACATGCTCACTGGACGCCCCTTCACACCTGGTGTCTGAAGGCATGGTTCCCTTGCTTTGTAGAACAAAGTGCGCCTTTTTAACATGCCAGGTGTAGCCCAGTGGCCTGTATGTAACCATCACTTAACATTGAAGAGGGGTCATAAAAGGCAAGGGTTTGAAAATTGTGGTGGTAAAAACCCCTCAAACAGATGACTATCTCTGGGATAAAGGAGGGGTAAAGGAGTGCCACCCAAATTGCACCCCAGGTGTACACAGACACCACCAGCTGCTGTATATAAAACGAGCCCTTCCAAAAGCATTCGAGGATTGTGCTATTGGAAGGAGAGTTTAGAGAAGGGTTTCTTGGCACTGGCCTACTAAAACAATATTAAAAAAAAAAAAAAGAACCAACCACAGGGTCTTTACACTGCAGTCTTGGGCAGTGTAGGAGTGGGTTCTTCCTGGAAGGAGAAGATGAAAGAAGTGACTAGTGAGGGGGGTCATCAGACTCAAGATAGCAGAGCCTCTGTCAACCCCCCACCTCTTTCCTGGACAACCCAGCCAGACTGCAGGACGCTCAGGACACGGGGCCTCGCTCTGACCCCAGGTGGTCCTCACCTTTATGCTACAGGAGTTGCAGACGGCTCTGGAGAGGAAAGAAGAGGGTTAGTAGGGTCAGCTCGAGGGGTCTAGCATGCAGGCCAAGCCAGACTGTTGCCGCCTTCTGCTTGCCCCCTGGCCACATCAGTGTTTTACTCTCATTTTACTCCCAAATCTTGCTTTTCTCTTTACTTAGCTCCACACCCAAAATACTCCTTCCTTCCAGGCTCTTTCTGGGGAGCATAGATCTGCAGTGGAGGGTGCCTGACTTTACCCACACATGAGCACTGCCACAGCCAGAGGGCCGTCTGGTGACATGCCCAGCTGTAAGCAGTGAGTAACATTTATTTCCCATCCATATGTGATTTCAAAAGTACATGCCTTTTTGTTGTAAAAATTCAAACACTAGAGAGAATTTTAATTTAGTCATGAGTCCTCTCCTATATAGCCCATTCTGGAGATGCTCCCTACTAGCACACTTTCCATGCTCCAGATCTAAACATAAATGAATAAAACATTTAAAATAAGCGTAAAATACATGGAATGGGGTATCCTGTGTACTATCCTATAAAGATACACCAGGGTTCTTCTCCACATCAGTGCAAACTGTCCAAATTCATTTTTTTTTTAATTCATTTTTTAAGACAAGAGACCATATACTCTTAGAGGGATGTCCCATACTTAATCTGCCATCAACAAACCTCTGTATTCATTTGATTTTATTTCACTGTGGTCAGGGAACATACTCTGTATGATATGAATCCTTCCACATTTCTGAGACCTGTTTTATGACCCAGAATACAGTCATGTTGGTGATGTTTCATGTGCACTTGACAAGAATGTACATCCCACTGTAAGGACTAGTTTCTGTAAACATCACATAGATCAATTTGGTGATGGTGTCATTCAAATCTCCTATACCCTTAGTTTTTCATTTCTCTAATTATAACCATGGATTTAGCTATTTTTCCTTGCCGTTCTGTCAATGTTTTGTTCCATGTGTCTTGAATCTCTTGATAGGTACAGAAAGTGTTCAGAATTATTTCCTACCTTTATCACCATGAAATGAACTCCTTTAACTCTAGTAATATTCTTTGCTCCATAGTCTACTTTGTATGGTATTAACATATCAACTCAGGCTTTCCTTAGACTACTATCGGCATGGGGTATCTTTCTCCATCCTTTTCCTTCCAACCAATTTGTGTCTTTTATTTAAGCTACAGGTCATGGGAATTCCCTGGTGGCCCAGAGGTTAAGACTTCACACTTCCAAGGCAGAGGGTGTGCCTTTGATCCCTGGTAGGGGAACTAAGATCCCACAAGCTGCATGGCACAGCCAAAAAATAAAAAATAAAATACATGACTTATAGACAGCAGATTGTCTTGCTTTCTTTAATCAATATGGGAAACTCTGTCTTTTAATTGGATTGTTTAAGCCATTTATGTTTAATGTAGTTGTTGATACAGTTGGGTTTAAGTCTATCATCTTGGGATTTGTTTTCTTTTTGTCATGTTTGTTCTTTTTTCCTTTTTCTGCTTTCTGTATTGAGTATTTTTTTATGATTCCATTTTATTGGGTTGGCCAAAAAGTTTGTTTGGAAAGACCCAAATGAACTTTTTGGCCAACCCAGTATATTCTTTTTGACTTACAGGCTAATCCAGTGGTTGTGTTTGGGCTCACAGGATCATCTTTAAATCATCTTTAACTTATCACAGTTTTCCTTCAAGTAATATTTTACCATCTAATGTACAGTATAAAAAACTTATAACAGCATATTTCTGATCCTCACCTTCAGTCTTGATGATATTGTTAGGATATTTTAACTTATACATCTGTTAGAAGCTCCAAAATACATTTTTTAAATTATTTTTTCGCATTCCTAATAGACTTTGTTTGGATGGCAGACTGAATTTTACCTTGCTGGCTGCTAGATATTGGCTTACCGTTTGTTTTTTTTCTCATTTATTTACTTTTGGCTGTGCTGGGTCTTCATTGCTGCATGGGCTTTTCTCTAGTGCAGAGAGTGGGGGCTCACTCTGCTTTCGGTGCACAGGCTTTTCGTTGCAGCTGCTTCTGTTCTTGCGGAGCCCAGGCTCTAGGGTGCTGGGCCTCAGTAGTTGCAGCTCCCAGGCTCTAGAGTGCAGGCTCAATAGTTGTGGCACATGGGCTTAGTTGCTGTGTGGCAGGTGGGATCCTCCCAGATCAGGGATCAAACCCATGTCTACTGCATTGGCAGGCAGATCCCTTACCAGTAAATCATCAGGGAAGCACTGCTTTACCTTTTAAAGAGGCATAAGAAGAGAATCTTTTATGTTAGGAGAGTTACATCTTAGTAGCTACTGTTCCTAGTGCTCTTATTCCTTTGTGTACATTCAGATCTCCATCTGGCATCATTTTAATTTTATGCAGCAGGCCTCGTTTACCATCTGTTCCAGTATGGGTCTGCTGGTGACTTTCGTATTTCTCAAAGTGTCTTTACTTTTGCCTTTGTTTTTGACACAAATGTTCTTGTACAGAATTCTAGATTGACCACTTTTTTCTTCTTTCAGTACTTTAAAGATGTTGTTCCACTGACATCCTGTTTGTAGTATTTCAATGAGAAATCTGCAATCGTCTTTATCTTTCTCTGTACATAACATGTCTTTCATTTGCTGACTGATGTTAGGAATTTCTGTCTTTTTGACAGAGAAAAATTTTGTCTTTAGCAATTTTTGTTTATCATTGGTTTTATCATTGATCAATTTGATTGTGTGTTTTGGTGTGATTTTATTCATGTTTCTTGTGCTTCAGGTTCACTGAGTTTCTTGTGGGTTTATTATACTTTCCATCAAATTTGGAAAACCTTTTTAGCCATTATTTCTTCAAATACTTTTTCTGCCCCCACATCTTTAGGGACTTTCTTTACAGCTGTATTAGGCTTCTTAATGTTACCCCACAGCTTGCCAATGCCATTTTCATTTTTAATTATTTTTTTCTGTGTGTTTTATTTTGGATAGTTTCTACTGCTTTGTCTTCAAGTTAACTAATCTTTTCTTCTGCACATTACTCTGAATGTCTAATCTGCTATATATCATCCAGTGTAATTTTTTTCATCTCATACATTTCATGTCTAGACAGTTGATTTGTCACTTCTTTGTATCTTCCATGTCTTTAACTTTTTCAAGGTATAAAATGCAGTTCAAATTTTAATGTCCTTATCTGCTAATCCTATAATCTGGGTCAGTTCACCATGATTTGATTGGTTTTTCTCACCATGGGTCATGCTTTCCTGCTTTATGATATGCCTGATAATCTGCAATTGGATGACAGGTGTTTTATCTGGCTGGATGCTGGGTATTTTTTTACTCCTATTCTTGAGTTTTATGGGCTTCTCTGATAGCTCAGTTGGTAGAGAATCTACCTGCAATGCAGGAGACCCCAGTTCAATTCCTGGGTCGGGAAGATCTGCTGGAGAAGGGATAGGCTACCCACTCCAGTATTCTTGGGCTTCCCTTGTGGCTCAGCTGATAAAGAATCCACCTGCAATGCAGGAGACCTGGGTTCGAACCCTGGATTGGGAAGATCCCCTGGAGAAGGGAAAGGCTACCCACTCCAGGATTCTGGCCTGGAGAATTCCATGTATAGTCCATGGGGTCACAAAGAGTCAGACACGACTGAGCGTATATACATAGACACATAGACTTGAGTTTTATTCTAGGAAGCAATTAAGATACTTGGGAATAGTTTGGTCTTTTCTGGTCTGACTTTGTGATTTGTTAGTTCTGGAGCAGCACTCAAGTCTAGGGGCACTTATTCCTGGTAGTGAGGCAAGACCTTTCTGTGATTCACTCAGCAGCCCATGAGTCACAACTTGCCACCTTGGTTGATGGGAACAGACACTATCCCTGGCACTGCTCCTTTAAATCTGTAGGACAGGGTCAGTAAACTTTTCCTCTAAAAGCTCAGATAGTCAACATTTTAGATGTGGCTAAATGAATAATAAACAAGTGGGTGTGACTGTGTTCTAATAAACTTTATTTCTAAAATAGGCAGTGGGCCAGGTTTCCACACCCTTGGTAATTTCCTTCATGTAAGTGCTGATCAGAACTGAATATGCAAGGGGGATCTTGTGCAGGTCTCTGAGACCTGCTTCCTGGAGAACCCTCTCCCCTCTGGGTATCTGTGCTGTGAACTCTAGCTGCCTGGGTGCCCCTGTTCTCAGCTGTACCTCCTCCACTGCAGGAGCTGAACAGGCTTGAGTCCAGAGCTGAGGCAGTCGTAGGACAGAACTTACCCTGTCTGCTTCCTGGCACTTGCTTCATACGTGATTGCTTCTTGAGAACCAATGTTTCATGTCTTTGCATGCTTTTTTTTTTTTTTTGGCCATTTCCTGTGGAAAACGCCTATTCTGCTTCCTGTTACCCAATCTTGGCTGAAACTGGGGGCCCCTCAGTTGTTAAAGTAAAAATTTTGTTCCTTGGTTGCACTGGTCACAGTGCCTCATGGAACATGCCCCGAATCACAGGAAGCTCTACTGGACAGAAACCGAGAGGCTTCCTACCTCCTTCCCACGTGAATTCACAGCCAAGGTGCGTACAGAAGGCTCACCTCTTGCAAAAGAGACAGGTGGGCGGCCATGAGAATAGTGGGAACTTGGTTCGGCAGCAGCAGCAAATCTGTGAGGAAAGACTGGTTGGAGCCCAGTGTTATCCCAAACTCTCCAGGCCCAGTCCTGCCCGAACCTACCCCCCACCCAGCTCCTCACCTTCCCCTTCTTCAGGCTGCTGAAGAGCTCCTTGTTCTGCAGGAATTTCTCCATCTCTGCCTTCACCAGCACACGGCGCACATCCATCACTTCTTCCACTGTCAGAGCCAGGCTTTCCACAGGGTGACTGAACTCCTGAGGCAGGAGACCTGAAGCATTGGTCTCAGGCTCTCAGGGCATCTCCACAAGTACCCCACTTCCCTGAGGACTTGGCATCTTCCTGGCCTCAGTCCAGGCAAGCTCCCCAGAATGCCCATGGGGAAGTACAGAAGCTGTACTGCTCCTAGGACACTCCTACAGGCAGCTCTCTGACCTGGCCCCAACAACTCAAACTGGCAGCCAGCCCCTTGATGACCTCATTGCTCACACAACCCCATAAGCACATCCCACCTTTGTTCACGATGCTACCCAGACCTGAGCCATCTGCTTTCAACATTGTTGCTCACCTGAAAACACCCCAGGACAATCAAAGTCACCCAGAGTCCCCAGGCCCACTGCCTCCCTCCTGGAACCCCCACCACAGTGCCCTTCGGCCCCCCACCTCCCTCCTCCTGGAACCTCCCACCACCATAGCCCCTCCTGCCCCCAGCCTCCTGGAACCCCCCACCACCATACCCGCTCCTGCCCCCAGCCTCCTGGAATGCCACCACCACCATACCCCCTCCTCCCTCCCGGTGCTAACCATCCACTGCCACTCTGGGTCTGTTGGTCAGTTGGATGCACCTGTCCACCTCATCATAACCGCCTGGCCCTTTGGGCTGTCATGGTGAGTATACCCTGTTATGCCCCCAGGAGAACAGTCCTGTGTTCCTATCACAGAATTTGACTTCTCAAAGGGTCACTTCCTCTTCTATGAAGTACGGTATTTCAGCTCCACTAAGAAGATGCAGCGTCTGGCACCAGAATCAAAATGTCAGCTACCAAGACGAGGTGGCATGGGAGGCACCAGAGGCTGGTGGGAGTTGGATGGTGTTTGTGGTCAGATTTTCTCCTATTATACTTGTTGGTCAGCTGCTACTGTCTGGCACTGGGTGAGTCTGGAACCTTTCGTTCTCTCCTCTCACCTGAAGCATCCAGGTCTCCTGGCTCCTGATTAGTGTTTCCTGTAGCCTGGTGGCGCTATTTATGTGTGAACAATCCCCTTCTAACCTTACAGATGTTACACTCACTGTACACATTGCCAATGATCTCAAGTTGGGTGCTCAGCAGACTGGGTTGAGGCAAGGTCACGGCAGTTCAGGGGTTTGATAGCCAAGCCTCTTGGAAAGCTCTCGAGATCTGAGCTGGAGAAAGACTTACGAGACCTGCTATTAAACACATGTCCCCTGATTGCTTGACATCCCTCCCTTCAAGAGGTGGTCCTGGGATTTCCCTGGTGGCCCAGAGGATAAGAATCCACCTGCCAATGCAGGGAACAAGGGTTTGATGCTGGGTCCAGGAAGATCCCACATGCCACACAGCCATTATACTCGTGTGCTGCAACTAATGAGCCTGCACTCTGCAACTACTGAAGCCCATGCACCTACAGCCTGTGCTCTGTAGCATGGGAAGCCACTGCAGTGAGAAGCCCTTACACCACAATGGAGAGTAGCCTCTGCTCACTGCAACTAGAAATAGCTGGCATGCAGCAACAAAGACCCAGTATAGCCAAAAATAAATAAAATAATAAAAAATAATAACATCGTTAATAAAGAATCCATCTTTTAAAAAAAGGGACAAGCCACAGCGCAACTAAGCCCTCACATCACGACTACTGGGCCCACTACTGTGCTCTGGAGCCTGCCCCATGACTAGAGAGGCCACGGGCAGCAAGGAAAGATTCTGCGTAATGCAAGGAGGATCCTGAGGGCAGCAACCAAGACCCCACACAGCCAAATAAATAAATAAGATGTAGTTCCCTAAGTAGGACTTAGTGACTGACTTGTACGGAATGGATAAGGTGGAACTGACAGTGTCAGGCTCGAGAATGGGTCATAAAGACACTGGCTTCCTTCTGCTTCTCAGATGGCTCACTCAGGGGAGCCACCTCATGAGGGTGCTTCACCTGGGACGAGCCGGGGCCCCGGGCACAGACGGGGGAGGAGTTTCCTAGGAACAGGTCCTCCAGCCCAGGTCAAGTCTCCAAGTGAGACACAGCCCTGCCACTGCAGGCCCCTGCGGAGGCCACTTCCAGGCTCTGGACCCAGAGAGACGATGAGATGGTAACTGTGTGCTGTTGTAGTTGCTGCCTGAGGGGTGATTTTCTATGTGGCCAGATATCTAATACAGGACTCAGAGGGTAGAGCACGCCCTTCAGTTGGGGAGTATTACAGTAACATAACCTTGACTTTTCAAAGCCTTTGAACATCTGTTCTCACTTGGGTCTCTCGGTAAAACCTCAATGAAGCAATAATGACAGCCACCCTCTGGACCTCCCTCCCCATGCCAGCAAGGTGCCCTGTGGCCCTACAGGCACTCCATTCGGCTTAGGTCCAAGTGGGATCCTCAAGATGTCAGTAATTGTTAGCTCTTCACGATTATGAGTCAGACAAAATTCACAGGTGAAGGAACTGCAACACAGATAGGGAAGGGCTCGGAGCCAGAGTTGGGATCGGAGAAAGTGCTGTCTGGTGTCACCACGCTGCCTTCTCATGTGCCCTGACCCTGAGAGGTGGGACTAGGCTGTGCCCTTAGCAAGGTCCTTCTCTGGCCTGGGCTGCAGTGCCCAGAAGGCCCAGGAGGCGGCAGCAAAGACCAACCTCCCCAGACATCCACTGGGAGGGTCCCCAATCCTGAGCCCTACAGGGGCATTCCCCGTCCCCTCTCGCTGCCCTCCACCCCGGCCACCCTGCACCACAGCGCTTCTGTCACTCACCAGCCACAGGTGACTGTTGTCCGGGGCCGCGGAGGCCCCCTGCCTGTCCTCGACTGAGCCCACGTCACGGCGTGGTAGGGAGCTGGGGTCAGGCTGGGACTGGACACTGACAGGGAGGGAACCTGGTGGAAGAGACAGGAGCTGTCAGGACAACCCGCAGCGGCTCTGGCGTCGCAGGGCTGTGCTAGGCACGAAGAGGCAGTGCGCGGGATGGCAACCCCAGGCCTCAGCACTGTGGGACCAGCTAACCGAGAGTGGCCAGCTGACCGACAGGAAAGGATGGGGCTGTGACAAACCCCAGGGGACTAGTCTGGTCCAGAGTGGTGTGCATGCTCTCTGGGCCCGTTTCCACTGACGGGAAAGAGAAAGATTAGAACGGTCTGTCAATCCATCCATTGGTCCAGCTGTCTTTCTACAGACCAATACGGCAAAGTTAATTATCTCTAGGTAAAAGAATTGTGGGGATTTTTCTCAAGTTTTACACTGGATACAGATTACTACTTTAGCAGAGTTTTAAAAGGTGGGGCGTGGCTGCCTGAGGTGATAAATGTCTCTTCTGCAGCGCAAGCTCCCTCTGGAGCAGCGCGACTTGCAGGAAGACATCCAGGGAGGGAGGTGGCACATACCCGGCTCTAGGGGGCTGGGCCTCCAGGACTGCATGCTGCCTGCTCGCGGCCGGGGCAACTCCAGGCCTCCAGAGGGCTGAGGGGCCGGCTGCAGCCCAGAGGTCACCTCACTCCGGAGCTGCGCCAGGTCGTGCTCCGAGAAAGAGCGGTCTCGCTTCAGCGTCCCCTCTCCGCACGGTGACTCTTCCTCCTGTGGACACAGCAGCCCAGCAACACCCTGTCCACCCTCCTGTGACAGTCCAGTCCAGCATCACAGTGACTGCTCTGCCCCAGTGCCTCCTGCCTGTCCCTGGACCATGGCGTGGGGTGCATAAGTGGACCGCTATGCACTACCCAGGCCAGGGGAGACGCATGCCTCAGAAGCCAGCCCCTGGCCGGAGGTCCCCGGAAAGTCCTGGAGGTGACAGGCCTGGGGTCACGTGGGGTCACGTGGAGACAGCCCCCACCCCGGTCTCCAGGGTCAGAGGGCAGTGCGGCCAGGGAGGGGAGTCACGCTGGGACCTGTAGGCTTTGCACCCCCAAGTGGGGCTGCCCAGCCCAGGAGGACGTGGCTCTCCATTTCATCCTTTTATGTGCTGAGGCAACAGTGGCTCAAGGCCACAGTCTCAGTCACCCTTGTGAATGACCAAATGGGAGAGGGTGTCCCCCGGGCAGACCCAGCCCCACAGTAGGACACAGCTTCACAGCAGGGTGCAGACAGGACCCTGAGCAGAGGGCCCACAGCTGGATGCGGCACCCTGGCTGTATTCAGTTCCCCAGAACCTCCTTTCCTCCCTTCCTCCCCCTCCCCTCTCCCCCCCCCACCGCCTCTCCCTTTCCTCCCCACCCCTCGCCCTCCTCCCCTCCCCCACCTCCTCCTCCTCATCAGTCTCTTCAGGAACCTGTGGGCTCTGACCTCAGAGGTGTTCATCTCTTCCATCTCAGCCAAAGTAGGCGCCTTGAGCAGAACTCGGGGCCTTGGGCGCTGGGCGCTGCTCCCAACATCCGTGATGGACAGGTTGATGCAGGAAGTGGACTTGACGTCCCCAGAGCAGGCATTGAGGATGCAGGGCAGAGAGCCGAACCCTGGGGGAGGCAGGAGGTGAGGCAGGATGGACAGGACAGTGCGGGGGGAGACGAGGCGCAGGAGAGAGGTGTCCTGTGCTCACCCCGCTCGCCCTGGCCGTCCCAGCGCCTGCCCTCCACAGGGCGCAGCCTGCGTTCCTGCTTGATCTCCTCCAGGATCTTCTCGTGCAGAGTTCTCTGCTTCTGGGGTAAGGGGCGAAGCCTTCTCTCTGAGACCTGCAGGGGGTGTGGCAGCACCAGGTGGGGGGCCAGCTCCCTGGAGGCTCTGCATGCTCTGGCAGGCGGCATCCCAGAACCAACCTTCCGGATGCCCCGAGGGGCTGGTACCTGCTTCAGTGGAGGCCGGGAGCGGATGAAGTCCAGGATGAGTTCGTGGGCATCTTTCTTCACTCTGGGAGGGATGTCCCCATCAACCTGCGGGAGAGAAGGAGGGCAGCAAGGCTAAGGGACCATCTGCTCGGGCTGCAGCCATGAGAGGGGTTCACCCAGCCTCCCTCTCAGTGGCTGTGTGACTGTGGCCTTCAAGACCTGACCACCAGCTTTCCCTGCATCTCAGATTCTTTATGTTGAAACGCTTTACCTCACAGTGGCTTTACCTCACAGGGTCCTTGTAAGGGTGAGATTAACTCACACGTTTAGATTCTCAGAGCGATGCTGGCACACCACGAGGCCCTATGAGTGTTAAGTGGGACAATCCCGCAGCCTCAGCTCCTGCCCCTGGTCCCCTTCTCCCTGCCAATGTCACACTGTGTCCCTGAAAGGACCATGAGGTGTATGACTCGAGGCCACATTGCCCGTTCCCACTGGAATCCCTGGTTCAGTGACCAGCGTATCAAGCAGGGGCTCCAGCAGGCAGAGGGGCCTGAACATGTATCCTCTTTAATCCGGCCCGCCATGACCTTGACCGGCTCACCATGACCTTGCGCAGTTTGTAGTTCCTGGCGCGGATGTCCTGCATGAGCATCTCGAAGGGGGTGAGCTGGAACTCTGTGGGCAGGGGGTTGAACTCCTGCTCCTGCACCTTCTTTAGCTTCACCCCATGGCGGAGCTCCCGCATGAGCTGGACCCAAAGTCGGGCCTAGGCCCCCGAGAAGACGGAAATGGCCCTTAGCCCTGGGCGGGGCTCCTGGCCTGTGCCCCATCTGTGCCCTGGTGGGGGTGCAGTGGGGGGTGGCAGGCACGTGTCTTACCCAGTCTGTGCGCCTCAGGCTATCCAGCTCCATAAGGGGCTTTTCTGCCTGCGGTTCATCTTCCCGGAACCTCTGCAGCATCTGTTCAGTCCGGGAGAAACGGGAGAACAGGGGTGGTAGGGCTGTGCACCCTGCTGGTCTGCCCCCCGGGGACGCTTCTGTACCATTTTGGACAAGGCTTTGGGGCACAGAAAGGTATCTGAGGGGCCCAAGCCATCAGCCTTAGAACCACATGGAAACATTCGTGTTCTGCTGGCTATCGGTGGCCGCTTCTCCCGTGCAAGGGCCGGAGGAAGCACGACCCTTGCAGCAACCCCTGGCTGCAGCAGAACCCACGGCCTCCTCACACTGACCCACACTCCTTCATGGGGCCCCGTTCCTCCATGATGCAGGCGTGAGGCCCTCCTGCATCTGGGAAGGGCTCCAGACTGCCACTCACAGGGCACATCCACCCTCGTGGAACACCACAGCCACTTCTGTGCATGTCATCCCATCTGGAATCTACAGTCCTCTGCTTCTTTGATTGTTTTCTGAATGGTTGGCTCCATGAGGTCAGAACCACGTTTTCAGCTTTGGAGTTGTTTTAAATCTGGCTCCCAGCACTGTATGACACATGCTAGGTCTTAAGCATTGGTTGAGTGAATAAATGAATCAGTAAGTGGATAGTTGGATGGGTGGATGGATGGGCAAGAGGGCGAGTCACTCAGCAGGCTCCAAAGTCACAGAGATGTATTTCACGAACTAGGAAAAATGCCACCAGCAAGGTGAGGGCCCTGGAAGGATGTTGGGAATGCTCAGGGAGCTGTTTTCTACTGAGAATTTGTGAAGAGGCTGCTAGGTTCATTGCCCTGGATCTTGGTAGCAACGGGGATTCTGCTCTCACTGGCCCTCCACCCTGGAGGAGCATCTGCCTTTAGCACACAGCCTCTGCCACCCCATCCCCCAGGTCAAACAGAACCGGTCACCCCGGCTTCCCTCCCAAGCCACTTGCCAAACTGCCCTGGGACGCTCTAGAAAACTCAGCCAAGTCTCTGAGAAGCACAAGGTGTGTGGTTCTAAAAATAGAGCTGGGTGTGACCTGCGTCTCTGTGGACAAAGGGCATGAAGGTGGGTCTCCTGTCCTTTCTGGAGCAGCTCTACTGCCCCTGAGCAGGCTGTTTCTGCTCCCAATGCCAGCCCAGCCACACACTGCCAGTAGCCTGCTTCTCACTGCCTCCTCCAGTCCCCTGACTTCTCCTGGGTCAACTGCTTGAAGTCTAGAGCTGTTTACACCTAAAGAAAGAGCTTTTATTGCCTGGCCAAGGAACTGACCTCAGCAACAGCCAGGCAACTGAAAATCATTAGGATCCTTAGTGCCACACAGGAGCGCGAGGAGACAAGTAACAGACCCCAAAGAAGAAAAAACAGAAGCCCAAGAGGCTCCTCGGGAGGATGGAATGGAAGACCCATCTGTCTCCTTCTCAAACTCAAGGAAAAGAAATGCTTTCCAAGGAGGAGCCGGTTAGTGGTGACCTTGAAGAGACAGCTGGCTATGGAGTTCCTCCCAAGAGGAAGAAATCTTTCCCCAAAGAGGAACCATACAGTGACCCTGAAGAGTCAGGAAACAGGAGGGTCCTCAAGAATAAGAGGAACTTGTCTTCCAGGGAGGATCCACTCGGCAGTGGACCTAAAGAGGCTGCTACAGCAAGAGCAGCGGCTCCAAGAAGACAATGCTCTGAAGGCCGACTCGGAAAAACCAGAACGGACATCTCCCTAGTGGGGCGTAAGTTTCAGACACAGTCCCCACCCATCCTCTAGAGTCCAATCAAAACAAAAGGAAAAACAGACAAGCATTAGGGGAAGCCACAATTAAAGCACTGGCAGGACATCTCTGAGATGCTGAGCAGGAGTGGGAGGGAAGACAGGGGACAAGGCTGGGGGGCAGCAGGTGGGCAGAGGGACCACACACTTTGGGCTACTAGTGGGCTGCAGACGAGGCCAAGTGACCCAAGCAGCATCTGCCCTGTCCTGCTCTGGATCCCAGGCCCCTGAGATCCCAACCCTGAGAGTCTGCTCAGGCCCAGGCCCAGGGAAGCTGGGCAGGAAGGAGACACACGCCAACAAAGGGTCAGGGTAAAATCAGGGACCAGCATTGGTTAATTCCAAAAGTACCTCCTGACCTCTCCAAAGTCTCCATTTTTTCTCCTCATCTGTGAAATGTTGGTGGAAGGCAGGGGTCCCTGTGGGCTGTGAACCCCATTTCAACGAAACACCTCAGTTCCCTCCAAGGGAGAGGCTGTGAGAGTTGAGCAAAGACTGTCACCTCCTGACTTTGAGACCATGAAGCGGCAGAACAGCTGTGGGGAGAATGCCAGCCGGGAGCCGGTCAGGCCCTTCTGCTCCATACTAGCTGTGACCTGGGGTGAGAACACGACCTCTTAGCACCTCCAGCTGCTCAACTGGGAAATGGGTGAAAACCACGGCGGTGGGGGGGGGGGGGGGGGGGGGGGGGGGGGGGGGGGGGGGGGGGGGGGACGGTGGTGGTTGGGGGTGGAGAGGAATGTCGGACTGTCACCCAGGGACAAACACTTGGACGAGTGACCCCTCACTGAACTGCCCACCTCCCCAAAGCTCCAACATGTTGGCACCTCTGCTCCCTGTTTTCAGAAGGAACCAGCTCTGGGGCAGGAGACCTGGAGACACAGTCCCTTTTGCAGATGTAAACATGAGGACCAGGGAAGCTAAGGACTGACTTAGAGACAACACGAGTGAGGTCATGGGTAAAGGCACCAGTTTGTGAATTTCTGAGCCTCTGGTCCCGCCTGTGCAAAGCCAGGTAAGCAGGACACTGAGGATTAAGCTAAATCCTACAAAGTGTTCAGGACCGTCTGGCACAGAGTGGACACCCACTGTGGACAGACGGAGGGACAGAAGGAACTAGGCGGGGACAGGGCGGGGCTCTGCCCACCTGCCCCACCTCTGCGCGCGGAGGCGCCTCCGGGACCCCACCCCTCGAAAGGCCGGCCCCACCCACCACCCTCGACTCGGGGCAGATTCCTGGTCCTCCGGCCTGGGCCGCTCCCTCGGCTCACCTCCTTGGCCTCTCGGACCCTGGCGAGGAAGGCGCGCAGTTCCAGCGTCTCCACGAAGAGCGCGCGGCACACGGCCTGGTAGTGGGTCTGTGCGCCCCGGGGCTCGGTCAGGCGCGCGGCGCACAGGCGCATAGCCTGCGCGAAGGTGCGCACGGTGCGGGGGCCGCCCTCTGCCTCCTCCTCCTCCTCGGGACCCCCGTATCCTTCGTCGGCCGTCCCGCCACCGCCGTCGTCATCGCAGTCGCTGTTGGCCATGAGGTCGATGAGCCGCTCCAGCTGCGGGCTGAGCTCGCGCTCCTCGTGCTCGGCCAGCCCCCAGTCCAGCGCGCGGTAGATGGCGAAGCCCAGCGACTGCACCACCTGCGGGACAGAGCCCTGGTGTTAGGCCAGGGCAGGGCGGGCACATAGGGCAGGGGTGGGGGTGGGATGGGGGTGGGCTGCGTCCTAGCCGCTGCAGGAGGTCACCATCGTGTGGGTTCTACTGGTGAAATGGGACAGCAGCTGTCCTCTGAGGGGTGCATCACCGCCCCCACCAGGAAACACGGTGCTCCCCAGCAGCACAGCCACCGAGGAAAACTGCGTGGCAGGTTCTTATAATCAAGACATTCTTTACTGCTGGACTGCAGCTCCTCTGGGGGGTTTCACCAAGAGAGAGGAAAACCGGAAATCCCTGTAGGGGAATCCACAAAGGTCAGGTCCGGAGTGGGGCAGTGATCCAAGGGATACTAGTCAGCCGTGCACAGCCCTGAACCCCTAGCACCACCCAGAGCCAGGACTCTGGAGCTCTAGACAAGACAGAAGCAGTCCACAGCCCAGAGGGCAGGCCCCTGGCTCCCAGGGGTTGGGGGTCAGGGGAAGCATGTTGGGAAAGGTGTGTGTGGTATTGCTTACACACCAGTCAGAGCTCACCAGATGTACAGTTTACCCCCAACAAAAGTGTTTAGAAAAAGACAGAGAGGCAACCTAAGGAAGCATTAGCTTTTCATGTGCAATGACAGTATGTTTTATGACACATACAAAGCTTGACGCTGGAACTCACAAAAAGTGAGACCCCCTCAAGTATTTTCAGCTGCAGGTAAATTTCAATGTATGTGAATTTAACCTGAAAGAGAAAAACCTAAAAGATAACTGTACCTGTGTAGGGAGAGGGGGTGGGGGTCACCAGCAGGTAGGTGGGGGGCGCTGCAGGGAATAGGTGAGTCAGTCCTTTGCTGTTGGAGCCTCGTGTGGGGCCACCAGCTATTCTGCTGGCTTTGCATAAGTTCAAAATTCTTTCTCCACAACAAGGTTTTAAAAAGCGGATTAGCACATTCGAGATGAGTCCTGCACTTCAGACCTCTTAACTCTGCTTTTGGTGTTACTTAGCCCCTAGGGAATTGAGCCTTCAGGGACCACCATTAGCATTTCAGATCCGGGTTCTGGGTTCTGTAATGTCTGTGCCCCACAGCCTTGGGTCTGCTCGAGGGAGGTGCTGGGGGAAGTGGTTCGATGACAGCCAGTGGCACAAAGAATGAGGAAGCTGCTTCCAGTGCTGACAGCACTATGTGTTTGAAAGGGCGTTAATGGTTTCCTTTCACAACTCAGTACAAGAGATACACACACACCAAAATGACAACAGCTCTTTGCCACTCAACCTTGCCACTAGTCTCAAGACCCTCACAGGTGGGGCAAACACCAGTCACCTGCCTGCCTCAGGCAGGGGGGCCGTGCGAGCCTGGCGGTGGGGTCAGCCTGCAGCCTGTGCCCCAACCTCGTGCCCTGGGTGGAGCCACACCCTCACCAGGCATGTGCAGGCCACCCGGCCTCTGGGCCCCTCTGGTTTCCCCTGTGACCAGAGTGGCGTTTCCTGTGACGTCACCCCCAGACTCCAAGGGAAGGGGTCAGAGCAGAGCTGAAGAGAAGTGAGACAGTCAGCGCTGGGCAGAGGGCAGGGCACAAGAACAGGCCTTCTCTGTCCACAGAAGCGCCTCCCGAGATGCCCTGAGTCTGAAGGGAAGTTTAGCGGGGTCTGCCTGGCTCGGGGACGCCTGGGGAGGGTGGGGCCCCGTGGGAGCGAAGTTCCAATGAAAGTCAATAACACTCCCAGCCTGGAGGCACCTTATCTCTGCCTCAGGAGGAGGGCCAGTTGGGCTACAAGTCACACCCCAGAATCAGGAGTCAAAGGCTTGATGGTCAACCAGGCCTGAAAGGTGAGTGAAGGGTCTGCTCTGGCCGGTGGAGTCCCTGGGGCAGCCCCTTGGGACTGCTGGGCGGGCAAGGACCTCACTTCACACAAGTTCTCACTGATCCTTTCTTGGCCCAGAGGTAGATGCAGGAAGAAGACAGAGATGGAGCTACCCTGGTGGCTCAGGGGTGAAGAATCCGCCTGCCAATGCAGGCGACGTGGCAGGTTCGATCCCTGGTCTGGGCAGATCCCATGTGCTGCAGAGCAGCTAAGCCTGAGTGGCACAGCTACTGAGCTTGTGCTTTCGAGCCCAGGCTCCACAACAAGAGAAGTCACCGCAATGAGAAGCCCATGAACCACAGCAAAGAGTAGCTCCTGTTCTCCACAACCAGAGAAAAGCCCACACGTCAATAAAGACCCAGCACAGCCAAAAATAAATAAATAAAATCATTTTTACAAAAAAGCAGAGTGAACTCCACCTCACCCCAGCTTTGCCCCACAGCCCCCGCTGACCCCAGGGTGACCCTCTCTCTCTGAAGGAGACCACTCTACCCCTCGGGCCGGGCAGGCAGAAGGCCCAGCACCAAAGCTTCCTGGCTCCAGTGCAGCACAGAGCGCCCCTGCTGGGCCTGCCTACCCTGGTTCTGGTCTCTGGCCTGTGCTGGCCTCACATCAGTTAACTCTACTGCAAGCCTCTTGAGAGCGGCCCCGGCCCCAGACACTGGAGAGACACTGGCTTCCCCCCAGGGAAAAGTCTAGGCAGAACCCTGAGCCCCCCTGCCCCTGGCAGTGTGGGCACCAGGCATCGGAGGACCCGGGACCAGCCCGAGCCACTGAAGGGCCAGAGTGAGAATGTCAGCACACAGGCCAGGAGGCTGCCCTGACCGACTTCCTGGGGCCCCCACGTCGATTCCCGAGCCTATATACAAGGTTCTTTGTAAGTGTTTTCAAGACTGATGACAGTAGGGAACACAAGTGGAACAGGGGTGGGGAACACAAATTCACTTGGGGCTGTGGGGCAGGGCAGCCTGGCAGCAGGAACTGCACACAGCAGTGAGATGGACGCGTCCTGAAAACAGGGCTAGGCTTTTTCTTACTCAGGTTCCAGGACGCAGAGCAACCCCTGGGAACTCGTGTTGTGTAAACAGCAGGGCATCTGCCTGGCCAGAGGGTGTACTTTAACACTGATACAATTAAGAAACTTTGGGATGGTTTTATTATTGTTTGTAAAAATCCTCCGTGACAGACCAATGGGTTTCCCTTGTGGCTCAGACAGTAAAGAATCTGCCTGCAATGCAGGAGACCCGGTTCAATCCCTGGGTCAGGAAGATCCCCTGGAGCGGGGCATGGCAACCCACTCCAGTATTCTTGCCTGGGAAATCCCATGGACAGAGGAGTCTGGTGGGCTACAGTCCATCGGGTCGCAAAGAACTGGACATGACTGAGTGACTTTCACTTTCACAGCAGACCAACAACTGTGCCCACTCCCTTTCTATAACACTGTGTTTAACATATAAATACATATTTACACAAAACCATTTTTTATAAAGCAGTGGAATAAACGTCAAATTCAGGACAAACCACCTGGGGGCAGGCGGATGGGACAGGAGACACAGATAAAGGTCCTAAGGATGAGGTACCGGGGGGAGCTCAGGGACACGGGGGATGGGCTGCTTTTCCTGTTTGTCCCCCAGCCCCACACCTGCCCAACGCTCTGACCAGGGAGACCACATCACCTTTGCCCCCTCTTCCCTCTGGTCAGTGGGAGGCACCTCCAGGAGCCTGGGGGTCACAGGGGAGACCCCACGTTTCAGACCCCCTGAGGCCACCCCACCCCACTGTGTGTATGGGCTTTCCCGCCCTGCCTGTTTTCAGGCATCATCTCCCCACAAGCCCTTCCACTAAGCCACTGAGCACTTATCCACATTCTGCCTCAGAGAAGCAACTGTACAACTGCCGTTGTTCAGCCGCCCAGTCACATCCAGCTCTCTGTGACCCCATGGACGACAGCATGCCAGGCTTCACTATCTACTGGTCCTTCTAGAAGCACAACTGTATGTCCTTCTAATTTACAGCATGCAACAGGCCTAACTGTTCACTTTGGATCAAGTACATTTAAATTTTGTTTTTAAAGTACCTGGAAAAATAAATAAATAAAATTAAAAAAAAATAATAAAGTACCTGGGCTTCCGAGCTGGCTGGTGACACCATTGTTGTGGGCTCTGCAAGAGAAGAGAGGCAGCAGTCAAGACAAGCTTCAGCATCCCCTGGGCCGGCCCCCCACCTACCCCCCAGGAACACGCAGCCCATCTCCCAAGATCTCCACCAGAAACCAGCGAGCCATCAGTCGCTGGATAGACACTGATGAGACCCAGCTCTGTGCCTGACGCCAGGCGAGCTATGTGGCCCTGCCCTGGCGCAGACGGTCCCACCCTGCACAGCGGTCATGCCCCGAAGTGACCACTCAGACAGGAGCAGCCTACAGGACCTCAAAGCCCATCCCACCCCCTGGGGAAGCAGGCAGGGGGCAAGAGTGAAAGGTGAGAGGAAGGGTCAAGGGGGCAGCTCAGGTCAGCCAGACCCGAGGAAAGGCTTTGCAGTGGGAAGCGGCATACCCCCAGCTCAGTCAGATGGGAAACCCGGGTGCAGTAGGAAACCACACACCCCCAACTCAGAGTCAGATGAGAAACTTGGGTGCCGTGGGGAGCCATGCACTCCCAAACCAGAGTCAGATGAGAAAGCCGGGTGCAGTGGGGAGGGCAGGCTCTGCTCCAGGGTTCCCAGCAGCCATGCGGGTGAGTTGCCATCTGGCTGCACCTCTGGCACTGGGGATTTCTCCCGACTGTCAGCAAGCACCTCAGCCAGACACACAGAGTGCCCAGGTACTGAATTTGGCTGTGGGCCTTTTATTGTTAAACATGGCACTGAGCTGGCATGTTTACAAGCACTTGCACAGCCAGTGTAGGGAGGTCGATGGTCCTGGTACCCTTTCACAGATAAGGAAACAGAGGCTCTAGGGGATGAGCTTATGTGCCCCAAGGTATCACAGCTAGTAAGTGGTGGTGCTGCCTGCGGCCAGGCTGGGGGACCCCAGAATCCATGCTCCAGTCACTGCCTGAGTCACCCTCCAGCCTTCCAAGAGGCCAGCCTGCAAAGACAGGAAACCCACCTCCTTCCACAGCCTTGCTTGAATAAAGCACACAGAGAGAGCTGTGGGAGGGTATGAATTTCAGCTGCCTTAATTGAGGTGGATAAAAACACAAACTATGACATTCTCCACTGAGTGAACCTGCTAACTCTGCAAATATTTTCCAAATGCCATCAAGAGACAGGAAGATTGCCAGGGATGAAGGGAGTTTGCGTAGGGCTGAGCCATGAAAACACTTTCCCATTAAAACACTGCACTCCCACCATCAGTGGCGTTGATGGAATAGTGAGCACCTGGGCATATACCTTGGCCTGTATTGAGGGTTCAGTAAAAAGTCCGTAGCTGTGAAGGACAGAGACCGTGGAAAGTGGGAGAAATGGAGGGGCCGGCGCCCCGAGTTACCTTGCTATAAAGGGGCAGGGGGCGGCCAACCCTTCAGAACTCTTTACAAACCCAGCATGGTGTGGAGGTGAGTTTTCACCAACCCAACTGTATTTAAAGTCGCATGGGCTTGGGGAACCTTTGGGCTGTGCAGAGCAAGGAGCCCCGCAGTGGTCCTGTGCCCAGTGTTTTGTTGCAAAGTTCAGGGCCACGGCTCGCTCTGCACAGATGAGGCAGCTGCCGCTTAGAGACAGACAGGGTTTACCAAGACCACACAGCTAAGGAATGGTGGAGCTGGGAGCCCCACCCGGCACAGCCAGACTCCAGGTGCACCCTCCCGAGCCCCCGGAACACCTGGAGTCGACATAACTTTGACATAAGCTTGACATAACAAGCTGCTCACCTGGCATCCTGCACACTAGCTCATACTTATTTACAAACCAACTGCTCCCTGGGGAAGAGCAGGGAGACCGAGACAGATGCAAGGCTCTACTGATGCACGGTGAGGTGGGAGCTAGACGCAGCCACCTGGTTTCCCTGGCGTCCTCACCACCCACACCCAAAAGGACACCCTCCCCAATATGTGCTGGGGTGGAAAGTTGTTTCGGTTTCTTCTGGGAAACAACAAAAGACAAGAAGTCAAGAAGTGAGGGCGTTTCCTTTGAGATGACCCTGTCATGGTACAGGAAACGGGTTTCGTTTGTGGAAGAGCTCTGTGAGGACTCCGCAGTCTGGACTCCCCGGGGCAGTGCCTCCCCGTGCCCAGCAGGGGGTGGTGGGATGGGGTGCTGAGCGGCCTCTCCCCCTCCTGCAGGGCTGGGGGTGAGGAGCACTGTGGTGAGTAAGGACCCTGGCATCCTGCCTCCCTGACCGCAAAGAACAGGGGGACGTGGATACAGTGCCCTGCTAGGATGCGGGGGGGTGATTGTCCACTGATGATGGCTCAGGCCGAGGACGTCCTCCCAGAGACCCTCTGGGCTTGGGGTCAGCACAGGAAGGAGCCCTGGACTCCCCTCTCCACTCCTCACTTCTTCACTCGAGAGAGGAGCTGGTGAAAGCATGATGCCGCCTGAAGCTAAGAGGAGACACGTGCTCCAAACCCGGAAGCTGTTTGTTCAGCACAGGGGTCAAAGGCGCCCTGTGTTAGCGGTGTGTCCTTCCTCCTCCAGCTTGTTTCTGCCATAAACTCACACATCACCATGGGTGTGGTTTCCTACCCAGCAGCAAGGCCCAGGAAGCGAGTCAAGCCCCAGGGAGACCCAAGACAGCTATGTCTTGGGGTCCAGACAGAGGTTCAGTTGTTACTCAGATGACCTTAAGGCCAAGGGATTATCATGGCTTTACAAGGGTAAATTTGTATTAAGCAGTAAGTTTGTGTAACTTGCTCCCTCGGTAGCCCTGATTTTTTAAACCACTCCACTTGCTTGCATTCTCCAATCCCCGGGGAAAATGCTCGAGTGGACACCCACGAACTTGGCACTCACTGAACACCCCTGTGGGTGTTCTCTCACTGAACATTCCTGGTGGAGCTGAGGCAGTGATGTGCACAGGTACCCTAGGCTCAGCACAGCCTCCTTGATGCCTGGGTGAGGTGCTCACGGGGCATGCGCCCGGGGCCAGCATGTCCCAAGACTCCACAGACACCCACATGACCTCTGGGGCAGCTGCTAGCAAAGCCCCATTCCACAGAGACTGAAACTGAAGCACCCAGAGGCCTGAATAACTTCCCAAGGTCAGGCAGCGGGTGGGTGCAAGCCAGCCAATCCCACTCCCCAGCCCTGCCCCCACGTCTCCCCGCTGGTGACTGCATGGTTGCTCAGCCTTCCTGAACCTGTTTCCTTGTCTGCATGACGGGTGCATCGCCCTGCCTCCCCATCAGAGGTGTGAATGTGACAGCGGGCTGCAGGCTGCAAAGCAAGCCCCCATCTCCCTCGATGACAAGGTAGAGCCACTGCAGCCCCACACCACGTCTTCCTGGGTGACCCTCACAGGAGCAAAGGGCCTGCAGTGGTGAGCTGGGGGACAGCCAGGGTGAGTGGCACCAGCAGCTTCAGAGAGGGCTAAGAAGTAGGAGACGAGAGCCACATGGGAAAGCCTGGCTGCTCTGTTCAGGATGTGTGCTGTCTTCCAGGGGCAGCATCCCAGCTCTGCAGCCATCCCAAGCTCTCCCCACATCACTGCACACCCCACTGTGAGGAAGGCCATTTAAAAGATACAGGCAAACCCGGTCACTTAGGAGGCTACCTGCCAGTGAGGCCCAGCAAGTCCAGCATGAGGGCCCAGAGCCCACAGGACATGCAGGGCTGCCCGGAACACCGGGGGTCCCACTTTAGCTTCTGGGAGGGGACACCCTGGGCCAGGAGAAAGGGTGCCTCCCACGGGAACGGACAGCCCCACTTACACACATGGTGCCAGCAGCACAGAAAAACAGCAGCAGTGGCAGCGACAGCACCACGTGTCCACATGTCTATGTGTCCATGCGTGTGTACATGTGTCTGCTGCGTGCACAGATCCTTGGGCCCAGCGTGGACATGGGCCTCACACTAACATTCCCTCATTAGTCCTCCCCTGTCCCCTGGCACGTGCCACTCTCACCCCAGTATATGGGGGAGGAAAGGGGGCCCCTAAACTTCACCCTAACTCCAGCTGCTGAGCTGGAGGTAAAGAGGTGAAGAACGGAGGTCATGACACAGGACCACCAAGGAGGTAGACTGGAAAGGTCTTGCCTCCAGATAGCGGTGGGCGGCAACAGGTGGCCGGTGTCTGGGGGGTGGCAGCGGGGCCGCAGAACTACAGGCAGAAAAGGAGGGAGGGCTGCAGATGCAATGTGACCTGGTGGACAGGTCACATGAGGCACCCGGGCGTGAAGAACGGGTCTTGTGAAAATTTTAGCATCAAAACTGACAAAAAAACAAACAAACATGGAAAAGTAGGGCAGTGTGTGGATTCATATAAGAACAGAGAAGGCTGGAGGTGAAAGGAGGCACAGCCCTGTGGAAGCCCTGCATCCACCCTCCGCCTGCCTGGGGCTTTCAGGGTGGAGAGCCTGTGCGAAGAGAAAAGTATGTCCGTTTCCCCTGCAGATGTCCGCTGGGCGGGCAGGTCTCAAGTGAGGATGCAGCCAAGCATCACTTTGGGAGCAGTCAGTGTTCTGCGGGGCCTGTCCTGGAGGCATCAGGTGGACAAATGCCGCTGAAACTGACCACGACCACACTGCATGGAAGGAAAGAGCTTTGTCTCAGGGAATGGTCAGCGCATGTGCTACCTGATGTTCTTGCCTTAATTAAACAAAAACCAAAACCTTTGCCTATCAGGAAGTTTTAATAATAGCCTCCTAAAAATAACTTCACTTAACATGTTTTTTTCCATTTTTCCCACTTGAAGAAAGGGGGCTTCCAAGCAGTTATGAAGAAGTTGAGATCAGAAAGTTTACTCAAGTTGGCTTTCCCCAAGTAACAGAGTGGGAAGTATTCCAGCTCATGTCCTAATATTGTTCATCCTCCCCAAGTAAAGTTTAATTTGGTTGTTGAATTTTTTTTCTTTTGGCTCAAACCTGTGTCCCCTGCAATGAAATCCTGGAGTCTCAACCACTGGACTGCTGGGGAAGTACTTGGTTGTTGCTTTCTTTACCATTACCTTAAACACTGACTTAATGCCTAGCTTTACCAAAACTTCATGAGGGGGGATGGTAACTGAGGGCCCATGTGACCTTTTTCTTGATGGCTATTACAGCACACTTCTTTCAGAGAATTCACTAAGCATCCAAGTCCCAGAGAAATGCTGGGTTAGCTACCTACAGGAGACAGTCCACCGAAAGTTTCAGCTGATTGATGAAAGCTTGACAAGGACAGAAGAGAAAGTTCATGGTAGTCTATTTTTCAATCTTTAAAGAGGCAGCAAGTCACAAACCTCATCCACCTTTACGAGACATGCTTATTGACAGAAACCAAAGATCGTATCTAATGGAAAATGAAATTGGGCTCCTGTGTCACAGGCTAGGACCTCCCAGTACAGGTCAGTGCTTCTGGGTCTGTAGGGACCAGGAAGAAGGGGCTGAAGAGGGGGTGGGCAGAAGAGGTGGACAGGTCCCGAAGACCACCACCCCAGAGGATGGCCATCGTGGTCCATGTGGACAATACTGACTCCTCTACAACCTCCTCTAACCACCTGGTGGGACTGGCAGCAGAAACTTAACTACTCTCCGCCTCAGTTCCCCACCTTTTAAATCAGAGGGTCAGACCATGCAGGCCCTTACAGTCCTGTTCTGCAGTGGCAGAAGCCAGTCCCTGGGTTATGTTGTTTGTCTCCAGGGATGAGCAGGGGCACAGGGAAGGTCTTTTAAGGAGGAAATACAGTCGTGACAGAAAAGCTCTTTGTGAACATACAGACTCCAGGGCCCACAGGTCAGACGAGCCACCTGTGAGGAAGGTGCACACAGGCACTGAGAGCATCTGTGCTGAATCCAGATCCTAACCCTTCCCGTGTGACAGGGAAGCCTGAGCCTCAGACTACCTGCGTGCATAATGGAAACAGTACCATTTGAATCCAGTTCTTATTATTTTCTCCTGTCAAATATATTAGAGCTTTTTGTGCAAATAGAGCAACTCTCAAGTGTCATCCAACTGCAGTGTTAAGGAGGTGGGAACAGGACACACAGATGAGATGGGAGCTTGTGGAAGAATCCTGACGGTCCCAGGAGGGGCAAGCCCTCAGCAGACTGCCCGGTTATCAAAGGAACTGTCCTTCTGGCTGGCTTTGGCCTGGCCCATCGCATGGATTTCTGCAAACCCACCTCTCCAGCACACACAGCCGGGGGTGCACTTCCCCAAGGATATCCCTTTTAGGGGTAGTATCATCATATGCTCGGCACTGGCACTCTGGTTCTCCAGGGAAGAAAACTTTTTTCTTAGGCTAAAAATCACTTAAACTCATCCTTCTCCGAAGATTTCAAATATCTTTCAAGGGCTTCATTGTTGAATATTGCTCATGGTTAAAAGAGTCGAACACTAAGCAAGGTGTTCCCCAAATCTTACATTTTCCTTTCTCAAATCGGTAGACCCACAAAAAAGAGCCCAAGGAAAACACGTTTCCTTTCTTGCCTAAATACCAGTCCAACACCGATCCACACCACCAGTCACTGGGTGGGACCGCCTCCCAGAGCAGAAGGAAGCAGACGGGGTGGGGAGAGCGGGCAGGAGAGGCAGAGTCCGGTCTCCCTGCGGAACGTCCTCGCCCAAGGAGCCAAAGCCCCTCTCCTCTCCAGCCAGCACTGGCCCTGATGGTAAGATAGGTTCCAGGTGTGTGTGTCGGGGTGGGGGGAGGGGGTCCAGGAAAGAGAGAGTGACTTTCATGTCAGCGAGAGGGAGCGAGGACAAGCAGGGCCGAGGGGCAGAGGTCCGAGCTCCAGCGGAGAGTTGGTGGGTTCCCAACCCAGAAAAGGGAGAGGGGGAGGGCCTTCCAGTCCGGTAGACAGAAGCCGGAGGAGGGCCCCCAGTGCGACAGAGGGGGCGCGGAAGTGGGAGAGGTCGGCGGGTTCCGCGGAGAGAAGGCGCGGCAAAGGGGGAGCCTGGTCCGAGGCCAGGTCCGGCAGAGGGAGGGACGGAGGGTCGCAGCCCCTCCACGCCACGGGCGCCGCCCCCCGCCCCCCGCGCCTCGGTCCCCGGCCTCACCCGCCGCTCCGGACTCCCGCCGCGCGCTGACCGAGCCGTCCCTGCGCAGGAGGATGTCCGCCGTGTCCCGGATGCGCCGCCGGCCGCCCGGCGCGCCCCGCAGCCCGCGGCAGCACTGGAAGCACACGGCCCACGCCTGCTCCTCGTTGATGGGCTGCTCGTACGCCTTCAGCACTTCCTCCAGGGACAGCTCCCACGGCTCGGAGCGCCCCGCGCCCCCGGCCCGCTCGCCCGCGGCCGCGTCGCCGCTGGAGCTGCCGGCCCGGGCCATGGCCGCCCCATCATCGCCGCCTGCGCGCCCGGCCGGTTTCCATAACAGCCGCGCCGGGGCCGGCGCGCCCGCGAAGCGCGGGGGGCGGATCCCGCGCCGCCGGCCGCTGCTTTGTCATCGCCCGGCCCCGCCCAGCTCGAGCGGCCGCAGGTGAAGCCGCGGAGGGGAGGAGGGCAGGGGAGGGCGGAGGGGAGGAGGGCGGAGAGGGGGAGGGAAGGGCGTCCAGCGGAGGTGGTGGGCAGGCGGGAGAGGGCGCGGAGCTGGGCCTGAGGCGGGGATGGACAGGCCGGGATCGGGGAGACGCGGTCCTCCCCGCCCGGCCCGCGAACCCACACCAGGCTCTCACACGCGTGTCAGGCCAACATCCCGCCCAAGCCTCATCGCGGCGACTGCGGGGGAGCCGGAGGCCAGTGACTCCCGGAGGGGCAGGCGGTGCTGCAGAGCCAGCTGGCCAAGTTACCTCGGGAGTCACCACTCCGTGAGGAGAGCCAGGAAGACCCGCGGTAGGAAGCACTTGTGTCCCTTTTCCAGGGGGTAGACACGCGCCAGTGTTGACAGCTCTGGCGTCTGCGTGGAACACGGTGCAGCGCTCTCGTCCGTGGCCGGGGGCACCGGCGCAAAGGCGCCCCCGCGGGCTCTTCCGCCCTGGTTGCACTGGGTCAGACTGACATGGCCAAAATTCACTGGGAGGTGAGGCAAGAAAGGCGACGGTCCCCATCCTGGGCAGCACATGGCCTACAGATTCCTGAATTTCTCCATGCTGGCGATTCTCTCATGTCTGTAGTGTAACTTGGGACTGGAAAGTTCCTGGGAATTCTCAACAGCTGAAGACAGAAATCACAACAGAGTTGCAATGTCACCTCATTGAAGACTTGGGGTATGCGGAGGCGGCCCCCCAGGACCCTACTCCCAGATAACCCCATCTGGCATTTTCATTTTCCAAAAAAAGGAGTTTGTACAGATGAATCAATCATACAAGTTTGTGCGTCCAATAGCTGGGCACTTTCACAGCTTTCCTGGTTCTGGGCGCTTATGCAGGCCGAGTGCCACCACTGTGAAGGTGGAGCCCGGGGGCTCCAAGAACTGCAAGCACTTGGACTCCAGTTCATCTTCCTGCCTAGGGACTTCCCTGCTGGGCTGGTGGTTAAGAGTCCACTTTGCAATGCAGGGGACACAGGTTTGATCCCTGGTCAGGGAACTAAGATTCCACATGCAGAACAATGAAGCCTGCACACTACTTGAGTCCCTGTGCTGCAAGGAAAGATCCTGCATGACAGCTAAGACCCGATCTTCTGTCTAATCTTCACCCACCGGAACCCCCACCCATGGTTGTCAGTACAGGTCAGGGAGAACCTCCAGGTGTGTCTTACCCCAGTGGGGAGTTTCCAGACAGTGGAGAGGTAAGGCCCAGACTCACAGGACACAGAGCTGTCCTCCCCCACGTGGCTGTTCCCCATACCCCCACACAAGGGGTGATTTCAGGCTCTGTGCAGGTAAAGTCTTCCATTCAGACCACCACCAACTCACTGGAAGTTATGGTCACTGCTCCTACCTTAGGCAGAGCCACCCCCTGCCTCCTGCTGGCAGGAGCCTCTCACAAGGGGCACCCTCGCCCCAGGGCAGAAAGTGGCAAGGACTCTAACTGGAAGGTGCTTGGGTTGTAGCAAAAGTACCTTTCTGGGTACTTCTTCAAAGGGCCACAATTTCCCTAACTGAGGGTATTGTTTGATGAGCACAGGACTTGGTTAAGGACCTAGTTGTTCACTGGGGGAAAAAAAAGCACACCATGAGAGCTGTGAGTTAAGTTTATCTGGAGTATAACGAGGACTACAACCCAGGAGGCGGCATCAGACAGCTGTACAGAACTGCCCCTAAGAAGCAGGGGAAGGTCAGTATGTACATGATTTTAGTGAAGGGAGATGTGCGGTCAGGCACACATTTTGCTTGGTGCTAGTCACAAGCAGATGTCACAGTGCTTTTAGTGCTTTTCTAGACACGAGGACATATAATTGGGCTCATAAAATCTTCTGAAAATAACTACCTGAAGATCTGTTAAGCCAATTTGTACATGGCATAGTGATGACTCATGTCTACCTGATCCAGGGGCCCTGCAATCACCCGTGTAAGGTACAAGACCATTTCTGATCTGTCATTATTTTTTGAGGGACCCCTGTGCACTTTAGCCAGTAAGATTTACAACACTGGGGTTTTATTAAAAAAAAAAAAATTTAAGTTAGGTTCTACTTCCATATCTCAATATCTGAAGGTTTGTCCCTCTAGCCATAGCAAACTATGAAATAGAAGCATCAGTCAGCTCTTGAAATGCTCCTAGAAACCATTTTGTTTTTTTCCTGTCAGGTTACTTTTCTCACATCTCCCAAAAAAGTCCCAAATGAGCTCTAGAAACGGACGCAGACAAGCAGCAGCAGCCTGCGGGTGGTGGCAGTGACAGGGGTGTCGGGTGTAGCCTGGGAGTGCAAGTGCGGCTTCTAAGTAAAAGGCAATGAAGTGACTCCACCAGACCAAAACTGATCAACCAGATGCAGTGGGTTCTGATCTGGTTGGTGGGCACACACAGTGGTTACAAGTCAGAGTCAAGGTGATCACTTCCTTCCTGGGTGGAGCGCCAAGCCCTGCCCATACTTTAATAAAAACTCGTGTGGGTAACTGCACATCGAGGGAGGGCAGACAATGCCTGGTTAAGATGGGAATGGGGTTCATCCCAGTAGATAGTGGCTTTCAAGTCAAAACGTGGAGCTCTTTGTCCACCAGTAACACTACACAGAACTGAGTTGAAGAAATGTTAGTTCTTTCATAACCTGAAGTTGCCCCTTGGATTTTAGAAACGAAAATTTAGTGTATTTCCAGCTGCTCAGAGTCTCAACAAGAAACAGAAACTGATGAGTCAGTCATGAAACCAACCGGGAAAGCATTGGATCCAAGTCATTTCTACAATGATGGAATCAGCAATAGCCCACTCCTGAAGCCGTGTCCTTCACCCTTCATGTCTAGTACATGAGGAAGGCTGTCAGTCACCATGGGCTGTGCTTGGGGTCAGAATGAAACCTTTAGTGCAGTGACTAGCCCACCAGTACTTAGACTAGCAAACACACTCCCCAGATATTCATCTTATAGTGTAGGCTGTTCATTGACACATATTTGCTGAGCCCTAGGTGTTCATGTCTTAAGACGTGAAGACCAGTTTGAAAAACCTGACCAGGTCCCCCTAAAAATCCCCCAGGTCCTCAGGGGCAAACAGCCACAGGGAAACATTGTCACTGCAGGTGGGAAACGGACTGATGGCTACATAACCCCACTGGTTATGTTTGCTTTTCCCACGCTCTGTGTCTGATGCTCTAAAGGAGTTACAGATAAGTGTCCGTGCCAGGGCAGAGCAATCAGAGGGGTGGGTTGCTCATGACTGCCACTGGCCAGAGGTTAAAATATCCAGGAATTATACCTGTGAGCATTTTAGCAGAATAGAAACTAAAGGATCCTGGTTTGGCCCCCGGACGCCAAAAAGTCAAGAGCCAGAAGTCCAGGTGCCTTGTGGAATACACGTACGTGACTCCAGGAGGATAGTGTAGGGTTCCAGGGTGCCACACTGAGAGCATGCTGAGAGTTCAGAGACAAAGGTCAGAGTGAGTCAGGCATATAAGCAACTAGGTTAAATGTCAGACAACGTGAGATGAAAGGCCAGTTAACTCCCCTAGACACAGGTAGAGCCACTTCACCTGTTGTGAGGGAAGCAGAGACTCTCAGCTTGCACCGAATTCCACTTCAGCCTGAAAAACAGGTCGGCTTCTCCCAGGGGATCTGTGCACACTGGACGCTGTGAGCAACAAGGCCCCTGAATGCCTTCTCTGTCACCATCCTTGCAGAGAGGCAGGGCTCAGGGGTCTGGGAGGAAAAGCTGAAACTCGAGAGGCTGTGGTTTGTGCTTTAGGTTTATTCTGGGATAATGATAAAGGCCATGAATCCCCAGGGGTGCTGGATTCAGCTAGGCTGTGCTTGATCTCTAAAAAGGAGCCAACACAGCTGCGGGGGAAGGGCACTGGGGCTGGGCATGGCTGCAGATTTCTAGGCTGGTACTAGCAGGAAGTGGGGACCCAGAGCTAAACCAAGGTGATGAGAGGAAATCCCACAAGACTACGATGGAGGGGAGGCAGACAGGGCTGTTCTGCCCAGGGGACAAGGAAGGGGCGCTTACGGAGGTGCTTTCTCTGGATTCCTGATCAGTAGCTGAGAAAATACTCAAGAACACTGTTTGCTTCCCACTGGTGACACTGGCAGTCATTTGCAAAATTTGGGGTTTCTTTATGTTGTGAAAATTAACAGAAACCTCATTTAAAGTGGAATCAGGTGACTTCCTTGGTGATACAGTGGATAAGAATCTGCCTGCCAATGCAGGGGACACAGGTTTGATTCCTAGTCTGGGAAGATTCCACATGGCGAGGAGCAACTAAAGCCCATGCACCTCAACTACTGAGTCCGCGGGCCTAGGGCCTGCGCACCACAGCTAGAGAAGCCACCACAATGAGAAGCCCAAGCTCTGCAAAGATGAGTAGCCCCCACTTGTCACAACTAGAGAAAGTCCGCTCGCAGCAACAAAGACCCACAACAACCAAAAATTAAATAAATAAATAAATAATTTTAAAAAATAAATAAAATGCACTCAGGGACTTCCTTGGTAGTTCAGTGGCTGAGACTCCACACTACCAATGCAGGGGGTCTGAATTCAATCCCTGCTCTGGGAACTAAGATCCCACATGCCTTGGGGCAACTAAGCCTTTGTACAACTACTGAAGTCTGCAAGCTCTAGAACCTGCGAGCCACAATTACTTGGCGAGCCTGTGCTCTGCAACAAAAGAAGCCACTGCAATGAGAAGCCCAAGCACTGCAACTACAGAAAGCCTTTGCACAGCAATGAGGACCCAAGGTAGCCAAAAAGGAAGGAAGAAGGAAAAAAACGACTAAATTTAAAGGAAAATAGCCCCTAAATAATGTAGACTATCAGCGGACAATGGGAAGGCACAGGCTCCAACGATGTTTTGGAAATGCTTGGTTACAGCCCCTTCCCCACAGGTCCATCCAGCACAGGGGACACATGGGTCACAACAGTGGCACGTTTGACGTGCTTCAAATGACTGGGTATCTGCTCTCCACTTTCTCTGGAGCAGGTGGGTGAGGACTGCCACAATGGGCAGTGACGGGCAGCGCTGGTGTGTGTGTGAGGGGTGTGTGTACATGTGTGTATTGAGGCTCCTACAACCTACTTCCCTGGCAGCCCCACACAGGGTCTGTCATCTTGAATCTGACACACTCACACTTGAACTCTGGGCCTGTCCTGTTACTGTCTCTCAACCATCCTCCCAGTGTTGCCACCTCTCAGCTGATGTATGTGGGTAGGTATGTGATGTGTGTATATGATGTATGTGTGTGTGATGTATACACGTATGCATATGGCATCTCAATGTATGCATGCATATGATGTGCTTGTGTGTACAAAACATGTGTATACATATGATACACGAGTATATGGTATGAGGTATGTGAATATGACATCTGTGTATGGTGTACATGAATATGTGTTATACATACATGTGCATATGGTGTGTCAATGCATGCATGCATATGACGTTTGTGTGTATGATATACATGTACATATATGATGTACAAGTATATGGTATGATGTATGTGAATATGATGTGCATGTGTGTGATGTTTGTGTGTATAATGTATGTGTATCTCCACATTCCCACTGGCTCAGGTTGGAAAACTCTGCTCTTCCTCCTCACCTCGGGGATCAACCTTTGAAGCAGGAATCTATCTCATCACTTCTCTTCACCTCAAGGCCACCACTGTGGTCAAGCCCCTGTTCCACTGCCGAATGATGGCCTGAGTCCATCTTGCTCGCCTCTGTGCCCTGCCTTTGTCTCCCCAGTCTCTCTTCAACCAGCTGCATAACTTGGGACATGCACCTGCCAGGGTTCTGCTCACTGGGCCTGGAGGCAAGGTCTTCTCAGTACTTACAAGGCCACGTGGGTGCTCCCCTCCTCAGCTGTGTGCTTAGCACCTGATCATGTGCCTGTGGCAGTTCTGGTGTCAGCCAGCCTTGTCCCGTTTACAGGTCACTGGCAGCTGGATGGCCTAATTTGCAGGTTCTGGCAGTGGGCAGGCAGCTGGCCAGGGACTGTTGGCTGAGAGGCTGCCTCTCCTCCATGTGTCTGGTCCTTGGTGGGCTGGCTCAGGATGTTCTTTTGAGGGTCGCTGGGAGGGTTCCCTCTCAGCATGAGCTCCTTTCAAACTCCTGTTTGCATCATGTCACTCGCATGTCATCACCAGCCCAAACGGAAGGGACAGAGACAGAGGGGGAGGACTCCTGGCCACATTTTGCAACCCACAAGGCCCGCCTCCCTCGGACCCTTGTTTACTCCAGTTCAACAGCCCCCATGACGGGGCGGGGGCGGCAGCAGGAGTGGTGCAAGGCGGTCACAGCCTGCACACACATTCCAGCCACCTGGAAAAGGTTCAGCGGGTGGCAGTCAGCGCTGTCTGAGGGCATCTGTCACCCCGTCTTCACGGCCGAGGAAACTACGTTCCCTGAAAACCTGGACACAGAGACTGGGGTGCACGTCAGTGTCTGCGCCCAGTCCAGGCACATACCCATTGAATCCCTGTAAATTCCTAAGTGGGTTGAATATTGGGAGCATCTTTCTCTCTAACAAGACTTTCCGGGACACGAGCTGGTCACCATGGTTACAAGCCCGGATTTCCAGTCCTCCTCCCTACATCCTCCTGAGAGGGGCGGGGTGTGGGGTGGGCTGAAAATGGACTTCACGTGGGAGACCCCTGCTGTGCGACCCCGCCGTGCGCGGCCTCGCGGTGACACTTCGCTTAAGTCTGGGGAAAAGGAGGGAGGGGCAGCCTCAGTACCGCCGCAGGCTCCGCGGGGTCCCGCGCGCAGATTCGTTCTCCTCGGTTCCCTACAGGCGGCGTGGTTCTGGCGTCTCCGGAACTTGGGGTTGTCGGTTGTTTCCTCACGCACAGCTCTGGTCACCGCGACAGGAATAACGCAAAAGGGATGGCACAGTCTTCTCCCGGTGGTGCCGTCTGACAGGGCCGCTAACCTCCGCCTTCAGTCGGACCTAAATAAATGCCACAGACACTGCTGACCGCGGTCTCCCGCCACCTGCAAGATGGCCGCTTCAGCCACGGACGAGATGGCCGCCGAGTCTCCGCCCCCGAGGTGGGTGTGGCATGGCAGCTGCCAGCCAATGGGCGCTCGGGTCTGTCCGCAGCCAATGAGAGGGCAGCGCGGGCAGAACCCCTAGAGCCCTGGCCCCGCGCTGTGTTCGCAACATGTCAGCCCCCGGGGCCCGGGTCGCCGCCTCGGATCAGGGGCCTGGGGTCCGCAGGAGAGCGTGGGCCGAGCTGCTGGGTAGGTGGGCGCGGGCCCCAAGACTCCTTCCCCCCGAACCTCCTTCTGCCCATCCTCGTTCCCCTTCATCGTGATCCCGGAGCCCTGATCCCTCCACGCTCACCCGAGCCTCCCATTCTGGCAGCCCTCTGTCCACTCTGTCCCACGTGCGGTCACGAGGGGCAATTGCAGAAGGGAGAGACGTAAGATTCACCTCCCCCACCCCCCAGTAGCCTGGATGACAGTAATTGTTCAGCTCCGCTCAACCCGAGTCACCTTAACATCTTTGAAAGGATCAATCCCAAGAAACTAGCTTTGGTACATCTTAACCAGCTAAACTAGACTTTGCTCAGATTTCATAAATTTTCCCCGTAAAGTCCTTTTTTTGTCTAGGCTCCCACGTGTCAGTTACTCCCTTCTCCTTGGCCCCTGCGTGGGTGACAGTTCCTGGGTCTTCCTGACCTGGGGGTTTGAAGGAGTGTCCCTCTGTTGGGTGTGTCTGATATGTCCTAGGGTTAGATTAAGTTTGTGCAGGTTTTTGGCAGGAGTCCCATGGACATAACGTTCCAGGGTGCTTCACCTCCAGGGGTACAGCGTGTCACAGTGTTTCCTTGTCTGAGTGTTTAAGGAGTGCTGTACTTTTTGTGAAACTGATTTTCTTCCCTAGAGGGAAGGGTCGAGAGGCAGAAACTGAGTCTGGAAGGGGAGCAGAAGGTGAGAGAGTCAGCCGTGCGCCTCCTGAGAAGCCATCTAAACCTCAGTGAGCTCATTCTGGAGGTGAGAGGCAGTTGGCTTCACCTTTGTAAGCACATTTGGGTTGCAGGTTTTCAAACCTCTCAAAGGCATCACCTTTATGAAGAGATACCTGGCAAGACTCGTGAGTATCTGGGAGGAGCACCCACTAAATGCTGTCCAGGTGAGAAAAGTAATCAGGAGCATTTATCTATTTGGAGGTAGAACAGTTCAGAGAGGAGTCTGGTAATTCTCAAAGGTTTCAGTAAGTTTCACCTTAAAAAAATTTTTTTTTCACCTCAGATTATTTGGGAATCGCACAGTAGGCAAGCACCGCGTACACTTTGGTTGTCTTCAGGACACGGCTTGAATTTTAAAGTGGAGTTCTTGGTGTTTGGTTTCTAGGTAGAAGGTCCTCCCTGTGACCAGCTGTGTCTCCGCCAGTTGATTGATTGTGATGGTCCTGACGCCCACACTGACCTTTCTAGTTCATTGATAGGTGAGTTATAGATTTGTTTTCTTAATATATTGCGTTATGGCAGAGCTGTATGTAAAGTGACTTTGATGTGCTTCTAACAGGCAGATGTGTTTAAATACCCCCAGATAATGGTTTTCTACTTATATGTGTGGTCACCAACAACGAGTTTCTGTGACTTGCTTGGGGCTTGTTTTGAGGCTCTTGTTTAAAAACAGCGACTGTGCATCGGGCTCAGAGCAGTAGGAACCTAAGTGACCCTTGGGAAGATGGGACAAAAATATGGTCCTCGTTTCTGGAAGTGGCGGGACCAGGCCGTGCTGGGTAAGGAAGTGCAGAAGGCAGCTGGAGATGAAGGCTGCCCCAGGCCATTGCTGGGAAGCCAGTGTTGCAGGCAAACAAGTCCCACAGATTTTTTCATTTCCTGGTGCATAAAAATGTTACATTTACGTGACACTGTAATCTACTAAGTGTGCAACAACATTATGTCTAAAAGAACAGTGTGCATACCTGAATTAGAAAATACTCTATTGCTAAAATTTTAAAAAGACTTTATGGCTAAAAATGTTAACCATCGTCTAAGCCCTCAGAGAGTCGTGATCTCTGTTATTGGTAGAGAGTTTCCCTCACTGTTGAGGCCGCTGACTGATCAGGGCAGAAGTTGCTGAAGGCTGGGGTGGTTGTGGCCATTTCTTAAGACAAGATAACAGTGAAGTCCACTGTGTCTTCCTTTCATAGACTGTCTCTCTCTGTGGCCTGCAATGCTGGCCACAGTAGAACTTTCAAAGTTGGAGTCAGTCTTTTCAGATCCTGCCACTGCTTTATCAGCTAAGTTTCTGTAATAGTCTAAATCCTTCGTTGTCATCTGAGCAGTCTTCTCGGCATATTCCCAAGGACTATATTCAATCTTAAAAAACCACTTTCTTGGCTCAGAAACAAGAAGCAGCTCCTCATCCTTCAAACTTTATCATGAGGTTGCAGCAAATCAGTCACATCTTCAGGCTCCACTTCTTTTTTCAGTTTCTGTAATTTATTACAGACCCAGCACAGTCAAAAATTAAATTAAAAGAAAGAGAATCCATCTGCCAGGCGCCCTGTTTGTGTCACCCATATTGTCCAAATATGTGTGTATGGGTATGCAGTCCTGGGCTTCAGGGGCCCCAGACCATCGTGAGATGCTTCAACCAGACTGACATTGCCTTACTTTTATATGTTGTGTCCCCCAGGTCTCTTCTCCCCTTCAAAAGGCAGTTTTCTATAGTGCTAGAGCTTAAGAGACAGAGAAGGCAATGGCACCCCTCTCCAGTACTCTTGCCTGGAAAATCCCATGGACGGAGGAGCCTGGTAGGCTGCAGTCCATGGGGTCGTGAAGAGTCGGACACGACTGAGCGACTTTACTTTCATTTTTCACTTTTATGCATTGGAGAAGGAAATGGCAACCCACTCCAGTGTTCTTGCCTGGAGAATCCCAGGGATAGGGTCGGACACGACTGAAGTGACTTAGCATAGCATAGCAGAGCTTAAGAGAAGGCATTTAACCAGCCTCCTTCAGTAGTAGATTTTGTTGGGTATCTCTATATTTTGTCCTGTCTTTAAGGCTCTGCTTTGCGGGATCAAGCCACACGGCTGGGCATCCCAGCGGCTGTCCTGTCCAGCCAGGTGGTGGCATCTGGCCTCATGCGGATCTGTGAGGCAGACACGAGGCCCCCTCCCAAGGTGCTGCTGACACCAGAGCAGAGGGTAAGATCCAGTGCGAGTGAGGGGACTGTGCTTGTTGCTGTTTGGCTGTCTGGGAAAACTGAACGTATAATATGCTTTCTTAGAAAGGATTTAATCTCTTTTCAGAAGAAACTGTCGTCCTTGTTGGAGATCGCTCAGAACTTATTAGCACAGAGCATGTTCTCCCGTCTCTACTTCTGTCAAGAATTATGGAAAGCACAGGTAAAGTTGAGATTGAAACTCTGATTCCAGGATTTTCAAGCAGTATCCGGTTCATTTTGGTGGAGCCAATAGAATCCCTAGGTTTTGTTAGGAATTTCCAGCAAGTGTCTTATTAATCACAGAGACTGGAGTGGAAAGCTTTCAGCAAGTGTCTCTGTGAATGGGGAAGAAGGACCCTCAATTACCGTATTTATCAGTATTCTCCCATCATTAGTCATATTTATTAGAATAGACTGTACACAGAAACATCATGTTGTGCCTTCTTAGGTATAACTATGATGAACAATTTCCCAGGGTAGTAAACTAGAAAAATGTAATTTAAACTTATTTTTATTGGCCAGACTGTGCAGCTTGTGGGATCTTAGTTCCTGGAGCAGGGATTGAACCCAGGCCAAGGCTGTGATAGGGCCGAGTCCTAACCACTGGACCATCAGGGAATTCCCTTATCTGTTGTTTTTTGAAAAGTTATAAATTTAGTAGGCCTACAGGTTTTTAAACAGACTTTTTTACTGGAGTATAGTTGATTGACAGGACTTCCCAGGTGGTGCAGTGGTAAAGAATCCACTGCCGACATAGGAGACACAGGTTCAATCCCTGGGTTGAGAAGAACCCCTGAAGAAGGAAATGGCAACCCACTCCAGTATTCTTGCCTGGGAAATCCCATGGACAGAGGAGCCTGGTGGGCTACAGTCCATGGGGTTGGAAAGAGTCAGAGACAACTGAGTGACAGAACAGACACACAGTTGATTTACAGTTGAAAGTTATTGCTTAGTTACTAAACGGGACCTGTTATATAGCAAAGAAGAAACCCTTAAGTGGTGGTGATGCAGCCATGGTTTTATCCAGCGTTTATCTAGAGTTCAAGTGATTGTCAGGCTTTACTATGGTCCCAGCACCTGCTGATAACGAGCTCAGTGCATGTGGGTTGTGATGGTCCGGGTGTTTGCAGGCAGCAGAGAAGAGTGGGCAGGGTGTCTGATTGGGTGGTTAGGAAAGGCTTCCAGGAAGAAGCTTATTGGGGATGGGGCCTGAGTCAGAATTCCTGGGTGAAGAGAAGGGTGCAGTGGGTGTGGGGGCCCGAGTCAGACTGGGGCACCATGTCCAAGGGGGTGGGGTGTGTCAGGGCTACCCCCGGAGGGCCTTTGTCCTGAAAGTGGAGAGAAACCACTGAAGGGTCCTGGAAAGGAGAAATTGGTGTGACCAGCTACACTGTGGGGTCTTGTGTTGGCCACAGTGGAGAAAGGCCTAGAGGTGGGTTAAGCTGGAGCCTGGGCCTGTACGCAGGATCGTGGTGGGAATGGGGGTTCAGGTGGTCATGTGAATGTTGGAGGCTTGTTTTCAGGAAAGCGTGTCGTTAGGCATAAAGGTTGAATGTCTTGGAAGAAAATGTGTGGGTGAAGGACTCATAGTTCTGTCACTTTCTTCAGAATTCTTTGCTGCTTGAAGCTGTGTGGCGTCTTCATGTTCAGAACGTTGTAAGCATCCCAGAGCTGCTGGAAAGGTAAACCAGTGATTATTTAGCATTAAAATAAGCTAAAATTAAAACTTTATGTAACATAAAGTTAAGTTAATATTACATGATTTAATTTTTGTAATCTAGTCTAATATGACTCATGTATATGTGAAACCAAAAATCACCCAGAGAAGCAGTTGCTTTATTATTTAAAGAGAACATTGTTATAATTGAAATCTTCATCATGCACAGACTTGGTAATTTTTTTTTTATGAGATACATAATGTGATAAAATATTTTCAGGTTAATATGACTGGTAAAATGTGTGCAACTGTTACTTCCCGAAATGCCACCAAGAGTCAGAAAGGGGGTTTTACAAAAGGAACAACCCTATATAGTTAGGAGAGACACGGGGAGGAGGGGCAGGATGTGGAGGGGCTGAAGGAGAGGTGGTCCAGGTGGAGCCAGTTGGACCTGCACACTGCCTGCCTCCCGTCCAGATGTGAGAAGCATCAGGAGCCTTAGTGGTTGGCCGTCCCTGCTCAAGGCAGCCTTCTGGTCAACAGAAGGCTGGAGGTTTAAGTGTTTGTTCTCTGGTCAGAAGAAACACAGTGTCTAGTCTGGGGGACTGTCATACTCGGTGGTAAATGCCATATTGAAGCCAGTGGTTTCATGACGTGTGGGTCACATCCAGAAGTTATGCAAGTTTGGTTAGTTTGACTACATGAAAACCATTATCTCCTAGCATACACTCCTAATGTCAGAGTGCCAAATATATGAAGCAAAACTTGACAGTAATGAAGGGAGAGATGGACCTTGAACCATAATAATTGGAGCCTTCAGTAATGGGTCGATCCACTGGCCAGACTGGTGATGACCAGCCGACGTACCTGACACCTGCAGCACGTCCCACCCAGTGGTAGCAGCACACTGGCTCTCAAGTGTGGAACCATCTGCAGGAGGGGCCACATGGGTCAGGCCCTAAAAAGGGTGGAATCCATACAAGCGTGTTTTCAAATCACAGAGGTGCTGAATAGAATCCACAGAAGACAGTTTGGGAAATCCACAGTGGGAAGTAGGCCACACGCTCTTAAGTAATCATTGGCTTGGTGAAAAAAATCACAAGGGAAACTAGAAAACAGCGTAACAAAGGAAATGGGAATAAATACCAACATATATTGGGTGCCACTGAAGTAGTGCTTAGAGGGAAATTTATAGCTGCACAAACCTATATTAGAAGAATGATCTGAAGTCAGTGACTTAAAGTTTGGCCTTAAGTAACTAGAGAGAGAAAACCAAACCAAACCCAGAGCAAGCAGGAGGAAGGAAATAATAACCATTAGAGCAGAAGTCAATGAAATGAGAAACATAATAGAGAGAATCAATGAGGAAGTCTTTGAAAATGTTAGCAAAATTGATAAGCCTTAGACTTACCCAGAAAAGAAGACACAGCCGGCCAAAATCAAGATGAAGATTACTACTGCTGACCATACAGAAATTAAAAGCACTGTAAGGTAATACTGTGAACAGTGTTATGCCAGTAAATTAGAAAACAGATGAAATGGATGCATTTCCAGTAAGATACAAAAGATTGCACTAAATAGACCTGTAACAGGAGAGGAAACCGAGTCACTGTTAAATAAAACAGAGGTTTCCCACAAGGAAACCCTCAGGCCCTGGCTCCTCTTGAGAATTCTGCCAGGCATTTAAAGAGGAAATGCAGTGTCCCTTCATAAATTCTCCCAGAAAATAAATAAGATGGGATACTTGCCACCTTACTGCACGAGGCCAGTAGTACCCTGACAGGAAAGCTGGACAGAGAGACCACAGGACAAGAAACTACTGACCAGCATCTCTCATGAATATAGATGCAGAAACTCAGCAAAATAGTTACAGACTGGATCCAGCAACCAAAAAAGGTCTAAACATCATAATAATGGAGATTTTCCCCCAAAATGCAAGGTTGGTTTAACATCTGAATGTTAATTAACATATATATTAATGGCATAAAAGACAATAGTGATCATCTTAATAGAAGCAGAAAGCAGTTGACAAAATCTGATACTATTTCATGATAAACACTCAGCAAGCTGGGAGTAGAGGGAACATGTCAACCTGATAAAAGTCATCTGAGAAAAACCCACAGCTCACATCATACTGAGACAGCAGACTGTACCATCAGGAACCTTCTTAACATTTCTGTTCAATATCACAGACTTTCTGGCCAGGAAATTAGGCAAGGGGGATAAAAAGGCGTCCAGATTGGAATGGAAGAACTGGAACTGTCTGCAGATGACATCATCTTGCATATAGAAAATCCTCAGAAACCCACACCAAAAGTTCTGGAGTGAATAAATGAATTCTGTGTGGTCGCAGGGTACCAGACCAATACACAAACACCCTTTCGTTTTTATACGATAACAACACACAACCTGAAGGTGAAACTAAGACATAGTTTCATTTAATAGTGCATCGAAAAGAAAAAGTTAAAGAACAAGGCTAGTGCACTGAAAGCTATAAACATGCTAAAAGAAACTAAGACCTAAATAGATGCTCCAGGCTTCTGGATCAGACATATTATTATCAGGATGGCACTGCTCACCAACATGACCTGTGCACCCAGTACGGGTCCCTCAGGTCTCAGCTGCTTTGCTCACAGACTTTGACAAGCTTGTCCCAGTGCTGATATGGAAATACAAGGGACCCTGAATAGCCAAAAATTGTTCAGAAGGAGGGGAAAACCTGAAGGATCACATCTACTGTATTGATTGCTTGAGTTCTTGCTTGTTTGCCTCCCATGCGGCCTGTGGGATTCCCCAACCAGGGGTCAAATCCGTGCCCCCTGCAGTGGAAGCACATAATCCTAGCTACTGGTCCACCAGGGAAGTTCCCATACATCCTATTTTCAGAACTTTTAGTACAAAACAGTCATTATCTAGATAGCGGGGTCCTGGTATAACAGTTGACATAGAGAAAAACTGAAGGATTGAGTGTCCAGACGTAAACTCATACATTTATGGTCAGTTGTTTTTGACAGCGGTACCAAGACCATTTAATGGGGGGAAAATGGTCTTTTCAGCAGTGGTGCTTGGACCGCTGGATATCTACATGTAGAAGGATGGAGTTGAACCCCTACCTCCACTACAGATAGCAGTTAACTCTGTGCATCTGAGACCTGAACTTAAGGACTAAAACCATAAACCTCCTGGAAGAAGATTTAAGGGTAAATCTTCATGAGCTTGGACCAAGCAGGGGTTTCTCAGATGTGACACCTAAAGTTCATGCAACCATCAGGACGATGAAAAGAGTGCACAGGAAACTGTTTACAAGTCAGATAATTCCTCTACTCCAACAATAAGAAGAGGAATAATCCAGTTAAAAAGCAGATGAAGGATTTCAATAGACATTTCTCTGAAGAAAATCATACAGGGACTTCCCTGGTGGTCCAGTGGCTAAGACTCTGCACTCCTCAGGCAGGGGGCCCAGGTTCAATCCCTGGTCAGGGAACTAGATTCCATATGCCACAACTAAGAGGTTGCAGGCTACAACTAAGACCTACTACAGCCAAATAAATAAAAATAAATTTAAAAAAGATCCACCAATAGCCAAGCACGTGAAAAGATGCTCACCATCATTAGTCACCAGGGAAATACAAACCTAGCAAATGAGAGTTGCCCACCCACTGCAATGCCCCCGAACCAGCATTGCTCTGCCAGATACTCCCTTGTTGGTTTCTAGAGCCCAAGCCCATTATTACTACTCTCATTACTTTATTACTACTCTCATTACTGTTACTAAGATATTTTTTTTCCCCCCAACATTAGTAAGCCACTCCAGGTAAATACACTATGTGGAAAAAGTGGTGATTTTTTCTTGGATGCCCCACAGTGGTGGGGGCAGGAGGCTGAGCAGTGCCGGCTTGCTGCCTGTGGCCTCAGCTCCCTGGTGGAGTGAGTGTGACCGACAACGGGATGCTGTGCTTGTACCCTCAGCCACGCCGACACCCAGGCTGTGGTGGTCTGGCTCTGCAAGGACCTGGGCCTGCTGTGTGAGCAGATAGAGGCGCCCTGTCAGCACGCTGAGGTCGCCAGGGCTGTGCTTGCCGGTGAGTGCATGGCGCAGGCGGGTGCTTCCCTTGGCGATGGTCAGGGAAGCGCAGCGGGCTGCACTTGGGGTGTGGAGATCCGACAGAAGTCAGCTCAGTCACACCTGGTCTCCAGGGTGTGCGCTGACCTTGAACTGTGTGAAAACTGGGCCGGCAGCCTCTTGGCCTGTTGGGTGGGCCGGCTGCTGTATTGAGGACGGGCACATGGTGACCTTCTGAGCACAGAGGCAGGGGCTCCGTGGATGACCTGTCCTCCCTCCCAGGCCCAGAGCGGGCAGGAGAGGGCGGACAGTAGGCTGCTAGTACTTGTGCAGTATCCATGCCTCTCCGAGGCCCGGCTCCAAGTGGTGATTTTAGAAGGTGCCCCGGAGAAGCAGAGCAGAAGCTGGGCAGGAACCTCAGCTTCTTTGAATGTGGGGACTCTGGGTGAGCAGGGCTGCCTGCCGGGGCCCTTCGCTCAAACACCCGGCCCCTGCGGCTCTCGGGTCAGCATGTCTGCCGTCGCCCATCCTCCCTGAGGAGTGCGGCCCATAAGTAAATGGAAGCCTGGACGAGAGGGTTCCCTGTGGGGCTTGTGCAGTCTTCCTTTGCAGAAGGGGCATTCCTTCTTCCTAAAACTGTCCTGCTGATGTGAGTTATCCTGCAGTCTGCTCCCAGATGAAGCTTAAACTGTTTAATTTCAGTCCCTTGATGGTAAAGCTAGTCAGAAGCCCTGAGTGCATCTCCTGCCCAGCTCCCCACAGTTTAATACTTTCGGGCCCTAAAAGCTTCCTAGTGTGGTTGGTGTAGGAGGGAAATGACACATGAAACCCTCTTGAAATTTATTTAAATGAGAACATCCTTCCATAAACCTGACTGGCTATGTCTCCCTTTCTGTGCAGTGGGCTTAGGGAAGGCTTGGCTGGGTCTGGTGGATGTGGTTGGTGGGCCCCCAGTGCCCAGAGCCGGCGTCCCAGCTTCGTGCAGACCCTGCCCTCCCAGCCCCTCTGAAGCTGGTGGTCTGCCCAGAGACCACAGTGCATGGAAACACTTTGCTTTTGTGCTTTTCAGATCTTGTGCAAATGTTTGTTTTGAGGGGATTCCAGAAAAGCGAGGATGTGAGGGGAGACGGGGCCCCAGCGCAGGTGGCCCAGGTGGGTGCCAGGCGAGTGGGGCAGGACACCGGGCGGCGGGCGCAGGATGAGGGGTGTGCAGCTCTGTGCGGGGGCGCTCCCCGGATCCAGCTGCGAGGGCGTGGGCCTGGGCAGTGGTCTCTCCCCTACGTCTCTGGTTTCTGAAGCTCCCAGACTCTGGGCCAGTGCTTGGGAATAGGGGGAAGGGTGTCCTGGGCAGACCCCCCGAGGGGGTCTGGAGACTGGATCTGGGGTGATGGCAGGTTTGTTTGCACGCAGGTGACTGCAGTGTTCTGTCCCCACAGATCGCCACGGCTGTTCTTGAGCGGATGCTGGCTTGTGAGTGGCCCTGTGGGCCGGGTGGGTTGGGGTTCCCGCGGCTCCTGCCTTTCCAGCTCAGTCGTGCCCCCCAGAGGCCCTTTGATGGCTGTGATGGCGTATAAACTGACCAACTCACTCCGGTCTCCTCTGGAGACCAGCTTTGCTGGCTTCACTTCTGGTCTCCAGATCAGTGGTGGTAACAGCTGGATGGTCTGTTAGGAAAGCACTGTCCTATCTATGTATTCGGGTGGATTTTCAAGGCTTGAGTCTGGTACCACCGAGACGCGTGGGAGCTTAAAGGGATTGTGGGTTGGGGGTCCATGACCTGACTTGCCCAGAAGCACTTGGTCAAGGCTGTTTCTGACAGACGTGACGATATGATGCTGATGTCTCTTTTCTGCCTCAGCCACTCTCGAAGCCATGGCAGCTGGCCTCCAGGAGGGATCCCTAGGATACAAGGCAGGGAGCTGCTGGTAAGTTCCTGGGGTGGGCCTGTGGGCTGAGCATCCCAGCTGTGCTCTCCCTCCTGAAAGCTCTGTGATCCTTCACCATCATGGTGACAGTTCAAAGTGCTAGGAACCGTCTGAAGATGGGGCCCTTCCTGTGGGAACTGTTCCCCTCCGGGTGTGAGGAGGGGGCAGGCCTGGTCTGCAGGGTCCAAGCCAGGGTGGCCTTGCCCCGCCATGCTGCCCCAGCAGGACCTGTATATGCTTCTGTGGGGGCGTGCCCCACGCTCCTGGGGACCAAACCTGCTTCAGGCGATCGAGGGCTGAGGCCACCCGGACTGTGGCTCTTGCCTGGGAGGCTTCTGTGCTTTGTTCTTCCTACCCCTTCTTAATTACCTTGCTCTCGGTTTCTTTTCCCCACGATGACATCAGGAGTCCTCAGCCTGCTGTGTGGTTCAGCACTTAACAAGCAGCTACATAGCTGTGTTGTATGTGTGTGCATGTTCATCACGTGCTGACTCTGCGATCACGGCCTCCCAGGTTAAATCAGTGAACTCAGAGGCCCCTCCCTGTCTGGGTGCCTTCTACCCTGTCTCCCACCCAGAGCCTCCTCACTGCATGCCGGACGGAGGCAAGGTCACATGGCATCTGGGACCCTGGGTTCTGTCCCCTAAGGGGCGCCCCACTCTCAGGCCTGGCCCCTGACCCTCCTCACCTGTCGGTGACTCTCTGCGCCCTCGTCTTTCCTTCCCTCTTGTGTCGGGGGATGGCGTCCTTGGCTTGAGGAAGGTGGGTGTGGTTGAGAGCTTTGTGGTCTAGGGCGGGGCTGTGGTTCCTGTGGCTTGTGAAACCTGCTGCAAGGAGCGGCCCTCCATGCCCCCAGTCTGACCTGCCTGCTTCTCTCTGTGACGGTAACTGTTACCTTTCATCCTGTGCTGTAGAGTGATGCCCCCCTAGATTCCATTTCCATCTGCAGCATGGAAGCCGGGCTGCAGGCCTGCCAGAGAAGCATGTCAGGGTGTGGGCAAGGCCAGCCTGTAAGCCCGAGGCAGGGGTCTGGAGTGGGGGGCCTGCAGGTCTCCGCTGCTTTTCGGATGAGCTGCTCCTTGTGCGTGAGGTGTCGCTGCCAGGCAGTAGAAACTTAGAGGGTCCCTTCACTGAGTGCCTCCGCTATGTCTATAGGTTCGGTGTGTTCAGTGGACCCATGTATCAGAGTATACTTTCAGCAGAGACTCTGAAGAAGTGGTTCTGTCATACTCTAACTCAGATCCTCACCCACAAGCCTGTGCTAAAAGGTAAGTCCTAGCGCCCTGGTGCTCCCCTCAAGGGGAACTCAGACTGTGGGTGTTAACACTGGAAGGACAGTCTTCTGTCATTAAACATCTTGTTTGAGAGTAACGCTTTCCCATAAGCAAAGTTTGAATTAAAGAACTGTCACCCATTGCTACAACAGAATGGCAATGGGTGAAGGCCTTCTTGTCTTTTCTAGGTAGTTTTTTTTTTAATATTTATTTGGCTGAGCTGGGTCTTAGTTCCAGCATGCAGAATCTTAGTTGTGGCATGTGGGATCTAGTTCCCTGACCAGGGATCAAACCCGGGTCCCCTGCATTGGGAGCCAAGTCTTAGCCGCTGGACCACCAGGGAAGTCTCCTAGTTAGGTTTTTAAAACAGTGCTCATACTATGAATTCTAGGGTTCTGTCTCTATGTCTCAGGTCAGCATTTCCTGTGTGTGCATGGCTTTCTGTGAATTCCAGGGTTCTGTCTCAATGCCTCAGGTCAGCATTTCCTGTGGGTACATGGCTTCCTGAAAGGTGTCCAGCACCCAAGCCTTCTCCAGGTGCTTGCCCTCATGCCTGCCCTCGGGGCACAGGAAGCTCCTAAGAGGCCGCTGCTCCAGCAGAGGGCCTGGGCCCGCTGACCTGTGCTTTTTCCACCTGCCATCCTTTCCATGGCGTCCTTACTGCTTGTTCACAGTGAAAGTTTGAAAGCCAAATAATTAAAATATAACTGATGGGTTGGAGAATATTTAGTAGGTATGTATGATAAAGGATATGACATAAAAAATGGTTGACAAATGGGGAAACGATGAAGTTCACATACACTTGGAAAAGTGCAAATTAAAACGGTGGTTGTTTGACATTGAACCAATGAACATTGATGATTGCTGATCTGTCATTCTGTGTGTTTACTCCTGAATGAAGTTTCTGATGCCGTTCAGATGCAGAGAGAGTGGAGCTTTGCAAGGACCCCCACTCTCCTCAGTGGCCTGTACCGCAGGGTGAGTGCATGGGGTGGGGTCCTGGGAGACACCATAGCCACAGCTGTCCCCGGCAGGATGACCATCTCGGTCTGAGACTGAGCTTGTTACTAGGGCAGAGCACCATAGCCTCAGAGGAGAACTCCCTCTAGCTGGTGCTGGCTGTGGGGGTCAGTATGGGCAGGTGTTTTGAGTCCAGATTGTGTCTGATGCAGAGTGGGAGGAGGTGAAGGTCCGTCTTTGACTCTCTGCTTCCAGCTCTTTGTGATCCTGAGCCCAGAGGAGCTGGTGGGCCACTTACAAGATGTTCTGGAGACACAGGAAGTAAACTGGAGGCACGTGCTGTCCTGTGTGTCCACGCTGGTCATCTGCCTCCCGGATGCACAGCAGCTGGTTAATGGTGTGTGGGACGGGAGTTGGGTCCTTTTCTGGGTGTGTGTGTGTTGGTGCATAGGGCGGGAGCTGTGTCCTGTTCCAGTGTGTGTGTGTGTGTGTGTGTGTGTATGATTTATGGACCAGTGTCTGTGGGTGAGCCTGTCATGAAATCACTGTGTCCAGCTCAATGAAAATGAAGCCTTTCATACCTGCTCAGCAGGTGCCCTGCCTTCTGCCGTCTGCCCGCTGCCGTCTGCCCTTGTACCCACTGCCGGGCTGCATGCGGGCCACCACCCATGCTTGGGGATCGGTGCGGGGCAGGCGGACCATCCTGCCTGCACCCCAGGCTCTTCCACAGCCGTGCTGGTATTCTTACCTAGGTTGGGTGACCCGTCTGCTGGCACGTGCGTTCGAAAGCTGGGACTTGGACAGCATGGTCTTGGCGTTCCTGGTCGTGCGGCAGGCCGCGCTGGAGGGCCCAGCTGTCTTCCCGTCCTACGCTACCTGGTTCCAGGTGAGCTGCCTGCGCTTCCGCCTGGCTCCTAGGCTCCAGCATGGCCCACACTTGGAGCTGTGGTTGACTCTGCCAAGACCGCGTGGCCCCCCCTCCTTATGAGCGCAGTCTGGTAGGATGGCAGAAACCAGCACGGCTGCTTTTGTGCACACTGGGCTGCTCTGTGGTGGGGCTCACGTCCGTGGGGATGGGCTGGGGAGTGCTCTTCTCTCTGCTCCACTTCCCACCAGGTGCAGGTATTCGCCGCTCCTCCCAGACTGCTGAGCCCATCTGGGTGCGTGTGGATCTGGGATTTCAAGGCCTATTCTTTGTAGAAGCTTGGGTGGCAGAGCTGTTGCCTCCTTGCTGGGCTCTATGCCCGGCTTGCCTGTCGGGTTGGTGGGCATGGTTCATTCTTTGACTGAATGAAGCTCCCTCCTGCCCCGTGCGTCCTCCGGCTCCACACAGCAGACCAGGGGCTCCTGCTGGACACAGGGGCTCCGCAGCTGTGTCCACTATCCTGGCACTGAGGATTCACCTGGGACCCATGGAGTGCTCTGATGGCAGGCCCAGTGGTGTTGACTGTGTGTCCTGCATGCTCAGTCTGGTGACTGCATGTGTGCTGTCTGTCTGACCATCCTTTTTCAGAAGAACTAGGGGTGTGATCTGGAAGAGGAGCTGCCGCAGGCCTTGCAGTGTGGCGTGTGGGCCTCATGTGGGGTGGATGCTGCTCTTTGCTTGCTCATCCAGACTGCTCAGGGCCAACTCTTCAGAACCTCCCTCCCCCAGGAGCCCCCAGACGCCCTGAGTTCTCTAAGGGTCCGCTTCGCTTTCCTGCTGTGACCTGGGGCTTTGCCGAAGGCCCACCTGCCATGGCTGCCTCCCCTGCAGGGCTGTCATCCACTCAGCTGAGTGTGTGGTTGGAGTGGAATGAGTGTGTCTTTGAGGACAGTGCTCTCGTGGGCGGTTGACACATCCTGTCTCTAAGATTCACAGAAAGGCACCATATTTACCATTTTCTATAGGAATGTATTCTTTATAAATTTTTTAAATGTTTTTAAATTTAAAAGTGTTTATTTATTTTTGGCTGCACTGAGTCTTCCTTGCTGCACAGGTTTTGCCTAGTTGCAGCAAGCTGGGGCTACTCTCTAGTTGGGAGAGTAGAATAAACGCCTGCATCTGATGGGAAGTGGAACAGAGAGAAGGGCACTCCCCCCCATCCCCATGGACATGAATACAACCACAGAGCAGCCCAGTGTGCACAAAAGCAGCCGTGTTGGTTTTCGCCGTCCTCCCAGACTGCACTCATGAGGAGGTGGGAGGCCACGTGGTCTGGGCAGAGTCAACCACAGGCCTCTCATTGCAGTGGCTTGTCTTGTTGTGGAGCATGGCCTGTAGATTGGGGGCCCAGTAGTTGTGGTACACTGGCTTACTTGCTCCTTGGTATGTGGACTCTTCCTGAACCAGGGATGGAACTTGTGTCCCCTGTATTCACAGGCAAATTCTTAACCACTGAGCCACCAGGGAAGTCCTACAGGACTGTATTTTTAACTTTTTAAATTCTCAGTCCATCTGTTTAGCTCGGGCACAGCCATGGCATCCTGGAGACAAACAAGCTAAAATGACTTTGCTTCCCTCTTCCTGCTGTTGCTGAGGCCGGGATGTAGCCATGGCCACTGCATGGCAGGTCTTCCTGTTGCCCCCACCTCATTCCTGGGCTCCTCCCCAGGCCACTTTCGGCAGCACTAGGGGCGTCCACAGCTGCAGCAAGAAGGCGCTGGTCTTCCTCTTCAAGTTCCTGTCCGACCTCGTGCCCTTCGAGGTCCCCCGGTACCTGCAGGTGAGAGGCCGGCACGACCTTCTGCTCAGTCCCCGGTCCTGGGGATCCCCCAGGACATTGCAGCAGGGAACAGTCACAAGACAGGGACGCCACCCTGGGGTGTCAGGGTGTACCCGAGGGAGGCAGGTGTCTTCCGGTAAATGCCCAGAAACTAGCATGTGTGGTCCTGGGAGCTGGTACGTGAGCAGGGCCGTCTCCGTGCCCACACACCACAGATGGTGAGGCAGGCAAGCATCCTGGGCCCCATGCTTGGTGTTCAAAGTGATCTATTTGTATACTGACAAAGATGCTGGGGTCATATGCCCCCGAGGCCATGACTGTTATTCCTGGGGTATAAGACTGGATGCCCAGTTCATGGTCTTTGTCACCAAAAGCATCCTGCTGTGCACTTGCTTTTGTGATGAAATGACATCCCCAGCACTCGCTTTTGTGGGTAAGGCTCTTGGAAAATGAACATCATCTTTCTGTTTAATTAAGAAATGTATATTTCATTTCAAAGAGTACGCATGAGGTAACGCACATACAGGAAGTGAACACATGCCCTCCTGAGTCCTGTCCCCCTGCCCCCCACTGCCTCCCTCCCGTGTGGGGCCTGGGAGCCAGCTCTGTGACAGGACCCTTCCTGCCCTCGCCTGGCCCAGGGCCCTGTCTGCCCCATGTCCTCTGTGGTCTGTGGCTGATTCTGGGACTCTTCTGTGGTCAGTGTGAGTGACTACCCCAGAAAGTCAGGGCAGCTGAGGAGCTGATGGACTCCCCCCTGCTCTGCCCACAGGTGCATATTCTCCACCCACCCCTGGTCCCTGGCAAGTACCGCGCCCTCCTCACCGATTATGTGGCACTGGCCAAGACGCGCCTGGCTGACCTCAAAGTGAGTCCCAGCTCTTCTTCTCTGTCCGTGGAGCCCAGCGCCCCCAGGGGTCCTCACTGACACCCCTCTCTCTGCAGGTTTCTATAGAAAACATGGGGCTCTATGAGGACTTGTCTTCTGCTGAAGACATCACACAGGTAACGTGCCCGTGTTCCTCTCTGCGTGGCCTCCTTCCCGGACTCTGCACGTCAGAGCCTCTTCTGTCTGGGCACCCGCATGTGTGGCGGCCAGGATAAGACACCCATCCTCTGGTGTCTGTTCACAGCAGCAGCAAGGGCCCCACGTCCAGTAACACTTCTTCTTGGGGTCCCCTTCACATGGTTTTTTAACAAAGTGGTCTGTAAATCAGCTGGGGAAGGGCAGGGTTGTGTTTTTCTTGAAATTACAGAAAAAAGTGTTAACTGTGTTCATGTAGACACATGTCAGGTGGGCGTATGGGCTGTGTGTACTTTCCTAAGACACTCTAACCTCAAAGTTGTGAGTCTGTGAAGAACCTTTGGAGGTGCTGCCGGACAGTCAGATTAAAGCTTTAAAATACGTAAAGCAGCTTTCCATTTAAGATTTATTGCTGTTTATAAGTTGCCAATTCATAATGTTTTTAAATGTCAAAAATCAGGTCTCTGCATCTTCCCACCTGAAAATTTTGCATTGGGATCTTCGTTGCTGTAGAAGGGCAGTAGGAAGCGGGTGGAGGGACAGACACACGGGGGCCGGCAGGGCAGCTCTCACACTTGGTGAGCTCGCTGAGGCTGGGGGCAGCAGTCGATCCCTCCTAGCAGTTTGCTGGCACAGGGGCTTGTCTGCGTGCCTTGCTCTCTTGTGCCTCTTACCTGACCACAAAACCATGGCTCTGCTCTGCTCCTGCCTTTTCTTTAAGTCTTCTGTTTGTTTCCGTTCAGCCCCAGAGCCAGGCATCCCAGGATGTCGAGAAGGCACTCACGGTGTTTGAACACACAGGGAAGGTTCCCGTTGCCATCCTAGAGGCCAGGTAGGGTCACACACCGGGAGGGCTATTGGGCAGGCCCCAGCAAAGGTCTGTGGCCGTGATGGGCGGGCCCTTTAGGAAGGCTGTTCAGAGGGATCAGAACAGGCCCTCCCTTAAAGCACAATGATTTTTCTTGTTCATGCTTCAGCGGTGACTGTGTGAGGCCAGTGCAGGGAGTTGAATAGCAAAATTTTGTAGAATTTGCTGTGACTCCAAAGCATGAATTCTGGCTGCTCCCAGCATGGGGTAGCTTTCTTAAGGCTTTGCCCCTGAGGGATGTGCATGGCCTCCAGCTCCCACGGTCAACCTCCTGACCATGGATAAGCCCAGATTCCAGAATGCCCTGACTCACCAGACACAGGTGGTCACCAGCACAGAGTTCTGTTTGTGCAAAGGGCCCCAAAACAGTGAGAAAGAAGACTTGAAAACATGATGCTGACCTTCAGGGACGGCCCCAGCTGTGGATGGTCACTGCCCTGCTGCGGGTTCTCTGCCAGGCGCCGCCCTGAGCCTGCCCTTCTCTGTTCCAGCATATTCCGGAGGTCCTATTACCTGTCCCACTTCCTCCCTGCGCTGCTCACACCACGAGTGGTCAGTACACGTCTCCATGACCCTGGGGCCGCGTTGGCAGAGACTGGGGTTCCTGTCGGCATCTCACAGAGTCTGTCTTTCCTCACAGCTCCCGAGAGCCCCTGATTCCCGCGAGGCTCTTATTGAGTCCCTGAGGAGGTACGTGTGACCAGTGTGGCTGGGGGCTAGCAGTACAGAGACCTGTGTGGTGTCACATGTGTGCTCTATTTATCTATAAACAGTTGCCTTAAAATTAGTTGCTTAAAATGTTAAAAAGAAAATTTCTTTGACTCTGAATATCACAGCTTTGCAAATACCATATGACGTCCGTTATATGTAGAATCTAAAACATGGCGCAAATGAAATAGAAACAGGCTCACACACGGAGAGAACAGACTTGTTGCTGAGAGGGGAGCATGATGGAGAAGGGGAGCATGGTGTGGGAGGGGAGCATGGTGGAGACGGGGAGGCATGGACCTCCCCTTGGAATCTGCAGATGTACACTGTTATATATAGGATGGATAAACAAGCAAGATCCTACTATATAGCACAGGTAACTGTTCAATATCCTGTGATAAATCAGAACAGAGAAGAATATGAAAAAGAATGTATCAATATATATAACTGGGTCATGTTGCTGTATAGCAGAAATTAACATGATGTTGTAATTCAACTATATGTCAAAATTTAAAAAAAAAAAACACAAGTTAGACTAAAGAATCAGATATTTCTATGAAGTTTAAGACAACCATGCCTCACCCATCCTGCCACTTCACTTTCTTTCAGGAAGCAAGATTTTCAACTCTTACCTGATTTTTTGATATTTTGCCCCAAATCTCCAAATAACTTTATTTTAGTACTTACACTTTTTCTGTTCTAGTTTTCTTTCCTCCACCAACAAACATAGCTGTCCTTCCTGTAATAGTTTTTAAAACCTCAGTATTTAATGCTTGTTTTTAAGGCTATCCAGACACTATTCAGAGTTGTTCCTTTTGTTTTCTCTGGAGTTCATAATCATCTTTGTTTTATCTTAGTTTTCCTTGTACATATTTATATGCTTCCCTGCAAACTCAGCTGGGTGTCTAACTATTTTCTTGTTCAGAATCGTCGAGTATCCCAGCAGTTATATTGTAGGGAAATCTCTTCTAGGCCTTCTAACCTGCTCCACTGTGACTTACTAGCTGTTTATGCCTTTAAGACAGCTATCAAAACAAAAAAAAAGCTGTCACCCTTGCATCTCCCTTCAGCATCACCTTGTGCTGTCGTCTGCCATGGCTTGTGCTGGCGTCTCTTTTCTGTATAAAGATCCTCCTCTTTCTTGGTTTACTCCTTTGTGGTGGTGGAAAGCATCCTATTGAAGCTTTTCATAAAAGGATGGATGGGAGGTAAATTTTTTGACACCTTTTAGCCCTCACATTTGATAGGTAGTTTGGCTGGGTATAGAAATCTAAGTTGGAAATTATTTTCCCTCAAATTTTTGAGTCACTCCCTTGACTTCTAGTGTCCAGTGTTGCTGCTGAGATGTTAGAAACTTACAGCTTCTGACTCTTTGCATGGGATCTGTGTTCTTCTTTCTGGAGGCTGTAGTGTCTTTGTTCCCTGTGTTCTGAAGTTTTATAGCAGTACATTTCACTGTAGATCTGATTTCATTTCTGGGCTGGGCATATGGTGGGGTTTTTAATCTGGAAGTTCATATCCTTCAGTACTAAGTAATTTTCTTGGCTATTTAAAACCCTTTTTTATGAAAAATTTAAGACAGAAAAGCAGAATAGAATCTATCACCCAGATTTAATAGTTATCAGTAAATGACCAATCTTGTTTCATCTGTATCCTTCAAATTCACTTACCCACCCAGTATTCTGGATGGTTTTGAAGCCAGTCCCAGACGCTGATTATTTTATCTTGGTTCGTGTCATTGAAAGTTTCCTCTGTGTCTTTTTCCTTCTTGGAACTTCTCTTTTTTTAGGTATTATATCTCCTGAAGTGTCTTCTGACTCTTTTCTCTTTTGTCATATTTTGCATATCTGTTTCATTTTGTTTTTCCCTCTCCTTTCTGGAAGATTTCTTAAAGTTTATCTGTAGGTACTTTTACTGAGTGTTTCATTTCTTCCATCAGATATTTCTTTGTACAGCAGTCCATTCCTTTTTTTATATAATTTATTTTTGACTGTGCTGGGTCTCTTTTACTGTGTGAGCTTTTCTCTGGTTGCAGCATGCAGGGGCTACTCTAGTTGTGATGCATGGGATTCTCATTGTGGTGGCTTCTTTTGCGGACCATGGGCTCTAGGGCACACGCTCACCAGTTGTGATTCATGGGCTGTCCCATGGCATGTGGGGTTTTCCTGGACTAGTGATCGAACCCTTGTCTCCTGCATTGGCAGGCAGATTCTTTACCACTGAGCCTCCAGGGAGGCCCCCAGCAATCCATTCTTGTTTCATAGCTGCAGTGCTATGTCTTGTCACTCTGAAGATATTAATAAGAGCAACGACTCACAGTTTGTTTTCTGTGGATTTCTCTGAATTTCCTTGAGTCTGCTCTTTTTAATTGCACTGGTTTCTGATTTTTGGGCTAAAGGCTCTACTGACCCCAGGGCAGTAGGTGGGGCCCCTCAGCCCCTCGTCTCCAGTCCCTGTGCACATTCATATTCTAGACCACAGCAGGTCTCTCTGTTCTTCTGCTTGAGTCTTGTCATCTCAGTTTGCAGTGCAGTATGTGTGTGGGGGGAGTGTCCTGCAGACCATGCTGCTGTCCATGTGTCTCATAACTGGGCCGCTTGTGACTTCCACTCCTCTGAAGGTGACTCCATGGCTCTTGTCCTTGGATTCGCCCCTGTGCCGTGAGGGCATGCCACCTGGGTCCATGCCCTGTAGCTGCCCTGCATCCTCATCACTGGATTTATACTTTGAGTGACATAAGCATTAATTGGGTGTTTTTCTTAGCATTTCTCATTAAAAGTAGTTAATTTCACCTTTAAAATCTGGGAATTACCAAAACTTGACTGAGAGAAGTGAAAATCTTTTCTCATCTCTCTACCCAACAAAAACCATTGGCAGATGTTTATGTAGCATGTATTATTCAGTAGAGTTACGTAGTGTGGTATTGTATAATCTGTTTATGTGTCGTATTGTTTACTGTATTGCATATTTTTGTTTTATGATAGTTTCTGGAATTGTAACCTTGAGAATCAGTTTGAATTGCAGTGGACTATTTTACTGTTTCCTTCTGACCCAGAGCGGATAAAATTCCCTCAGCCCTGTACTCCACCTACCGCCAAGCCTGCTCCACTGCTGGACAGAAGCAGCCAGAAGGTGTGGTCCTCATTCGTGCTCATCTCCGCTTCCCGAATCACGAGACGTTGTCGGTGGCGCCCTGGTCCCTCTGGTCTGGTCATGTCATGCTTGGTCTGGTCAGAGCTGTGGCTTCAGAGACTGGCTGGCTCAGCCCCGGGATGGCTGTGACACCAGGAAGGCTGCTGTGATGTCAGCCCTCTCGGGTCTCAGCCGGGAAGTACCTGCCACACACTTCTTGGAGGATGCGATACCAAGTCCACCTGACTGTCATCTTTGTGTGCCCCGCTGAGGCTGTGACGTGGTTTCTGTTTGCCCATCTGATTCGAGCTTTACATTCAGGTGACCAGCCAGGCTGAGGCCATGATGCTAGTTCTGCACCATGTCCTACTGGGGGTCTGCCTCGGCTCTTTGTGATGTTGGTGGGGATCTTGCTGCCTCTCGGGGACAGTGATGTAGACCTGGGCCAAGAGTGCATCAGACCTGGAGCGGCTGGGGACACTGTCCTACCCCACCTCCCAGGAGCAAGGTGCCATCTGCACGGAGCCTGGTCTGTCAGTGTCGAGATGGTGCCACCGTTTGCTGGTCACAGCCTCTGCTGCCTGCCAGCCAGGCTGACTGACTGCCTGCAATTCTATTCTCTGGTTCTGTCTGGCAGAACACTCTCACACAGTCTGCCCCAGGTTCTGACAGCCAAGGGGACCTACACCTGTTTGGACCCGTATCAGAACATCTCACTGATGAGGTGCCAAGGGGCTGGAGGGCTGTGTCCACAGCCAAGAGCAGCCTCGCCCCTCTTTTCCTGATCCCTGGTCCTGCTTTTGGAAAAGGGCTTCTAGAACCTTTTAAATGTATGTTGAGGACTGGTAATTTCCTCTTACATCTGATCTTAACATCCTGTGGTAAAAAAACAGTATCACAATGTTACTTAAAAGTTTGAGAAACATCATCATCAGTTTGACCATCATCTGTCCATAATTCATACCCGCAGCCCAGCCTCCCTCCACAAGCGTTTGGTCTTTTTTCCACAAGCGTTTGGTCTTTTTTATTACATATGTACTTTTTACACTTGTGGCAATGATGTGCATAGAACCATGGTTTTTTTCCTAAACTTCCATGTGCTTGCTGTCTAGCCCAATTGTGAAAATCACCTCCTGCCTCTCAGATGCAGCCCAGGGAGGGGAGGTGGAGCCCAGCTGTGCAGAGGAGCCACTGGACCTGCTCACGGCTGCCCTGCAGAAGCTCAGGGCCTCTATGACGGACCCCACGCAGCATGATGGTGAGGCGGGGGCTGCAGGCAGGGCCGTCCACGGTGGGTGTTTGTGGGTGGGAAGGCATGTCCTGTGTGCTCAAGTTCATGGCTGGTCCCTGAGCCACCGTGGTCATCACGTTCCCTGAGCTCAGCATCTGTCACCAAGCCTGACCGTGGCCTGGTGGGTGTAGAGTTCACAGCCTTGTTTCTGACATGCAGGCTGTCCCGAAGCCTTGGCAGAAGGTGAACTTTGTCTCCTCGGCACTGGTGGGAAAGGTGATGTAGAGGAGGAAGCTGTGTGCTGGGCTGGTGTGGTTTTCTCTCTGACCTCCACTGCCCGGCACCTCCAGCCCTCAGCCCTGGGTCTCTGCTCCTGGACTGTCTCCTCTGGGGGACCTGGAGAACCAGTCTGTGCAGTTCAGAGCACGCGGTGGCCACAAAATCAAGTGCTCAGTTCCAGTAGTTTTAGACTTTTGTTATGCTAGATGCAGAAACTAATATAAATGAGACATGTTTTCAACTGCACAGGTCCATTCAGTATATGCAGATTATTTTCAGTAAATATACTTACTTTTTGGAGGTAAGTGACAATTTGAAAAAACTTGCAGATAAACCATGTAGCCTAAAAATATCAAAAAAAATTAGGTATGTTGCAAATGCATATAGTTTATGTACATTCACATATGACCTACAGAGAACATGGAAGCCTGTGAGGAGTCAAAATTGAGGGTCAGAAGTGACACATGGTTTTCACAATCCCAGCCCTGTGTGGTTAGCTCTGCCACAGCTGTGGTCACCCTGCGGGCCCAGGACATCCCCTTGTGGCCAGCATGGCCCTTCCTAACACCGCCCCTGCAGCCTGTGGTCCTCGGGGACACCGAGGCTGGGCCGGGGGGCTGCAGCAGGTGTCAGTGCCTGCAGAAGTGGCAGGTGATGCGAGGTGGGGGTGGTGTAGACACAGTGGAGGCAGGGACACCCCTGCTCATGGCAGTCCCTCTCTCGTAGTGCTATCAGCTCAGGTGGCCATGGTCTCCGAGAGGCTCCACTCTGTCCTGGGCCTCAGCGAGGATGTCGGCAGTGATGAAGAGGCCCTGGTGCAGCTCAGCATCCAGGCCCCTGAGCTGCAGCCGAGGGAGCAGAGGGTGAGTGTGGGAGACAATGTAAGAGTGAGTTTCGAGTTTGGTATTGTCTGCATGCAGACTCTGCATTGGGAGGAAGGTATGGGCAGGTGTGCTGACCCTGTTCTCCACTGACACATCCCATCATGACCCCGGGGGGACCTTCCCAGGGTCTGGGGGTTCCTATGACCTGGGAGTGGCAGCCTTCTCTGGGCAGCAGCCTGTTTTGTAGTCTCGTGAGCTTAGCTCTGATCCTGTGTGCCCGGGGTGTAAACTCTCTGACAAGACCTTTCCTCTCAGGTGGTGGACCTCCTGCTGACGTCTTTTTGTCAGAACCTCATGGCAGCCTCCAGCGTCGGCCCACCGGACAGGTAGAAGCTGGGTAGTCCCAGCAGGTGGTTGGAGCTGTCCCGAGGACGGCCTGGTGCTCCTACTGAGAGGCCATCGGTCTTCGTCCAGTTCTGGGCCCTGGGCCACCCCCGATGTCCTGCTGCACTGGGGGAGGGCGGGGCGGGCTGGGGGCTGATATACCACAGGCACGTGGCCAAGGCAGCGTCGCAGCAGGTGAGCCTGCTGTCTGGGGAGTGACTTGGCTCTTCCTGGGTCTGCGGTGCCTACCTGCTCATCCATGGGCTCTGGGAGGGCTGGGAGGGCTGGGACTTCCACTGTCCTGCTCTCTGTGGCTGTCCCCATAGGCAGGGCCCCTGGGCCACCCACTTTGTGAGGGCCCTGTGTGGACGCAGATTCCTGCCAGCCGTGCTCACCAGGCTCTGCCAGCTGCTCCGTCACCAGGTAGGGCTGCCATTCCCTCCAGCTGGGAGTGGGTCCCGCACCCTGCCCCGCAGCACCGAACACCTTTTCTCTCTTGTCTTAGGGCCCAAGCCTGAGTGCCTCACACGTGCTGGGCTTGGCTGCGCTGGCCGTTCACCTGGGCGAGTCCAGGTCTGCGCTCCCCAAGGTGCACGTGGGCCCCCCTGCCCCTGCCAGGGGCCTGCCCATCCCCGAGTTCATTGACAGCCTCCTGCCCTGCGCAGCCCAGCAGGCCTCGACGCTGTGTCTGAAGTAAGTGCGCCTCTTGTCAGCAGTAACATGTGTTCCCTAGACAGCACAGACACACGTGCTCCGTGCTGTGCTGGTCCACACCTCCCAGGAGGAACCTCGTCTGGATGTATCTGGGCGCCTGCTGGTATCTCTGGTTAGGACAGTGAGGTCATCCTGCCTTGCTCCCTGCCTTTGGAGACGCTGGCTCTGGGCTGCAGGTGTCCTCCAGGCTGGGTGGCTGGCAGCTGGGTGGACCTGCCCCTCAGGTTCAGTTCTGGGGTCTCCCTGTGGCGAGCAGCTTTCTCTGGGGGACTTCTCTGCACGCGTGGCTGTCCCGTCACTGCACACAGAGCACCAGAACCTCTCCTGGGACCCAGCAGTTGCAGGGAGCCCAGCGCTGGGCTTGGCAGGTGTGAGAGATGGCTGGGGTGAGGGCGGCCACCCCGTGGCAGAGACCTGGAGCTTTCTGCAGCTGCTGAGGTGAATAGACTGAAGTCAGGACAGAAGCCAGAGACTCTGGCAGGGAGGGACGTTGGCAGGGACCAGAGTTCTGGCTTGCAGACTAAGCTGACATCAGCAGAGAGGGAAAGCCAAGCAGAGGAGCAGCTCTCACTGACGAGGCCCCCCGGGAATCAGGCCCTGTCCTCACCACCCAGACTCCCTGCCAGCCTTGGGGTCAGCTCTGCTCTCGACAGCCTCTGCCTGACTCGTCAGAGCCACCATGGGTGGGCAGAGCTGAGGCTGCAGCTGGACCCACTTCTCCCTGGCTTGGAGGTCCTTGTAGGCAGGAACAGCAAACAATGTGTGGTCATGCCCGTGAACCCCACGGGGCACGCCCTCCCCGACACGCTGGGGAGGCAAGCCCTTACGTGTAGTGCTTGCATGTTTACATTTTCCAAGATGCATTACTGGGGGTGGGGTGGGGGTGCTGGGATGCCCTTGGTTCACTTTGTGTGACTCATACTGACTCTTCCACCCTGTATTTTGTGTGGATCCCGTTTCTATAATTTCCGTTTTCTATTTTCAGATTTTCTACAGCAGCAATTTCTTACTCCTTGTGTAAGTTTTCCCAGTCACATGAGCTTCTGCACAGCTGTCTGTCTCCTGGCCTTATAAAAAAGGTGAGTCTTCTGGGTTCCTTTCTTGGCCAAGTTCCCATTTTCTATGGGTCTCTGGCCCGAGGCTGTGTGGCCTCCATCTCGTGCTCGGCACCACCCTGGTCTGTGGTGGGCTATTTCCTGGGAGCTACCGCCTTATGCCTTTTCTTTCTGGCTGAGTTAAGAGGAGGGGGTGTAAGGTGAACCACAGATGTCCCTCCCGTTTACAAAATTGGCTCATTAGTCACAAGAAGTATCTTCCCAGGTAAAGAGGCGCTCTGTACTTCCTCTAAAGATAACCCTGGAGACTGCGTGTTGGGATTCTGTGTCAAGGGTGGCAGGGCTGTCCATTCCAGCGGGAGCCAGGGTTGCAGCACATGCAGAGTTCCAGGGAGCCTGTCCCCTGGGCGATGAGCCTGCTTCTCAGTTCCAGGCTCGGTGTTGGACTCCTGGGCCCTGCTGGGAGCTGCCTTGTCAGGAGCAGCCTGGGGGCCGCTACCACGGTTTCACAGTGTGGGACAGGGGCAGGTCAGGGGAAGTGGCTTCCCAGAAGAGGAAGCCCGCCTCAATGGTACCCTTGCACTGCCTGTGACTCCGGCAGCACAGGGCAGGGGTTTCTGTCTTGTAAGGAAAGACAGGTGGCTCATCCATCACCCAGGAGCATCTCACACAGACCCCAGTGCCAGCAAGCCTCAGGGGACAGCTGAGCACGGCTGCAGAACACAGTGGCCTCAGATGTGCGGTCAGAGCTGCTGCCCCCTGAAGTGCCATCTGAGGAGCAGGGGCTCCCCACTGCCGGCCGAGTGTGGCCAGCCTCACAGCACTCACGCCACTGGCTTATTTCAGTTCCAGTTCATCATGTTCAGATGGTTCCCAGAAGCCCGAGACCCCCCGTCTCAGGAAGACCCAGCTAGCCCACCCTGGAGGCCCCTGTGCCTGCCCTCCGTGGACTGGCGGAGAGCTGCCCTCTGCCTGTGGAAGCAAAGAGCCCTGCAGGAACTGCTGAAGCAGGAGGGGCTCCAGGTAGGTCCTGCTGTCCCTCCGTGGGACACCTGCTACACACAACGTGAGGTTTTGAGGTTGGTCCCTGTGGACGTGTGGAGCTGCCCCAGAATTTAAAGACAGGGTGAGCGCTGTGCGACTTCTGGAAGCTTCACGTTCTATGCCCAGTTTGGTGAGCTGAAACCTGAGTTGTGCAGACACCACGATCTGTCCAGGGCCAGGCAACAGTGTGGAGGAAGCAGTTCAAGACCAGTTTGAAAAGTTTCAGCTTCACTTTCAGGGTTAAATTACTGGTTCTTGGGGCTTCATGCCAAGCTCCCTGTCTAACACTGGGAAGTGGTGTGAGGATGAGAGGGTCTGAGACACAGCAGACCTCCAGCTGCGATGAGAGCCGCGTTCACGGCCCGCCCTGTGGCTTCTGTGCTCCGTCCTTGGCATGGTGGTCACTTGAGCTTTTTCTCTCAGTTGACTTATAGAGACTGGTTACAGCTGGAAATAGAAATTCAGCCTGAAGTTGATTCTCTTTCAGATACAGAAAGGTAAGTGCTTAAAGCATCTGCCCTTTAAAACATTACACTATTTTGTGTCATGATATCCTCAATTTAACGTTCAATTTAACATACAGTATGTTATAGTACAGTCTATGAGTATAATTTTACTCATTCAAGGATCACTTCCTGAGCTCCTGTGGTTCGGCAGACATTTCTAGAATGTTCTAGGAGCTAGGGATATAGCATGAACAAAACAGATGGGGCTCCGCACCTGCACTTCTACCCTTTTAGCCCTGAGTGGGCACTCCCGCCGAGGGACTGTGCAGCCCGGAGGCAGGCAGGACAATACAGCAGGGCTGTGGGAGCAGGTGCTGGTGGGTGAGGAACAAGGAGTCGGAACCCCCGAGGGCCGTGGTCAGGGAGCCACGAAGATCTCAGCTGGTGTCAGCCAAGGAGGGACAGGGCAGTCAGGGCTTCGCCAATTGCTGGCTTCGAGGCGTGGCACCAGGAGCGAGCAAATTGGGGTCTGAGCCCCTATGGGTCCCGGGGCTGGTGAACGAGATGACTGAGCCATGAGGCATGCTGTTTGGGGCTCAGGCATGTGCTGAGGGGCTTTGCAGCAAGGGTGGCTGTCCTCAGGCCACCATCTGTGGTCTGGTCAGAGACGCTCCCGCACACGGAGATGCTGTGACATGGTGTCAGATTCCGATGGAACAAGCAGACTTCGGAAGGACGGCAAACGGGAGTGGGAGTGGGAGTGACGACACTGCCTTCTGCAGCTCAGAGGGTGGGGTGGAGGGGCTGATGGGGTACTCCCACCTATCAGCTTTGTGCCCGGCTTGCTTCCTGAGCACTTCCTTCCGGTGCTCATCAGCCCGGGGCCTCCCTCCTCTGCAGCGTCCTGGCATGCAGATCCAGAGTACGCCTTCTTAGCTCTCCCTCAGGACACTGTGCTGTCAGTGAGGAGTCAGGTCAGGGCCTCCTTCCTTCGCTCCTCACTGCAGTGCCCCCTGCCTCTTGTGGTTGTAGCTGAGGCCCTACTCGGGTTCTGGTCTCCCTGTGGTCTTAGCACCGGGGAGCCTGGTCCACATCTGGACACTCTGCTGCTGGACCCAGCCAGTACAGACGCCCCTTCCACCCCCCGCTCAGCAGCCATGCACCTGCAGTCCCCCACCCCTCCAGCCGAGGCGGCCTCCCTCGGCACAGACCCTGGCATTTGCATTGTAGGCAGGACTTCCAGCAGTGGGCCATCCACCAGCACTTCCTCCCCATGCCCTCTGCTGCCGGTGGCTGCGACGGAGACCTGGAAGCCGCTTGCACCACCCTGGTCGACGTGCTTATGGACTTCTGCCAAAGGTTAGGAACGTTGGTGCCCAGAGGCACGTGTGTTTTGATTTTGGTAGCTCTAAGAATGTTTTTTTTTTTTTTTCTAAGAATGTTTTTTATTTCTCTTGGTCCACACATTTGGACATATCTGATAGCAAGTCTGAATCTTCGCAATGAAGGCAAGCTTCTGGTATCATCTTTCTCTCTGTGAGTCACCTGGTCAGCAAACGTGAGGAGAATAAAAGGTCTAGTAGGTGGTGGGCTCCAGTGTCGCCACCCATCGTGCAGGAGGTACTGGTGTGGACTGGCCGCCACGAGAGGCAGGCCTTCCCAGTCCCGTCTGGGCCATGCAGGCTGTGGGCGTCTGACATGGCCTGTTCAGTCTGATCGTCCTCCTAGTTGAGGACATATGCTGTGTCCAGGTGGTGTGTGATGTTACCTTGTTATGGTTTTGATTTGCTTTTCCCTGATGGCTCACAGTGTTGACCATTTATTTATCTTTTTTGGACAAATGTCTGATCAGATCCTCTGCCCATTTACAATTGGGCTATTTGCTTGTTGAGTCGTAAGGGTTCTTTGTATAGTCCAGATGCCAGGTCCCTTGAGATACGTGAATCACAGATGCTTTCTCCCATCCCTTAAGTCATTGGTTCACTCCCTTGATAGAGTACTTTGATTCATATAAGTTTTGCATTTTGAAGAAGCCGTATTCATCTGTTTTTAGTTTTAGCTTTTGGGCCTTTGATCCATTTTGAGTTACTTTTTTTCCCTAAATTTATTTATTTGACTGCATCAGGTCTTGGTTGAGGCACACAGACTTTCCAGTTACAGCCCACAGGCTCAGTTGCGTCTCAGCATGTGGGATCTTAGCTTCCTGACTGGGCATGGAGCCCACATCCCCTGCATTGCAAGTGGATTCTTAACCACTGAACCACCAGGGAAGTCTCTTGAGTTAATTTTTTGTAAGATGTGAGGTAGGGATCCAGCCCCATTCTTTTGTATGTGAATGTCCAATTGCCCCTTTTGCTGAAAAGACTGTTCTTTCCCCATTGAATGGTCTTGTTACTCTTGTCAAAAGTCCACTCACCATATGTGTGAGAGTTTGCTTCCGGACTCTCGACTCTGTTCTACTTATCTTTACATCTATCCCTGTGCTAGGACCACACTATTTTGATTACTATAGCTTTGTAATAAGTTTTAAAATTGGAAAACATGGGAATTCTCTGGCAGTCCAGTGGTTAGGACTCCACGCTTTTACTGCTAAGGGCCTGGGTTCAATCCTCGGGTAACTACGGTCCCACAAGCTGCACAGTGCGGCCAAAAAATAAACAAGGAAGTAAAATTGGAACATGTGAGTCCGCTAACTTTGTCCTTCTTTATCAAGATTGTCTGGAGCCCTTGCAGCTCCATCTGGATTTTAGGATCAGCTTATCAATTTGTACAAAATGAGCTGGGATTCTGATAATGACTGCACTGTATCTGTATATCAGTTTGGGTCCTTCCATTTGTTTAGGTCATCTTTAATATTTTTCAATAGTGTTTCATAGTTTTCAGTGTGCAAGTCTTGCATCTCCTTGATTAAATTTATTCTGAAGTATTTTATTTTTTTTAGCACCATTGTAAAATGGGTCATTGCTTTAATTTCACTTATTTGCTCAGATGGCTTTTTATGGTTAATTCTTTATGATTTTCTATATATAAGGTCTTGTCATCTGTGAATGGAGATGGTTTTAACTTTTTCCTTTCCAATCCGAATCACTTTTATGTGCTAATTTATTTGCTGAATTGTCCTGTCTAGAACTTTACAGTGCAATGCTCACTGGAGGCAGTAGGAGCAGACACTTTGTCCTGGTCCTGGTCCTGGGAGGACAGTTTGCAGTCTCTCATCATTGAATACAATGTGAACTGTGGATTCTTCATAACTGCCCTTTGCCAGGTTGAGGGAGGTCCCTTTTACTCCTAGTTAGTTTTTTTTTTAATCATGCGGTGGTGTTGAACTTAATGCTTTATCTGTGTGGGTTTTGGTTTTCTATTCTACTCATGTTTATTGCATTAATTGATTTTTTCATATTGAGCCAACCTTGCATTCTTAGAATAAATCCCAGTTGGTTGTGGCACATAATCATTTTGATATGTTGGCGGAGCTGGTTGCTGGCTTTGTGCTGTTGCTGGGGCACCATGCGTGCCCTGTGGTCCCTGGGTACTTCCTGGCCCTGTGACCACAGGCCATACTGGAGGCAGGAGAAGAAGAGGTAGCCCAGCAGAGATAGGAGACACTAAGGAGGCTTTCACTGTGTTTTTATTTCAGTTCAAGGAGTTATCATCACTCAGAGAATTCTGATTTGGTTTTCGGTGGCTGCAAAGGAAATCGGGACATTTTTTCCAGATTGCAGGTGAGTTAGAAAATGCAAAACTCAGCGTGTCCACTGCATTGAAGCCATGTGCTATCAAGATATTTATTGAGTATCCAATGAGTCCAGACGCCTGTTTTAAACAGAATGAAAGCCTGAGTCACAGACCCGGTCACTCAGACGGGAGACTATGTGTTCTGTGAACTCGTGTCACCATGAACATCACAGGAACGCAAAAATGAAAGATGAAATACAGGAAGCATCTCCAGGCTTTAGGACATTTAAGATTAGAAAACAGGAAGTAAAAATATGGACTTCCGTAGTAACTTGGTTGCTACTCCCATTCTCTGCTCTTTAACTCTGGGTGCTGCGCTGGGAGGTCAGACTCTTGAGAACTGATATAAATAACTCTCCACTTGGCTGAGCATCGAAAGTTTGCAAAGACCAGGAGCTGGAGCCCCTCCTGTTTCCTGGGTCACTTGTCACTGAGGCAGGAGCACTGAGAAGGGTGCAGAAGCCCTGTGTGTTCTCATCCTGGAGTGAAAAGTACCTTTCTGTCAGCATGCTGCTGCCCAGATCTCCTGAGAGTGGGCTCTGGGGTCAGAGAGCAGACCAGGCCTGTCCTTCCTTCTCGCCAGCTGTGCGCTGGGAGTCTGAAACTGGACATGCCCATGCAGCTCTGTCTTATGGGATCTGGAATTCCCGCTGTCTCTCTTTAAAAGTGCCTGAATTTAGAAAATGTGAAGGATGAAAGGGAGATCCTAACACCTCACACAAAAGGGATGTTTGTCTTCTGTGTCCATCGTAACGGGAAATGGAAGAAAGTACCTGGGAGGGCGGCCACAGCAGGAGTTGTGGGCTTAGAGGTCACGTGTGACAGGGCGATGAGGAGACGGGTGCTCTTCATCTGCTGCCGTCTCCAGGAGATGTGTGCTGACCTGGAACAGGGCCCTGCACCCCTCGGCCACGCTGCTTCCCGCAAACACTTTCTCTTTGGAGTTTTCCACAGACGCCTTCAGGCACTGGCTCACGGGTGGGACGTGGCCAGCCGCCTCCAGAGACAGCGGGAGCTGCTCACGTGCAAACGGTAACACGGTCGTATCCCAGGGTCTCCCCACTTTGGGTTCTCTTCCCTCTAGTCATGGGTCTCTGGGGTGGCCTCTCCCTGGGAGTCCCCTGAAGAGCAGGGTCTGGACCCAGGATCCCTTCAGTTCAAAGGCCTCACATTGAATGTGGGCTCAGGGGTCCTCGCAGCAGTTTCATCACAACTGAGCTGTGAATTGACATCCTTCCCAGGCTAGTTAGCTGGTTGGTTCATACACTGCTCCCACCCTGGGTCATCATGAAACTGCATGGCTGCTTTGGGGATGCACAGTGGTATTTGTGGGCCCAGCAGCACAAGAGCCTAGGCCCTCCAGGGAGGGATGGGCCACAGACTAGGGCCAGTTCCCAGCAGGCCGGGAGGGTAGCTGCTGCTCCAAGCATTGCTCTCGGGGGTCACTGTCCATACCTTCATCCTCCCAGCACCCTCCTCGGCCTGCCCCCCTCCATGCTGGTCAGCAGCCCCTGTGCGGAGCAGCCGGCCACCCCCAGCTGTGCCAATTTCTTCCACTTGGTCAACTCAGAATTGGTAGGTGTGGAGCAAGCGAGGTCAGGTGCAGGGTTGGGGGCCATGTGCGCACCACGGGCTGGTTCTGGGGAAAGTTCAGGAGTGCATCTGTGGTCACGTGGAGCCAGTGTCCTCGGTATGGGCCCCACCTGCATGGGGTCACTGAGGTGGGATAGGCCGTGGCACTTGGAGCCGCAGGGAGTCCTTCACCCTATTGGACACAGGCAGCGAGACCAGAGACTGGGGCCAGTGCCCTCTCTGGAAGATGACTCCTTCACCAGGTTAGTGGTTTGGGCCCCAGAAGTGCTGACCGACCTGCCCGCTTCACCTCTGGGCACAGAAGCCAGACAGTGCCCACACCTGGCTCTTCAGGCTCCGAAGGGTGCCCGCCCTTGCTTGTGCACAGTCAGGGACGGGAGGTACTGTGCCCCTGCAGGAGGCTTTGTAAAAATGCACCATGTAGGGAGGCTGATCTGAGCTTCTGGTCATCTGTGCGGAGCTTATAGGGTAACTGGGGAGCAGCAGAAATGAGGTGAGATTTCTGTTCAAGTTCATTCTGGAGGCTGTTCCCCCCTCAAGCTCTGAGAACAGCCTGTGAAAGCAGCCAGGTGTGGGGGGATGAGGGACAGCATGTGGCCGCCCACCCTCGTCTTCCGCCTTCCTTCCTCACTGGCCTCTACTATCTTGCAGAGGAACTTCTCCCACGATGGTGCCCTCACCCACGACATCACTGCCCACTTCTTCAGGGTAATTCCAGTTCCCACCACCCCTCCCATGTCACTGCTCAGACCTCTGGCCTGGCCCTCGTGTATGCAGTGGCTCCCAAGGTCCACGTGCGAACCCAGCGGCGGGCATCTCCTCTCCCAGGGTCTCCTCAACGCCTGTGCACGAAGCAGAGACCCATCCCTGGCAGCTGACTTGGCCCTGACCGCCTGCCAGACCCAGTGCCCCCTGCTGCTCACTTCTGCTCTGGTAGGCCTGCCATCTTCATGGGGGAGCTCCTGGGCCTGGAGGGGTGCCGTGGGAGTCAGTGAGGCTGGAGGTCGCACATCCGTCTAGGGTTTCCTGGCTGTGTGATCCCAGGCACAGTGGGTAAGTCAGGAGAAGATGCCCCCAGGAGCAGAACTGGAGCGGGAGGTCAGGGTCGCAAGAGTCCATTCACGCCAGAGCCAGTAACAGGAGTCGTTCACACTGTGCTCTGGGCTGAAGCTGCCGGCTCGGCCCCTGCAGCCTGGCCCCTGCATGGTGTTCTGAAGTTCCTCAGGTGGGGCTCGCTTATGGGCTTTCTCACCACTTCTCCTTTTGTCAGGAGGGAGGACACAGCCCCATTCTTTCAGAGCAGCACGTCCCCCACCAAGCTCCCTGGGCAACCATGTGTCCTCTGAGGATGAGCTGTGTTGGGCCATAGATGAGACACTGTCCTTGTAGTTAGGAAGCACTAGATGAGCAGAGCCAGGCTCGGGGGAGTGTGTGTCAGCCAGCATGTAGACATGTCCTACCCAGATGGTCAGGGTCGCTGAGATCTCCAAAGCGTTGTGGTGGTGGGGAATGACTGTCATTGCCCGTTCTCTCCCATGAGCTGTGGTGGTCGAGCCTGGAGCCCGAGCTGCACTGCCGGTGGAGGAGGTGGTCCCGGAGCCCGCTGCCTGCAGAGCTGCAGAAGCTGCAGGAGGCCCACCTCTTCGCTGAGAGGTGAGTATGGGCACATGCTCTCATTGACCTGCCCGGCATCTCGGGAGCCGGCGAGGCCTCTGGACAGGCCCTGCAAGGTGCAGGGTTCACTTTCCCGTCTCCTCTTACTTCCCAGTGGATGCCCTCCTAGACGTCACTGAGAGGATCACTGGTCCCCTCCAGCCTCCTTACATTTTCCTCTGTGACCATTTCCATCCCTTAGGCACCCCCAAAGAGTCAGGGATGCTGGAAACCTCAGAAAACAAGGAAAGCCAGTTTGCCCATTGACTCTAATCGTATAGAGAGCAGGAAAGTTTCTTAAATCAATGCACTGTATTCTGTTTTTCACTTTTGGCCGTTTCAACCTGCTGAAGGACCTTGAACATCACAGTGCAATTGGAGCAGGGGTTGTGTGGGAGGCTGGTGCAGGTTCTGGGGTCTGAGGGTTGGGGGAAGGGTTCCAGGCGACCCTGTGTGCCACACCCTCCTGTCAAAGCTGAGACCCCCTGCAAGCTGCACCGCTTCCTGTGTCCAGGGCATAGGGCCAGTCTGCAGAGCCAGGCTGGGGCGGGGGTGCCTGTGGTGACACACTCCTCTTGTCTGCGCAGCGTCTCCTCCCCCCTCACACCATCCCCTGCACCCGGCCCGTCCTGGCTCTGCGCGGCTGCCCTGCACTTTGTGATTCAACGGGCCAGGAAGGAGAGCATCTGGCAGGAGCTGGGGAAGCTGGATGGCCAAGGAGAGGAGGCAAGGATGACACCCTCTTCCTGCAAGCTCACCTTCTCTCAGGGTTCATCTAACACACTGTGCTTTTCAAGGACAGACAGGTGTTTGGGGTCCTTGTGACTTTATTTGGAAGTAAACCTTCTTGGGTGTATAGGTTTGGTAAGACTTACTCTCAGGTTAACTCCCAACTGCTTTTATTTGACCTGTTTATCCTCTCCATAATCCCTGGGCGGGGGCGGTTAAGAGTTGACTGGCACCCATCAAGGTACCTGCACCCCATTCAGCTGCTCGCTGAGACCAGGGCTGGATGGAGGGCTGCTTGGAGGGCAGGCTGGTGTCCCCACTGGGAGCTGCCATGGTGCACCCAGCTGAACCCCTGGTTCTCTAAAACCCAGAGCTCCCCAGCAGCTCAGGTTGTACACACCTGCCTGACAACAACTGCTGAGCTATGGGGTTTGAGTGATTATAATTTCAAGTAACAGAGTCCCAGGGAGCATCTGTTCTTAGACTTTTCAGGCTGTAAAAGTTGAAAGGCTTCCAGTGGCTTCGTATCTTCCAGACCACTGTCCCCTTACAGACCCACAGAGATGGGTCCCCAAGCAGTAATTGTTTATAACCCATTAAATTCTCTTAAGAGCAACTGGAAATTTTATTCCTGTGAAGATCCCCCTAAATATTTCTGACCTAGGTCTGTAAATGCTCAGTTAGTGAGCAATGTTTTTTACTTATAGTTACTCTCAGGGAACAGAATACAGGTAGTCTTATGTTGTGAGTGGATGTTTTTTTATTTGTAGCTGTTTGTTTCCCTGTTTTTCTTTTCCTTGATGGGCCTGCTCTCTTCATATCTGATTCCACAGGTAAGTCAGACCCTCTCCCACACTGGACAGGTTGGTGAGCCCCTGCCCTCAGGGCGCTTGAAACCATGGATCCCCATTTCCCCGCAGACCTCTTAAGTTAGGTCTCTTGAGCAGGGGCGGTGTGGTACCTTTGGGGCAAAAGCTTTCTCAGGAGAGAAAACCCCAGGCCACGGGCCTGCCCTGTGGGGTCTCCCTTCAGACCCTGCACCCTGAGGGTCTGTGCAGGGCCCCAAGTAGACACCTCCTCCTTGCCCGCTGTCATCTTTGAGTTCTCCTGTTCTTCTGTGGGTCACAGGCTGTTAGCTCCCTGAAGGCTCTGGACATCTGTGCGGAGATCTTGGGGTGTCTGCAGAGGAGGAGGATTTCCTGGCTGCTCGTCTTTCAGCTGACGGAGGCGGGTGAGAAATCCAGAGGCTGCCAGCCATGTCTGTGCTGGCCCCCAGCGCTCTGCCAGGAGCAGGTCAGACTGCAGCCGACTCCTTAGTCCTTCTCTTCAGAAGCAACTTTCAAATGGTTACACAGGAGCCCTCCTTGGGGCTCACTTTAAAAATTCGTTTTTGCAACTTTATGTTCTTGGTTAAGTATGCAGACTCATTTAATAATTTAGTGGAGCCCTGGGATTTCAGGGACCCGGCCCCCACCCCCTAGTCTGTGGCGTGAGGTCACTGCCCCTGTGTCAGCACGCACACGATTCCTGGAGACCCTGACCCTATGGGAGGCCCCCGCACTGCTGACAAGCCCCTCGGTTTTGCAGATGTCCCCCTGGGGCGCACCCTCCTCGGCCTGGCCCCCGACCACCAGGTCAGGCTGCTGCCGGTCGCCTTCTACAGGTAACCCTCAGGACCTGAAGGTCAGGGGAGGGACAGCAGGGGTCCCTGAAGACAGAGAGGCTGCACCCCTGCTGCCTGCCACCAGCCTCGGTCAGACGTATGAGGTCAGGTTACCTGACACCTGTGTCTGCCTTTAGCCTCCTTCCCTACTTTGACAAGGATGCCCTCCTCACAGAAGATGCCTTCCTGCACGTTGCTCTCAACATGTACCTGAAGCTCGTTGGCCTCTTTATGGCCGGGGAAACCGGTGCAGTCTGGACTGAGGCCTGTGGTGGGGAGCTCCCGACCCAGGCAGGTGCAGGGCCAGGCCCATCTCCAGACAGACTGGGGTGACGCTCCTGGCACAGTTCACAGCTGTGGGGATCCTGAACTTGGCTCTGCCCGTCTTCTTTCCAGGGCGACCCCGTAAGCCTGATAACAAACGCCCGTCTCTTTCTGCTGCAATTGATACCTCGGTGCCCAGAAAGGAGCTTCCTGCACGTGGCAGAGGTAACACCCAGGTGCTCACCATTGTGTCTGTGTTTAGGTCCATGTCACTGTGTGACATGAGGATGCTGGACGCCTTGGGGAAAGCCGGCATCCAGCATCCAGGCCTGGGAGGGACAGGGGGTAGCATGGGCCCAGCATGTGGGCTTTGTTGCAGCTGCTGGATGTGAGTGAAGATTGTGACCCGGAAGTGAGTGCTGCCCTCCTGAGCAGGCGGCAGGCTGTGCTGGACCCTGCTGTCTCCCAGGAGCCCCAGCTCTTCTGACCCGATCTGCACAGGGCACTGCCCAGCTCCTCGGTAAATAATTTATTACAAGCATAACATGGAGCTCTTGTTGCCCTGAAAAGTGGGTTACAAATCTCGATTGCTGTAGTGGGGAAGAAGAATCAGTTCTCTAAAATCTGCATCTGGCCCAAGTCACTCTGCTTATAGGAGAAGAAACTGCTGGTCCCAGAGCAGAGGCCACAAGACCCTGCAAGCCGTGGACTGAACCATCACCACCCAGCACGCATAGTGGGGGTGCATCAGGATACCACTCCGCCCACAGGCCTGAAGCTCAGTCACCACCCCTGACCTCAGGGCAGGCAGGCCCTCAGGTGGGCTCAGCCTTCACCACCTGCCCTGCTGCGGGCCTGGGTGGGGCCTCCGGGGCCTGGTCTGGGGTTTGCGTCAGCGGGTGCACCATGGACATGTGCACGTTGAGGTTGTGTGCCTTCTCAAACCGCCGGCCACACTGGTCACAGGCAAAGTCCAGCTCCGTCTCAGCCTTGTGCTTGGTCATGTGGTACTTCAGGGATGCCCGCTGCCGGCACTGGAACCCGCAGACCTCACACCTATGGGATGGGGGCAGTGAGCCAGGGCCAGGGTGCTGCCAGCGGGAGGGCCACCACCCCCCACTTACTGCAGAGGCTTAGCTCCCGAGTGGCGCATCTGATGGACCAGGAGGTGCTTCCGCTGCTTGAAGGTCTGTCCACACTCGTCACAGATGTAGTTCCGCACCTCTGGGGACCAGATAAGGAGTGACCACAGGCCCTGACACTGTCTACTCGGTGCCCGAGCACCTAACTCACAGGTGACACAGCTATGACCCACGTCACTTGGCTGTAGCATGTTTCCCTAAACCTCCTATTTTCTGGAGCACCAATTCTTAGAGGAAGCCCAATTAGTGCAGTTTCACAGATGACTGATTATAGCTACTGCTACTCTAGGGACTGTCCCCATGCTGGGCCCACCACCAGGATACCCACTGTGGAAGTCAGTCTTAAAAGAGCTTTTCAACAAAACTTGAACGTCACACCCCCAGCCATGCACCTGGGGCACCACCACATGCTTCTTTCCTACATCACTGCGCATCTACCAGCACCTGATGCAGCCGCACAGGCAGGCTCCTCCCTGACTAGGAGCAATCATCCTGACAGTGTGAGGTCTAGACTGTTCTGTGCTTAAAATAAAAACTGCTCGTGGTCACGACGACTGTGGTCAGACTGAGTTACAACGGCTTGACCCTTGACCAGGGAATTACTGTGTCAGGAGTAATGGACAAGAACACTCACAGCATGAAATGCTGTGAAACCGAGGGACTGTGAGCCAGCCATTAAGTGGGCAAATCAGAGTGAAGAAGTCAATCATTTGTACAGAGGTCAACAGAGAAAGTATCATTTAGAATGGACTATCTGGATGTAGGGGCTGCAGGTCGGGAAAGCTGCCTTCTGGGCAGAACCAGCAATGACAAGCATAGGCACACACGAGTCCAAGGTCGTAGACGCGTGTTCAGAGAGACGGGGTAGTAACCTCACATGCTGATGGCAGTGATCACTGGGGCACCACTTTACCTAATACTTTTCCCACCAGTTGCTACCATGAATTTAGGTCACTTTTATAATCTGAAAAGCATGTATCATTTTCTTCCAGTAATGATGTAAATGGAGAAGAAAATGGCAACCCACTCTAGTACTCTTGCCTGGAGAATCCCATGGACAAAGGAGCCTGGTGAGCTACAGTTCATGGGGTCGCAAAGAGTTGGACATGACTAAGCAACAAACACACACAATGATGTAAAAACAGACCACAATAGACTCACAGGACAGCGCCAGAGTTTCTTCAGTGTCAGTTCCCCAGAGCCCCATCTGCAGGGGGCAGGGGAGGGGACACACCTGTGTGGATGAGCTTGACATGGCGCTGTAGGTAACGGTCAATCATGAACACCTTGTTGCAGCCGGGGTGTGGGCAGGGCCTCTCCCGGACCTCCTCGTGGTGCTCCTTGACATGCTTCTGTGAGAGGGACCGGGGGCGTGAGTCCCCCAGCCCGGCCAACACCCCAGAGCAGCGTGCAGGCCTCCTCCCCACGAAGGCACAGACCCAACCAGGCCCTGTCAGCAGAGCTGGGGGTGCACTCTCCTGGGAGCCCCCTCACCTTCATGCCGTCGGCCCCGCGGTACACAGCCGTGCAGCCCTGGTGCGGACACTTGTAGATGGTGGGCAGTTCCTCCCTGCAATGCAGAGCACATGTGGAACCACGGCCCCCATAGGCTGTGCAACCCCCGCTCCAGTCCCTCACCTCTCACACCGCGGCTTGCCCTTCCAGCCCGGCTTGGGCCCAGGTTTCTTTCGGATTTTTGGTTCTTCTGACTTCTTGGCTTCTTTGCTTTCACTTTTCCTACCAGACACCCTGGAGGAAAAGACAACACTGGTCAGTAATATTTCTGATCTTTTTGCATATGCGGTGTTCATTTTTCTTTAAACACTGAGGTGGTTTCCTCGGATCTCCAGGGCTAACCTCCAGTCCCCATGCTGACTACCTGACCTTCACACTAACGCTTGGCCACCAGAGCTAAAAAGACTCCGCAGGGAAGTGGAGGCCCTGCTCAGCCACCTCATGACCCAGGAGTGGGCCTTCAGGGCCAAGTGTCACTCCCTGTCGTCAACACCAAAAACACAACTTTGGAGACACCAGGGAAAATAGTGGAGTTGGGGAAGCTAGAAAGAAGATCCAGATCCACTCTCCTGGAACCTGCCAGGAGACCCCCAGCAACCTGGGGGGAGCTCCACACTCGCTGCTGTCTTCCCCACTGCAGACCCCAGGCAGTGGGCACCTCAGCTAGTCTCACGGGGCCCTAAGGACCAGGCCAGACAGAGCAGCTTCCCCCTTGGTGTCCTTCAAAGTCTTAAAGAGACATGCACACCTTTTCTTAGATCCGGGAATGTAAAGAAATCTGTCAGGAACAGAAGGCAACTTCTAGGACCATAATGACAAGCCACTGCTGACACAATCCTCAATGGTCAACGACTGAAAGCTTTTCCTCTAGTATCAGGAGCAAGACAAGAGATGCCCACTTTCACCATTTCTCGACATAGTACTGAAAGTCCTAGCCAGAGCCGTTAGGCAAAGAAAAAGAAAAGGCATCTAAGTTAACAGGAAAGAAGATTACCTCTAGTCATGATGCCATGATGTTATATGTAGAAAACCTTAAAAAAGCTACACAGAAAAATTGAGCAAAGTTGCAGGGTGGAAAAATCAACACATTAAAATCCAGTCCTGTTCCTACACACTAAAAACAGTTCAAAAAAGGAAATTAAGAAAACTATTCATTTTTAATAGCATCAAAAGAAATAAGATACTTAGAAGTAAACTTTAAAAGTTAAAGACTGGTATACAAAACTATGAAAATGCTACTGAAATTAAGACCTAAGCAAGTAGAAACACATGTTCATGAACTGGAAAACTTAAAACTGTAAAGATGGCAATAATCCCCCAAAGCAATCTATACATTCAATCCCTATGAAAATTCTGTTTTTTTACAAAGTAGAAAAAAAATCCTAAGTTTCACATGGAATTTCAAAGGACACTGAATAGCCACACAACTTTGAAAGACAACAAAGCTGAAGGATTCACTTCCTGATTCCAAAATTTACTACAAAGCTACAGTAGTCAAAGCAGCGTGGTGCTGGCGTAAGGATAGACATAACATACTGAGGAACTGAGAGACCAGAAATAAACCCCTGCAAGTACAATCAACTGACTTTTGACAAAGGTGCCAAGACCACTCACTAGGGAAAGGACAGTCTTTTCAACAAAAGGTGCTGGGACAACCACATATCCACATGCAAAAGAGTGGAGCTCGATCTATACCTCATACCATACACAGAAATAACTCAAATGGATCAAAGACCTAAATCTAAGTGAAAACTGAAACCCTTATGGGTAAATCTTCCATGACCTTAGACTTGGTAATGGTTTCTCCTGAATATGACACCAAAAGCACAGTAAACTAAAAAAGTAAAAATAGGAACACTGGACTTCAGTGAAAAAAGGGGAAAATATATTCTACAGTTCAGTGGCAAAACAAACAAACTACTTAGTTAAAACATAGGCAAAGAACTTGGACAGACATTTCTCCAAAGATGATACAAACATGAAAAGCCACTCAACATCACTATCACTTGGGAAATGCAAATCAAAATGACAATGAGATACTACTTAACATCCACTAGCAGGACCTAGAACAACAAGGTTTGGTGAGGATGTATAGAAATCAGAACCCCTGCACATTGGCAGCTGGAAATGTAGAATGTGCAGCTGCTGTAGAAAACTATGGCAGTTCCTCAGAAAGTTAAAAGTACCATAGGACCCAAAGAATCAAAAACAGGTCTCAAACAGATTAAGTGTTACACCAACCTTTCTAGCACTATTGACAGCAGCCAAAATGTGGTCCCTCCCTACCGTGGCTGTGCTGCATGGCAACCCGACCAGGGATCAAACCCGTGTCCCCAGCAGTAGAAACGTGGCATCCTAACCACTAGACCACCAGGGAAGTGCCTTTAATAGAATCTTATAGAAAGGAATCAAACTGACAGGTCACAACATGGAAGAATCTCAAAACCCTATTCTGAGTGAAAGAAGCCAGTAGCAAAGGGACACACAGAGTCCCCAGAATGGACAGGTACACTAGGAGTGGGCAGGGCCTGAGGGGCGGACAGGGAAGTCACTGCTTCATGAGGGTGCATGTGGGATGGACAAAGTCTGGAAACAGTGCTGACGGTTACACAACATTGTAAAAGTTCTGAAATGCGACTGAACTGTACACTTAAAAAATGGTAAAACAGTAACCTTTGTTGTGTATTAATTTACCACAAATAAAAACATGAACAGTTGTTTTCCTCTTCAAACAATATATTAACAAGAACCTTTTCAACAACTGCACAGGCTGCTCCTCCCCTTGTTGGTCTGTGACTATTCTTTGCCACCCGGCCACGGTCCTGGCCTCCACCCTCCGCTGCTGTGCGGCTCAGGCACCCAGTGAGAGCTGAGCTGTGCCCGGTGCTCGCACCACATCACATGTTCCTTGAGAGCAGGAGCAGCCTCCAGGTCTCCCAGTGCGTCCCTGAAGGACAAGGGGCTAGGGTCCCTGCAGGCGTGGGAGGATGGCGCTCACAGGCCCAACTTGGGGCTGCTGGTGCTTTACCTCCCCGTGGCCGCTCAGGCTCCTGTGGGAACCCTGGCAGCTGGTGTCCCCTCCTGTCTGCGTGGCTGAGGACCTCGATAGGCACGTCTGCTGCAAGGTCACATGGACCTAGACCACATCCTAGGACGTCAGCAGGCATTCGTGTTGTGGTGCCAGAGGCACCAAGAGGCCATCAGGGATGAGCCCAGGGCTCCAGCCTCCCACAGGCACAACTTCCACTAAAATGTTCCATTTGACCACAGCCTCTGAACACATTGCAGCTTCCCTGGTAGCTCAGACGGTAAAGCATCTGCCTGCAACGCGACAGACCTGGGTTCAATCCCTCGGTTGGGAAGAGCCCCTGGAGAAGGAAATGGCAACCCACTCCAGTACTCTTGCCTGGAAAATCCCATGGATGGAGGAGCCTGGCAGGCTGCAGTCCATGGGGTTGCAAAGAGCCAGACACGACTGAGCGAGTTCACTTTCTTTCTTTCTGAACACATACCTGGTGTGTCCTGGCCTATAGCACGTGTCTGTGCGCCCTCCCGGAAACCCAGGGGAGGAGGGGCCGCCTGCGTGCCGTCTCCACCTGGAGCAGGGCAGGGACTTTCCCTCTCCTAACCCCACACCAGTCGCCCTAGGACTGCTGGCAGCAGGACATGAGGTGGGCTCATGGAGATCAGGGTGGAGAGCAAGGGCTCCTGCTGCAGCAGACCTGGTCCCTCCAACTTGGCCCTCCTGATGCCCCCTCTGGCCCAGCAGCGTCTATCCATTCAGGCCCACTCGAGGGCTGTGACCCAGCCCCACATCCCAACTGGGGACTCCCGAGCCACTGCCTCTCTTGTCTCCACCCACAAAGGGAAAAAGAAGTTATGCCTGCTTCTCCATTTTGTTTTGCGCTTTCTTGGCTGATGGTGTGTGGTTTCATTCTACGTCAGAAGCCCAAGCTGGGCATCTACTAACTGGAGATGTTTCGGTGTTCCTGGGCCCCGGGTAACACAGTGATAAGCAGCCTTCTCCTGCCAGGATCCACGGAGCAAGGACACAAAACCCTGTGGGAGGTATGCTGCCTCAACAAGGGAACAGGGCCAAAGGTAGACCCGAGAGCAACTGCAGGGCCAGGTGGCCATATCGCCAAGGCCCTGAGCACAGAGAGCAGAAGGCGAGCAGGGGGATCAGAGGCCACCAGAGCAGACATGGGTGGGTGGCTGAGTCACATTCACAGGGCTGCGCTAAGCCAGGTCCCTGCACTGAACTGGGAAAGTCCTCCTGGGTCACCGAGAAGCCACCCTTCACTGGACTGGTGAGGTCAGGCCATCAGAGAAGCAAAGTGTGTGCTGACCAAGGCAGACAGGGGCAAGCCAGCATCCGGTCCCTGCTGCCCTCAGGGCAGATGCAGGTCTCCAAGTCACCCACTGGACACCCCCAAACCCAGGGAGCTCATGGCACCACCATTCCCTTACTTCTTTCCTGGGTACGGCTCAAAGGACTCATCCGAGGACTGGGTGTTCTGCTTCTTGTCATTTTCATCATCTTCACTCAGGAAATCTCTAGGAAAGAAGAGAACCTTCAGCAACGCTCTGGGGCAGGTGACGGAGGCAGTGAACTTCCTGTCTAACACCATGTGGATCCCCACCCTACATGGTTTACTTCTCAGAAGACCTAAAATCCCCAATCCTCTAATACCATCTCCTAACAGAAAGGGCAAACCAGGGTCACAGGCTGAGGATCCCTGGTAAGCCATGCCTCTCATCACACCAGAACCCCAAACTCAGATAGAGTCAGCCTACGGGGCGCCAGGCAGAGATGAAGACCCTCACAAGAGGTGGCTTCGCACTAAGTGGGCTTTTAGAATGTCACCTCACTCCCGTAACTATAAACACCTGCCCAAATGACAGGCGAGCTGTCAGTGATTTCAAAGGGTAACAAAGGCCTGAAAAAGATCTGCACGTCTGTAATCTCTACCCTAAAGCGTGAGTCACAACATTAGCTCTGCTAGTCCACAGACAGAGCCTGGCTGGCATGCCTCAGCCGCCCCTACAGGCTGCCACCCTCCCCAAGGAGAAAGGCCCAAGGATGGCTGGTGGCTGCAGGACAGCCACAGCCTCCTGACCCGGGGCGGGGGGTGGATTTCTGGCACCCACTGGTTCTCCTCCAGCACCTAGGTCATCTGTCACTGGCACCAAAAATCACACTGTCGTTCTACTTGTTTGGACAAAGTGCATCTGTGGTCCAGCCACAGCACACAAGGCAGGGTGGAAAGGTCGGCTGGAGTTCGGCCTCCACCCTGAGAGATTTGGTCTTGGAGACCAGAAAGGGGGGGGCCCCAGGAGCAGACAGGTGGTCTTGCCTGCCTCTAGGTTTGTCCTCCACTCCACATCACAGACACCACGATAAACAGCCAGAGGCTGGCTTCTGTTCTAGTAACATCTGGGGTTGGCATAATACTCAGCCTTGGAGGCGGAGTTGAGCCAGCAAACCAGAGGACCATCTGAACAGAGTGATGTCCACACCTGGCTGGGCCTCCCATGCAGCTCCATCAGGTCCAAAGTGCCCCCAATCAAAAAAGGAAGCCTGTTAAGCACCCCCTGCCACTCCCCTCCTCCCAACAGAGAAAGGGGGAGGCCAGCAAGAGCTAGGCCTCAGCCCCTGGGATGGTGGCGTTGGGTTGCCAAGGAGGAATGTTAGGCTATGTAAACCCACTCTTCTCTCACCCCTCAGAAAGGTCACTGAACTCGTCTTTTACCCGATCATCCGAGGTTGGAGATGGAACCTGCTTCTCACCCAATTGCCCTGGGAAACAAAGAACAAGACTCCAGTCACCTGTCACCCCAGGGGAACAGCACGGTAGTCCTCCCCACAGGCATGACAGGGCGCCTAGGGCTCCCATGCCTCCAAATCCACTCACCTCCTGGCCCCCCCACAAGGCCACTGCACAGCCAAGCCCACCACACCACCCTCATGTCCTGCCAACAGTAGCAACAGCAGCAAATCCAGCCCTGCCCCAGACGTTCAGATCCAGTCACTCTGGGATGTTTCAGAACATCGAAAAAGATCATTGGTATCCAAGTACCGCAGGCACACAGTTCAAAAATCCAAGCAGTTCTAAGAACCGTGAAGCCCTTCAGCATGAGCACCGCCTCACTCTGAACCATCTGGTGGCTGAACATCCACTCGCAGGAGCAGCCTGGCACCCACATGGAAGCTGAGAGACATGGGTAGGAAGCCGGCTCGGCCCTCCTAATACCACGTTGGCGAACAGCTGCCCCCAACACACAGGGCCACAGGATCAGGCCCCACAGGGCACTGACAGGCCCAGGGAGTGACCTGCACTGGCTCGGGACAACCCCTGACCCCAGCTGCCTTCATGCCCCAGGAAGGCCCAGGTTCTTCCTCCCTCCGTGCCCTGGCCCCAAGCAGGCTTGGAGAAGCCTGGATGGCAGGGGAGCATGCCTTGAAGGAAGGCGCTCAAGTGGGGTCACCCCGTCTGCTGTCAGACATGCACGAGGCGGTGCCAGGGCTGCCCTGGTCACTATACCGGCCCCTCTATGCACAATACGACTGCTACCACCACAACACCCACTTCCTGCCAAGGGCCCTGCCTGGCTCATGGCCAGGAATACTGGTCAAATAGCCCAGAGGAGCCGCCTACCTGGGGTCCCACCTTGGGGGAGGCTTGGCTGAGACGGGGGTCCCGGCCCCGGTCCCACTGGGTCACCATCTGAAGGAAGCCGGCTTGTGTCCATGCTGGGGAGTGTCTCGGTCTCAGCCCCAGCCGCAGCTGCTCTGCTTTGGGAGCTCTGAGGGGCAGCCCCGGTGGGGCTGAACCCCCGATGCTGGGGGAGTCGGGGGGCTGAATCCTTGTCCCACGTCCACTTGACACCCAAAGCACTGTCCAGCAAGAGGGCCCCACAGCTGGAGTCGGCGTCCATGGTGTAGTCATGGCCCTGGTCGCAGCCCCACACGGCCCGGATGACACCACAGTACTCGGAGGACAGCGTCCTCTGGAGGCTAGGTAGGGCCCCGCAACCAGCCGCGTGTCTGTGCACCCACCCCACCAAGCCACGCAGGCCCTGGGGGCTCGAAGCAATCAGGTCCACTGAGGAAAGGCAGAGAGACACCAGCCCGTGGCCAGTCAGCATCTGGGTCCCCCCGCCTCCCACCCACCCTGCAACCCCACCCTGGGGGTGCACTCACCCACACACGCTCCCTCCTCCGGCCCCATCCGTGGCTGGACACCAACCCTGCAAAGGAGCAGAGCTGCTCACCAAGACAAGCATGGGGCCCAGTGGCCACTGAGTGTGCAGGCTGAGCCTTTTCCTCCGAGGCCACCCACCAGGCCCTCCCTGCCCTGTGCTCTCCTGTCAGCCTCCCCACACACCCAGTGACTGCTGTTCATGAGTGTCTGCCTCGCCAGGCACCTGGGCTGCCCTGTGCCCACGCAGCCCTGTTCACACGGTCTCCTGCATGCCCCCAGCAAAGGAGGGAAGGGGCGCCTACTTTGTGCAAGGCTTCCGGCGGCCTGTCGGGGGAACATTGACTCGCTGCAGGAAAGATGTGAGGAGGCCGTGGCACTGGTAGAACTGGGCATGGCAGTTCTTGCAGACAAACTGGGACAGAGCTGGGTCCTGGTGGACAGCCACGCCCAGGAGGCGCTGAAAATCTCGGATGAAAACACGGTCCCCAGGGGGTGGCCTTTCTGAGCTCTCCCCAGGCGCCCTGCCGGAGATGCTGCGGAGACTCCGGGAGGAGAACTTCCCATGACAAAGGCGACAGTGCCCCATGGCCAGGGCCCGGGCAGTTCCTGGGCAAGCACAGGAAACATGAAGTCAGGGATGCAGAACACAGCTCCCAGAAGAGGTGAGATCCACACTCCACCAGACCCCACCCCTGCCCCCACCAGCTCCTGGAGTGGGACCTCCTGAGACATGCCCCTTAAACACAAGTCCAGGTCTCAGCCAGAGGCAGGGCTCTGGCTCCAGGCTCCCAGATGAACACACAGTCTTTTGGGAGAATGGCCAGTGGAGGGTCTTCTGAGTGGAAAATCCTTTCAAAGAACTCTAAATGCTTCCAAACAAAGCCAGTATTGCTCTAATACTAAAACCAGACAAGGACACAACAAGGAAAGAAAATAATATTTATTTTTAATAAACATAGATGTACAAGTCTTCAACAAAATAACAGCAAACTGAACTCAACACTTAATTAAAAAGATCATGCACAATGATCAGCTGAAATGTATTCCAGGGAGGCAAGGATGGCTCAACCTTCCCAAATCAATTCATGTGACACACATTAACAAAATAAAAATCATACTCCTCTCAATAAATGGAGAAAAAGTAGTGGATAAAATTCAATATCCATTCATGATAAAAACCTCAATAATCTGTATACAGAGAGAAAATGCCACCACATAATAAGAGCCATACATGACAAGCCCCGAGCTAACATCATACTCAATGGTAAAGAGCTAAAAGCTGTCTACTAAGATCAGGAACAAAACAAAGATGCCCACTCTCACCATTTTTATTCAACACAGTACTGGACATTCTGGCCAAAGCAATTAGGCAAGAAAAATAAAAACCATCCAAATCATACAGACAGAAGCAAGACAATCTGTTTGTGTATAATATTACATACAGAAAATTCTATAAGACTCCACCAAAAAAACTGTTAGAATAAACAAGTTGAGTTATAGAATACAAAATCAATATACAAACATAAGTTGATTTCCATACATGAATAACAAACTATTATGTTAAGAAAATAATCAGATTTACAATTGTATCAAAAAGAATAAAATACCTATGAATAAATATAACCAAAGAGATGAAAGACCTGTTCACTGACACCTATAAGACACTGACAAAAAAATAAGTAGTCCATGATCATGGGTTGGAATAATTAATTGACATCAAATAATAAGACAATTGACATTAATTAACAAGACAGTGTTAAAATGTCTACACTCCCCAAAGTCATCTACAAATTCAAAGCAACCCCTATCAAAATCTCGTTGGTATTTTTCACAAAAATAGAAAAATCTTAAAATTTATATGAAACCAATAAAGACCCTGAACAGCCAAAGCAATTCTGAGAAAGCTCCACAAAGTTGAAGGCATCATGCTTCCTGATTTCAAACTATACTACAAAGCTACAATAATTAAAACAGTACAGTACTGGCAGAAACAGAGGCACATAAAGGGACTTCACTGATGGTCCAGTGGCTAAGACTCCTCGTTCCCATTATAAGGGGCCAAGATTCAATCCCTGGTCAGGGAACTTGCCACAACTAAAGATCCCACATACTGCAACAAAGATCAAAGATCCTGCATGCCACAACTAAGACCCAACACAGCTAAATAAATATTTTTAATTAAAAAAAATTAACACATAAGCTAATGAAACAGAATAGACAGTACAGAAATAAACTCATGTATATATAGGCAACTAATCTACAACAAATAAGCCAAGATACAATGGGGAAAGGACAGTCTCTTCAACAAATGATGTTGAGAAAATGATGTTGAGACAGCCACATGCAAAAGAACGAAACTAGACCATCTTATACCATACTCAACTCAAAATGGATTAAAGACTTGAAAGACCATAAAACTCCTTCCATGTAACAAAACATAATGGTTAGCTCCCTGACATTGGTCTTGGAGATGATTTTTTGGATTGACACCAAAAGCAAAGGTAACAAAGGCAAAAATAAATAAATGGGACTATGTCAAACTAAAAAGTTTCTGCACAGCAAAGAAAACCATCAACAAAATGAAAAGGCAACCTACTGAATAGGAAAAAATATTCACCAGTTATGCATCACATAGGGGATTAATAACCAAAATATGTAAAGAACTCATACAACTCAATAACAAAAACAATCTGATTTTTAAAATGAGCAAAGGCTCTTAAGAGACCTCTTTCTAAAGAAGGCATGTAGATAACCAACAGGTATATGAAAAGGTGGTTAACATTACTTCATGAGGGAAATGCAAATCAAAACTACAATGAGGAAAAAAAAAATCCCACAATGAGACATTTACCTCCCACCTATCAGAATGGCCATCACCAAAAAGACAAGTAATTACAAGTGTTGGTAAGGATGTGCAGAAAAGGGAACCCTTGTACAGTGTTAGTGAGAATGTAACTTGGTGCAGCCACTATTGAAAACAGCATAGAGGTTCCTCAAAAAATTAAAAATAAAACTACTATGCAGTCCAGCTATTCCAGTGCTCAGTATTTATCCTAAGGAAATAAAAAACACTAACTTGAAAAGGTACATGCATGCACCCCTATATACATTGCAGCATTATCAATGATACCCAAGGTGTCTATCAATGTATGAATGTATAAAGAAACTGTGGTATATATACTCAATGGACTATTTACTCAGCTATTAAAAAGCAAGAAAAATTTTGCCATTTCCAACGACAAAGATGGACATTATCAGCATCATACTAAGTGAAATCAGTCAGATGGAGTAGAATAAATACCATATGATGTTACTAACATGTGGAACCTACAAAAAGAGAAAATCATGAACTAATAATTACATTAAAGATATTGTTGGTTGAAAGAAGGGGAGTGAGGTCCTGAGTGAAATGCGGTTGCAGTGATGAAAAGGTGCAAACTTCCAGTTATAAAGTATGTCCTGGTGACGTCGTCTACCGTATGGTAACTATAGTTACCACAACATAATACTTATCTGTATATCTGAAAATTGCTAAGAGCTCTTAAAAGTTGATCCTAAAAGTTCTTATCACAGGGGAAAAAGACTGCTAACTTCGAGTGGTGATGGATGTTAGCTAGTATGCCTAAAACCAACATCATGTTATGTGCCAACTATACATCAAATTTTTTTCTCAAAAAAAAAAAAAAGTTTTGAGTATATAAATGCCTCCACAGCTATGGAACCGTCATAAACTGAGCTGGAAACTTCATTCCTCTTCACACCACTCCCCTGAGACCAGAAGCGAAGGAATCGCGTCCACACGCTGCTTTCCCAGGGGTCTCTACTCCTGACTGCAGGAGTAGACGATGCCCCTGCCCCTCTGCCCTGGGATTATAGGAGAGCAGCTTGAAGTCCTTTCTGAGGGGGCAAAAGCATGACACTAAGACCAAGTGCAAAAAAAAAAAAAAAGACCAAGTGCATATTAACCCCCATACAGTCCGTCGGGGGGGGGGGGGCGGGCATTCCTATGTTTAATCCTCAGTTGTTTTAGCGAAGAGGAAGCGGAGGCCCTGAGAGATTCAGCCATTATCCGAAAAGCACAGCACAAAACCACGACCGAAACCAGGCCTGCCCAACAGACGGCACGACTCGACCACTAAACTACTCCGCGAGCTCTGAGGGGAGCCGATGGGTCAGCTGTGTTGCAAAAGAGCACCCCGCGCAGCTGCGGCGTCCCGCGGAGGCCGCCTCACCCCTCCCAGTAGGGAGGCCTAGTCCGCTTTCTGAGGAGACACCCTGGGCCGGGGGGGTCCCGCGGGATCCCGGTGGCCACCGGGGGCACTCTATGGTCACAAGGGCCCCACCCGCCGCCCCTCGCGACCGGACGGCCGGACCCACCTGCCTCGTCTGCGCCGTCCTCGCCCGCGTCCCCGCAGGGCCGCGCCGAGCCCCAGCCAAGCCGCGCCGCCACCACGGCCGCCGCCTCGGCCACGTCGGGCCCGCTGCGGGCGGGGCGACCCCGGGCCCGGCCTCCGCCACAACTGCCGCGGCCCGAGCTCCCGCGCTGCCGGGACGCCGCGGGCGACAGGAAGCGCCCGAGCCGGTCCCGCTTCATAGCCGTGGAGACGGCTTAAACTCGGCCCCAGCGCTCCGCCCCGTCAGACCCGGCTCGGCCCAACTCGGCCCCACCCGGCTCCGTCCGGCCCGGCTCCGCCCCACTCGGCTCCGCCCGGCCCGGCTCGGTACCGCTCGGCCCCGCTCGGCTAGCTGGGCCGAGAGGTAGGACGTCCGGAGTCTCTCGTCCGCTACGCGGACTGTGCTCGTTCGTTTCCGTTCGACTCCGCCGCTCGGCTCCGCAGGACTTACTGGAAGCGGGGCGAGGCGAAGAGGAGGGGCGGGGCGAGGGAGGAGGAGGATGAAGAGACCTGGATGGGGCGGACTGACCAGCGGAGGGGAGGGAGAGGAGAGTGTGAAGGGAGGAGCGGAGAGTGAGGAGGCGAGGGGCGGAGTGAGGAGGGGAGGGGCACAGTGAGGAGGGCAGAGCAGCACGGCTTGAGGGCAAGGGGTGCGGTCTGTCACCGACGTGGAGTGAGGGCAGCAGTAGTTGCACTTACACGCTCTTAGCTACAGCGTAAGGAGGTTATCTGAGAGCTCCGTCACCCCCACCTCCGCCCCTTCGGCCCCAGGAGCAGAGCACGCAGCGAGCCAACGGGGCGGGGCTGCCGGAAGTGGGCCCTTTCTGGTACCGCCTTTTCCTATGGTCCTGGGCTCGGGCGGCACCTGCTCCTCCACAAATTGCGTTCCGGGCCCCAAGCCGGCCGCCCCGCCCCTCGGCCGCCGCCGCCGCCGCCTCCCCCGCCGGCGCCATGGCCGCTGCGGCCGGGGACGGCTCGGTGAAGCCACTGCAATGCGCCATGAAGCTGGCCAACGGGGCCATCGAGCTGGACACCGGCAACCGGCCCCGGGTAAGGCGGGCAGAGCCGAGCGGGGCGGGGGCGGTCGCCGACCGGCGACTGGCCTGGTGGGCGTGGGCGAGGGCGGGGCCGCGGGGAGGGCGCCTCCAGGCCTCTCTGAAGACTCCGGGGTGCCGGCTCCAGCTTGGGCCGTGACCTTGGACAGCTCCCGCCCTATCTTTTTTTTTTTTTTCCCCTCGTCTGTTTAGCGATTCGGTTGGAGCCGAGGCGTTTTTATTTGTGAAGGGACTCAGGAGATTCTGTGAAGCAGCCCTCCAAAGTGTATCTGGCAGACAGTCCCGTGTGTTTGTGTAGTTTGGAGGCGGGCCCTGTAGATTTAGTCAGATTCCCAAAGGGGACGGTACGCAGAAGAGGTTAACTGCGGCTTTCGAGTCGCCTTCAGAGCTTGTTTGGTAGGAAGTGCCGGCGGGGGAGGGGTGCGGCTTGTTTCTGAGAACGGGTGTTAATCCTAAGGGTGGCAACCGCTTGGAAAAGCCGGCGGAGCCACTCTGGGCCGCCCAAGGGAAGAGGCGTTCAGGTCTTCCATCCGTTTCCTTTCCCAAGTCGCTATCCTAGGGCAGCAAATGCCCCCACAAGTCAGAAATCCTTCCCGGAATCCATGTTATCTTTATCTGAAGTGTAGACTTAAAGGTGGATAACGAGAACTGGGATGCAAGGAAACAAACAAAAAGCAGGCCCCATGCTGTCATTCCAAACGCCCTGAGCTCTGTCAGGCAGCCCTGACCAGGAGCGTCACACGTTTGAAAGTGCCAGCATTCTAGTGGCATAGACTCCTGCGTGCCCAGGGTTTTCCCAGACTGAGTCAGAAAGTGGCTCTTAAGATTTACAACACAGTCCCTGATTCACCTCCCAGGAAATATTTCTTTAAAGCCATTGAATGAATGGCCCCTGAGTTATACAGGAAAAGAACTTGTTGCATAGACTGGAAACGGCAGCACCCGCCGGTGCTGCTTCCTTGACCCACTGAATGAGAACCTCCATTCCTTTCTGTGCTGGAGAGAAAGGAGTGACACCAGCTTCAAGTCTAGAAAAAAGGGTTATTCTCTGTGCCCCAGGCAGAGCAGTTACCAGCTAACCAGCTCGGATAATGAAGGTGTATCTCAGAGATAAGCAGACACCATGGTTACTGTTTCCAAAAGGGCACCAAGCAGACATGATGGAATTATTTGCCTCTAATGGCATGATCTATGTCATTTCTCTTCCCTGGGCACAGGAGGCATATACAGAATACCTGAAGAGCATCCACTACATCTCCCAGGTGCTGCTGGAAGAAGTAGAGGCCACTAAAGGTACAGCTTCTCCTGTGCTGCCCAGACTGTGAACAGCTTGGCCTTTGATGGGTCTCCTGGCCCCAGACCTGGGCGTGTCCCATGTCCTACCTGCTTGGTCATTAGCAGGTGAACACCTGAACACTCACATGAGTGTGACATGGAGCAGGAAGGGACAGCTGCTGTGACTCAGGGGACAGAGATGGGTGGGGACATGACCACAGACTGAACGCTGAACCCCAGTCCTGGGAGGAGTGAGCTACACGATGGTTGGGGGCTGGGGGCGGCCCAGAGGCCCTGCAGCAAAGAGGGTGCCAGATACAAAACAGTTAGGCAGTCTGGAGAGAGGGAGGTGCAGTTGGGCAGGCAGGGCCTTGGGTGGGCCTGGGGCTGTCCTGGCACGAGGAGAAGCTCAATGGATGCTTTGTGGGCAGAGGCCAGCATGGCAGCAGAGCCTCCAAGAGGTTCCCACCATGGGGACAGCAGTGGTGGGACTGCCGGGAGGTGGGCAAGTGAAGGGCTTGGGGAATGTTCTCTAAAGATCTGCCTCAGCAGACTTTCTCAGGGGACAGTGAGGTGCTGGGGTGGGGTGGGGGCCAGTGAGCTCCGGAGGTGGAGCAGGAGGTGGCAGGAGCTGAGGCCTCCATCATGGGCACAGTCTGCTCCTGGCGTGTGGCAGCCTGACATGGTCAGGAGGAGGTGGCCGTCCCCACAGTGAGCACCACCCTGGGGAGCTAAGCAGAGCTTTGCGCACACAGAGGAGGGCACAGTGGGAGTGGCCCTGAGGGGATGTCCCAGAGGAAAGACCATGAGGAGTCAGGGACCCTTGGAGAAGGGCAGCACGTGAGTGGAAGAGTGGAAATCTGGCGGCTGAACTAGGGTGTAGTGAGGGACTGGCCCTGAAGGCAGTAGGAGGTGGGTCAGGAGTTGGGGCTGGTGGGGTCCGTGGGAGACTGTCAGGTGGCAGCTCCTCCAGCATGAGTTTGCTGACAGGAGCGATTCCGGAGGAGGGAGTGCAGAGCAGAGAACAGACGCCCCCCGGGATGCATGAGATGCAGGGTGCGGGATGGGGGGGCTCCTGGAGATGGGTGAGGAAGTGATCTCTACGAAACAGCCACACTGCCTGCAGGGCCCACCTGGAGGAGGGGCTATAAGTATATGTGAAGCTGTCCATGGGGAGAAAAGGCCAGGTTAGTTAGAGAAAAGGCTCTGATTGTCCAGGCAGAAGGACAGGATAGCCACATAGAGGGCAAGTAGTCCGAGATAAGGAAGGGGGGTGCCTTTGTTTGTATCTCAGCAAGAATCTGATCAGTGACAGAGGGGATGGTGACCATCTTTTTTGTCATTTGCTCCCCAGAAGCTGGGGAAACTGTGACCCCTGATACCTCAAAGATGCTGAAGCTGGCAGAGCAGTGTCTGGAGAGGGCCCAGTCAACAGCTGCCAAGCTTGGTAGGTGTCCAGCAGAAAGCTTTCTTGGGGCATCCCCCCGCCTCGGTCTCCCTCTCCTTTGTGGAATGTGGGGCCCCCATGCGGATCCTTGGCTGTGCGTGTCTTACAGGGAAAACATGCCTGAGGCCAGCCACGCCTGTGGCTGCACCTGTGCCCTCCCCTACTAGTCGACACCGCCGGGTGTGCTCAGATGAGGGAGGGAAGCTCTCTCCGTTCCTGCCACCTGAGATCTTCCAGAAGCTTCAGGTCGTGGAGTCACAAAGCTCTAAGAAGTAAGATGGGACAGCACGGCATGTGGGCTAAGCCTGGGTTTGGAGGCACGGTGAGATAACTGGTGGCTTTAGTCAAAAGGAATCCTAGAATGGAAATAAGCTGGTGCCTAGCAGAAGCAAATGCAAATTGTCTCTGGAGAAAAGCACCTTCAACTTCCGTGAAATGCGTGGTACATAGTCAGAGACAACCATGCACAAAAAGAAGTTTGAGCAGTAGCAGAAACACACCTGAAAAATCTTCAGATAGAATTATAGGACACAGACTATAACACAGTCATGCTCTCTATATTCAGGGAAATAAAAAGAAAGTTTTAAAATACCTTTAGGGGACAAGAAACTGTAAAATCTGACCTTTATTTATAAGAGAGGTCAAATAAGAACCAAGTAGTAATAAGAAATACTGAAATTATTTTTAAAAACTAATCAAAAACAATGGAAACATTATATTCTCCTGTAAAAATACACACATGGACCCAAAAAGAAGGGTACAAGTTTGTGACAGCAGAGTGGACATAGCTGAAGAGAGAATTAGAGAACTGGATAAAAGGTTAAAGGTTTTCTTGACTGACTCACACACACAAAAAGAAAATATGAAAAAGACATGGAAGGTCTATCCAGAAACAGATGACAAAGAAAATGTAAGAGGAGCATTATTTGAAGAGATAACGACAATTTGCTTTCTAGAGCGGATGAAAGATCCCAAGACACAAATGCCAGAACCCCAGCAGGATAGGCAAGAGGATGGGCTCCTCCTGCTGCCAGGCTCTGAGCCTCTGCTACGTTTTGTCTCTGCATGTGCAGCTCTGGGGCAGGGCCAGGCACCAACTCCCATCCCAGGACAGTCTTGTGCCCCACAGCTTACCTCCTCCCACCCATGAAAGCAGGATGATATTAGACTGAAACTTTGGATGGTGAGAGGGCTGTCAGTGGCTGTTGCAGAGTACTGTTACCTCCCTTTTGTGGGCTGCAAACTAGCTGTTTAGCCCACATGGTGCCTTCAAAGGGTTTCAATGCTATTCAGAAACTCATATGACTGAGTTGCTTAAGGGTCTGGAATCCAGGCAGTAGGGCCATATTTCAGGGGTGCAGCTGTCTCCCATCCACCCCAGACCTCCTCTCTCCTTTACATCCCTGCTGCCCCGATCACCACCTCCTCACCTTGTGATCTCAGGGGAGGGCTAGGAGGGGTCCTCAGATGACTGGAGGGTTCCTGGCCTTCCTGGAGCCTGGCCAGCAGCTTGTCACCATTCCAGGGAGCTGACACCCCTGGAAGAGGCCTCCCTGCAGAATCAGAAGCTGAAGGCTGCTTATGAGGCCCGGATGGCCCGGCTAGACCCCAGCCAGGCCATGCAGAAGACATCCCTGGTGAGTGGGGCCCAGGACCATGTGGAGTGGGGGTGCCAGGGGGGCAGGCCTTATTCCCTCTTCTTGTCCTAGACCCTGTCCCTGCAGCGCCAGATGATGGAGAACCTGGTGATCGCTAAGGCCCGGGAGGACACAGTATCCTTTCCATCCAGCCTTGGGGTCCAGAGGCTTAAGCTGAGGGAGGAGGCAGGGAGGAGAGGTGCCAGAGCCCAGCATCCTTGGCGGGGCGGGGGGCAATGCTTCCTGCTCATCCTGCTTCCTCTCACCTCCTGGCCTCTGCACAGGCCACCCTGCCCCTCCCAGCACCCACAGACTCCTCTCCACCCCTCAGGTCGACTAGGACTTGCCTTCTTCCACCCACCCCACCGGCCCGTGTCCGGCAGGGCTCAGGGACGCCTGGGGTCCATACATGCCACTCGGAAAGGGCCTTGACTCTGCTGCCCCAGCTGCAGAGGAAGATGGAAGAGCGCCGGCTGCGGCTGCAGGAGGCCGCCAACAAGTGCGTCCCTGCCTCCCGTCCCGGGACTTCGGGGGGTGGGGGGAGCAGATGGGGGCTCCCGCGCCTGCCGTCCAGCCCTGAGGTCCCCAGACCTGTCCTTCCTTCCAGGAGGTTCTGCAGCCAGGTTGCCCTGACCCCTGAGGAGCGGGAGCAGCGGGTCCTTTATGCTGCCATCCTGGAGTATGAGCAAGACCATGTAAGTGCTGGGCGGGGCGGGATGGGGAGGTCTGGTCCCCGGCAGGCAGCCTCGGTGAGGGAGGAGGGGCTTCCGGGCTCTCTCCCAAGGGCTCCTGTCCTGCAGGACTGGCCAAAGCACTGGAAGGCCAAGCTCAAGAGGAGCCCGGGGGACCTGGCCCTGGTGACCAGCCTGGTCTCCCACCTGCTCAGGTATCGGGCCTCAGCTCCCTCCAGCAGGGATTAAGAGGGAAAGAGGAGGAGGTCTGGGGTGACTGCAGGGGCAGTAGGCCCCTGATGGCCTTTCACAGGCCTTCTGCCTTCTCAGAGGGGCGGGACATTTGCCCACAAGGCTTAATCCATAAGTCCCTTCTCTGAAATCCCTCACAGTGGGGCCACATGACCAGTGTTGGGGGGGGGGGGCGGGCGGGTTTTTGTAGCCCCCACCCCAGAGCCTGGTGAGGAGGCTGCAGCCGCCAGCCCTATGGGGCTGCCCTCTACACTGCTTCTACCCCACTCACAGCGTTCCCGACCACCCCATCTCCCAGCTCCTCAAGAAGCTCCAGTGTGCAGTGTACAGAGCGCTGTACCCCATCGTGAGCAAGGGCACCGCCCCCGGCTGCTGTTCCCTGCCCCCGGACGCCGATGGGCTGCTGGCTCCTGGAAGCCGGCGGCTCCGGCCTTCTCAGAGCCTCTACTGCATGCCTTCCCCCTCGGAGCCCAGCCCAGCCCCAAGGCCCCCAGATGGCCCTTGTGCCAGCCCACCCCGCCCCAGCAGCCCCGCAGGGCCTCCCTCACCCCAGCTGCTGGGCAAGGACAGCTCCTTCGAGGACCTAGAACAGTTCTTGGCTACTCCTGAGAGGAGGGGCTGGAGCCCTGGGGGGCGGCCTGAGCCCCAGACCCCAGGGGTGAGGAAGGAGCCTATGCTGGAGCAGCTGAAGGGCACGGTGCAGGACATACACGATGCCATCGGTGAGGCCCCAAGGCAGGTGGGCGGTTGGGGAGCTGCCTGTGACCCTGTCACCCCAGGGATGAGGGCTTACCAGGCCGCAGGGTTTCAAGGGGAGGGGAGGCAGGGCCAGGCAGAGCGCCCTCCCAAGGAACCCAGAAGCAACCTGCGGCAAGGCCCACCCCAGGAGGCTGTCTCTGCGGGTCGGGGCTGGAGGTCCCCCGCTGAGCCGGCTCTGCTCCCGGCAGACAGGCTGCTCTCGCTCACCCTCCTGGCTTTTGAAGGCCTAAACACGGCCGCCTCCAAGGACCGCTGCCTGGCCTGCATCGAGGAGCCGTTCTTCTCCCCACTGTGGCCCCTGCTGCTGGCCGTCTATAGGTGGGCCCCCGCCCCGCGAGGTCCACCTGGGTGCTTCCCGCCGCGGGCGCCTTCCCTTCCCACCCTCAGGTGTTTCGGGTTCACAGGCAGTGCCACGCCCACCATCCAGGATTCTGGGCGTGGCCAGCTCCCCCAACCCGGTCTCTGTCCGCCCCAGGGTCGGGGTCTCTGGGCTGCTGAACCTGGCCTCTCTCCACCCCAGGAGCGTTCACCGCCTGCGGGAGGCGGCCTTGAGCCGGAGCATGGAGCTGTACAGGAATGCGCCCCCGGCGGCCATCGGCGTCCCCACCAGGCTCCTCCCACAGGACCCCCAAGCTGCAGGAGCGGGTCCCTACCCCTACTGCGCCGCAGCCCAGGAGCTGGGGCTGTTGGTTCTGGAGAGCTGCCCCCAGAAGAAGCTGGAGTGCATTGGTGAGGGGATGGTTTGGGAAGGGAGAGCAGTGTCCCGTCCCACGGGGCTCCCTGAGTCCGAACCTCTGAGCCACAGCCTGGCCGTCTGGTGGGGAGGAGTCCCTTGGGACAGAAGCGATGCTCGTCCTCCCTGCCCGGTCCTGCACGGGGTGGGGGTGCGGCGGTGCCCAGGGCCGGTTTGGAACGCCGTCCCCACCCCCTCTCACGAAGCCTGGCTTCTGCGCCTCAGTTCGGGCCCTGCGGGTCATCTGTGCCTGTGCGGAGGATTACTACCGGGCCCGGGAGGCTGCACTGCAGCCTGGCATCGCCGCTATGTGAGTCCCAGAAGGGTGCGATTGTGAGGTGTGGGTGGGCCTGGGGTGGGGGCAGCGCCCTGAGCTTGTCTGTGGCTGTCTTCAGAGGCTCAGGAAAGCGGAAGCGCTTCGCCCTGCCCCAGCCTTGGGTGCTGGGGGTTCTGCCTTGCTTCTCCTTGAGGCCCTTTCCCACCAAAGACCCCTGGCTCCAGCCCTGCAGAGGACAGGGCCCTGCCCCTCTGTGTTCTGGTGGCATTCTCGAAGCCTGTGCCTCCCCTCTGTGTCACACTGTCTTACACTTGGGGGAGCTTCCTTAGTCCCTGCCCAGACTCCCGAGGCGGGTAGGGGCCTTCCCCACTGTGTCCTGCCTTAACTCACCTGGACGGGCCTAGAGCCGGCAGTCTCCTGCCCTGGTACTGGTGAACCCTCTGGACCTGCCAGGGCTCTGCCTCCTGCCACCCTGTGCCAGAGACCAGGGTCGCCCTGAAGGCATCTGTGCTTGCAGCCGAGTGGGCAGGCTGTGGCACCTACCTGTGCAGAGGCCTGGGGTTGCCTTCACCATTTTACCATCTGGCCTCCAAAAAAGTTGTTGCAGGTGAAAGGGTCCCAGAACTAAAAGTGTTTCAGAGCCCCCACACAAGCTCCCTCAGGATTTCTGAGGAGCCAGAGAGGGTGGTGAGGGTCCCTGCAGGTCTGTGGCTCCCAGGGAAGTGTGAACAGGAGTCCCTGGTCTGTGCCTTCATGCTTCTGGCAGAGAGCACTGACCTGTGGGGCCTTCACCGGGGTTTTGACCATCCCCCAGGGACTCCCTCCCTTACTGAGAGGCTTCCTGCATCAGGTCTGGGGTACCAGGCATGGCAAATGAGTGACCCTGATCCCAGGAGTGAACAGGCTGCCTGGGAACATGGGCCGCCCACTCCAGCAGCCTGTCCCTGGGCTCGGGCAAGTGCACAGGAAGGAGGAATGGTTCCAGCCCTGGGCTCTGCAGCACAGGGGCCCATTTGGGCTGGCTTCAGTGCTCCCTGGTGGTCTTCTGTCATGCTGATCCAAGCCCACCCCCCGTCCCCTGTGGCTGGCGGGTGGGAGGAGCACAGAGAGCAGCCAGCAAGCTCAAGGCTGATCCAGGGACTGAGCTGGAGCTTCAGGCTTTTGGGGACTAATCGGGCCCCCTTGCCTGGGTCCCTGGAGCCTTCTGGCTAGGTGTATGTCTCCCTAGCAGTGGTGCTGATGACCTGCTGCCCATCCTGTCCTTTGTGGCGCTGAAGAGTGGCCTCCCTCAGTTGGTGTCGGAGTGTGCAGCCCTGGAGGAGTTCATCCATGAGAGGTGGGGTCCTCGAGCCCATCCCTGCCCACCTCAGCACGCAGCCCAGAGGAGCCCCCGCCAGCCCCTGTGGGACCTCAACATTGAGGTTCTGCCCCGCAGCCCCTCCAGTGACAGGTGCCGGTGTCGCCTCCATGCAGGTACCTGATTGGAGAGGAGGGCTACTGCCTGACATCCCTGCAGAGTGCCCTGAGCTACGTGGAGCTGCTGCCCCGGCGGGCCCTGGGCAAGTAGTGGAGGACCGGCTGGCCAGGGACTGGCCAGGAGGCACCCTCATGGGGCAGCAGGCCAGCCGTGGAGGGGCTCTTGCCCCCGTGTGACATCGGCCCCCCAGGGCTCAAGAAGGCCCCTCTGCTCCTGGTAGGATGAACGTCCTGGTCGCTGACAGCTAGCACGAGGACTGAAGGGGCTGTGGGCCTGGCTGAGGGCAGCTCTGCTCCCCTACATTCCCGTGACGTTCGGAACCCCCTGAGCCAGGTTGTTGTCTGAGTCCAGAAGAGAGCTGATCGCCCCCACAGAGGCCCAAAGCCCAGGTGGGTTCAGATCGTGCTGTTTATTTATTGGACACTGACCACTCTGTCCTGGAGTCCCAAGTGTCCCCAGGACATCTGCCCATGTCTGGGACCTCTGAGCCACACTTTACCCTTGGCGGTGGGCATGGAAATCCTGAGACCCTCCACCGCCAATCCCCACCCCCACTCAGCCCCTTTGGGGTCGGTGCGAACCCTGGGTCAGCACCTGCCTGTAGCCCATCGCCTGCCCACAACTGTTACAGGCTCCTGGGCAGCCACTGACCCAACTGGAAATAAAAAGGTCACTGGCATCTCCCTCCACGTGGCTCATTTGCTTCTCACCATACTGGCCTGCCTGAGGCCTGAGTAGTACAGCCACGCCTGGCTGACCAGCAGGAACCAGACAGTCTCAGAGAGCCTGGAGGGGCTACTGCCAAACTCAGCCTGCCTCCCAGCCCTCTGCCTAGGGGTGGGGTCTTGCAGGGGCCATTCTCTCTAGCGTTAGACACACTCTGGGGGGCCTAGAGGGTTGGCAGGGTCAGAGGTCATCACTGGGCAGGACCTAAGCCTGGAGCACTTATCCTGAAGAATTCTCCGGAGTCAGCTTTGCTCTCCAGGTGGACAGCACTCCCAGGGGCCCCTGGAGAGCACAACACAGGTGGCCTGGACGCAGCCCCAGACAGCATCTGCCAGGGAAGGAGGTGGGCAGTTTGCCCCCCACAGCAGAGCCTCGGCCCCCACCACGGCAGAGGCCCATCATGAGAGGAGTGGGCAGGTCCCTAGGAAAGGCTCAGTTGGACTTGACTGTGCATCCTGTGTGCACAGTGTCCCAGGGCTCTGCAGGAGAACATGAGGAAAGTGAGGCAGGAGGAAGTGACTGCCTCCTCCTCCAGGCACACCTCCCAGAGCAGAGCTGGCTTTGAGCCCAGCAGGTTCACTCCAGAGGCCAGAGGGTACCAGTGGAGGTAACCTGAAGGGCAGGCACAGGCCCAGTGCACTGGGGCAGCTGCCTGTCTCGGGAGCCTTTGTGAGCAGGAGTAACCTGCCCACCAGCACCCCAAGAACAAACAAGCAGGCATCCACCCACTCACCCTGCCCTGCTCTCAGAACCTGGGGCCTCTGAATTCCTGCCCTTATCTCCCACCCCTGCCTTCTCCAGAGGAAAGCCCCCAGCCCCTGGACATGAGTCCCAGCCAGCTGTGAAGCCTGGAGAGGATGACATCCCTGGTCCAGGCCTTGGTGGGGACATCTCAAGGATGGGACTGTAAAGTCCCCATCACAGAGCAGGTGGAGATGAAGGTGGGTCTCAAGCTAGGCCTGACCGGGCGGGCCCCTGCTGGCCCTGAGACTGTCTCCTTCCCTTGATCAGACAGCTTTCCTGCTGGTGATTCTGGGCCAGTTCTTTAGCCTCTCCCCACCCGTGGCCCTCCATAGAACGAGTAAATGATGGATTCTTCACATAGAAAATCAACAAGAAAACAACAGGATCAACAAGATCAGATCAACAAGAAAACGGCAGGTCAAGAAGAAAATCAACATAGAAAATCAACAAGAAAACAACAGGATCACATAGAAAATCAACAAGAAAACAACAGGATCAACAAGAAAACAAGCAGATCAACAAGAAAACGGAAGGAGCTCCAGTTAGAAAAATAGCAAAGGCTGTGAACAGTCTGTCTTAAGAAGAAGAAATTTAAAAAGCTAATCAGCATAAGAAGTGTCTGAAATCATTTTAAAAATCAAGAAATGCAAAGTAAAACACAAGACAGGAAACCTAGGCATTGCACTGGTGAAGATAAGGTTGGAAAATCCAGAGGGCAGTGCTGCCTGGGAGACAGGGCCACACATGTGGTTGTGCAGCGTGCTGGGCCAAGGTAAGTATCAACTGACCCACCTACCTACTCCACTCCCGGTTGTAGCCCAAGGTCACAGGAGGCAGGGTGGCCTGCTGGGTGACAAGGCAGTCCACTTGGTGGCTTAAACACAGGACAGCCATTTGCTTTGCTCTTGAAACTCCCATTTTGGCAGGATTCAGTATGGAAGTCTCATCTCTGCCCCCCTGCAGCATCAACTAGGTCAGCTTTCAAGCTGGAGTGACACAAGGTCCAGGGGTTAGGGTCATCTGGAGACTTGCCTACACCTCTGCCATCAGCAAGGGCCTCAGGGCTGTGAGGACAGCCATGCGAGGCCCACGTCCATTTCCTGTAACTTAACTAGATGCCATAACAAAACAACACAAACTGGGGAGCACAAAACAATGGAAAGTTTACTCTCAAAGTCCTAAAGTCTTAAATCAGGGTGTCCACAGAGCCATGGGCCGGCAGAGTGCCAGACAGATTCCTTCCCCGCTTCAGTCCAGCTCTGGGGGCTCTTGTAGCCTCTGCCCGTGGCTGAAAGTCTCTGTGTCCATCGTATGCCTCCTCTCGAAGTGTGTAACCTTCCTGCTAGTAAAGACACTGTTCTGACTGGGCTTAGGGTCCACCTTCATCCAGTCTGACTTCGTCTTAACTTGATTATATAAGCTCACATTCCCTGGCTCTATGGAGTTTGAATTTTATCTAGCCCCTCATGCAGCTGCTGGCATCCCCCCAGCATGTGACTAGGTTCCAAGATCGAGCATCTCAAGACAACAAGGTGTTTCTGTGACCTAACCTAGGAATCCACACACTGTCATTTTCATTCTGTGTCCTCTATGGAAGGACAGTGCCAAGACCTACCCAGGTTCAACGGCCCCACCAAAACAGGGGCCTGCTCCCTGGAGCAGCACACAACAATCCAGAGCAAGCACCTGAAGCCACTGAGGGCTCGAGTGGAGCAGCAGAGCAGGACACGAAGCAGAACGCTGTCCACACATAGGCCTGCACACTGGCAACAATGTGCTCCAAGGGTGTGTCCACCACGTTCAGCGATCACCTTTGTGGGGGAGGGGCGCCGTGGGCAAGGCCATAGGCGATGCCACAGAGTGGCAGGCGCTGTGCACCCACCATAAACCACTATGAACTGAGGAGAGTAGTAAGCGCAGCTGTTCTTCCTTCACACAAGGATGCACTTGGAGGTGTGCAAAGTCAGATGTCCCTTCAGGGTTGATGCGAGCCCGGAGGGGGCTGTGAGTCAAGTAAACAGTAAGTGCAAGACTGGAACGTTCATTGGTGCTGGCAAAACACGGCTCGGCTCAGATTCCCTACTTGGTTATGATCTTTTTCTCAAAGTATAGAAATCTTTTCCCCAGTCAGGTTCCACTTGGCCTGGAGAGGTTAGGGTCCCAGAAATCGCGGAGCCTTGCCTGCCCAAGGAGCGAACACATCCCTTCTCCACACAGTCTTAACGGTGAGTTAGGCAGGAAAACCAGAATAAGGAAATTGGAAGCTGTGGCCCATCTGGGCCTGGATGCCTGGAATCTCTGACCGAGTCAAAGAGGCCCACGTTGCTGTCCTGTTTTTTCTTCTGGGAGGCGCGCACGAGGAGCTTCCCTGCCCACGAATGGAGCCCGGGGCCCCCAGCAGCGGAAGCGCGGAGTCACCAAATGGACCACCGGGTTGCTGTTTTAAATCACACGGAAACGCACGTCTGGCGCCCACCTTGAGCGCCGGCCCCGCCTAGCCAGAGGGCGACTCCGCTCTCTTTCCCGGGTCTGGTCATCCCCGTTAGGCGACGAGGAGGGTCCCGCCCCCTCGCGGTAGCCCCGCCCTCAAGATTCAGCCCGGGACCCCGACGTGCCCACTCGGAACACCGGTACCTGCTTCCCTGGAGGCCTAGCGTTCCCAAGGGACCAGCTCTGGTGGTCTGCCCCCGCGGCAGGAGAGCGCCCCTTGCCAGCCTGGGTAGGAGCGCCTGCTGTGCACCCCTCATGGGCAGTCCAGGTGCGTTGCATTTGTGCACCCCGGCCCCGACCAGGCCCCGCCCCCACAGAGACTCCGCCCAGAACGTCCGGGCCAAAACCGAGGGGCGGAGCCGTCCCCGGCGGAAGCGCGCTGCTGCCTGCTGAGAAGCCCGAACGGAGCGGCGGGCGCTCGGTGTCTCTGGGGGCAGAGAGGTAGGGCGGCGGGCTGCTGAGCAAAAGCGGATTTCTGCTTGGGAAGGGAGACTCAGCTGGCGCAAGTCTCCAGGGAACAGGGTACTGTGGACACCAGGGGCGCTCAGTTGGGGGTGGGGGGGGTACTGTGGACTCAGGCGGGGACTCTGGAGGAGCGAGGCGCGCAGGGAGGGGCCTCTGGGTGCTGACACCCTACATCTGCCCGCCAGCATGGGTAGTAGCTCACTGTCCGAGGACTACCGCCTGTGCCTGGAGCGGGAACTGCGGCGCGGCCGCGCGGGCGTGTGCGGAGATCCGTCGCTGCGGGCAGTGCTCTGGCACATCCTCGTGGAAGACTTCGACCTGCACGGGGCGCTGCAGGATGACGCGCTGGCACTGCTCACCGACGGCCTGTGGGGGCGCGCCGACCTGGCCCCCGCGCTGCGCGGCCTGGCCCGTGCCTTCGAGCTGCTGGAGTTGGCCGCCGTGCACCTGTACCTGCTGCCGTGGAGAAAGGAGTTCACCACCATCAAGGTAGGGCGCCGGGCCGCGTGGAGGTTCCCTGCCCCGGGTACTGGGTGCTGGGCATCGCCCGGACAGAGGCTACCGTTGGGATGAGGGACTGCAGATGTCCACAAAGCCAGATTGGTTTCAGAGGGCTCAGTGTGCCAGTGTCCTGGGCGTGGCCGAGGTTTCCCTTGGTACTCCTAGGGCTGAGAACACCTGTCTGGGTACCTGCCTTCTCAGGGGATCCTGCCTCTTAAAGCTTGTATCGCTGCGTGAAGAGCGGCCTTGTGGTCTGTTACCATAGAAATCCTAGGACAAGTGCATGGGAAGGACTCGGCATTCCGTGATCACCCTAATCCCTCCAGGATGTGGGCTGATCCCTTTTGTAGAGGAGGACATGGGGTAGCTGTATCTCCTATAAAGTAAGCAGGGGCTGGGGGGTACCCCTGCATGCCCTAGGGGAGCTGGCCTAGACAAGAACCTAGCTCACCCCCCAGCCTGGGTAGAGGCTGTGCCCAGGGGCCTGGCCCCTCCAGGTGAGCTGCGGGCTGGCAGGAGGGGGCAGGCAGGCTGCTTTGTGCTCTGAGATAATTCAGAAGAGTGGGAAGATAATGACGTCACTGGGCACGTGGGCGGCTGCCTCCGCTGGTTGTCATGGCAACAGTAGCCTCTCTCAGGGACAGTGAGCTCTGGGGCCCACCGCTCCACGGGGACATCTGCTAGGGCTTTCATTCATCCATTCAGACGAGAGGGCAGGATCCAGCCCCACAGGGGCCAGGAGCAGAATGGGCAGGCCTGATCTTGAGAGGCTAACTGGCTTCAGTGTTGAACAGACCTATATGGGATCTGCTGCTGCTTTCCTCTGGCTATGGCTTGGGGCAAGAATCCGTTTCTTCCTCTGGGAAGCATACACAAGAATAGGCCAGCATAAGGTCCATTGTTGAGGGGTGAAGGTACAGCCCTGGGTACAATCTTACACACAGTAGCCCCCCTATGTGTGGCTCTAAGCAGAGCACTCACGGGTTCCCAGAGTCATAGACTGGGAGACACAAGATCACCACCCTAGGAAACTTTTAGTTCCTCTGCAGTCTGGAGCCTCCAAAACCTACACATTCCATCCATGTGGTAGAAAGCTACACAGTCTTCTGTTCTAATGGAGAAAGCTCTCAGAAACTGAAAAAGTAGAGCTCAGAATAAAGTGTTTAGGTGGCTACCTGCTCAGGAAAGTAGAAAAACACCTGGTTTTGTGTTTGCCTAACTAGACACTCAGCAGGTACACACACAGTAAACTAACAAGAGGAGCAAACCCCTACAGGTGACAGGAGGTAGAAGGGACTCATAGGGCCATGAGATTTCTCAGCACAGGGGCTCTTTAGTTTGTTCTATGATGCAGGTGAAATGTATTAGACTTTTAAAAGATTGTGATGCCTAGGCCTGCCTCAGCCAACATTAGAACCTCAGGGATGACCTGAACATCTGTTTTTTTCTTTTTTTGGCTGCACGGCTTGCGGGATACCAGTTTCTCAACCAGGGACTGAACCTAGTAGAGGGAGTAGAGGAGGACATGAGATGGATGTATCGCCTATGAATTAGGCAGGGGCTGGGGGTACTCCTGCATGCCCTAGGGGAGCTGGCCTAGACAAAAACCTAGCTCACGCCCCCAGCCTGGGTAGAGGCTGTGTCCAGGGCTGCACCACCCGGAAGTGAGCTCATCGGGTCTGCAGGGGAGGGGGCGGGGGGGGGGCTGCCACCAACCGGCCCCCTCTCTTGCAGACGTTCTCTGGGGGCTACGTGCACGTGCTAAAGGGCGCACTCTCGGAGGACCTCCTCATCCAGAGCTTCCAGAAGATGGGCTACGTGCGCAGGGACGCCCACCGCCTCATGGTGGCTGCCCTGCCTCCCGCCCGCCAGCTGGTGCAAGTGGCCCTGGGCTGCTTCGCCCTGCGGCTGGAGTGCGAGATCCTGGGTGAGGTGCTGGCACAGTTGGGCACCAGCGTGCTGCCAGCCGAGGAGCTGCTGCAGGCGCGGCGGTCCAGCGTGGACGTGGCCTCCTGTGTGGCCTGGCTGCAGCAGCGACTGGCCCGTGAGGAAGAACAGCCACCCCTGCCCTGCCGTGGCTCCCCCACCGGGTGCCAGGCCCGGCTGGACCTGTACCGGGATGTGCAGGAGGACGAGGGCTCAGATGAGGCCAGCCTGTATGGGGGGCCCTCGCCTGGCCCCGACTCACCTGCCTCAGAACTGGCCTGCCGGCCTCGGTTCTGGGAGCAGAGTGCCAGACTGTGGGGGGCGGGGGGCGGGCCATGGGAGCCAGCTGAGGCCAGCAGCCCCACCTCCGGGGCCTCAGAAGAGGAGGAGCCCCAGCCTGAAGCCTTCTCCTTCCTCTCACTGCGTAGAGAGCTGCTTAGTCGGCCTGGGGACCTGGCCCCTCCCCACACCCCCAGGAGCCCTGAGCAGGCCAGTCCCCCACCTGTCCCCGAGCCTCCCGGCTACCAGATGCACACTTGCCTGGCCCCAGGAGCCCTGCCCGCCCTCTGCTGTGACACGTGTCGCCAGCTGCACGCCGCCCACTGTGCTGCCCTTCCCAGCTGTCACCCTGGCCACAGCCTGCGCACCCTGCGTGGGAACAGCCAGCGGCGTCTGTGGCTGCAGCGAGCCCAGGTGGACGCCCTGCTCTATGACAGCCCCGCAGCTGGGCCCTAGACCCTGCTGGCCCCAGGTCAAGGGCTCTCCAGAGAAACTCCGTGGTGCTTTTCTGGGGCTTGTCCCGCCTCAGGCCCCGCCCACTGGCCACCCTGCTCTTCCTGCCGAGTGGAGTGTCTGCCCTACCAGGTGAGGTGGGGACTCACCCTCCATGGACAGCTCCCCACTGGTCGCACACCCCCCACTCTGGAAGGCAGGGTGGGAGACCTCAAAGGCTGCCCACCCCAGATCCAGTGGCAACTGCGCAGATGCCAGCATTCATCCCCAGCTCACTGGGCTGGGGGTGCTCTGCCCACCAGGACTCCTGGGGCAGGTGCCAGTCTTCTGTGTGGCCTCTGCTCAATGGTGCCCCCACCCCAGGCCGTCTGCCCCCCTCCCCCACACCTGTCACATCACACAAATCACAACCTCCAAGTACATTAAAGGACACTGGCTCTAACCACCTCTGAGGAAAGCATTTATCTCTCGGACCACCCCCATTCCCCATGGGCCTCAGAGTGGGGGAGTGGACACAGGGCACAGCCTAAGGCTCTCACTCTAGGGGTCTCAGAGCAGCTCAGACTCAATCCACATCTCCATCCCTCCTCCCCTCTCCAAGTCTGCCAGCCCCACCACGGGGGGGTTGCCGTGGCCTCTCCATTCCAGGCAGATCCTGGGGATCAACTGGGGACAGAAGTGACCATACAAGGTCTGAGGGCTGCTTGACCCAAGCCAGCAACACCCGCTGAGACGGGCTCAGCCAGATTTCCTCCTGGGAACCGAGGGTCTGAGGCCTGGCCACAGGTGGGACCCAGTCCAGCCACGATGTGGCGTCACAGCCCTGTGGGCCGGCCTCTGGGTGGCTGGGTCCTCAGAGTGTACCACTGGCATCACCCACAAGGTCCACACTCTGCTGTCCCAGGGCAGAGGTGGGCCGGGGCACAGGAAGCGACGTGCTCAGCTGGAGTGCCTCCACCCGTCAGGGTCTGCAGCGCCGGCTCTGGCTCTCAGTGCCTAAGGACGTGGCTGGGGCGGCACGCTTGTTACGGTGGTGGGGGAAGGTGGGCATGAGCTCCGGCTCGCAGGCTGGGGGTGGGGGGAACGGACTGCATCAGCCCTGAGTGAAGGAGGGGCCCCACACCACCCTCTGCTCACCTCCTGAGCCTCCCTATGTGGCCCAAAACAGCCCCTACCCGCCTGGGCCCCACCACCCACCTGCCTTAACCCCCACCCTACACATAGAGACCCCCGGCAGTGCCAGCAGGGAAGACTCACGCAGGGGCTTCTCCTTGAAGTAGGAGCTCTCCAGGCAGTCGCCGGCTGTCGCCCTGGAGAGGAGACCTCACTGTTTATGGGGCTTAGGCCCAGCCAGGCTCGTCTCCCACACAGCTGCCCCACAGAGCCCCCCCGGTTCCCTTCCTCACAACAGAAAGTTGGGTAAACCGACAGAACCCCGCCAAGGCCGGCCTGACTCATGCACGTGTTGGGCCCTCTCAGCACCTTTTCTTAGGGTCGTACATGAAGAGGAGGTTCATCAGGCGCAGGCCAGCCTCCGAGAGCCATGGGAACTTATGCTTCAGGTTGTTGTAGGGCTGCTTCCGCAGGCTGTACTGGCTGGCCAGCGGCAGCTGAGAGAAGCCCTGTGGGGAGGGGCCAGTAAAGGCCGGTGGCCAGCAGGGGCAGGAGGGAGGAGGGCGGGGCTGGCACTCACCGGCCAGATGTTCTCACTGGGGGTCCCCAGCAGCTGCACAATCAGGTCCACCTGGTGGATCTCGGAAGTGCCAGGGAGAAGGGGCTTATGGGCCAGCAGCTCAGCCAGGATGCAGCCCACCGCCCTGCAGAGGAGTGTGGGGTCTCCTCTCAGCTCCTTGGCTCCGCCTGGACCAGTCCCCCAGCTGCTGGGGACGGAGGCTGGGGGCAGAGCTGGGAGGTGGTCATAATGGGATGATGAATGGGGTCTCCAGCTGAGCCACGTGACCTGGTCTCAGCATGCCTCTTATGGCCACGAGGGCAGGTCCGCAGTGATGGGGCTGTCTCCCTCTGCCTCTCAGGACCCCAGGCATAGGCCCATCTTCCTGGGAGCTGATGAGACCCCAGCCCCACAGCTACCCGCACCCCACCCCCAGGTCCCACAAGACCACCCCACCATCTGAGAGGACTGGGAGCAGCATCCACCTCACCACATGTCGATGCTGGTGGTCTGCGTGGTGGTTCCCAGCAACAGTTCAGGGGCTCGGTACCTGCGAACAGAAGCCCCTGCTTTGCATCTGGCAGTTCCTCTCCTCCTGGCAGTTCCTCTCCAGCCTGGCCTCCAAAGGGCACCCACCGGCCACCACCCTGCCTGAGAGCCAGAGACGGCCTGGGATGAGGGAGCATAAACCCCAGCTAAGGCTGTCTCTTCCATGAAAGCTCGACAAACATACTGCTATCACTGGATGACCCCTGAGTGCTGCAGTGTCCTAGGCTGGCCTTTCTACATGAGTCGGGCCGAGTGACACACAGCAGAACGCAGCCTGCCCTGAACCACACCCTGTTTTGCTTCAAAATGTCAAGTGAGAACTGCAGAAACCTGCGCTGTCCCCATGCTCCAGTGGTGAAGCCACCTCCCCTCTGAGCAACTCAGAGCCAGCTGGGGGCGGGGCTGCCTCAGGACAGAACAGCACCCCATCTGGATGGGCAGGTCCCTGCCCGTGACAGCACTGCTCTTTCTTGGCAGCTGAAAGACCTCCAAGATGCTCTGGCCACTTCAGCATGACCCACCCACACCTGCCCAAACTTCCCCTGGTCTCCAGGGACTTACCAGAGTGTGACCACCTTGGGAGTCATTGGTTTCACTGGGATGCCATAGGCCCGAGCCAAACCAAAATCCGCTGAGATGGAGGCAGAGGGATGGGAGGGAGAGTGTCACCCAGGGAAGGCTGACCACTGCCACCTCGAGCCAGTGTGTAGTGTGCAGGGAGCTTCCGGAGACCAGCCTGCCACCCCAGTGCAGGGGCGCTCACGGACCCCATCATAGAGGCAGCACCTGCACCCACCTGTCTTTACGCAGCCCTTATCCGTCATAAGCAAGTTAGAGACCTTCAGATCCCTATGACAGAAAGAGAACACCAGTGGTTCCCAGAAACCCACGTGCAGGAACGAGGCTGTCACCGCTGCAGCAACACTCAGAACGCTTCCCCACACATCTCATCCTGTTTGCACTTTTTAGGAGGAGCACAGGTAATGCAAGGCCATTCGGTAGCTGGAAACAGCAGAGAGCGCTCAGTGACTTCCAGAGAGGTGGAGTCCTGCCCCTGATCCCCCCAGGGCCGCACGAGCCTCCCTGGAGTACAGGTCCCTCCCGGGCCATCTGCCTGGCAGAGGGGAAAACAGGTACTATCCGGTCCCGCCCTCCCCCGGGACCAGTTACTGGAACTCCACTGCCTTGAGGCTGCTTTACTCCCCTGCAGGTTGGTGCTGAGTCAGTCTGGCGGTCACCCCGCCCACATGCCACAAGCCCCACCCACCTGTGGATGATGAAGTTCCGGTGCAGGTACTGGAGGCCCCGGAGCACCTGCAGCACGATGCACTTGACCTGCAGAAGGCCAGGAGGCCTGCTTTTGGCACAATGTGCCTAACAAGGGATTGGGAAGCCCCCCACCACAGTCCCCCCCCACCCCCGGCCACCCCAGCCCCTGCCTCCAACCTGGGCCTCAGAGAAGGGTGTTGGCATGTTCTCCAGAAGGCTGGCCAGGTCCTGCTCACAGTAACCCATCACCAGGAAGATGCTAAAGTAAGAGGGAGAAACGCAAGCCACCTCCCACCTCCTCCCAGGTGAGCCAAGGGACCCTCCTGGGCAGCAAGAAGGGAAGCAGGGAGGGGGCTGGGCAGGGCCTAACGTGGGGGCAGCAAGCAGACAGCTCACCTCTCCAGGTGGTTCCCCACAACCACCTCCTTCAGCTCCACAATGTTGGGGTGGCGGAGGCGAAGCAGCAGTGTGATCTCTCGAAGACTGCTGATGGGGACCCCTGCAACCAGGCTGGCCTTGGTGACCCCACTTCTGCAGCTGGACCAAGCTCAGTGACCCCACCCCTGCAGACAGGGACCCCTGACAGCCAGCTGCCTCAGTGACTCCGAGCCCTACCCAGCAGAACTCTGCCTGCTACCTCAAGGAGAGGCAAGGCTATCCAAACCAGCACCTTTAACCCTCTCCTCCTCCATCAAACACAAGCAGCTCTCTGTACTGACCACTGTGTATGGCAGCCAGCCCCCAGTGAGCACAGCACAGCCCTGCCCGCACAGGCCGCCAAGGGGCGGTCAGCAGGGGTGTGAGCAGCACACAGGGGCTACCTGCCCAGTCTTCAGTGGGAAAGCCCTGGGGAGGGTGACGCTGAGCTGAGACAGACGAGGAGGCAGAGTCAGCCAGCAGGAGGGAGAGGACAGATGAAGGGGATGAACTGCACACGGCTCAGGGGAGCTGAGGCTAGGGAGGAGGGATGGTGAGCTGGAGAAGTCCAGGGGAGACCGGCAGGGCCAGACTCTAGCCCCCTAGAGACCAGCCTCCTTTGACCATCATGCATGCACCACTCAGGGAGCTCAGGCAACTTGCATCTTCCTATCCCCTCCCACTTGAGTGCAAGTCGTGCAGCGGCCCCTCCCAGCTCACCATCCTTCTCCTTGTCCATCCGCACTTTCTTCAGGGCGACAATCTCATCCGTGTGGGTATCCCGGGCCCGATCTGGAAGGGAAGTGCCTCCACAGTAGGATCCAGGCCCACCCCCTGCCCTCCTGCCACCTGGGGGCACCCTTGCTCTTCTTCCTTGACTGCTGGTACCCTGTGCAAGCAATAGTCCAAGGCTGGGAGACAGGTGCTCCCTGGGGTGTCCCCTGGTTTGAGCAGATAGCAGGCCCTGGGCTAGAAGAGTCTCCCTGAACATTTCCTTCTTAGAGCTGGAGTGCAGACCACTGCTTTGTGTTCTGTGGTTTCTGTGTTCTAACAGCAAATAATGTCCTTGTCGTGACAAAAGCAGCCTTATCTTTTTGAAGCTGCTCCCCAGAGCACTGTGGGGATTTGTGCAGCTTCCACACCTGTGGCACGGTGATGCACACCGACGTCCCAGTGGCTTTGGCTGCACCTCTGGCCACTGTCCACGGTGCTACACTTGATGGTGTGATAGTGCCCTCCACTCACAGGGACACATGAACAACCTGATGCTTCCATTCACTGAGTCATGGTATGAAATCGACAGCAATTATACCAAGGATTTGTTTTTTTTTTTTTGTTTTTGTTTTTTTTTTTTTTATTTGTTTTTTTATACCAAGGATTAAAGGTCACCAGCACTCTCCTTCCAGCCCTGATACAGTTGCTGCCAGGACAGTCCCTGGGTCCCAGGCCTGCCACTTTAGCCACTCACATACAATGCCGTAGGTGCCTTCCCCAATGCGATTCAGCTTCTCAAACTCCTTCACGCTCCGGCACCGTCCCAGCTGAAAGAGAGAGGTGCTGGCAGTGAAGGGATCTGGCAGCTAAGGGAACCAGAGATGGATACTGACACTTAAGCTGTTCCAAAGAGCCAGCACCTGTCCTGGGCACCAAACAAAGGGGTGACCACACACTTGGGTTTGCAGTTGAGAAAATGGGGTGATGATACTGGCCAGACACTTTGAAAGTGAAATCAAAGTCAGTCCAACCACTCCCTTTCAATCCCATGGTCCAGATGTGTGCTGCCTAAAAAGAGTAACTACTAGCCACATTTGGTTAAAATTGACTAAAATGAAACTAAAAGTTCATTTCTTCAGCTGCATGAACCATGTGAAGTGCTCAATGGCCCCAAGCAGTTCATAGTGACCACAGTGGACAATTCAGAAGACAGAACATTTCCATCATCACAGAAAGTCCACTTGAGCAGCAATGGTCTAAACTATGCTCTAGGCAATTCCCTGGTGGTCCGGTGGTTAGAACTCTGCACTCTCAATGCCGAGGGTGAGAGTTGATCCCAGATCAGGGATCTGAAATCCCACAGGCTGAGCAGTGTGACCATAAATAAATAAATAAACAAAGCTCTGGACATGAAAAAGCTTGAAGACCTTCACAAAGCATATACCAAACACAGTGGCAGACACTGTCTCCAACATCCATACGTTACTTCTTCCTCTGTGTTATGAAACAATGCTGGGAGAACATGGCAACTCAGATGGTGGCCTGAGTTCCCAGCCTCCCTTGCAGCTAGGTGTAACCATGTGACTAAATTCTGGCCAGTGCGATGTGCACAGAGGGACAAGCACAACTTCGTGATCAAAGAAAGCTGGTTGCCCTTCACTCCTTCTGCCTCCTGAGGCAGGCTGGGATTTGGTGGAGCAAAAACAGACAACCTGAGTGCCTGGCACACCTGTGTGATGTTAGGGGCACCAGAAATAAAAGTCCTGTCCTTAAAGCACTGTACTTTGGGGTCTCCAAGTTCTAGCAGAGCCTGTACCCTAATACACCTTCATCTGTAGCACTTCCCTGTGGGTCGCACATGTGTCAAGTTTCAGGTTCTAAACTGCCCCTCTCTGGACTCTCTCTCTGCCTCTATTTACCTTGCCCTCCATCTTGGGAAACCAAGTCAGGGTCACCTGGCCCCGAATGAACCCCTTCCCTCATCCCATCCCAACCTAATTGCTTCCCTCTTTCCCTCTCTCTCTCTGCGGAACCCCTGGTGCTTCCCGTACACACTGCATTTCGCGGGATTTTGCTCCTGCTGCTCCCTAGGTCTAGCAAGCCCCACCTGCCTCCTCATCTCTGCATCCAAAACCCAGTCACACATACCCGCCCAGCAGAAATGCTGCTCCTTCTCAAAACTGCTTCCTGAGCCCCAGCCGAAAACATTTCTTTCTCTGCAAGATCCCCTGACACTTGGGTTTTGCGGCACTTCCTATTGCGCACTTTGCACTGTCCTCCTCTGGGTATGCCTTAACTGAGAGCAGTTGCTGCGTTTCAGTGGACAACGCCGGGGGGACGGCTCAAGGCTGGCTCCTGCGCTCACTCAGTCTGTTACCGTTCTTACTGGACACGGACGCGGCCTCGCACAGCACCAGCAAGTAGTCAAAACAACCCGCCACCAGAGATCACACCTGCCCCTGCACGAGCCGTCTACCTTAGTAAAACCACTCGAAGCTACACCCTTCTCACCTCTACGAAGGGTCCTCGAAAGGACTACGTGACAGTGAGACGGAGAGGCCCCGCGCGGAGCAAGGCGCAGGCGGAGCTGCCGGGTCACAGACGGGGCCCCGCCCAGTGCACCCACAGGCTGGTAGGAGACACGCCTCAAACACTTCCCACGACTATTCTCCCCTGACACGAGGCGCCCGTCCCGGACGCAAAACTAAGAAACGCCCGCTCTGCAGCGCGCCTTGACGAGGAGGCCAGCGACCTGAGAGCCGGCCAGTCCCTGGCGCGGTCGCGACCCCCGAGGACCGCTGGGGTTGCCGTTCCCGCTGCTGCCGGAAACCTGGCGCTTTAGCGCGACGCTGAGGGCCCTAGTACGTTTCAGCCCCGCCCTGCCGCTAGCGAGGACAGAGCTACCAAAGCAGGCCCTCTTCGTACCCTGTGCTCCGGAGGCACCGTGAAGAAGCCTTCCTTACGGACACACTTCAGACGGATTTGCTCCGGCTCTGGTTCCCCCATGCCGAAAGCAGCCCCTCGAGCTTCCCATCTGCGCAGGCGCAGACTAGGGTTCCTGGGCGCAGGCGCACTGTCTACTTCCGGGCGTCCCCTCCTTAGCAACAGTTACCAAGGAAATCTCCCCTAGATCCCAGAGAACCTCAGTTTCTACGAAGCGCTCAGACTACCAAGATTCTAGCTTTATTTTAGTTTCAAGTACGGTGGCTCAGACCGTAAAGAATCTGCCTGCCATGCAGGAGACCCTGGTTTGGTCCCTGGGTTGGGAAGATCCCCTGGAGAAGGATATGGCAACCCGCTCCAGTATTCTTGCCTGGAGAATTCTATGGACAGAGGAGCTTGACAGGCTACAATCTAAGCAGTCCATGGGGTCGCAAAGAGTTGGACACTACTGAGCCACACACACACACACACACACACACACACATACACACGCACGGGACTGCGCCGGCGCGCTGGGTAATGGCCACAGGCTACAATCTATGCAGTCCATGGGGTCGCAAAGAGTCGGACACGACTGAGCGACACACACACACACACACACACACAATGGCCACAGGCTACAATCTATGCAGTCCATGGGGTCGCAAAGAGTCGGACACGACTGAGCGACACACACACGCACACACACACACACACAGACACACACACACACACACACACACACACACACACACACAGAGGCACGGGACTGCGCCGGCGCGCTGGGTAATGGCCACCGGAGGAGGAGGAGGAGGTCTAGGGGGTTGCAATGGGTCCCGGGGGTGCGGGGGGGGAGGGGGCTGGAGGGGGCGGGAATCTATGGTGTCCTCCGGCAGTGGGAGCTGTGCTTTAGAGCTCTCCCTTGGAGCACTAGAGTACCAACCCGGAGCCACGAAGGGAGAGGCTTGGCAGAGCCAGGGGGATTGAGTAGAGGGAGCGTCTGAGAGATGTGGAAAGAACTGACAGGACGCGGCGACGGACGGACTTGGGGACCAATGGGTCCCCTAACACAGCCTTGCTGAGCACCCACTACGTGCTTGCCCATGTCCTAGTCTGCCCTAGGGCACCTTACATTCTCACTGGAAGGAAGCAGTAAACAGGTAAGTCATGTACACGGTATGCTCAGGAGGAACTACACTGTAAATGCTAAAATACTACTAATGTAAGTGAAGGACATTTGATAATTATGAAAGGAAATAATGAGTCAAAATGATTTAAACTAGTTACCACATTCACTTCGTTCTGGTTGTTTTTTAATTCTAATAAGCTAAATTTATAGCTAATAATGAGATTAGAATTAATGCCAGAGTAAACATAGCTTTAGAGGCTTCCCAGGTGGCTCAGTGGATGTGCCAATGCAGGGATGCAGGTTCGATTCCTGGGTTGGGAAGATCCCTGGAGAAGGAGATGGCAACCCACCCCAGTATTCTTGCCTGGGAAATCCCATGCACAGAAGAACTTGATGGGCTACAGTTCTTGGGGTCACAAAAGAGTCAGACACAACTAAACAAGTTTTTGGATTATTTGCTTGAGATGCTTAGGGCAGGGGTAGGAGGGCAATTTCTAGGTCAAATGATAGAAATGCAACAGCTACTAGAAATTTTATGGAGAAGTATGCTGACCCTCTGTGATCCAATCCACCTTCGTATGGGCTTGACCTTTCTGTATATTTAGTAGTGGCAGTCAGACTGCACAAATAAACGTAAATAAATACAAACAAGTATATTGACAATGTGTTAGTAAACAGTGTCAATATGAGATGTCTGTTTTACTGCTTATATCAAAACTCATTGACTGGAAGTCACTTGTACTATTTACTACTAAAAAGATATGATCCTCCTCAACAAAGACAGAGACCCCCTGTATGCAGCCTGCTGATCATTCCAGGAATGAAGAAAGCTGACACACACTGTCTCCAGACTAAACATGTGAGCTTAGACAGGGCAGGACACTCTCCAGCCAACCCGGAGAAGTGTGAGCTCTGACCTGAGGGCTGCTGATGAGGATGGGACATCTGAGGCTGTGAGTCCCCAAATGGCCCCTCCCCACCGAAAGCCCTCAAACACAGCCAGAAAGAGGGGAAGTTGTCAGCTCAACTCACCTTCACCCCGGGGTGGCTCTGACAGAGCCAGCGTTCCAAGTGCTGGGGCTGCGTCCACATTCTCCACATCACGTGGTACTCAATCTAAGAGCCCTTCTCTGTTCTGGGTCCTGACACCTCAGAGTCCCACCTTTGGTTCAGGGGTGGCTACACCTCCTTCACTCCCACTGCTGGGTGCTTGTGCCATGCCCCTTTGGTCCTGAACAGGAAGCGTGCACTTCAGAACTGCAAGAGATGCTGCCTGCTACCTCTCCATCGAGATGTTCAGGCAGCCAGTTCCAGCAGGGCTAATCTCATGATCACCCCACATTCACCCTCGGAGCCAGAGTCGCTCTTGCTCTCTGCCAAGCTGCCTGCCAGTCTCGAAGAGCTGGGGGACCCTTGCTGACTGAAGGGGCACCCGCAGATCTCCACAGGATGGGGTGGCCCTTCTGCCATCACCACCAAGACACTGCACAGGGAGGGACCACGGCTGCTGGGGTGCCTGTTTATTCTGTGGTCTGTATGCTATAGGCGTCTACTGTGCTGGGGTTTCTGTGTCGGGAGTAGGGGCCCTGCTCAGCCCGTTCCCGAATGGTTCTCTGCTCCTGCATGCCCGTGGAGCCATAGCTGATCACAGTCTCTTTTGAGGGTGTGGTGATGATGATCTGTGGGATGGCAAACCTCTTCTTTTCTGGATTTACATCAGGTTTCTCTAGAAGGAAGAAAACATCCAAGCATTTCATAAGTCTGTGGGGGAAAAAATAAACTAAAACAGACGATGTCTGTGTTAGGGCCACAGCAAAACAATTAGGTTTGTGGCTCAGGAAAAGAAATGAGCGAGGTTGAAAGCAGTCAGAACCCTAGGTGAACATTCCAAAGTTTAAACCAAGCAACAACTCAGACACGCAGGTGGTGAATCCTGGAGGCATCCCCTCCATGAGGAGAACAGGAGAGGCACCCCCACCATCCTGTGGAGAGCCTGAGCTATGGGGCAGCCCAGAGATGGATGCGGGAGAGATACCTGGAAGAGGCAGGGTCTGCCCCACCGGTGAGTGTTCAGACACAGTTCCCACAGGATTCTAAATGGAGTGGAAGCTCTCCGTACAGAACAACATCAGTGGGGGTGCTATAGAGCTGGGGGCCACAGCATTTCCTCAAGCTCCTTACAATCTCCAGGAATGCACAGGACATGTGAACCACTACCAAATGCTACAAGCTTAAATGCAGAAGCTCCTCACTGCTTCCACCGTTCACCTCCTGGCTTCTTCCTGGAGGTCACCAGTTCAGGGCTCCTCCACTTGGGCCTCTGTTCAGCCCTACAAAGAGGTCTTTGTGTCCCGTGTGCACACATGTGTCCTGAACAGAATTAGAAGACATCGTCACCTGCTTGTTCCTCACTTAACACCTCAGGAACTCAGCCACCCAGAGGAGCAGCAGCAGTCCATTCTGTGCCGGACATTGCTCTGAGCCCTGGAGTAGTGACCCAGGTGGGTCCTTTTAACACCTACGTTTTACAAGAGGAACTGAGGCACAGAGCAGCGCTGTCACCTGCCCAGGGCTGGCAGCCAAGGAAGATGCTACTGCCCTGACATCCAGTGCCACACGCACGGCTTCCATGGTTCTAACCACAGCCTAGGGGCCCACACCTGCACTCGGCTCAAGAGTATCCTTTCTTCTTTTTATCACAAGTCAATGTGCATTTCATCGTATTTTGAATTAAAATTAAAATCATTTCTTCATATTGATTTACACAAGCTTTTTTACAATATTGTGGTTTAGTTGCTAAGTCATGTCCAACTCTTGCAATGCCTTGGACTGTAGCCCGCCAGGCTCCTCTGTCCATGAGATTCTCCAGGCAAGAATACTGGAGTGGGTATTTTTGCTTTTCCAGGGTATCTTCCCAACCCAGGAATTGAATTTGCCTTGCACTGCAGGCAGATTCTTTACCAACTGAGCTATGTTGTATATTAAGACTACTTAAAAATATTTACTTAAAAAACATTTCACTTAAAAATAATCCACGCTGGTTAAAAGCTACATATGAAATGCTGCTTCTTGCAGACACTTCACACACACTTGCTGCTGGAACCACACACTGAGTCTTGCAGTGACCACACCCTCCCCGGCTGAGCACAGGCAAGCCTGGAGTTCACTGTGAGGACCATCATGCTATAACAGCTCCCTTTGATGAATATAACTTAGCTTAGTTCCAATTTCCCTGTTTAAACTATGCTGCAATGAACATTCCTGCATTTATGTACTTACAAACTTTTGGAGGTTTACCTGTCAGGTAAGTTACTAGGAAAAGGTTGGCAAATATTGTCAAATTGCTTTCCGTAAAGGTTATATTAATTTGTATTTTCACTAAGAGATTATCACCAGGGACATTTCTCCACATGCTCCTGCTTCTTTCGTTTTTCTAAACCTTTTCCAAGGCTACAGTGACAGTGGAAGTGCTGACTCCGCCCCCACTGGTCACCAGCCAGCTGCCCTGAGCTTCCCCTCCAGCCCACGCAGGGAGGCTGGGCATCTCTTCACTTGATCATGGGCCTGCCCTCTATCTTCCTGTGAATGAATGTCATTCTGCATTTTCTACTTTTACCTTTTTTTGGTGTGTGAGCTTTTTTTATATTTGGGAAACTCGCCGTTACTGATTTATTAAATATATTACAGATAGCTCCTGGCTGTTTATTATAGCTTCCTTCTGCAACAGATTCATCCATCTGTTCCTTAATGGCTTGTAGAGTTTGTCAGACTGGGAGAGGCACCCCCTGGCTCCAAACTTGTAAAGACATTAACTCGTTTCTTTTTCATACTTATTTTATACTTGTTTTCTCAGTTGTCTAGTGAGATTACCTATCTCCCCCACCACCACCATCTTTACCACAGCACCTCTTGGGGCCCCACTGGAGCACAATGGACACTGTGTTCATCACTGTGAGTTCATCACTGTGGGACACGTTCACACCTCAGAGGGTTCTATCTGTTCTATCCACTTTTCCAGATGCCCCCTGCCACCCCTACACTGTTACTCTTTCTCATGAACTTTGGGGTCATTTGGTTCTGTGCTCTTTTGCTTATGTCACAATGACTTGCTAGAATAAGAGAGAATTAACACCATTACGCTGCTGAGGTTTCTAACCCAAAACAAGACTCCTTGCGTCTTCCTCAGAGTTTTAAAGCTTCTTCATTTAGAAACACGAATCTTTTTACAGTTCTTAATGCACACAACCTGACTATTTTTCAGTTACCCTGCAAGTTACATTTTAGTGGCCAACGTAGAATAGCACACACCACCACGGCCTCCACTGGGTCAGGAGTCCAGCCTGTGGTTCAGCTGTCAGCCTAGTCGTGTCCTCATCTGAACCTGGAGACCTTCCACAGCCACTCAGGTTTTAGGCAGAATTCATTTGTTTGTGGGCCAAGCACAAAGCACTGTCTCCCTGCTGGCTGGCAACTCTCAAACCACGGGAGCTGCCTGCTTCACAGCCACCTCTCTGATGCTTTCACCTTTTTCAAAGGCTTCTCTGATGAGCTCAGGCATGCTCCAGAAAAGCTCCATTTGGGTTAAGTCAATACCAGAGGTTATTAACCCGATCCCGGAAGCCTCCCCCATCCCCCATGGTCACAGGGATGACCACACATAAGGGCAGAGGCTCCTACAGCCTTGTTCATAGAACTGTGATCTGGGGCCTCTGAACCCCACCTCCGACATCACCAGATGCCTTCAGTCTGATTTCCACTCACAACACGTCTGGGCTCTGGACCTATCATGTGTTATTCTTTGACCTCTTGTTTCTGTTGTAAATATTTTTTGAGCTTACCATTATTTGTTCTACATTTGTTTATAAAGGGCTGGGGAGAGGTTTTACTTTTTAATGTAGTCAAATCCTTCAATATTGTCTGTAATGTCTTTGCTCTGAGGTTTAGAAAGATGTTCCCAATTGAGGAATCAGAATAAAATGTACATCTTATTTTTTTTAGTCACCTTATTTTTTTTTCCAGCAAGGAAATTTTTTTTTAGATGACTGCACACTGTCATCTGGAAGATGGTACTAGTTGTTCTTCTCCTTTCCCCTTTGAGTTGCCTATATCAGTTTACCTTTTTTAAAATTTTAAAATTTTAAAATCTACCTTTTTAAAAATTTTAAGTAGAGTTGATGTACAGGTAATCACTTTTTATATTCACTCAACCCATCTGGAATTTATCAGAGCATACAGCAGGAGGTTACAGTCCACCTTACATTTTCTCTTAAAATGTTAAGGAAATCTTCCTAGCACAGTTTATCATACAAGCCTTCCTTTTCCCACCTGATTTTGGTGCCAGCTTTATCATACTGATTATATATAGACATAGTGGCATCGATAAAACGAACACAGTCACTCTTGTCCGTGTTTCCCATTTCACTGACCTGCTCTTCTTATATGAGAGCCATGTTATTTTAATTATTGTAACTTCTGATGTCTTTTAAAATATTTTGACATTATCAATTTACAGAAAGCTGCAAGAGTAGCCCAGAGAGCTCCCTGCACCCTTATCAACTGCCCTCAGCGGCAGCACCTCGGGTGACTCACCTCAGGCAGACGACAGTAGAACAGGGCCGACTGCCGTGCAGTGAGTGTTCTGAGCCATGTGCTCACCAGTAACCGCTACCAGATCCAGACACAGACAAGGCCTGTCTTCCTGCCACACTTCAGTCATGCCCACCGCCCCCAACCCCAACCCCTGGCAGTCCCTAGTCTGTCCCCATCATTATCATTTTATCATTGGAGAATGTTACATAAATAAAATCATGCAGCATGTAAATCTTTGGAAACTGGTTTTTCACATTTTTAAAATAATTGATAATACAGCATTTCTATCAGATGAGGATTTTTTTTTTTTTTTTTAGCATAACCACAATGGCACTGTCACATCTAAGGATATTATTGACTTTTTATTATCATCTAATACCCAGTTTGATTATCTCAAGAATAACTTAGCCCAGATCCAAACACTACTTTTTGTTCATAGGTCTCTCAACTCTCCTAGTAACTGCTGTGGACTGAAAGTCAGTGTCCCCCTCCCCCCAAATGATATGTTGAAGGCCTGATTCTTGATGTGATGGTATTTGGAAGTGGGGCCTTTGGGAATTAGGGTTAGATGAGGTCATGAAGGTGGAGCCCTCAGGAAGGAATTAGGAGGAAGAGGGGACCACAACCTTCTTCCTCTAGCCGAGTGAGGACACAGCCATCAGACAGTTGTCTGGGATCCTCATAGGAACACAGCCAGATAGGGGGTCTCCCCAGACTCCAGTATGATGAGAAATGAGGTCTGTGGTTTAAACCAAGCCCATAGGATTTGCTTTTTTCCCCTGGGTATGTGGCATCTCAGTTCCCTGAGAAGGGATCAAACCCACTCCGCGTGCAGTGAAGTGTGGACTCTTAAACCACTGGATCGCCAAGCAAGTCCCCACCCCATGGTGTTTGTGATGGCCAGCTGATCAGACCTATAGACAACTCCTTTTCTTCAAGTCATTTATTTGTAGAAAAGTTGGTTGTTTTTTTTTCCCCCAGAAGATTTTGCAGCATTTTGGAACTGGCTGACTGCCAACTTGTGGTGCCTTAGTCTCTATAATGTATGTTTGTGGGTTTTTAATGCAAAATCTGAAGTATGGACAGAAGCAGCAAGAAGCAAGCACAGTACAATATATCTGCATCACCAGCTGCCGCAACTGCAGACCCTGGTCACACTTGGTCTCCACTGCAGCACTTACTTACCTGTGTTCTGCTTACTACACTGCTGGGTAGCAACTCAGCTTGACCTCAGCAGCTGGAAATAACCACTTTCTCACCATTTTATGGGTCAGGAATTCAGCAAAGGCTCAGCTGGACAGTTATCACTGTGGTTTCTGAGGGGCTACAGTCAAATGCCATCTGAAGGCTCGACTGGGCTGACCACGGCGGACACCCACTCACCAGGCTGCTAGGTGCTATGCGGCAGCTCAGCTGCAGTCGCTGTAGGCTTGTCACTTACATGTCCAGCACCCAGGTGGGACGGGCTATGCGACTGCTGCTTCCCCATGGCCTCACCAGTGGCCGGCGCAGCACAGCCAGCACCCCGGTGAGCCTGCCAGACCCTGCCACCCTTCACTACCCACCGCCTGGAAGTCACTTCAGCCGCTCTACTGGTTACAAGACAATGTCAGACCCGCAGAGGTTTAGAGAGGGGATGGAGACCCCCAGGTGGGAGAAGCGTTGAGATCACATCACAGAACCTGCGGGGAGGGAGGGAAGCAGCACCTGTGAAAACACATGCACTCCTGGCAATTCAGCACATCCATTTACACTCAGAATATTCGGGGTGCAGCTCCAAGAGACGAGGACTCATGTGTATTCCATTCCATGTTTTCTGCGGCATACTTCACACCAGACACAATGCATAGTTCTTAAGTGATCAGCTGCAGTTTCCCACATCCAAACAAGATGCAGAACTTTCCAGCATCCCACAGAGCTCCCACGGGCCTTGTTCCAGTCAGCACACCTCCCCTGACCCTAGCCCAACAATCATTCAACAGTAATAAAGCCCACTTTTATTAATTGTATAATACACAGAATTTTTTATTTGTTGAACTCATTTCTCTAAAGGTTTTATGGTATTAGGTTAACTTTCATTTTTTTCAAATATAGTAGGGAAATTCCTCAGCTTTAAAACTCCAATGTTGGGACTTCACTAGTGGTCCAGTGGCTAAGACTCTGCGCTCCCAAGGCAGAGGCCCAGGTTCCATCCCTGGTCAGGGAACTAGATCCCATATACTACAACTAAAAATCTCACATGCCACAACTAAGACCCAGAGCAGCCAAATGATTGAATAAATAAAAACTGTTATTTAAAAAAAAAAGAATGTGAATGAGAAGGTGCCCCTGCCCTTCTCGAGGTGGTCCTCCTGGCAAACCAGGTATCTGTCCTCACTCCTGGTTCCCACTAAGGCCACCAAGTCCAGCAGCTGGTCTCATTCACTAGTGTTCCCTGGGTTTACTCCACCTCTCTGCAGCATTCAACACTGCCAACAAGTTCTCCTTTCCTAACAACTTGATTCAGTATAATTTAAAAACCATGAAACTTACCTGTGTAAAGCATACAATTCAACGGAATTTAGTAAACTTTCAAAGTTGGGCACCCATTGACTGAGTTTTTAAGTCTATTTCCATCATTCTCCGAAGAGCCCTTGTCCCCACCCTTGGCCCAGGCTCCTTCCATATGGAGTCGGCTTTCCCGGACTTTTCTTGTAAGCAGAGCAGGACCTGTGCCTGGCTTCTTTCACTCATATCTGCTCTGGGGCGCACTTCCCAGGACAGCATGTGCCAGGGGCATGTTCCATGTGACAGCACTCTTCACCTGCTTTCTGGGAAGTCCATCCTCATTCTGCCCCGAAAGTGAGGGGTGACACACATGGCCACACCTTTGCTTGCAGGCACAGGTCCAGCCTGTCCTGGAGAGCTGGGCACTGAGGCCTCTGAGGGACAGTTCCCCTGCTAATACAAAGCAAGGTAACACCTCTCACAAACGAGACATAGTCTGTGTGCATGCCACTGAAACCGTCCAGCCCTCTGTGGACCATGGACACTGAGGGTGGCCAAGTGTGAACACACAATCCTAGATGCTGCCACGCCCAGGGCCCGGCCTCTGACCTCTCCCTTACTTGGAAGACACTGAGCCCCTCAGGAGTAAAGCTCCTCTGTGACTGGTGGCCAAAAGCTTCCTGACAGACTGGCAGCAATTTTCCAAACCTCCCCTAGGACTCTGGCCCTTCCTGCCTTAAATAAGAGCTTATGAATTGGAACTTGAAGTCCAGGCCTCGCTCCCATGGCCAGCGTGCTCCTCTCAAACAGTTTCCTGCCTTTGATGACCCCAAAGGGACCTCAGTGTGAAGCTCCATGCCCAGCTTCTCTCTCCTCCTGTCCTTGTCTGATGCACCGGCCGTCTATTCTCATGGTCACCAAAGCCCACCACCCTGGCTCCTCTCTTTGCACCCACATCCTGTCAGACAGCAATTCCCCCTGCCACAGCCCCACTACTTCCTACTCTGCCGCGGGCCCACACCTCCCCACCAACCGCGCGCCAAGGTAGCTTCTCAGGCTCCAGTCTGTGGAATGAAGAGGGAGTGGCAGTGGGGCCAAAGGTGTGCCCTCCGGAGGGGTGCAGGTTGCTTTGGGTCTGCACATGGCTTGGCCCTCCTTGATGTGTGTTATGCAGCTACCACTTGGGGACTTAAAACCAATTACCTTTAACTTAAATGTAAACTTATTACATTTTTCACCGAGAACTCTCATATTTACCTCCTAGATAAAGGTCCCCAAACCTCCTCCATCATCAGGGCACGCCCCCTGCTACTAGCACCCCACCGCAGGCTCCTGTGTGCCCCATCCTCAAATACACGTCTGGTTCCGGAGTGTCCTACCTCCCCATTCAGATGAAGGCCACTGCCGCTTAGCTGCCCCTTTCTCCTCACGGAAGCTCTCCGCAAGCTTGGTGTCTGGAGGCTTCTTGGACTCTTGTGAAGGTCTGTCCACCCGCCTTTCCTCAGCCTTTGGGACTATGTAACTGCGCCGGGTCTTCGACTCCTCATCTGAAAATACATTTGCAATTAACTGGACATATTTTACTGAGTCTGCGCAATGGACCCCATCCTTCAGTGGCCTGCTCTGGTCAGAATGAAATAAAATAGCTTGAAAGACTTGGGGCACTCCATTTCCCTACATGTGGATACTTCCCCGGATGAAAAGGTCCCTGAGGCACCGTCCTCAGAGAGGACTCGGCGCCGGAAGATTTACGGGGGCGGGGCCGCGCCGGAAGACTGCGGGCCACCGTCCCTTTACCTTTCCCTAGTTTGCGTTTGCTTTTGGAAAGGCCCATAGGTGAGCCCACCGCCCCAGGCCCCCAACAGCGTCAGTCCCAGCCCCTGCACCACAGTGGGCGCCCTGCTCACTGACTCACAGACGCCCGACAGGCGCCAACTAAGCCCGCGCGGTCACCACGGCAACACCACCGCCCGCGGGACCAGCCAGTCCTCTCGCGAGAGTGCCCCGCCGCCGGAAATAGGTGAGACCCGGAAGTGCCCTCCCGCCCTCCGGTGCTCTCGCCAGCCCCGGTAGGTTCTGTTGACGCCGCTGGAAGATCCTGTGGGTCTCCCTTTCCCAGGTCTGCCGCTGCCGGACCAGCCATGGACGGTGAGAGGCCGCCGCCCTCCGGGGCTGCACGGGGCGGGGTCGCCTTTCCCGCGGGCGGGGCTTAGGCGGGCGCCCCTGGCCTCGATCCCAGACCCTGAAACCCGATCCCGGACTCCGGGGCCTGAACCTGGAACCCTAGTCCCCGACCCCATAACCCGGGACCTTAGTCCCCGACCCCATAACCCGGGACCTCGACCCAGAACTTCGATACCAGAGCCCCTTCTCTGATCCCCGCCCACTTCCCCGGCTCTCCCCAGCGACCGGCTGCTCCTGCCACCGCCCCCGGCCCCCGCTTGCCAAGCTGCGGTAGTGTTGAGGGACATCAGGGATTTGGGCCCTGGGATTCCGGGTCAGAGGGCACCCGAAAAGGAGGCAGTTGTACCAGTGCCCCCAGAACACTACCAAGAGAAATAAGAGCTAAGGCAAAAAATCCTCATTAGGTACAGACACAGAAGTTCTTGAGGTAGGAACCGTATGATCCCATTCCGCAGATGGGAAAACAGAGGCTGGAAGGGAGTCCGTGCAGGCGCAGGCCCCAGGTGGCTTGGTCGTTCATCTGGTCCTCCACAGCCAGCAGTACCACCTCAGGGCTCTCTGCCCTGCTCTGCCTAGGAACAGGAAGCATCGGTGATAAAATGAAGATAGGTACATTTGCTAGAATGTTTCAGTGCTGGTGTGACAGAGAGATGGAATGTCATTGTGGAGAAGGAAATTCTATACAAATTGCCTCAGAGAGATGAACGCACCCCACCCCAACGCCCAGCACACACACAATTGGGTTTTGCCCCTCACACTCAGCTTAAGCTCCCCAGGGAATTCTGTTTTCCCATATCCCTTTCCTCCAGGGCCAGGTTTTGCCCTGTGGAGTCTGTCCCTCCCACCGGAGTCTGGGCCACACCCAACACAGCCTTGCTGTCCCCCGAAGTAAGCACACTGCCTCCCACCTGCTCTAGATGCACAGACAACCTGGCCTTGCCCAGGGCCTGCGCTTGTGGGTGGCAGATGTACAGGGCCCAGGGGAGCTCTCGGCTGGGAGCCTTCACCTGCCCTTATGGGTCTGGATTCTGGTTCCAGGGTTTTGTTTCTTCATTCTGGGCTAGTGTGGTAAACAGTTTCAAGAATCATTTGCCAAATTTAGGAATGAGATACACTGAGATAGTTTTAAGATGAACCCCAAACTACCTAGCTCTTGAGTTTGGGTGAGTGGCAAATTCCACTCACCCAAGGATACCAAGGGATTTTGCCAGTAACACATGTGCACATGCACATCTCCAGTTGGCAATTGCAGATTTGATGGCTCAGAAATGGCAACTCCCATGGAGAGTGGTCTCTGTGGGCCAGCTCTTTTACAACTTAAGAATCATCACCCCTTTTTTTTTTTTTTATCACTATTTTTATCCATGAAAAACAGACTGTCAAGTACTATTTTCTTGGGCTCCAAAATCACTGCAGATGGTGACTGCAGCCTCGGAATTAAAAGACACTTGCTCCTTGGAAGAAAAGCTATGACAAACCTAGACAGCATATTTAGAAGTAGAGACATTACTTTGCCAACAAAGGTCCTTCTAGTCAAAGCTATGGTTTTTCTAGTAGTTATGTACAGATGTGTGAGTTGGACCATAAAGAAGTCTGAACACTGAAGATGCTTTTGAACTGTGGTGCTGGAGAACTCTTGAGGATCCCTTGGACTGCAAGATCAAACCAGTCAATCCTAAAGGAAATCAACCCTGAATATTCATTGGAAGGACTGATGCTAAAGCTGAAGGTCCAATACTCTGGCAACCTGATGTGAAGAGCTAACTCACTGAAAAAGATCCCGAGGCTGGGAAAGATCGAGGGCAAAAGGAGAAGGGGTGGCAGAGGATAAGATGGTTAAATAGCGCTGCCAACTCAATGGTCATGAGGTTGAGCAAACTCCAGGAGACAGTGAAAGACAGGGAAGCCTGGCGTGCTGCAGTCCATGGAGTTGCAAAGAGTCAGACAAGACTTAGCAACTGAACAACAAATAGTAAACCTTACTAGATTGGGGAGAACTCCCAAGGGTCCTTTGTAAAGCTGCACTGATTACAGACCATACTGAGTTTTCACTGTGGGCTGTGCTTATACTCTTAAGGTCAGCTGGTGCTGTCCAGGTGTTTCCTAGAGGTGTCGGGGTCAGGGTAACTCTCATTGCCCGAGCTTTGTGGCTAAGGAGATGCCAAGCTGGTGTAAGTGGGCCTCCCTGCAGGCCCCAGTTCTATGCCAGCTCTTCACATTTAGGGGAGGTAGTGACCCCATCAGCTGACTAGGAGTGCTGCTTGTCACATTCCTCACCGTCTTTTAATCATCTCTTTGCAGACACCCTGTTCCAGCTGAAGGTATGTGCTGATCAGCCTTTCACCCTGACCCTATCCTGGTGGTTGTCAGTGGGGACAGATGGTGCGAGTCACACTTGGGACAGTGCTCAGCCAGACTGATGACCGAGGGGTCAGGGACACGCCTTGCTGGCTTTTCTTGGGCTGAGCGGAAGCGGGTCACTTGGACTCGTCTGTGAGGGTGACTGTGTGTACATCCCGTAAACGTTCCATGTAGTGTTTAAAATGGTGGCCTCACGTCCCTCAGAGTCACACATGGGACAGCATTCTTTCTGGCGGCGAGCGTCCTTCCTGCTGTCCGAGTTCCTTAGTCCCTCAGAGGGAACACCCACGCGGGCTCTGAAGGACAAGGGAGTGAGGTTGTCCGATCCCGACTGTAGCAGCTGCACCGGCTCAGCCCTGGGGCCTCCAGACCAGATTCCCAGTTTCAGGACAACCTGGACTTTTCCCCGAGGAACGGAGGGCGGGAGGTAGACACACAAGAAACCTTTTCTCTACAACAGGACATCCCGAGTGACTCTGGCTGAGAGAACACTGCTGGCCTCTGGGAGGCCACTTGTTCCCCTGGCTCATCTGGGCCTTCTCCCTGCCAGCTTCTAGTCAGCAGAGGCCTGGGGGCCGCGCTGACCAGGGCTGAGGTGTGCGAGGCCACGCCAGGGGCTCCGTGTTGGAGCTGACTAGTGGGTCCCAGGGCACCTGGCCAGAGGAATGGACCTTGTTTAGCAGCAGTAGATGGTGGCCCGGTGTGTACATCGGGGTGGGTTGGGGCCGGGCAAGGCTGGATTCGGCAGGCAGAGGACTGGAGGCCCTGGAGCCGCTGACGTGAGGGGCCCTGGTGGGTGGGACGGGAGAAGGGCGGCGCCGGCCCGCCTAGCTGTGCACAGCGACACCTGACGCCAGCCCCTCTGGGCACCTGGAGTGGGGCTCCCAGGACTGAGGAACTGATTTTTTACTTGTACATAATTTTAAGTAATTTAAACTTAAATAGCCACATGGATCTAGTGCCTACTGGACTGGATAGTGTAGGAAGAGAGAATGGTCCAAGGGTCAGGCGATGCAGATGTTGATTTGAAGGCCTCTCAGGATTGAGTTTGATGACCAGGAAGGAGGTTGATTTTGGAGAGAGCGCCCTGTGGCCATGAGCCTGCAGTTAGGGAGCTGGTGACCTATATGGGCCAGACCACGGGAGCAGGGTACATGTCGGCCTGAGGCCTGGACGCCAAGGCATTCACCTGTTCGCTTCACAGCCAGACGGCAGGAGGAGGTCAGAGAGGGAGGGGTTTACGCTGGTGAGACCTGTGGGCAGTTTCTCAGCAGGCCCCCAGCTGCTGTTCTATGGAACAGGCTGGAAGGTGGGGCCCAGGCCCCAGCAGCCAGCCTGCGTGTGGAGGGAAGGCAGTTGCAGGCACAGCTCACGGACAGGATGATGGGAGGGGAGCGGATTGTCCAGCAGAGGCGGCAGTCCCTCGGGTAGACTTGAGGCCCAGGAGGGAGGGGAGTGGGCCGTGCAGGCTGCTGCGGTGACCCGGCTTCCTTACCTCAGTTCACGGCGAAGCAGCTGGAGAAGCTGGCCAAGAAGGCGGAGAAGGACTCCAAGTCAGAGCAGGCCAAGGTGAAGAAGGTGAGTGTGGGCCCTGACGCGACCGGGCCGTCCTGTTGGTCCTGTGCTCTGACCCTCCATGGGGTGGGGCGAGGCTGGAGGCTCCTGGGGTCGCCCCCACTCTTGGGAGACTTGCTTGCAGCCACTGGTTACAGCTGTTGAGTGGCTGCAGTAGCTCCTGGGCTGTTGGCCGGTCTGAGTGACGTGGTGCCCTGAGGAAGAAAGGGAATGCAGCTGACCGTGCGGTCTGAAGCCTTGTCCCCCAGAGGGTCAGCACTGGCCACACTGGCCTTTCCAGCTCTGTTTCCAGGTGGACAGATGCTGTGTGTGACCCAGGAGGAGCTGAGGGGACTGGGCACGGCAGTGGAGAGGACACCTGGAAAGGCGGCCATGGTCTTTGGGCTTGGCTTTCTTTTGTCTGATCCTCTTTGGGGGCCTGTTGGGGCCCTGGTCCTAGACACCTTCACTCCTAAGACATTTCTGGGGATAACGCCTGGGGAAAGGCTGAGAAGGGGCCACCCCCCAACCAGCAGACAGAGCCCGAGGACGGGACCCCAGCTGGCCTCTCCCTCCTGAATTTCAGGCCCTTCAGCAGAAGAATGTAGAGTGTGCACGTGTGTATGCCGAGAATGCCATCCGCAAAAAGAATGAAGGTGTGAACTGGCTCCGCATGGCGTCCCGCGTGGATGCCGTGGCCTCTAAGGTGCAGACAGCCGTGACCATGAAGGGGGTGAGTACTTGGCTAGCAGCCGCGGCTGGCTCCTGCTGGCAGAGTTGAGGGTGCAGCTGGGACAGGGGTCACTCCGGGATTCCCTCTCTAGAGTCAGGCAGGTGCCAGACACACCCCGAAGGCTCTTAAGTGTCCACGGCCTGGGTCTCCTCCTGTCCGTTCTTCCATTGACAGCATTGTCTGGGGATGTGCCATGCAGGGACCCGTGGGGCCTGAGGGCCCTGCCCACCTCCTCATTCCTGCCTCTGCCAGGTGACCAAGAACATGGCGCAGGTGACCAAAGCCCTGGACCGGGCACTCAGCACCATGGACCTGCAGAAGGTCTCTGCGGTGATGGACAGGTTCGAGCAGCAGGTGCAGAACCTGGATGTACACACGTCGGTACGTAAGCCCAGGTTTGCCGGTGATGGCCGCGTCTGCTCCCTCCCTCCACCTGATGCAGTCACCCCCTGGGAGCCTGGTTCCTTGTGTGGAGTCCAGACCAGCCCACAGAGGTCCAGCAGGGGAGAGGGGGCCCGGGGCTGGGGTGGGTGCCCTGCGGGCAGCTGTGCCCCAGGCCCAGCACTCTGGAGAGTGTGCGCTGGGGAGAGCGCCAGAAGGGGCTGGAGGGACAGAGGGAGTCCCGGGGCGCCCTGACTGCCCAGCACTCCACCCCCAGGTGATGGAAGACTCCATGAGCTCGGCCACCACGCTGACCACGCCACAGGAGCAGGTGGACAGCCTCATCCTGCAGATCGCGGAGGAGAACGGCCTGGAGGTGCTGGACCAGCTCAGCCAGCTGCCCGAGGGTGCCTCTGCTGTGGGCGAGAGCTCCGTGCGCAGCCAGGAGGACCAGCTGTCCCGGAGGTGGGTGGGGCGGTGGGAGGGGCGCAGAAACTCGGTCCCCTGTGTCTGCAATGAGGGTGGGAGGCGTCAGGCAGCTCACCATAGGAGAGGAGGAAGGCAACTAGGACAGCCTGGAAGAGGTGAGGGAGCTGTTGCGGGGCTTCAGAGGGTCCTGTTGTTGTTTGCAGGTTGGCCGCCCTGAGGAATTAGCAGAGCCGGCCCCAGCGCCCCTTCCTGGCCTGGGGGAAGCCTGGGAAGGCCGCCTCCACCCCCTCCCTCTGGTCTGGCCTTTCTGTCGAACAAGCCTGCAGCCTGCGACAGCACTGGCCCCTGCTGCTCTCAGCCTCTCACCTGCCAGCCCTGGGACTCTTCCTCTTGTCTGAGTGTGGGCGTGGGTCTGTGCCCTGCAGGGTGAGTTTGCACAAACTTCTGACTTGTGTGGGTGATTTCTGTGACTCTGGGCCAACCAGCTGGGCAGTCTGCAGGCTCCCTCCATCCACCACCTGCTAAGAAATTCACAGGGACTGGCCAGTGGTCTCCATGTGGATATGGGGGCCTTCAGACTCCATGATGGCAGACTCGTGGGGAGCAGTCAGCCAGCCGGGGTCAGGGCGGCTCCCTGTTGCCAGCTTCCCCCGACCCCCAGGCTCCCTGCTCCAGCTGGAACCTGGTCCTGCTGCTGGATGGGCTCAGGCTCTTCCCCCTCCTGGGGGGACGTTTTTCCCATAATTGTAGTAACAGGGTGCCTCCCCTGACTGGCTCTTGCTGCATGGCGGGCCCACGCCATTGACTTTGAAGCTGGAGTGACAGATAGGAGAGCCACAGTGGGGCCCGCGGCAGCACTGGTTCAGATGACATGCGGGAGTCTGAGAGGAGCTTCAGACAGGCTGCACGTTTCTGTTTTCTTCAGTTCCTAAAGTTTACTTCGTTTTCCTGAAGCTCCCAGGGTTTTTTGTTTTCGTTTTTGCCAAAAGAGAAGGAACAGTAGACAGGGAGCGTCAGCTGGAGAGCACTGGTGGTCGGTGCTGACCAGAGGCCTCAGACCAACCGTCCTCACAGCGATGGCTCTTGTGGACAGAAATGTGGGAGAGCTTTCCCAAGGCTCACTGCATTTCCTTCCTCCAGGACTTGGAGGCCACAGGTGTTCTGTACAGTAAGATAATGGTGTGAGACCAGAGAGACAGGGGGTCAAGAGTGTCTGGTTTTTCTTCTGTGATGACCACCTCGCCTTACACTCTCGTCATCCCTTGGGGTTCCCATGTGCTGGGGGTCCCGAGAGGGTCCCAAGTGTGTCCCCAGGGGGTGTGGAGCCCCACCAGGACACACAGTGGGGGCAGAGGCTACTCCTCGTCAAAAGGCAGCTGGTGACGCTTGCCTTTTCCTGAAATGCTGTTCTGAGTAAAAAAGATTGACTTCTGAAAACCGTTTCCATCTTTCTTTCAGTGGCTGGCGGGAAGGGGGAGGAGGATGGGGGTGGGTGCTTGGCGTGTGGTCCAGCCCCAAGGACAGGCTATTGCGTTCCTGAAGCAGGCCAGTATGGGTAGTGTGAGGAGTGAGATTCCCAAGCCCTGCTCATTCCGACTCCATAGGATCCAGTTTCTTTTCGATTTTACTCTGAGATAACTTTAAACTGCTACTAAAATTGCAAACCTATTGCACAGCATCAGTATACTTTTATGTACGAGCTTTCCTCACCTCAGGCCTCTAAATTACCCAGGAACCAACTGAGAAAACTGCTCCAACCCCAAGTGTGGGACACGCCGTCTGGTTTCTCTGACCTGGATGGCCACTGTGTTTACACCCCTGAGCCCACAGGAATCACCTCTGGGCACCGTGCTATGTGCATTGGAAACTGCGCCCAGGCACTTGCTGCGTGCACCCCCACTGTGGGCCCCCGTGTGTACACCTTATGGACAACGTGAAGCACCACAGCACGCCCCTACCGTGTGCCCCAGAAGCATATTGGTCCACCCCGCCGAAGCCCCACGTGCTCCAGCAACAATGTTCGTGCCCCTTCCGTATTCACAAACATCCATCAGGGCATTTCCTGTGTGTTACAGAAACTATGTCCGGGACCCCAAACAGTACAAAAACTAGAAACTATGTTCCCGTACCCGCTGTGTACACCAGAAGCTACCTCTGGGCACCACCCTTTATGAACCAGAAAACACGGTCCTCAACCTCTCGGTGCTCCATAAACTGTGTCCTGGTGCCCCCTTCTGTGCACCAGAAGCCATATCTGTGCACCTTCACAGCGGGTGTGGGGACCACCTCTGTGGGCCCCTATGTGTGTACCAGAAAGCATGTTGGTGCGCCGCTCCCTACCCCGTGAACACGTGAGGCACGGCGGTATGCCCCTATGTATGTCCAAGAACCAGAATAGTGCACCCCACCCTCAGTATGCTCCAGAAACTATATCCGTCAGCTCCTCTGTACTCAGTGAAACCGCATCCGGGCCGCCACCTGTGAGCTGCAGAAACTACTTCCGGGCAGTTCCTGTGTGAACAGAAACTACATCCGGATACCCCCTTGTGTGCACCAGAAACCGCATCCTTGCGCCCCCACTGTGGGTGCAGGAACCAGGTATGTGGGCACCGGTCTGTGCAACAAAAGTATGTTGGTGCACCCTCCTGTGCACACATTAGAGACAACAGGATGCCACCGTACACACACGGATCAGATTGTTGCAACTCTCTGTATGTTTCAGAAACTACTTCCGGGCACTTCCTGTGTGCATCAGAAACGTCCGGGCACTACCTGTGTGTGTCATAAATAACGTCCCAGTATTTCCTGTGTGAATCAGAAACAACATTCGGAATCCCTTATGTGCACCTGAAACCAAATCCGTTTGCCGCCACGGTGGGCGCAGACACCAGGTCTGTGGGCACCCACATGTGCACTGAAAGCTTGTTGGTGCGGCCCCCTGTGGACAGGTTAGGCACGACAGCATGACACTATATATATGCGTAGGAATCAAATTGTTGCATACCTCTGTGTGCCAAAACCTTTGTGTGGATCACAACGAACTGTGGGAAATTCTTAAACAGATGAGCATACCAGACCACCTGACCTGCCTCCTGAGAAATCTGTATGCAGGTCAAGAAGCAACAGTTAGAACAGGACATGGAACAACAGACTGGTTCCAAATCAGGAATACTTCAAGGCTGTATATTGTCACCCTGCTTATTTAACTTATATGCAGAATACATCAAGCGAAATGCCGGGCTTGATGAAGCACAAGCTGGAATCAAGATTGCTAGGAGAAATATCAATAACCTCAGATATATAGATGACATCACCCTTATGGCAGACAGCAAAGAAGAACTAAAGAGTCTCTTGATGAAAGTGAAAGAGGAGCGTGCAAAAAGATGGCTTAAAACTCAACATTCAGAGAAGTAAGATCATGGCATCCAGTCCCATCACTTCATGACAGATAGATGGGGAAACAATGGAAACAGTGACAGACTTTATTTTGGAGGGGGGGGGGGCTCCAAAATCACTGCAAATGGTGACTGCACCCATGAAATTAAAAGATGCTTGCTCCTTGGAAGAAAAGCTATGACCAACCAGGACAGCATATTAAAAAGCAGAGACATTACTTTACCAACAAAGGTCTATCTAGTCAAAGCTATGGTTTTTCCAGTAGTCATATATGGATGTGAGAGTTGGAGTATAAAGAAAGCTGAGCGCCGAAGAATTGATGCTTTTGAACTGTGGCGTTGGATAAGACTCTTGAGAGTCCCTTGGACTGCAAGGAGATCCAACCAGTCAATCCCAAAGGAAATCAGTCCTGAATAATCTTTGGAAGGACTGATGCTGAAGCTGAAACTCCAATACTTTGGCCACCTGATGCGAAGAACTGACTCATTTGAAAAGACCCTGATGCTGGGAAAGATTGAAGACGGGAGGAGAAGGGGACAACAGGATGAGATGGTCAGATGGCATCACTGACGCAATGGACATGAATATGAGTAGGCTCCAGGAATTGGTGATGGACAGGGAAGCCTGGCGTCTTGCAGTCCATGGGGTCACGTAGAGTTGGACACGACTGAGCGACTGAACTGAACTGTGTGCTCCAGAAACTACATTCGGGCATTTCCTATGTGACTCAGACTCTACGTCTGGGCACCCCGGTCCTTATGTGCACCAGAAACATCCGTTCGCCTCCACTGTAGGCACAGACAGCATGTCTGTGGGCACCCAGGTGCTCACCAACAGCATGTTAGCGCGCCCTCCAATGGACATGTTAGGCTCAACTGCACGCCATTATATGTATGACAGGAATGCAGGAAGTCAGGGCACTTCCTGTGTGTATCAGAAACAACTGCCCGGGCACTCCCTGTGCGAATCAAAAATAATGGTCCCGGCACCCCCTTATGTTCACCTGAAACCACATCCATTCACCCCATACTCTGGACCCAGAAACCAGATGTGGACACCCACTTGTGAACCAAGGTTATGTTGGTGCACCCTCCTGTGGACACGTTAGGCACGACAACATTCCACTGTATATATACTAGGCAATCAGATTGCTGCCTCACTTCGGGTGCATCAGAAACAACGCCGGGCACTTCCTCTGTGCATCAGCAGCAACGTGCGAACACTCCCTTATGTGGACCAGAAACCACATCCGTTCTCCCCCACTGTGGGCACAGAAACCAGGTCTACGGGGACCCATGCGTGTGCCAAAAGCGTGTTCCTTCGCCCTCCTGTGTACACGTTAGGCACAACAGAGTGCTGCTGCTAAGTCGCTTCAGTCCTGTCCGACTCTATGTGACCCCATAGACCGCAGCCCATCAGGCTCCCCCGTCCCTGGGATCAGCCAGGCAAGAACACTGGCGTGGGTTGCCATTTCCTTCTCCAACGCAGGAAAGTGAAAAGTTAAACTGAAGTCGCTCAGTCGTGTCCGACTCGTAGCGACCCGATGGACTGCAGCCTACCAGGCTCCTCCGTCCATTGGTTTTTCCAGGCAAGAGTACTGGAGTGGGGTGCCATTGCCTTCCCTGGAGAGTGCCGCTATATATGTACAAAAATACATCCAGGCACTTCCTGTGTGCTCCAAAAACAACGTCCGGTCACTTCCTGTGTCCATCGTAAATAATCTCCGGGCACTTACTGTGTGTACCATATAATCTTGGTACTTCCTGTGCGTATCATTTCCGGCACCCTTTTTTCTGCCCCTGAAAGCCCATCCATTCACCCCCAGTGTTCACTCAGAAACCAGGTCTGTGGGCGCCCTCCTGTGGACATTTTAGGCACAACATGGCATTGGAATCCTACTGTTGCATCGCTCTATGTGCATCAGAAACAACGTGCAAAAAAAAAGAAAGAAAGAAACAACGTGCGGCACTCCTTATGTACACCAGAAACCACATCAGTTCGCCCCCACTGCGGGCACAGAAACCCGGTCTTTGGGCACCCATATGTCCATCAAAAGCATGTCAGTGCGCCCTCCTGTGGACACGTTACGCACGACAGCATGCTACAAGCTATGCTGAGGTATACGTCCGATCACTTCCTGTGTATGATAAATAACCTCCGGGCACTTCCTGTGTGCATCATAAACGTCTGGGCAACCCCTTATGTGCACCAGAAACCACATCCGTTCGCCCCCACGGTGGACGCACAACCTATGTCTGTGGGCACCCGCGTGTGTACCGAAAGCATGTTGGTCCGCCCTCTTGTGGACATGTTCAACACGACAACATTCCACTATATCTGTGCGGGAATCAGATCCTTCTGTGTGCTCCAGAAACTGTGTCCGGGCACTTCCTGTGTGTATCAGAAACTACTTCCGGGCAGCTCCTGTGTACACCCGAAACCACATCTGTGGACGGCACTGTGTACGTGGGAACTACATCTGTAGGGCCCCAGGTTTGTACCAGAAAGCATGTTGGTGTGCCCTCCAGTGGACACGATGAAGCACTACAGTATGCCCCTGTGTGTGCGTCAGAACCAGATTGGTGTACAGACGCCCTCTGAGTTCCAGAAACTCTGTACCCCTGAGCCCTTCTGTACTCAGGGAAACCACATGCGGGCAGCAACCGGTGTTCCTGAAACTACGTCAGGGCAGTTCCTGTGTGCACCGGAAAGGACTTCCGGGCACCACCCCGCTCGCCTCCCCACCCCGACGCGAACTAGAAACTATGCTCCTGTACCCCCTTGTGCACCAGAAATGACCTCCAGGCATGACTCTGTACGAACCAGAAAATACCTTCCTTTAACAGCCCCTCGGTGCTCCAGAAACTGCCTCCAGGCACCCCCGTGTGAGGACCAGAAACTACTTCCATGCACAGCCTTGTGTGCCCCTGAAAACGGGAGGCACAACAGCATGTGTGCCCCAGATCCCGAATGGTGCACCCTGCCGCTGTGTGCTCCAGATATTGTCCGTGTGCCCCTCTGTACTCACTGGAACCCCATCCGGGCAGCCTCCTGTGTACCCCGAAGCTACCTCTGGGCAGCCCCTGTGTGCTCCAGAAACTAGTCTGCCCAGCTGGCTGCACCCCTGTGAGACGCTTTTGCCCACCAGTGGATAGAGTTTGTGCAGGGACTCTGTTGGGGCCCCTGGTGCATTGTCAGAAGGCCCTGCTCTCAGTCAAGCCCTCTGGGCAGTCTGTTAGATTCGATGGTTCGGATTCTGGGGCGGGGCGGGGCGGTGCTTCACAGTCTGTCTGAGCTTGATCGGTTTTGGGGGCATGTGAACCCCTAACAGGGTTCTAGAATCAGAACCGCAGTTAGGTCCCTGCCTTTTGTAACCCGCCCACCAGAGTGACCGCCTGTGGCTCTGGGCCACCCCTTGCCCCTGCTCCGAGCACATCTTCGTTTGAACCTGGCCTGAGACTCCTTGTTGACTGGTTGTGAAGCAGGAGGCAGATGGGCGCGCGCGCGCACACACACACACACACACACACACACACACACCACACCACACACCCCCACCCCCAAGCAGGGTAAAACAATTGGAGATTCATTCTCTCTTGAGGGAAACTCCAAGACAAGAATAGCAGGGCAATCAAGGGAAGAGGCTGGGCCCTACTCATACCACCCAGACCACACATGTACAGAAAAACCTCCTTAGAAGCCAAAGAGGAGTCATGTCAAAGGATGGTCTACCCAGAAGCCTTTTCAGTAGGATCCATTTTGGCTATGAGAGGCACGCACTGATGGGAGGATTCTGAGATATACCAAACATGGACCATGAACTAGGAAAATCAGAATGACTGACCAAAGGAAACCGAGAAGAAATGCCCCATAAAAGTAAATCTAACTGCCAGGAGGATGTAACTCAGGGACTCCCCCTCTCCCTGAGTCCGCTTTTGCGCTTATCCACACAAACTGTACTCTTTTTCCTCTTAATAAATACTTTACTTGTTTCACTACTTTCTGTCTTTGTGGAAATTCTTCCCTGTGAAGCTGAAGGGTCAGGGCCCTTTGTCACTGACCACTGGTCTAGCAGCTAGAATCTGGTGCTCTCATCTCCACAACCCAGCCCAACCTCTGACTGGGAACCCAAGCCTCTCTTCAAGCCGTTCTGGCCACTTGAGATCAGTTGCAGAATGGCTGATATGGGCTCTGCCCAGGAAGACGGCCCTCTAGGGGCTCCAGAATGGACTCCACGCTGCCGGCTCAGTCATGGCACCTGCCTCCATGGAGCCTATTACCAGGAGCCCCAGGAAAGGCTGTGGGCCTGCAACTCCAAGGGTGAATGAGGCGCGAGCAGAGGGATTTCCAGAACCAGATTCTGGGGACAGCACTTGATCTATTGCCTCGGGGTGTGGTTCCAATGTGATGAAGGTGATTTCAGATGGATTTAAAGCATTTCTTATGCGAAAATCCCTCCCCATTAGCAAATTTAGGCCTGCCCACCTGCAGCCCACCAAGGTCCCCTCCTGCCTCCTCCAGCCAGGCTAGGTAAATCAGTGGCAGCAGCCGGGGGAGTTGGGAATAATTAGCCAACTCAGGACAAAAACCTTCGACTTGAGTTTTTCCTCCTTTAACATTAAACTGATCCCAAGTGTCAGCAAATACCCACAGTGTCCCAGCTTGTGACTTTAGACCTCCCTGAGAGGGTGCCAGCTGGCTGGCAGGCATGGGTTGGTAGCAGTGTTCTCAGGGACTCTGGCCTGGAAAAGCAGGGACATGTTGGGGGTCTTGTCTGGAGTCTGTCACCCACTAAGTTATTAATCTCAAGACACATCCACCAAATGACCGGGCTGGGGAGGTGCTGAGCCTGGGTGGGAAGCCCTGCGCTGTAGGATCTGTGCTCACCATATGTGGAGGCCCTGTGGGGCTGGGAGCCTCCCTGCTCCAGACCTTTATACCAAGAGAGACTGGCCCAAGGGGCGGGCACATAAGTGTGAGTCCATTGGGAGTATATATGTGCATGCATGAGTGAGGATGTGAGGGTATGGGGTGCAGGTGTGCACACACGAGCATGCATGTATGTTTGTGTGTGTGCCTATGTACAAGTGCGTGTGAGGAGGTGGCAACTGAAGCCTGGATTTTGTTTTTAAAGAGCCTCCGGCAATATCCACACAGGGTTTCTCAGAGCCTGACCCCGCTGGCCCTGACCTTCAGGACTCAGGCACTTGTGTGTCCAAGTGTCCAGCCAAAGGCCCCTCCGGGGCTACGGTTGCCGATGACATGAGAGTTGAAGGCTTGGTGCCTTTATTGAGGGTCCAGCTGTGCCTGTTTATTCTACTGCCCGGGAGCCCTGCAGCCTGCCCAGGACTGGGCAGGGAATCACGGCCATTCCAGCCCCCAGAGTGTCAGAGAAGATACAGGCTGAGGAGGAGGGTCACAAGGGAGGCCAGCAGGGCCCCTGGCTGGAGGTGGAGGATGGGAGCCGCTGAGTAGCCGTACTTGGTCCTGCAGGAAGCCTCCAGCTGGCCCAGTGGGATGGGCTCCTCTCCAGGAGCCTGCTTGTGATCACTAACCTGGGGACAGACACGGGTCAGCTGCCTGTCTGAGGGCAGGAGAAGGTCGGGGTTGGGGGGCTGGAGCATGGCAGTCCCTCCTCACCTGCTCCACAGCCTCGAAGACCCTCAGCAGGTTTTCAGCCAGGGCACCCCTGACCTCTGCCTCCGTCCACTGTCTCCTGAGCAGCTCAGCGACCAGGTCTGGATACTTGGACACATCCTCCAGCCCGGAGGGGAGCCTGAGATGTGGGCAGAGAGCCAGAGTCTGCACCCTGGGGGCCCCATCCCAAGCCCTGGTGCCCTCAGGGCTCCCTTCCTCTGCTCCCCACAACATATGGGCAGTGTCTTGCCTTACCTGGACACGCCATCATAGTCCCCACCAAAGCCCACGGCTCCAGCTCCTGCAACCTTCTTGATGTAGTCCAGGTGGTCTGCATGGAGGCAGCACGTGAGGCCTCACAAGAGGGACATCCCCCCCACTCCCGCACTGCAGCCATACAAGCCCACCTACCTGCCACTTGGGACAAGTTGGCCTCCGCTTTGCAGGAAACGTAGTCATTGTAGAAGTTCACCATCACCAGGCTGCCCGTCTGCTTCTGCAAGGGAGAGAGGGTGGAGCTGGGGGCAGGGCAGCCAGGCTGCAAGGGCCAGCCCAGGGCAGAGGCAGCAGCCCCACCCTTACCACCAGCTGCAGCACGTGGTCCGGCACGTTGCGATGGTGGTGGCACACGCTGTAGGCCGAGGAGTGGCTGAAGACGACCGGGGCCTTGGACAGCTGCAGAGCGGCCTCCATCGTGGCCACGGATACGTGGGCCAAGTCGATGATGACGCCCAACCGGTTCATCTCCTTCACGACGCTCTGAGGGGGGACGGGATCAGGGGACCTGTCCAGTCCAGAGGGTCATGGATGACACCCTGGGACCAAGCAGGCTGCACTGCACCCACTTGTGTTCACATGACCTTCTGGGGCTTATCATCGCCCCGTCCTCCACTCACCTGCCCAAAGGATGAGAGGCCTTGACTCTGGGCTTCGTCCTCTCCTGTGTCCACCAGCCAGTTGTCGGCCCTGGGAGAGCAGAGAGAGGGAGCCGGAGGGGAAGCGTGGTCGTCCAGACCCACCCACCTGGGGCCTCTTCGGAGAACAGCAGGTACCCCAGGGTCCCTGCCCCGAGACCCGACCCGGGGCTGCTCACCAGGGCGTGTTGCAGCTGTGGGTGAGAGTCAGGTAGCGCATGCCCAGGTGGTAGAGCGCCCGCAGGACACCCAGGCTGCTGTCGATGGAGTGGCCGCCCTCCACGCCAACCAGACTGGCCACCTTCCCCTCCTGAAAGGCCTGCCGGATGCCTGGGGAGGGGGGCTGCACCGTGAACGGACAGCCCAGCGGCTCTGCTCAGGACGGCCCCCCACCCGCCCCCCGGGGGCGCTGGCACCCACCTGCGCTGTCCGTGACACACAGGAAGGTCTCGGGGTAGAGCTGGCACATGCGCTGGATGACGTCAATCTGCTCCAGCGTCCGCTTCACCGAATCCTTGTTCTGGGTGTCGCAGGGCGTGTACGCAGACCAGAACTGGGGGCCACGGTGGGGAGGGGCTGGGAGCCGAGTGGTCGGAACCCAGGCCCTGCCCCTGCTCAGGCATACAGGCCTGGGGCTCCCCTTGCGCCCCAGTAGCCCTCCCCTCAGCCTGGGTGGCTATCGGAGCCCCCGCGAAGGGCCCAGGGAGGTACGCGGCCACGAGTGACAGGCGCCAAGGGAGGAGCGGGTGGGTTCCGCGTGTGGGCGGGCTCAGAGCCAGACCCTACCTGGGCCCCCACAAAGCCAGCCTTCAGCTTGGGGATGTTGGTGTGCGTGCCGTTCAGGCTGGTCAGGTTGGCCCTCGGGTCCTGAAGCTGATTGTTGAACTTGTTCAGCAGCTGCCAGGGCAGGTCATTGTGCCTGGAGGGGCCAAGAGGGGTCAGGATGGGGTTTCAGGACAGCTTCCTCCCAGGCAGGCTGACCCTTCTCTGGCTCCTCTTTTAGTGGCTGAGGACTAGGAGGGTCCCAGAGTGATTGCTGTTACCTGAACACACCTGAGCACAGGTGAGCTTCTCAGCCGGCCCCACCCCCAGGCCAGGTCAGCGAACTGAGCCCTAAGCCGTCAGGTCTTCTCTCCCCGAGCCTTGCACTGGGGAAGAAGGAGGGCGCACACTGGCTTGGCTTCAAAATAGTGGCGGTTAAAACAATCTCCATGGATAAGACTGGTTGCCATGGGCTTACTGGGTGTAGGGCCTCGGCGAGATTTCACAGATTAAAAACGAAATTCTAGGACTCCCTTGCGGTCCAGTGGTTACGACTCCGCGCTACCAATGCAGGGGCGCGGGTTCCATCCCTCAGTGGGGAACTAAGACCCCGCCTTGGGGCGTGGCCAAAAAAAGAAGCTGTAATCTCCCCTTGCAGGGACCGGGGAAAGTGAGGGGCGTGGCCTTCCCTGGGGGAGGGTGGCCAACGAAGCAGCGCGCCAGTGCAGAATTTGGGGCCCCCTCCGCACCTCCGCTCGCCCCGCAGACCTTCTATGCCTGGGCACAGTCTTGCACCATTTCCAGGAGGATCCTCTATGCTTCCAAAAGACAGGCCCTCTGAAGTCTTCCCGGGAGCCAGGAGGCGAAGAGTGCATTGGAGGTGGGGTTGGGGCAGAGGGGGAGGTGGGAAGGGCGAACAGGGCCCAACCGGACCCGGAGGAGGAGGCGCAGGGGGCGCGGAGGGCTATCAGCCGCTGGGGAGTGGGCACCGGTGGGGCTGGGGCACCTTCTCCCTGGACCCAGCAACTGACAGAGGGGGAGCAGGAGCAGCCCCCAGGGGAGAGGCCGCTGGGAGCCACAAGCTCCAGATGCTGGAAGTAGCCTCGGCCCTTGGGACCTGATGAGAGAAGCAGAGTCTCAGGCCCATCCTGGACCCTCCCTCTAGCTTTTATCAGCCTGTGTATACACACGCATGGGACGTTCAGGGAGCCGTGCAGGGAGCCTCCCGTCTGCATCCCTGGTCTGGTGACAACGGGGACACCTGGAGAGGGCCTTACTCCCACTGGGAGCCCTCCCATCCAGGCCTCCTCTGCAGCCCCGCAGCCAGGCCCGCTGTCCCCAGGACCCTCCCCCATCCCCAGCTCCGGCTCCCTCCTCATGTCTGTTTCTTCATCTCTTGGGTATGCCTAGTTCAGATCAATCACTGTCTGGTAACACGGTGGTGGCCCAGGTTGTCCAGCCCCCTAGGGTGGGCTCTTCCTGCTGGTGGGAAGTGAGGGCTCCCTGGGCCCCACCCTGGGGCTCTAGATTGTGGAAGCTGCCCCAGGTGCCCTAGGCAGGGCTCCCACCCCAGCTGTGTTTTCTGCAAATTCTGAGATTTGACCACTGGGCATGGCCTTTGCTGACTGAGAGGTGAATGAACTCCAGTGAGGCGAGGTCCTCACCTCATTGCAGGACTGGGGGGTGCTGTCCCTGGGGCAGCGCCACCGGGCAGGACTTTACTCCTTTGCTGGTCTAGGAAGTCCAGCCCCACCCTCCAGCTGCCTCCACTTTGTCCCTCCTTCCTCCCCTCAGCCTCTCCTCCCTTCACAGGCCTCCGTTCTGTGGGCAGTACCACCTTTTGGAGCCTAGTGGAGCATCTCTCATTATCTTTGTGGCCTGGGTAGCATCCTCAGACATAGTAGGGGACCCTTCCATTCTACTCAAAGAAGTGAGGAGAGGGTTCCTAGTGCTGGAGAGTGCTAGAAAGGACAACCAAATGCACACTTAGACCAGCTCTGGCATACGGATGTGATGTCTGGAGCTGGTGCAGCTATGTTAAATCATGAGGTAACTGTGGGAATGCTGGCTGCACTATTGTGGAATGCTGTGCCAGGGCCTCCTCTGCACTTCTCTGTGGTTAAAGCTACTTCTTTGTGTCTCTTACCTACACTGCTTTTGCTTTTGTCAACCTAGTTTTAGTTTTCTAAGACTTTGGATAATCCCAGATCCCAGCGTCCTGAGTACTCCTGGCTGTCTGGGCTCTGTGAGCCATCTTACCTCTCGCATGGACCTCTAGACAGCTCCATTACCTAGACAAAGCCCCCCTCTCCCTGTGTCCGGCTGCCCTGAGTCCTCCAGAATGAAGGAACAGCTTCCCTGGTTCATTCTGTGGCATCATCTTCCTATGCTTGCTGGCCTGGGATGCCCAGTCCCTGAACCGGGACCTGTGAGACAGCAGGGCCTCCAGGGTGCGAGCCAAGGGCAGCGGCCTCTGCAGAAAGCTCTCTATACCTGTGGGACAGGCGAGTGGCGAGCAGGGGGACAGGAGGTCCAGGAAGCACGGGAAGGAGTGGTCAGGGGAGGGCTGTGGGAGGGAGGGAAGGTAGGGTGCACACTGACCCTTGATGGCTACTTCCTTCTCTAGGGCTACCCTGCAGCTCCCGGCAGGTCTTATGTGACAAGACACTCACTTTCGCTGCTTTTCCCGTAGAGCTTTTGTCCAACAAAACCCAGCAGCATGTAGTGTTCTCCTAACCTTCCCGGTACCCAAGAGCCAGCGCACACCAGATACTGTTCCTCTGGGCTGCATGCAGCCAGTGTTCTGGGCACCATGGCAGGCGGAGGGCAGGAGAGCAGGCGGGGCGGGAGTGTGTGTGCAGGTGGTGTCCTTCCCAGGGCTCTGGAAGTACTCGGGGAACTGTGGCCAGGATCAGGGGAGGGGGCCCGGCCAGGCCTGCCTGTAGCATCGAGGGGCCCCAGGGGCCGCTGTGAGGACTTCTGTCTGTTTGTTTTTATTGTTCCAAGCTCAGTGGGAGTCACGGCAGGGGGTGAGCATGAAGGACAGGGGTGGGACTTGGGTCTCCAAGTCTCCCCCGGGCTGCAGTGTGAGACCTGACCTCGAGCCTGTGGGAGGAGGGGACGGTCAGAGGTGCAGGCCTGACCCCAAGCAGGGGGTGGTGTGGTGGGGGAGGGTAACTGAAGGGGACAGGCGGGCCCAGGTTAGCTGTAACATCAGGGAGTGACAGGGTGTCTCTAGGGTCTTGGCTGGAATGGTACCCGTGGGAGTGGGTGCCCAGGAGCTTGTCTGGGGCAATGAAGGCTGACATGCCTCCATGAGGTCAAGCTGGGACTTGATGGGGTCACGCCAGGTGGACGGGGCGGGTGGGTTTGACAAGAGGGTCTCAAGAAGAAGGGTCAAGAGGGCTGGCAGGGTCTCCCCAATGCTACCCTCCCTGCCCTTCCTGTGAGGCAGGGCCCCCAGCACCCCCTTCCCAAGCTGGGATCCAGCCCCCAGGAGGTTCAGGTTGGGCTCAGGTGCCCTGGGAGCTGCTGAGGTGCGGTGGCCTAGCCACTCACCCCCTTCCTGCTTTGTTCCCACAGACCCTCCTCTCTGAAGTCTTTGTGGCCCTGAGATCCCACAAAGAGTCCAGCAAAGAGCAAAGGCCATGTTTCAGTTGGAGAGACCGAGTCTCAGGGAGACAGGACAGTGCCTATCTCAGGTCACAAGAGCCTTGATCGCAGCTCCCCCAGCCCAGACCCCAGACCCGTCCCGAGTGGCTGCTTACCCGTCGATGACAGGCGTGCTCTGCATGAGTCTCACTGCATTGTCCCGGAACTGGTCTGCAGTGCAGACGGCCACCAGGGGCCAGAGCCACCAGCCGGTCCACATGACGCCGTCCCTGGGCACCTGCTGCCTGCCGCGACTGTGCGTCTATCCTGACCGGCTGTCCTGCCAGAAAACGGAGGCCTTTGGTCCAGGTGATCGCTGCCCAACCTCCCGTTTATCAGTAATCAGCGCATTCCCTGTGAGGGTGGGAAGATGGGAGTTCCTGGACCCCGTGGCTGGGCGTCGCTGTCTGAGGCTGGGCGTCATTGTGCGAGCCAGGCCCAGGTGCAGTAAAAGCCGAAAGGCGGAGCTGCTGCCCAGAGGACAGGAGAAGAGGCGGGGAGGCCCGGTCACCTCCACGCCCCACCCAGGCCCCAGTGCCTGAGGTCTGCAAACAAGATTCGATTTTGCGTCCTTGAATGCACCCCTCAGTTTGCCTGTCAAGTAGTTTTATGTTACTTTCCACAGACAGTGGAGCACAGTCCCACAGGGGTGCTCCCTCCACACCCCACCCTGGCCCTGGGGACAGCACTGTGACCCACGCTCAACTGCAGGTTGAACACTGGGGCTTGGGGAGTGTTTGTACTTCCTTAGAACTGGGGGCTCACACAGGTCTCTCAGATGGATTTGTTTGAGGATCATCTCAGGTCTCTCAGATGGATTTGTTTGAGGACAAACAGGTCTCTCGGGTGGGGCGGTTTGAGGATGCTCCCAGGAGCCGCTGGGATGGGTGAATCAGTGATCCTTGTCCCACGGCTGGGCCAGCATCCTGGTTCTGGTGGGCAACTCTGGCTCCTCGGGGTTTCTGGGTTCTGCAGGGCTGGTCTTACCAGGTCATTCATGTTCAGTTCCAGGACTTCAGCTGCAGATGACTCTTGCAAGTTGGTGACAGAGGACATATTTCCAGGAGTTAAGCTGTGGGCGTGACCATACGTCCTTGGGTGACCCAAGAAACAGAAGACTCAAGGACACTCAACTACACCCATGGGAGGGCCAGGTACACCCTTGTTCAAACTCGAGAGGATTTCCAGGATGATAGCCCCGGAAGACGACAGCCAAGGGGCCCAAGTCTACACCCAGGAGGGCTCGTGCTGTGCGGGGTCTATTCCGCCTCCTCCCTCCAGTAACTCACAGCCTGTGTCCCTTGGTGGGGCTCGGGGTCAGGCTGCTTGTGCACATGGTCAGACTTCTCAGCCATGGCATCTGTCTGCAAACAGAAGTCATCATGGGCCCTCCTGCCGGGAGCGCCGACTGTGGACCCGCGGGTCAGGCCCCCCACTCACACCTGAACCTGTCTGCTCAAGCCGATTCTTCATCATGGGGTCTCTGATTGCCTGACAGTCTTCCACGCTCTGGGCCTCCTACTCACAGTGCCTGGATTTGGGTCTATGTTTCCCACTGAATTCCTGCGTCGGGCCCTCCGCCTCTAGGTTTATATCCTGTTTTGCTAGAGTTGGTCCCCAAACCACCCCTGGCAGTGGTGTTGGGAAATGAATTTCCAAGCCCTGGAATGATTGCACTTGACATTATTATGCCCTCATAACTGGGTAACAGGTTTTTGCTGGCCTGGCACTTCTGGATCATAACCTGTTTTCTCTTGAAAGTGAAGGGCTATCCACAATGCACTATTGCTGAGAATTCAGTTCTTTGTAGGCAGCTTGTTGCCTTCTTGCACAATCTCCTTGAGCTACCTCTTCCTCCTTGGCTCTGCACTTTCTCAGTGACATGCCTCACGGGAGACTGTTTTCATCTGACCAGCTCCTCATGCGGGGTCGCCGGCTCTGCTGCTGATCCCAGAACATGCCCTGGAATCCTCCTCTGTCTGTTTCTGGGCACCATGCTCAGTCGGATGCTGGACCTCTGGCACTGTTCCTATTTGACTCTTGTGTTTTTCTCTCCTGTTTTAGGTTTTCTCGTGCTTTTGTTCTGTTCTGTGAATTTCTATTCTATTCTATTTCTATTCTGTGAATTTATGAATGGAATATTCTATTCTTTGAATTTATTCTATAAGTTTCCTTGTTTCTGAATTTAAGCACTTTCACCCAGTTTTCTTTCAGAAACTATATGCTTAACCTCCCAAAATGCTGTCTTGTGTTTCGTTGGTGGTGGGTTTCTTTTTTCTTTGTTCCTTGTTCTTATATGGAAGCAATATTATCTGGTATCAGTTGATAGTTCTGTTTTCTTTTCTCCTGTTTACTGGATGATAATGTTTCCTCTGGACCCCTTTCCCCCACTGTGTATTTCGACCTTTTGTCTCATGTACAGACTGTCCTCAACCAGCTGGAGGTCTTTGTCACTTCATGCAGTGGCCAGAGTGCTGGATACAAGAGCCTCCCAATGCAAGAGGGGGCCCTTAATGTCAGAATGTAACATGAGCATATCACAGCAACCCTGATTCTCAAAACAAATATATTTTTAGGGACACTCCCTGGGGTCTTTTCCCCCAGGGTTAGCCTGGCCATAGACCAACCAGGACTGTCCATCTGTGTCCGTGGGCACCGGGGGTCAGCCTTTCCACCATCCAGCCATCCATAAGTCTGATTTTAGCCATGTCTTTCACTCCCACCGCTCCTGTGACATCTAAGTTGAGCTCCCCTCTGGTTTCTGATGGGCCCCTGCCCTCTGCACCCCTGCCGCCCCCTTCTGTAAGTGCTTCTGAAGAGGCCATCTCCATCTAAGTTATTTCCCAAAATGGGCTGAATCTGCCAGTCAAGGACCCTTCCTCTCTGGGACGCTGCAGCTTCTGCCTGAGTCATTTTCTGCCACCTGGAGGGACATGGCAAGGAAATGCCCGTCTCGGGCCCACCTCTGACCTAAGGGCTGTGGTGGGTGTAGCTGTGGAGGATTCTCACGGCATCTCTGCTTCCTCCTGTGCTGGCACCCCGTGACATGAGCCTTAGGGACAGGGCGGGCTCGACGGCCTGGCCCAGGTCCTTTGATTGGAGGTGGGACCAGCCTTTGTTGGGAGCACGAGCTTGGAAACAGGCCGCCCTGGGTTCACGCTCCTGTGTGGCTGACTGCGTGTCCCAGAACTGGCAGCACTCGCCTGTCCATCCTCCTTACTCTCTGCCAAGAGGAGAGGCAGCCGGCTCAATCCTCAGAGAAAGCGGCCGGCGTGACTTCCGTGCTGCCATCTGGCTCCTGTCCTGGACACACCGTGGGGAACGCAGCCACCAGCCCAGCTCCCCCCGACTGACGGCCAGCTGAGGCCCCCTGCCAGCTCCTGGCTGAGGCCAGACTCTGGGCCAGAGACCAGTTGGCCCTGCTGGGTCTGGAAAAGTGAGTGATGCCGGAGACCCCTGAGTGCCGGCTGGAGCTCTGGAGGATTGCTTGTTCAACAGCAGGAAGCTGACTGCGGCTCTTCTCCCACAGCTGGTGACAGTGTTGGTGAGAGTGCCCTGGCCTGTAAAATGGGTGAGGAACCAGAACCACCTTGGGCTGCTGGGGGCGGCAGCGCCCCACCGTCTCCTTGGCAACAAGAAGCCCCAGGTCCGTGGCGGCTGAGGATATGCACTCTCCCCCAGGATCCCTGGGAGAATGGCCAAGCCTTGCTGTCTGCTCAGCTCTCAGGGGAGCTGCCTAATTGTCTGCCTTAAAATGTTTTCACTTTTTATTTAAATAAAGAGAATAAAGTTATTAATTGGAAACATTAGCATCACTTGCCATAATCAGAAGGAACACAGTGGCAATAAACACACAAAAACTAAGCAATGCTGTTGCATTTTGGCTGGAGCTCCAGAGAGGCATCCAGGGAGTGGTCAGAGCCTGCGTGGCTCTTCATAAACCCGCCCAGAGCAGCCCAATTGCTCACCGGAGCTCCCGGGTGGGTCCCCCAAGACTGCCCCCATCTGCCCCTGTGCCCACAGGGGCGCAGCCCCAACACAGCCCAGAGCAGCCGGAGGGCCTGAGTCCACAGCCCGTGCCCCTCAGGAGCACACACACAGACCTGCGTGTGCAAACGCGGCACAGGCTTATAAGCACACCCATGTGGACTTGCTCATGTGATCAGACACACACAGACGCCAAGATGCAGACGTGCACACAGACACATATTTAGCATACCAATATGAACTCCCAGTAATACATAGGTACGTGGATGTGACCACACGCTCACACACGCTCTTTCCCCAGGCCTGGCCTCTCACGGACACAGCACACAGGCTGAGCCCGGCAGGTGCCCTCATCTCTGTGTCACTGTGCCCACCCAGCCCCCACGTCCACCTCGGGGCCTGCAGCCGGACCTCAGCCCCGTGACCACCCACAGAGCCTGGTACACGGCAACCCCCAGTGGGCCTGGAGGCAGTGGGATGTGCTGGCGTGTCCTGGGGAGCCCTGGGTGCAGGCCCTTCAGACCATGTGACCTCTGCGACGGGGCATCCTGAGGCCTCTCAGCTGTCCAGGCCGTCGTGACGCCACCACTCAGATCTCTGCCCCCAACCTTCATGGATGGCCTCTGTCCACCCAGCCCCCAGGGGTGCCTCCAGGCTGCTGGCTTCTCCACAGTCCTCCTGGTCCCCCACTGTCCCCCTCTGCCCCCACTGTCCCCCTCTGTCCTCCACTGTCCCCCTCTGCCCCAACTGTCCCACACTGTCTCCCTCTGTTTCCACTGTCCACATCTGCCCCCCACTGTCCACATCTGTCCCCCTCTGTCCCCCACTGTCTCCCTCTGCTCCCACTGTTCACATCTGTCCCCCTTTGTCCCCCTCTACCCCCCCACTGTCTACATCTGTCCCTCACTGTCCCCCACTGTCCCCCTCTGTCCCCCACTGTCCCCCTCTGTCCCCCTCTGCCCCCACTGTCCCCCTCTGTCCCCCTCTGTCCCCAACTGTCCCCTTCTGTCCCCCACTGTCCCCCTCTGCCCCCACTGTCCCCCTCTGTCCCCAACTGTCCCCCTCTGTCCCCCTCTGTCCCCCACTGTCTCCCTCTGCTCCCACTGTCCCCCTCTGTCCCCCTCTACCCCCCACTGTCTACATCTGTCCCCCTCTGTCCCTTTCTGCTCCCACTGTCCCCCTCTGTCCCCCACTGTCCCCCTCTGCTCCCACTGTCCCCCTCTGCTCCCACTGTCCCCCTCTGTCCCCACTGTCCCCCTCCATCCCCCTCTGTCCCCCACTGTCATGGGTCAACTGCACAGCCCCACTGGCTGCCCCCACTGCTCTGAGCTCCGTGGTCCACTGGCCACAGCAGCGGGTCCCTCCCTCAGGGGCTCCAGAGACACTCCCAAGGGGCCCTGGCCCTCCACTCACCCCTAGAACCCCAGCCCAGCAGGCCCTTTCCTCACCCGCCCTCGATGCACTCACCCGTCGGGCACCCGAACCGGTCCCCCTCAGTTCAGACGCAGAGGCTTCACCCGGCATACAGTAGGTATCCACTAATGGCTGCCCTGCCGCGTGCTGCCTAAACCAGACAGCCCTCCCGCGATGGGAGGAGACAGGCTTCCTGCAACTCTGCGAGTGCTGGTGCCCAGGCTCCCCAGGAACGGGAGGGCGGGCTCCCCTCAGGTCACGAGACCTGGGGGGTTGTTTCTGTTTTTCTCAAGTTGCACCCGCCCCTGAGTTTCACAGGCGGCCTCAGAGGGGTGAACGCAGCACACGTGTCAGCTGGTCTGAGTTTCTGCAGACACGAGAGGCAGGCATGCCCGGCACACACGGCCCACCCAGACTCAGCGCCCTCTGACCCTCAGGCTGGGCCTCTGGCCCAGGGCAGGCCAGACAGGGCCGGGCTGGGTGACAGGGAGTCGGGGTCCCCAGACAGGCAGGGGGGATTCCCTCAGACAGGCTGGTGGCATCCAGTGGGGGGCTGAGTTAGGAAGTGTGGGGTGTCACAAGGATAGCTGGGCTGGGCCACGCTCCCCCTCCCCCCTGCCAGGCCCACAGCATCATCTGGTAGCAGGCAACCTGGCACCTGAGGGGATGCCACCCCGCCCTCACTGCTGGGGTCAAGGGTGACGGCTGTGTCCAGGGCTGGAAGGCATCTTCGCTGCAGCCTGGCCCAGAGGCTGGGGCCCACATTCTATATGTGTAGTACTCTCGACTCCAGGAGGATCTGAAACAGGCAGGGATCGGAATGTCCTCTGGCAGAGACTCAGACCAGGAGAAGGTCTGTGTGGAGCCCCGGCCCAGCTGGGGGCTGGCTGCGCTAATTGGTTTCAGGATTCTGAGGTTAGGATGGGGGGACACACCCTGGCAGGCACTGGCAAACAGCTGGCAGACAGCTGGCAGTCCCATCCCCACCCAGGGAGGGTCCCAGCAGGCTGGGTGGGGGCACAGTGCCCCACTCTCAACCCCCTCTGCCCTGGCCCCCTCCTGGTTCACAGACACTGACTCTGAGTGGGGACAGCCCCTGCCCCAACTGTGAGGCACTCAGTTACTAGAACTGGGAGGATGGGATGTAAAAATGGGAGTGGGTCGTATATGGGGATGTAGTGTGAGAAGGGGGTTCCAAGAGCAATGAGGGTCTTAGCAGAGGGCAGCAGAGCTGGGGGGGCCACCTGCCAAGGCTCTGGAGCAAGTCAGTTCCCTTGACCCTCCCCTAGAGGGTGGTGAGAGTTCAAGAGGAGGGCTGCTTCAGGGTGGAGAAGGGGCTGAGGCCCTGACCCCGGGCACCGTGGACCAGGGTCTGGGGGAGGCAGCCACGTTCGGCCCCTGCCTGGACAGTGATCCCCTAGTTCCATATTTGGGGTGGCACCCCTCTGTGGGCATAGATGCTGGAGAGGAGAACTTCCCCCTGGGTCTGCCCAGGGTCTTGGCATCACTGGACGGGTGGGAGGGCCAGAGGCGCCGAGGCCGGGGTGGAAGGGGCAGATTCCTACTTTTCATGTTATTACTCTTTGTAATAACATCTTTTGATGTTATTACTGTTTGACATTTTTAGCATGTGTATTAAAATGGAAAAATAATTAAAACAGAGAAGAGTGTTCAAGCAGGCTCCGCACAGAGATGGGGGTGGGTACCCCCCGACTCCAGGCGCTCCACTCTCAGGGCCTGGCTCCTGGCTGAATTCCTGTGTGGATGCCAGGTGTCCCGCTGGCAGGCGGATGTCCCGGGAACGTCCAGATGGTGCCCAAGCGGGGGCAGGTCTGGGGGCCCCACCAGCTACCCCATCAGCAGGTCCCTCTGCCCACAGACTTCCCCGTTCCGGGGCACCTCTGTCTACACCCTTGTCCCAGCCTGGCCCCCCCATGCAGGGCAGGGTGATCGCTGAGCTGGACGGGGTCAGGGCAGACCACAGCCTCCCAGTGGGGCCAGCCTTGTCCCCTGAATCTGGGGCAGGGACAGCAGCACTGGCATGGGGACATTCTAGATGTGGGCAGGATGCTGGTGAGAAAATGCCCCAGGTCTCTTAAGCACTGGGTGTGGGCTGCCCTGTCCTGTCTGTGAGACCGGCCTGGTGCCCCAAGCTCGACTTGAGGCTGGTAGAGGCTCAGACACGAGGCCAGGGGCTCGGGTCCCTCTTGGTCCGGCCCTCCCACTGCTACCCCCTGGTGGCCAGTTGGGTCCTGCGGTGTGGCCCGGAGGTCTCACCTGTGGGGCAGGGCCCTGCAGACTCCGTGGCTCCCCTCTTTCCCAGGTCTGGAAACCGAGGCGAGGGGTGCACACACCCAGGCCTCATGGCTCAGAGCTGGGCTGGAGCCCAGGCTTCAAGACAGCAGAAGGTGGGAGGGGCCTGGGCCTCCCCTGCCTGCCGTCCCCAGGGGACCCGGAAGCCCTTGGTTCCCCTGTCCGAGACCACCCTCTGTGGCCTCCAAAATTGCCCCGCTGCCCATTCCCAGTGGGCAAGGCGATCAGATGCCTTCCAGCCTTACTGCCTGGATGAAGAAGGAGCCCTTGTCCTCACCTTCCTCATCCCCAGAGCTCTGGACACACACGCAGATCTGGATTCATCAGTGAATCAGGAGACTGAGGCCTGGACGGGCCACACTCAGGAAAACCAGACGCCCCTCCTGCCATGACACCAAACCACCACCTCCCTGAGTCTGGACACAGGCCCGCAACAGCCAGCAAGTCTCAAGGGAGACACTGCACTGTGCTTTGTCCCCCATGGAAACAGCTCTACTGAATAAAAGTGATGCAGCCCCCAAGCTCCCTGGGCCCAGGCAGACCCCACCCACCAGTCCAGCATGACCCGCACTGTGCTCAGCACCCTCTCCCTAGAATATGCTACGACCATCCCCCCGCAGGGCTTAAAGCCTGTCCCCTTCCTGTGGCTGAGACAGTGATGTCCACAGGAAACGGGATTGAGTGAGGAAAAAGAAAAGTGGCACAGGTTCCTTGCAAGATTGTGAACTTCTAAAGCATTATTTAACTTGAAGTGAGGTAGATTCAGAGACCCTGACTGGTGAGGGGGTGCTGAAGGTATGCTGGTCTGGGAAAGAAAGAAAGTTTAGTTGCTCAGTCATGTCCGACTCTTTGTGACCCCATGGACTATAGCCTACCAGGCTCCTCTGTCCATGGGATTTTCCAGGCAACAGTACTGGAGTGGGTTGCCATTTCCTTCTCCAGAGGATCTTCCCGACCCTGGAATTGAACCCAGATCTCCCACATTGTAGGCAGAGCTTTACCATCTGAGCCGCCAGGGAAGTCCTGTTGCTCTGGGGGGTCACTTTTAACCATGTGTTTCTCAGAGAGGAAGGCAGGGCGGGCCCAGGGGCCCATCCATGGGGCCCTCTCTCCATCGGCCAGTGGGCAGCCGCTGGAAGGGGGCTCAGAGCACAGGGGGCTGCACGCATCCCACGTCCCAGCACTTCAAGCCCACGGAACAGACCCACTCGGTTAGGAAACGTCTGCATTAGATACAAAGAACACAGCCCACTCAGGCTTTGTTACTGTTGAGAGTTGATCTGCTGCCGCCAGGAGAACCAAACGTTCTGAGCTCTCAGAATCAGGAGGCCCTTGTCATCTGCCCAACTTGGGCTCCTGCAGACGGCCCACTTTGATTCTTCTACTCCTTCACTCACTCACTCATTCATTCAGCACATCCATCCTGCCTGATGGGGGGATGGTAGCGAGCAGAGAGAAGGGCAGCCAGGCAGAACTGCAGAAAAGGAAGGCTTCCTGGAGGAGGGGACAGGCTAGCTGAATCTTGAAGGGTGGACAGCCAGGGAGAAATGTTCTGTGCAGAGGACAGCAGAGGTGTGGGAGTGGGAAGGCAGCAGGGGCCTTGCCGGCCCCAGCGGGTCTGGACCACATCCTAAGGATAGCAGAGAGGCCGCTGACAAGAAGTCGGGGTGCAGAGGGGAACCCTGTGAGCCTCAGTTTCACACTGATCACAGCTCTCTTACCTTCTGGAATTCCATCTGTTTCAGGCTCCCTGTTTCCCTGCTCTGCTGACCTGGGCTCCGGCCACCTCCCCTCAAGGCAGCACCTCCCTAGTGGCAGACCCCCAGCCCCCAGCAGCCCCCTGGCCCCAGCCTACTCACTGTGGCCTCAGCAGTGGTGCAGGCTTCGCTCCAGGACCTCACGGCCGCGCTGGCCCTACCCTAGCACCTACCTCTCCTCCTAGGAAGTAGAAAATGCCCCATTTCCACCCGAGAAACTCTGGTCTTCAGATTGTGGGGGCAGTGGGGCAGCTGTGTGGGGGAAGGACTGGCCCAGGAAGCTGTCTCCTCCCCTCTCAGCCTCCCAGCACCCTGCCCAGGGGAGAAGCGGCTATATGGGCTCCCAACTTCCTTCCAGTGGGCAGCCCAGAGGAGTGGATGCAGAGCCAGCTGCCTCATCCAATCTGCAATGGCAGATCTCAGTGACTGCGGGCGTGCGTAAGCCTCCTTGGTTCTTTTCATTTTACATTTTAACGTGACAATATCATATATGTACCACAAGCTATGCAAGTCATGTTTGTACATCCACACAGAAATGTTCACAGCAGCCAAAAGATACCAACAACCCAAAAGCCCAACATCTGATGAATAAACAAAATGTAGTCCATCAAGCTGTGTGGTTAGAGTCACATGATGTGAGGCAGGTGCCTCGATGCCCACCAGCTAGCGAACCTGGAGGATGCGCTCCAGGGGGTGTGGTTACGGGGACAGAGGTCACAGTGCCTTTTATAGCTGTTACAGCCCAATTGCCCTCATAGACATCAGTAACCCTGACCTGGCACACAAGCCCCCACCCAGTACCGCCACATCCGGGTTAGGATTTCAGCACGTGAAGAGGGCACACACGTTCGTTGTGTAATAGGTGGCAGGTGAGCTGTATCTCAGCAAAGCCATCACCACCGCAGCACAGAGGGCAGCCCTGATGTCCACCCAGAGTGGACGGACCCACAAATCGTAGCGCATCCACACATGGAGGGTGGCATGGAATGAACGGAAACTGTGGACACATACACATGCAACAACACGGCTGAACACCCAGCATGGGAAGGAGTCAGAAAGATGCTTGGCCTCAATCCCTGGCTTCTGAGACAGGTAATCCAGGCAGTGGGAGGTTTGAGGGTCCTGGACTGATCAGGAGGTGGCGGCAGGCCAGGGTGTGCCTGTTTGGTGGACAAGGAAGACAAGACTTGGATCCCAGGAGGCAGAGGGCCAGCGGGGGCCCCCCCCAGCAAAGGGGAAGGAGGGCCCACTTGAGCCAGAGCAGGCTTTGGATTTGCCCCTGGGCTGCCCTGCCGGTCCAGTCAGAGCCCAGACCCTTCCCCGGCCCCTGGCCTCGCACGGCTGGCCTCCCACCACCCCATGGACCCCCTTACCCCTCCCTCCCTGCCCGCCAGCCAGGCCCCCAGCGATGCCTGTACCAGACATCCACCCACACAGTCCGCCTTGGCCTGATTACAGCAGCGTTTCCCCAAACAAGGTCACGTTCACTGCCCCAGAGGATGTGCCTCTGGGGGCCACCACCCCACCCGCTGCAGCTGGGTCTCACTAGTGTTCCATTTCCCAAAGGGGCTCACGGTGTCAGACGGCCTGCAGAAGCCACCCAGCCAGTGGGTGAGCTTCCAATCGGGGTTGAGGGGACACAGGAACCCCCTCGCAGGGACACGTGCCTCATCCAGGCGGGGCACCAGGGGGTGTGCATCCCAAGATCACTCCAGGATGTTGCCCTGCCCTCCGCGGAAGACGGGGTGTCACACAGGCCCTGAAACACCAGAGTCAGGAGACCCCTGAGACGGTCCTCTTCCTGGGGGCAGATGTCACAGGAAGAAGGGGAAGCTGGGTGACAGAGCGGAGGGTGAGCGGCCCCAGTGGAGGCAGAGCTCACTCTCTGAGGCCCCGGGGGAGGCCGGGAGACAAGCCTCCCCCTCAGAGATGGGCTACCCCAGGCACCCATGGATCAGCCTGAGCGGAGTGTGTCCAGGATCCTATTGGGGACTGGTGCAGGGGGGCCTTGGCGGCCTGGAGAAAGGCCCACGGCCATGAAGGCTCTTTTCCTTTATCCTGGATGATTCTTCCGGAGCACTTCTGCTCCACAGGACATCTGAGGATGGGGAGTGGGGGGGAGAGGCAGGGTGGTGGCGGGGTCACAGCACAAGCTAGGGTGGGGGTGGGGCGAGCACACCGTCCCTCACTGGGGGCCCGGCGGGGACAGGGCCTGGCTGGCAGGACTGAAAGGACCACCCACTGGTCAGTGATGTAGGCAGGGCCAGGCGTCGGCCCTCCGTGGTCACAGCAGGAGAGTCAGCTCAGGAAAAACAAGGTTGAAATTCGGCCTCCAGGACCTTTAAATGAAAACTGCTGGACTGAATCCCAAGTCCACACACCACGCCGACCTTGGAGGACGGGTTTCAACCAGCGATAACTGTTGCAAAAGGGAAAGAAGCCCATGTTGCCGTCCCTGTGTCTGTGCCGAGAGACGGGGGTGGGGTGAGCCTGGTTTGGCCATTAAGGGAGCAGGAATCTACGAAAAGTAGGAAGGCCCTCCAGCGCTGGCCGTGGGAGCTGGAAAAGGGCAGGTGAACAGGATGTAAGAAGCAGGTGTTGGCTCCCAGCCCATCCTCTCCAAGTGAGAAAAATGCTTGTTTACTCTGCTCTCAAACAATAACGCGCAGAAACACCGCAGCTCAGCAGAGCTCTAGCAAATATGCAAATGTTAATTCACACAGAGCAGAAACCAAGCAATTCTGACCTTTAGACCAGTAAAAGTCAGGGTCTCCCCTCTACCTTTCACTTAAAGCATTAGATGATCCATGCGTTATGTTAGGTGTGTGATTGAAATATGTCATTCGGAAGTTATCACATTAAAGAAAAGGCAGGAGGGGGGGCTTGGTCCTGGCTCCAGCTTTGCCAAGTGAAGTCCTGTCTCCGAGGAGGCTGGAACAAGCCTCAATTCCTCTAGCCGCCCTGAGTTCTCAGGCGCTGTAAAAGGGTATGGCCATCCTGGGGTGGGGTTTAAGCTGTTAGAACAGTGTTGGTATGTGGCCCAGACTTTACAGGCTTGAGGCTTGTGGGAAGAGGGGCTCAGGTGAGGCTGGTAGGGGTCTGGTCATGGAAGGAGACCTGGGGACGGGAGATCAGTGAGTCCACCCTGGTCACTCTTACTGAGCAGCACTCTCTCTGAGTGCCCGAGAACCCAAGGCCCAGACCTCAGGCTCCAGGAGAGGGTGCCCCCGGCCACCTAGTCAGCTGGCTGCTTTCCTGCGGTGTCAGTGGGCTGTCCCCAGGGTGGCAGTCAGCGGCATGGAGGGCAGGCTAATAGCAGCAGTTCCACTTCAGGCTGGGGAGCTGGGGTGCACACCTCAGGGGTGACGAAGGAGGATGATGCCTTAAGCACCTGGCCTGGGACGCTGAGCCCTCTTCCCAGTGTGTGAGATGGCCTCAGTCCACCCAGATGGCCCTGACATGCTCTGCCCACCGATTCTAACTCTTCATTCTCCCAGCCTCAGATAGATGCCGCTGCTTCCAGGAAGTCTTCCCTGCCTTCACCATTCGTGTGGGTTCAACACTTTCTTCTGACCCCACTGACCCCAAAGTACCCTCAAACTCCTTGGTGAGTGCCTGGTACTTTGGCCTGACCTCCACTCACTGGTGAGCCCCCCAAAGGCAGGGCAATATTGGTCATGCTCAGAGCTGTATCTCCAAGCCGGCACGAAGTGTACACCCTAGAAACGTCCCTGGATGGGTTGATAACAGCTCTCGTTACCACTTCTCCATGCGGGAGATTATCTGTGAGAAATTTGATGCTGTTTTTTATCCACCAAATGTCCACAGGTGAGGAAAGGGTGCAGATAAATCCAGGGTGTTCCGTCCGTGAGGAGCGCCGAGCTGCGTGGGAGATGCTGGCTGGATACGGCTTAGCAGGGGCAGCTCACGGCTCACTGCCCTGCTTAGACCACGTGAGGAGGGTCAGCACGTGGAACCAGCAGCCCATCCAACTGCCTCATGTTCGGCAAACCCCATGCAGAGCATCGTCTTGTATAATGGAAGCAAAGTCAGAAAGCCCTCCTGGAAGGAAGCAAAGGGCAGGAGAGAAAAATACTGATGTAGCAGGCTGGCACACCCCAGGGGAGGATCAAAGACCGCTGGTGACCTAGGAAAACATGTCTGTAATAGTGCACACGGCACACCAAGTCTTGTAAGTCATTTTCTAAAAATGAGCAATTCAACAGAAAAATGGGCAAAGGGCATGAACAAAGAGACGACAAAAAAAAAAAAATGCTGAACCTCACACAGAATGAGAAAAAAGGGAACTTAAACTACAATAAGATTCTTGTACAAATATTACTGGCAAACTCCAAAAGTTAGTTCTCATTTAAGGGCTTGTACAATTCCATTGGGCCTGCCTGGACCTCCTGAGCCAGATAATGTATATGCATGGGTTCCAGAAGTAACCCCCACCCGGCCCTTGTGCTCAGCCTTCACCATCCCACCCCAACCTGGGGTGGGCAACCTCATTCTACGCACACACTTTCTCTTCTTGTGTCTCCTCAGATAGGTGCACATGTGTGTAAGCACATGTGTGTGTGTGTGTGTGCACACGCCCTCACGCACCCTGCTGTCTGTCAGGATGGTGGGAGATGGGTGTTTGCAGCACAGGGAGCAAGTCTAGAGCTCTGGGTGGGGACCCCCTCATCAGCCCTCAAGAGGAGTGAAAGCATTTCTAAGAGAGCTGTTAACTGCCAGGTCAACTCCCAGTACCACTCTTCAGGTCAAAGGTTACTGCATTTGAGAAACCCCAGCAGGGTCCCAGGTGTGTGTGGGAGCAGGGAAGCCATACGCTATATGAGGGGAGCTGGCCAAGATCTATGCAAGTTCCCCTGCCCTGCAAACAGGCAGAAGTGGTAGGAAAACATTCCTCGGTTGTCTGCTGGGGTTTCTCAAATGCTGTAAAGGTGTCCCAGGTAGCGTCCACATTACCTCAGCCTCTATCAACGCACCTCAGAGGGTGGGAGTGAGGCTGCAGGAAGCCCTCGGGGATGGGCAGGATACAGGAATCAGCCAGGAGGGTAGAAGCCTGGCCAACTGGCCCTGAGACCTTCTTGGCCTTTTTCCCAGTCAGCAGCCAATTCCTCAGGCAATGGAAGGGTCCCTGGCCAGCCCACCTCTTGCCACCCACTGCTGTACCCTTTCGGGCATGCCCGCTCACCACCCACCTCCAGCTGGGACCTGGCCCTGCCCTGAAGGTAAGTGGAACCCACCTCCCGGCAGCCCAGTGAGAGTAAATCTGGGGTTCTTTGGGTCTCACTTTGTGCACAAGTCCCAGAAGAGAGTGTGTGGGGGCAAACATACAGAAACCTGACCTCAGAGGCAGGGTCCGTGCGACAGTCCCTGATCAGGAGTAGCGGGGTGGTCAAAAGGCCTGAGTCACTCGTCCTTGGAAACGGGTGGTTATAGTTCCCAGTTTGGGGAACTATTGTTCCCAAAACTGATGTCAGTTTTGACATCAACTTGAGGTTCTGTGGCTTTCATGTGGTTCACTGCGCCTTTTACAATTTAATAAAATTCAGTTTATTACTGCTATAAACTTTCGATCTCAGTTTCTTACACATTCAACCTACAAAGTTTAATATTCTGTTTCTCCATCACTTTTAAAGAGTTTTTGATTCACATCTGATTCCATTTATAGACCTAGACAAGCTCCTATAAACATTTTTAATTGTATAACATTAATACATTCAATCCATTGAAGCTGGAGCCCCAAGAGCTCTCTGAGCCAATCCAATATTGTGTGTACACAGTAAGATTTCAACTTCAAATCACACGTTGAATTCAATTTCTCAATCACATGTTTTACATTGCTTTTCCAAGGCTGACCTCTCAGACATCCACAATCCCTCATCCCAAGCTCCTGGAAATGAGTGTTTAGCAATTCAGAGTATATTGATTTTAGGAGGTGGTATCCATTTCCACAGATGCTGTGATGCCCAGCAGCAGCCAGCAATGGAGAACACACAATGACTGTTTCTGCCTCAAGATATTAGAATATTCACTCCAAGTGAGACAGAAATTATTATAAATTCTCTCTGTCTGAAAAAAAGAAAAACATCCCATTTCTAATAGTGTCAAAAACAATAAAGTCCAGGAATAAATTTAATCAAGAAGATGAAAGCTCTGTAAATTGAAAACTGTGAGGCACTGATGAAAGAAACTGAAGACACAAATAAATGGAAAGTATCCCACGTTCACAGATCAGAAGATTTAATATATAAATAAACACAAAAAAGCCATTGTGAGATATCACTTCACACCTGCCAGAAAAGGCAAGGAAAAAAAAAAGTGTCGGCAAGGATGTGGAGAAAAAGAAACTTTCATGCATTGTTGGTGGGAATGTACATTGGTACAGCTGCTATGAAAACAGTATGGAGGTTCCTCAAGAAATTAAAAACAGAACTACTATGTGATCCAGCAACTCCACTCCTGGGTGTTTATCCAAAGGAAATGAAGACACCCTCAAAGGGACATGTGAACCCATGTGTTCACAGCACAACTATTCACAACAGCCAAGCCATGGATGCGACCTGAGTGTCCCTCAATGGGTGATGGGTAAAACGATTCTCCCCCACCGGTCCCTGTTCTCTCTGTCTCACACACACACACACACACAGGAACATCATTCAGTGATTAAAAAAAAAAAAAGAAGGAAATCCTGCCATTTCTAGAACATGGATGAACCTCGAGGGCATCACGCTCAGTGAAATAAGCCACACAGAAAAACACTCTGTTCTCACTGTAGGCGCTCAGTTATCTGTGGAATCTAAAAAGCCCAGCTCCTAAAGACAGACAGTACAACTGTGGCAAGCAGGTGCTGGGGGAGTTGGTCAAATGATTTCCACAGATCTGGAAATCAGATTTTCAGTTGTGAGCCCTGGGCTTGAATGTACAGCCTGGCGACTGCAGCTCACAGTACTGTGTGTGAAGTTGAAAGTTACTCAGGAAGGAGATGTGAAATTTCATTCCACACAGAGAAAAGGCAACTCTGTGAGGTGAGCCAGTGCTAGCCAGCCCTGCTGTGGGAGTCACCCCGCGGTGGGCAAGTGTATCAGTTCACCACGTCACACTCCTTCAGCTGAGTTACCGGTCACCGGCATCTCAGAAAACTTGAAGAAACTGGGGGGTGGTCCCAGGACTTGCCGTCTGCAGGGGCCGGGGGCCTGTGAGCGCCTGTGTTTGGGGCGCCCCCTAGTGGAAGCCAGCATCCCGCCGTTTCGCCCTTTGTGCAGCGTTTGGGTCTGGGGGTGTGGATCCAGCTGGGAGGGACCCCCGGCCCTGGCCTCCAAGAGTTGGCTGCCCTCCAGGACCGGTAGGGCTGGGAGGAGGAGTCTGTCATGACCAGTCCACATCAGAGCTCTCTACCCCTGGTGTGAGAAAACAGTTAATCACAACAAACCACGGGGGACTTCCCTGGTGGTCCAGTGTTTGAGAGTTCACCCCTCTCAGTGCAGGGTACGCAGGTTCGGTCCCTGGTGGAACTAAGATCTCACATGCCTTAGGGAAATGCAGCCCCACAAGAGCCGATGTGCCACAACTACTGGGTGTGTACGCTCTGGAGCCCCAGAGCCACAACAAAGACACAGGGAAAAAAAGCATGGTTACGAAATTCTTCCATTTAAACAATAAAGTATTCTAGAAAAATTTAAAAATTAAGCAAAAAGCAGATGTCCCTTGACAACTCTGATGCACCAAGTTCCAGAAAACCTCTGGGTCCCCAGCCCCACCCCAGCCCCTCGGAGTGGAGATGTGGGGGCAGCTGCCATGGTTCCCCAGCTCGCAATGCTGTCAAAACCTTGATTCCCTGTCCACTGATGCCAAACAGAAATATGGAGACACAGTCTGGAGGAAGTAGAGAAGAGTAGCTTTATTATCTGTGCCAGGCAAGATGGAAACACAGCAGGCTAGTGCCTCAAGAACTGTGCCCCCTTTTCTCAGGAATAGGGAGAGGTTTTATATTCCTCTTGAAGGTCTCATGTTTTTTATTCTCTTGCAAAGTATCAAAACAGCCACAGCTGGCATCAGGTAGCAGCCGGGTCTGGTGTCCATGAAGTTATCGGCCCCGACCTTCTTTCTGAAATGCAGGATGCTACAAAGAGGGCATATGGGGTGAAGAGTGCTAGGTCCAGAGCATAATCTACATGGCTGCTGCTGCTAAGTCTCTTCAGTTGTGTCCGACTCTGTGCGACCCTGTAGACGGCAGCCCAGAAGGCTCCTCTGTTCATGGGATTCTCCAGGCAAGAAGACTAGAGTGGGTTGCCATTTCCTTCTCCAAATCTACATGGAGTCAGAGAGTAATGAGCTTTGTGAAGGACAAGTCCAGCGACAAGTGTTAGTAGTAACAGCTAAATTGCTTACCTCTTGCAGGTCTGTTAGGCTGGTATGTGCCAAAGGCTGTTCACTCCTGTTTTTGCTGTAACTGTGGCTGCGCTCGTCCCATCCCTGGCCATCTCCTCTTCCTCTGAGGACAGCAGTCCTTGGATGTGTGACCCATCCTGTGACCTCATTTGACCTTGGTCACACCTGCAAAAACTTATTTACAAGTAAGGCCCCCATCCACAGGCCAGGTTGAGGAACTGAACGTGTCTTTTCTGGAGATACATGACCCCTGAGGATGGGGGAAACGGTTGCTGGTCTTCCCCCAGGAGCTGGGGCCTGCTGCAAGGGCCCCCGGGACATGTGGACTTTCCCTTCCCTTCCCTTCCCTGATGTGGGGACTGGACACATTACTCCAGCACAAGCGTGAAACAGCGCTGTCCAAAGGCCTTCCCCTCCCCAGGATGTTGACTGACCCCGTCCCTGACCCCCAACGTGCTTCCTCCCGCCTTCCCTTGGCCACTCAGCCGGGGCCCTCAGCGCCAGCCAGCACCCAGGCCTGGCAGCAACAGGGGGTGCCTGCTCTGACGACCCTTCCCCACTGTCAGTCATAAGCCTCGGGGAAGCTCATCCTTCAGGAACCCAAGGCCACACAGAGAGGGAAGCTGGTGAGAACCCGCGGCTCTGAGTTCAGAGCTCGAATCTGTGTCCATCAGCTCTCCCAGAGTGAAGAACTGGGGTCCTGAGATCCCATACCTGAAAAACCCACTAACCGGGCTGGTGTTATGACACCACAGGCCTGCACTGCCCGGGGCTGACAGCTGGTGGCTCAGACCCCGGTCACAAGAGGCAGGAGCCACCGTGTCCCTGCTCTGTGGCTGACGGCCAGGGTGGGATGGGAGGCGGGCTCCTCGCTGGGACCACCTGAACCTTTGACTGGCCAGCTGCCCCCTCCAGACAGAGCCCGGGGCCTCTAGGAGTCTTCACGGAGCCTCAGGCTTGAGGGCCCTGGAAGTTAAATCCCCAGAGGGCAGCAGCCTAGGGAGCCACAGCCTTGGCAGGTAACCAGGTCTGGGTCCTCTCACCCTGGGCTCGGCAGCTGTTGCAGGTCTGGGTCGGGGAGAGTCTGTGCTGGGCAGGGGTCCCGGGTGCCCTCACTCGGGGGCAGACACCAAAGCCGGGGAAGCAGGGCTCTTGCCCATGGCCCTGTGCCTAGCGTCTGACAGCCCTGCCGCCCACACCAATCAGAGCACTTAGTCTCCTGCTCAGCTTCGTCTCCGCAGCATAGGAAAGAGCAGGCTGGAGCTTCAGGGTTCTGCTCCCTCGGCCCACGGCTGACTCTGAGGACGCGGGGGTGGGGGCCTGGGCCTGGAGTCCTCCCCGGCACAGGGCGAGGCTGACAGCCACAACTAGGGATGCTCGGAACAAGGAAAGGACACCCTGCTCCCTCAGGAAATGGATATTTATTTACCAACAGGTGTTTTGTCTCAGGCCCAGTACCCCCTCCCCCCATGCAGTCCTTACAAGAACGTGCAGAGCCAACTACCCCCAAAACATGGTGGCTTAGCATACCAGCAAACACGGACGAACTCATTCCATTTCTAGAGGTCAGGAATACAGGAAAGGATTGCGATGGTCCCAGTGAGGTCTCTCCCGAAAGTCCAGGAAGGTGTCACAGGCTCTGGCGAGCCCCTGTCCAGACAGCAAGGGACCAGGACGGTGCTGTGTGTGTCCATAACTGAGCCTTGGAGACATACAGCACAGAGGCCACCTGGATTCACGGGGAAGCACTATACACCCCACTTCTCCAGGGGAGGGTCAGTCAAGTATTTCAGGGTCACCCTGGTTCGATCCCTGGTTTGAGAAGATACCCCGGAGGAAGAAATGGCAACCCACTCCAGTGTTCTTGCCTGGAGAATCCCACGGACAGAGTAGCTTGGCAGGGTACAGTCCATGGGGTCGCAGGGTTGGACACGACTGAGAGACTAACATGCTCGCTTTTCACACCCCCAAGTGAAGCAAGGGGGTCACGTGTAGGCTGAGGAGAGTGGGACCAGGTGTCCAACCTGACTCTGGACCAGTGCTTAAGTCATTGACCACCGCAGGTTTACACGAATCCCAAGCCCACCCTGCAAGAAGGAGCTGCTCCAAGAAGTGTGTTGGAGCAACCTCTGAAGACGGTCAGGCCCAGGTGCCTCCCACAGCAGCCCCAGTCCATAGCACACCTTCAGGTCGACTTGTTCTGAACCCCACAGACCCCACGTTCAACTGTTGTGAGCAAGAGTGAGGCTGCAACCCAGGACGGGTGGTGCCGAAGAGCTAGGGGCTGGCATCTCGTCTGCAGGTCTCCACGCCAGCTGCCAGGATTTCTGACTGCCCTGTCTGGGTCTTCCCTCCCTCGGAGCCCATCTGGATACCAGAACCTTTGATGGAGGGTCTTGCACTGAAAAGTGAAAATCTAAGAAATTGCACGGGGCTGGTGGGTCTTGCGTCTGCCACTGCCAGCTGTGTGACTCTGGGCAAGTCACTCAACTGTTCTGAGCCTTGCTTTCCTTGTCTGTGAACTGGGAATACTTGCCATCCTCGTGGGCCAGACTTTGTGGGTGGCAAGAGACAGAAGCCCCGTCTCTGACCCCAGCTGGCCTGAGCAGAAAGGGAGGAGCTAGGTCTCCGTGCCCCGGAACCATTGCTCTGTCCACCTCCTCTGTGCCAGCTTCCTTCCCAGGCAGGCCCTGCCCACGTGGCAGCAGTGGTCACCAGCTGCTCCTGGTGCCCATTCACCAGCTTAGCAGCAGAAAAGTCGCAGAACCCAATCCCTTTGGCCAGGCAGGTGGAGTGCCCACCCGGAGCCAATCACCATGTCCAGAGAACAACATGCTCACTGAGTGGCCAGGCCTGCATCATGTCCACCCTGGGACTCAGACAGTGGTCCAGGCCCATTAAATACATCGACTGGGAGATGGACCCCCAGAGAGCAGGGCTGCTGTTACCAAGGAGGTGAGAGCGGTTGGTGCCTATCTGAACCACCCTGAGCCATAATCAATTTATTATTTTATTGCCTCTGGGCAGAGTTGGCTACCTTCTTGGGCTGGGCGCTGGCTGAAACACTCCTCGCGTCCTTACAGCTGAGTTGGCTGATGCCTTCCTGCCCCCACCCCCCCAGCGGCTCCCCCTCACCTGCACGTGCCCAGCCAGGCCACCCACAGGCCAGGTCCCATGGCTGCCTCCCGTGGTCCTCCCGTCCACACATGCTCTGGCCCTAGGAGGGCATGCCCTGAAAGCGGCCCTGCCCCCGATTCCACTCCTATCCAAGGTGGAGAGGAGAGGCTGGGGCCTGAACCTTGGCCCTTCCCTGCCCCACGTGCTCTGGAAGAGGCTACAGCCCATCGAGGCTGCAGCTCCCTGGGCCATCACTGCCCCCACTGCTGTGCATGGGCTCCCCCATCCCCCAATTCTTCCTGGCTTCTGCCTCCCCAGGGATCTCAGCTGACCAGCTTCTGCTGGCTTTGCCCCTGAGCAGTGCCCAGGAACTGTCCGAGGCTTTCTGCTCCTGAAAGGGCAGCCCAGTCACACGAGACTCAGTGGCTGGGTTCTGCTGACACTGACCCTCCCTCCTCAGGGCCACAGTGTCCCCCAGCCTGCAATCCTGCTGCCTCCCAGATGTGAATGGGGGGGGGGTGGGCTGCATCTCTGGTGTCCTCTCACCCCCGAAGAGACCAAAATCAGCCCTTCCAGAATTCAGCGGTAGCCAGGTTACCATGGCGATGCCCATTATCCCTGCTGAACAAGAGATGAATCAGGAGCTAAAAATAGGCCCCCAGAGTGGATGGATGGACGAATGGATAGAGGCAGGGGTGGGTGGGCCTGCATTCAGGGTCAGAACAGTCTGTTTTTCCCAGACAAGATAATTTAGGGGGAAATCTCAACTGGAAACCCATGCCCACAGAGCTGGGAGGTGCTGCAAGTGGTGTCCCCTCCCCTGACAGAAGCACACACCATGCAGCACCCAGTAGGTCCTCATAAAGCTCAGGGCTTAGAGCCCTCTCCACCTGAGCCCGGCTGGTATAGACTTCAGGCAGGGAACAGGGGAGGCTCTTGGCTTGGGGTGGCCATCGCACTGACTGGCCCTTTCCAGAGGGGAGCACTGCCCCCTGCACCCTTTAATTCCCAGGAGGGCCCTTGGTTCAGTCCAGGAAGGACCTGGGGAACCTGCTGAGGAGCTCCCTACTCTAGTGTGAGGCTTCAGGGCACAGAAACACAACGCCCCACCCCTCCAGTGGGGTACAGTCCTTTGCTGGTTGGGGGGGGCAATGAAGGCACAAAGCCGCTGCAAGGACAAGACACTTTATTCTGCCTAAGTCCCCTCCCCCACCCCCGCAGACCCCACAGACAGAGAGACAAGGGCAGATGCAGCTGGGACCAGGAGGAATCTGGCTGCAGGGACAGGTGTCTGGGGGACCAGGGTTTTCTCAGAGACAGGGCACTGCCTGCTCACTCTCCCCAGTGAAGATCAGAAGCAAAGGAGCTGTCCCCCAGCCCCCTCCCCACCCACCAGGCTGGGGTAGGGTTAGGTGTGCCCCTGGGACCTCTTCACCCTTCAGCCTGGGGGCTGGTCCACCAGGCAGCAGGGTCACAGGAGCTGAGGGTGGGCCTGGGCTGCAAGATGGGAGGCCCCTGGGGAGTCGGGTGGAGGATGCTGGAGGCAGACGGTGGACACAATCCTGGCCACCCCATGGGTCCTCAGAGAGCAGAGCCCAAGCTGGCTTCTCAGGCGTGGGCACCGAGGTCTCTCGGAGGCAGCTCCTTGTGGCTGTAGTATTCCACCAGCTGCCTGGGCACCTCGGCCAGCACACTCTTGGCCAATGCCGCGGGGGACGCCTGGGTGTGGGGACAACGTGCCTCCAGCCAGCTTCCCGTCCCCTAGTCCCCCTTTCCCACCTACGCACACCCAGCCCCCTTCCCTAGAGCCCCCGGCTCCAGGCACCACAACCAGGAATTCACCAAATGGGCAGGTAGGTGAGCCTGTGTTAAGGTTGAGACTGCGGTGGCTGGAAAGTCCACCCCTGCTGACACTGCGGGGGCACAGATGGCCCTCTGGGTGGGTGTGACCCTGCTCTGGGCACAGGGCAGAGTGGCTGAGGCCCCTCGGATGCCCAGGTCCTCCCATGAAGCTGCGAGTGTGTGTCCATGTGACGCACAGTTCCTACTGCATCACAGAGGCTTGAAAGCCAGAGAGGTGGTTGCCTGAGGGGCACCCTGCCCTCTGGGGCGTCTGTGGACACTTCTCATAGTGCAAAGGTTTCTAGGGGCTGAAACTGCTCAGGATGGGGTGGGGGCTCAGTGCCTGTAGCCCCCACAATGCTGCCGAGGGACCCGCCAGGCACTCACGCTCTTGAGCTCCCGAAAGGGCACGAACTGCACGATGTCGCGGAGGGCGGGCTCGCCGCGTGGGGAGCGCAGGACACCATCGTCACCGTCTAGCACCTGCATGTCGGTGAAGTCGGCATTGCCCACCCCAACAATGATGATGGACATGGGCAGGTGGGAGGCGCGCACGATGGCCTCACGTGTGTCCGCCATGTCAGTCACCACGCCGTCCGTCAGGATCAGCAGAATGTAGTATTGCTGGGGGCACAGGGGAGGAGGGGCCGCGGGGACCCTGCAGGGCCGCTGCATCTCCCCCAGTTGAACCCCAAGTCCACCAACCAGACCGCCTGGGGGTGACCACGGTTGCCAAGCTTTTCTAAAAATGTATTCACAGAAGCGTACCACATGCACACAGGTGTACACACACACACACATGGAATTACAGTGAGCTGTGACCACGTGCTCCCTCTAACCTGGAGGTGGATATGGCCACACCTTACAGGTGGGGACATTGAGGCTAGGGGAGCCGGGGTTGACCCAGGTCTGAGGCCAGAGGAGAAGGGATCATCAGCCCTCGGTGGGGAGGGGCTCCCACACCCCAAAGAGACACTGAAATTTCAAACAACACACTCTGGCCCAGCCTGGCCCGGTGCCCAGTGTGTCTGCACATGACAGACTGGGGCTTGTTTCAAATAAAGGTCCATTTTCAGTGTGAAAAAAACAAAACCACTCAGCAATCATTACTAAAAATCTGGGCGAGAGAAAACACAGAAGAGCTGCAAAAATCACCCTGGAGCTCCAGCGCTGGAAGGCCGGCCAGACTACCCACTAGCCCGCCCAGCTCTAGCCAAGTGGGTACCCTCTCCCAGGGACCCCCTCTGAGCCCCCAGACCAGGGGGATGGCTAGTCTCCTGTCCAGGGCTGGTGGATTCCCGCAGTGCCTGGCCCAGCCCTGAGCCCCACACACCCTCCTCCCACCCCCAGAGGAGGGGCAGCACCCACTGAGACCTCACAGCCCTGCATCTGCCAGCAGTGCAAACAGCACACCATCACCGCCTGCAATGGAAGCGTCACCTGAACCCGGGGACCACTGCAGTCGGGGCCCCGGGAGGCATCAGCCAGAAGGGACAGGGCTTCTCCATGGGACAGGAAGACGGGTGAGGGCAAAGTTCAAGAGGAGGCTCAGGGAAGGGGGTTCCAGATGCCGCCCAGCCTCCACCCACATCCACCTCACGCAGCTAAGATGAAGGGTCTGAGCCCCAGCAAGGACAGAGGCAGACCTGAGGCCCCCAGAGTTTAACTCCTCCCAGAGGAATCAGATGGGACATGAAGGCCACCACAAAGGCATGGTCAGCAGACTCCAGCAGGGGACCCTACTGTATGCACACACTGATCTCTTTAACGAGGGGGTGGCAAGAGGACCCCTGTAGGAGAAGGCAGGGGTCCCCAGCAGGATGGCCACACCCACTGTCAGGCCCAGCCCCCTTATCTTAACCCTGTGCCTCCTGGAAAATCCACCATGGTGTGGACGAGACGGCTGGACACTTAATACTCGGGAACTGACTCTGTCTTTAGGTGTGATAATGGGACCCAACTGTACCTCTTTCAGAGGTTTATACTGACATTTACAGAGGAAATTTTGTGTCTAAAACTTGCTTCAAAACAATACAAGAACATGAAAGCTGAATGTAATCCTTAACTCCAGGCTGGATTCTACACCAGAAATAATATTGTGATAAAATTATTTTTTTGGCAATTAATGCAATTGGAGCATATTTTATAGACTAAAGTATTGGATCTAAATTAAGCCACCTGAAATTGATACTTGTGCAGTGACTGTAGAAGAGAACGCCTGGATCTGAGGAAAGAAGGGGTGGGAGGCGACACTGTGACCCTGCCTTTGGGGGCTGTGTGTCTGGGAGAGCCACCCCCACTTAGGGCGCGGGACCAGGGACCACCAGGGACTGGGCGATGGCAAGTCCCAAGGATGGAGCAAGGCTGAGAGCAACAGCCCAGTCCCACCACAGGGAACTTCCCTGGTGGTATAGTGGACTTTCACTGCAGGTTCAATCCCTGGTCAGGCAACTAAGATCCCACATGCTGAGGGACACAGCCAAAAAAAGGGGAAAAAACAGATCAGGAGACCAGAACACAGGAAGGACAGGTCCTGGGACAGTGAGGAACAAGGACACATGGGGACAGATGGAGACTGGGTTGAGACCAGAGGAGGGGGTCGCCTTCGATGTGAGACTGCAAAACAGTACTGTACAGGATCTTGTGAGCAGATCAACACCAAGAACTTGGGGGGATGGTGGGGTTCAGGAGGCCAGCAGCCTGCTTTCAAGTGATTCAGAGAGAAGACAGGAGCAGTGTGTAGATGGTGGCAGCGGAGGAAGAGAAGTAGGAGGAGGCAACAGGGCAAGAAGTCCTGACCAGTGAGTCCAGGGAAAGGATGGGCCAAAGGTGTTGCGTTATTCTTCCAGGAAGTTGACTATTCTTTTTTTTTTCCAGAATAAAAGGTTAAAAGAAGGCAACAGAGTCATCGTGCCTCAGGCAGGTCTACAGAACCCTAATGTAGGAGGCAGCCTTTAGCGTCTCACCACTTGTGCTAATTAAGAACAGAGGGATTTCCCCGGCAGTCCAGTGAACCAGGACTGGGCACTTTCACTCCCCGGGGCCTGGGTTCAATCCCTGGTCGGGGAACTAAATTCCCACAGGCTAACACAGTGCAGCCAAAAAAAAAAAAAGAAAGACCATGCAAACAAAATAACAGTACATGTACAACAACCACAGACAGCAGATCAGCCTCCAGGGCGAGAATCTCCTGGGCAGAGAGCAGCGCTCAGCTCACTAGCGCTGGGGCCCTCGAGGTGTGTCCACGGCCGTCCTCACTCGGTCCAGACACCGGGGGCTCCTGCTTCCGGCCCCTCTTCCCTCCCTGGCCTCCCCATACCCACCTCCCGGCCCCGCCCGACCTGACCCCTCCCTCCTCCCCAGCGGCCGGCAGCCCTTCCTCACACGCCCGCCCTGGCACTAGGCACCTACAGAGGCCTCACGCGTGCGCTCCTCGGCCGCGGCTGTGCGAGCCACCTTGGAGATGATGGGCGCCACGTTGGTGGGGCCGTAGAGCTGGACCCTGGGCAGGCAGTTCTGGTAGGCCTCCACCACACCCTGGATCCCTGTGGGGGGAGGGGTGTGAGCACAGCCCCAGCGCACCCCCACCCTGGGCCATTCATGCTCCTACCTTCGCACTCATCATCCTCGGGGTTGAAATTGATGGCAAAGTCATGGGACACCTGGGCAGAAGGGACTGGTCAGCGGGTCCACCTCCTAGCACCCCACACCCCAACTACTGAGAGAGGTAGGTTTGGCGCCCCCCGGGCCACCATGTGAAACATCCTTTGTGGAAGGGGGTCACTGGGGACAGAGGGCAGAAGGCCAGCCTTGGATCCAGCAGGACCTGGAACTTCTGAGATGTATTAGCCAATAATTCCCCAACCCCCAAACTTTCTGCTTAACCCAGTCAGACACCCTTTCTAAGCGGAAAATTCCAGGCGAATGTCCCCCTTCTCCGCAGGGCTGACTGAGAACACTAGTGTTGGAAGGTCAAAGACAGGTCCCCACCCCCTGCCCCACCGCCTGTCACATCACACTGCTTCCCCTGGGGCCCTGGGACCCGGCCTTTCTCCTACCTCGTACTTGGGAGGGATCCGGGCTCCAAAGCCCAAAGCAGAGAGCCTCTTGTCGCTGGAAGAGAGGCCGCCTCATCACCCAGGGCCCCCGACCTCACTGAGGGAACGGGGGCTTTGGGGAGACACCAACAGAGCCAGGAGACCAGGTGCCCCGAACCACATGGGGGAAACTAAGGCCCAGAGCTGTGGGGAGGCCACCAGGCTCGCAGGCAGGCAGGGGCAGTGCTGACTGGATGCAGGGACCTTGGCCCCATCACTCCCTAGGCCTCGAGAGCCCTGCCCCTCCATGGCCTCAGTTTACTGCTCTGTGTCTGCGAGAAGGACTCGGACCCCCATGGGGGGTGGCCCCATCTCTCTCTCAGGCCCTGGGGCACTGACCTATGACCCCTGCAGAGCCCAGGAGGCCGGCGCACCTGTCATAGTCCTGGCAGATCTCTCCCACGGCCACCAGGGCCTGCAGGTACTCGTTGGGCTGGAAGGGGTTGATGTAGTGCAGGGAGCAGCTGTTCCTGGGGTCCCCGTTGGAGGCCGTGAAGTCAATGGCCACCTGCAGAGGCCACGGCATCATGAGCCTGAAGCCTTCCTTCCTGGCCTGGGTGGCAGCTGCACCCCATCTGACAGCTAAGGACACCGAGGCCTGGGGAAGCCGCTTGCCCGGGGATGTGAAAACCCCGGGGATGTAAGCCCAAGGGTCTGATGCTGTGCTGGCCAGATCACAGGAGAAGGGACAGGCCAACCCCAAAGCTCCTGGGTCCCCAGGCGCAGCCAGCACCTCTGCGGCAACACCAGCCAGGGACCCCAAGGAGCCAGAGCAGTCACAGTGGACCCTCAGCACCTCCTCCTGCAGTCAAGGGTGGGGGGAGGGGCTGGGCAGGGCCTGGGAGGAGCAAGCTCTGAGACAGGGTCCCCGTGTGTCCTCCTGCCCAGTTACTACCCTCAGGCCTTTCTGGCTGTCACTTGAAGAAGCTCGGAGGGGTCACAAGGAAGGGGTCTGCAGGCCCTGCAGAGGGGCCTTTTCTGCACACATCCACCCCGGGTGTCAAAGGGGCTCTGAGTGGGGCCAGGCGCCGACCTCCCCCCATCCTCTGGGATGCAGCCCACAGGCGGTGTGGAGAGTGCAGACTCACCGTGAAGTGGATCTGGCAGCCGCCCATGACGTAGTCCAGGAACGAGTACACCCTGTAGAGCTTTCAGGGTCCCCGCCCCAGGGAGACTGAGGCCGGGGCTTCAGGGCAGGGCCTCTGGGGCTGCTGGGACCTGCCCTCCCCCAGGGCAGCTGGGGCAGGCAGGAGCCTAGCAGCCTCAGTCCCTGCCTCTCGGGCCCTCAGGTTGTCTGCATGCCCATCTCCCCCCACCATCTAGTCTCTTGTCTCCCCCTCCCCTCCATTTCCTAACCCACCTCCATGCACTGGGGGCACAAGAGCCCTTGAGTCCATCTGACAATGGGGGAGATTCCAGGAAGTGGCCTGCCACTGCCGAGCTTGCTCTTCCGCAGAGCTCAGGTGGAAGCAGGACTGCCCCCCAACCTCATACCGTGGGTGGGTGGGGGAGGGTCTGTAGCCTGGGCTGAGGCTCACCTTCAGGTCTGCCAGGATGACCACCCCAGAATTCTTGTAATTGCGCTTCTTCTGCTTATACTTGGAGTTCACACAGTCCCACTGGGCCTGGGGGACAGGGACAGGCAGAGACCCCCACCCCAGAGTGCCAGCGCCCAACACCCCACCCTAAGGGGTTGGGGAGGTCTTGAAGCCCTGCCCATCGGCGTCAGTCTGTCCAACACAGGCCGGTGATCCCTACTCTGACCACCTAGTGGGCATGGCTGTCATGCTCTGTCATTAGCCTCTCTAAAGCCATCACAAGCATTTTTGGGGAACTCAGCCCAGGGCCAGCGCCCCAGAGCATTCTGGGGGACAGGCCGGCTCACCTGGTCCTCCCCGAAGGCTTTCTGCATCTCCTCGAAGGTGGTGGAGAATTCTCCGATGAAGTCGTGCTTTCCGCGGGAGTCGTAATCCCAAACGAGGCCCTGGAGAGCCCGGGACTCAGCCCGCCTGCCCTTCTGGGGGTCCCAGGCCTGGGCGTCTCCATGGCACTGCAGGCAGGCCGCCCCCTCCCCACCACGCCTCTCCAGTACCCCCGCCCATCCGGCACCTCTCAACTCCAAGAGGGCGTGGTCTGGCGGGGCTGGCCCCGCCCCAGCCGCCCGCCGCGCCCCTTCCCAGCCATACTCCCATTCTCCCGGCGCAAAGCCCCACCCACCTTGAGAGGCCGGGACTCCTCACAGCTGCACAGGCTGTTCAGAGACACCTTGAAAGGTTGCCAGGTAGGGCTCAGGTCGTTCTTCACCACCTGTGGGCCGGGAGGGGCGGGCGGCTCAGGGGGCCCGGCCTCAGGCTCCAGGCAGGACCCTGCGAGCCCAGAGCTGCATCTCCGAACCTCGTTCCATCCAGAACCCCCTTTGTAGCTTCCTCCACATTCCGGGACCACCTGGACTCCTTTCCTTACATAGCCTTTTTTTTTTTTTTTTTTTTTAACTCAAATTAATTTATCTCAAAAGGAAACGCTTTCCCACTGCTGTCACTGGGATCTTGTTTCATGGGCAGGTAGTCACAACAAATGCAGATCCTTGACCCTAGGACACAAGGTCCACCCGCGCCTGGCTGCTCCCTGTTCAAAGGGGGATGGCGGTGTTGGGGATCAAGACCCCTACAGCCGCAGCGGGCAGGGAGGTGCCGGGAGGGTCAGGGGCAGCCTCCTCTGTGCTTTCACGCTACCCCCGGGTGCTGGGCGGGGACCCCGCACCTCTGTCCTGTACACCAGTTGCTCACTCTGATCATCATTGATCCGGTATAACTCCAGGAAGGGGTCTGACTTGCTGAAGAGGTCCTGCCAGAGGAGCAAAGGATGAGCTTGGCAAGCCGGGTTGGGGGCCAGGCTCTGCCACTCTCCGGGTGTGAGGGCCCAGCCCTCCTTGAGAGCATCTCCACCCCACCGCCCCCACCCACTCGAGCTTCCCTAGCTCCCCAGCACCCTGGCTCCCCAGCACTTCCAGCCCAGAGCCTGGCTCCCACCAGTTCCTCCACTGTCTGCCCTGGGACCCCCCGCCCCCCACCCCGAGCCCCTGAGAGCTGTCACAGGAAGCTGTGAGGATGAACTGAGGGCAGTCACACAACAGGACCCTGACAGCAGCACCGCCGCCCTGGCTCCGAGTGCGTTCCACTCCGCGGCCACCTGTCTCCTCGTGGACACCGCCTGACAGGAGGGAGAGCTGGGCTCCAGGGGAGCACCCCACACCTTGTCGTCCAGTTTCCTGGCCCTGAAGGAGAGCTCCACGTAGCCGTTGTTCCCGGAAATGTCCTCGGCTATCACCTGGGTGGAGGGGGCAAGAGGGTCCTGACCCCTGGAGGGTCTTCAGCTGGCCCACTCCAACCCTTCTCCGCCCTGCCGCCCAGTCTCCCAGTCTATGGGAGGTGCCTAGACACCGGGCAGCCTGGGCCTCGTCCCCCTACAGCCTCAGTGACGAAGGGGCGGGGCCTGAAGGGGAGGGGCCGGTGGAAGGCGGGGCCTCACCGTGATGGTGGACTTGCCCGCGTTCCTGCCGAACTTCAGCAGCAGTGCCCGGGTCACCTTCTTCTGGGCCACTATCTGGAAGTCAGAGGGTCAGGAAGGGTCCGCACCTGCTCCGAGGACTCTAACCCCACCCGAGGTCTCCCAGTCTCCTTCCCAATGCCCCCAATCACCCTTGGTGGCCTGGCTCCCCAAACCTACCACTCAGGTGAGGAAGTGGAGATTCAGGCAGAGGTCGAGGACTTACTCAAGGGCCACCACTGGGATTTGAAGCCAGGGTCCAAACCTTTGGCCGGCCCTGCAGACCTGGTGGCACTGGGTGGCCTTCCCATAATCCAGAGTTTACGTGTATATCCAGACATACATGTCCATACATGTGTCCATGGATCTGCACCCATAGGTGCACACATGCTTGCACATGGATGTCCGTGCTTGTGTGTCCCTGCATGTGAGGGAAGTGGGAGGCCAGCACTGGGTGGACCCTGCTGAAATCTCAGTCCTCTTATCTGACAGAGGCTCAAGGCAGCAATGGAGATTAGTCACATGGCCTTCATGTTGGGGAAAAGAAGTCGGACACAAATGGGAACATACTGTGTGATTCACGGACACAATGTTCTAGAACAGACAAAACTATAGGGGGAGGGGGTTGAGAGAAGCAGGGGGACATGCTGGATGACAAAGATGTGCTATGTGATCTGGGTGGTGGTCAGGTGTGTACAACTGTCTAAGCCCATCAATCCCAACCCTAGAGGTCTACACATATTACTGTATGTAAATTATACCTCATTAAAAAGCCCTCAGAGTATTCATGAGAATCGAATGTGTGACACATGGAGTGTTCTGCCCAGAGCCTGTGCTGAGCAGTTTGGCTGGAGGCAAGACCTTTTGTTTCACTGACAATCATAGAGCTAATGGGAATGACTTCACTGGAGGATGCAGTGTCCCTTAGACCAGTCACTGCCATGGAGACAGGCAAGGGAAGGGCTCCCTTATGTCGTGGAAGTGAAGAAGCAAGCTGCAGAGCAGTGTATGGCATTTGTGCTTTTAAAAGTGTATATATAGGGACTTCCCTTATAGTCCAGTGGCTGAGACTCCATGCTCCCAGTACAGGGGGCCTGGGTTCAATCCCTGGTCAGGGAACAAAGATCCCACATGCCTCAACTAAGCCCCAGCACAGCCAAATAAATAAATATTTTTTAAAAAGTGTATATATAGAGAAAAAACTATATGTCCCTTTGCTCTGATAAGACTACCTCTCTCCAGAAGGATATAATGAACCTGGGGGCAGGGCAGGAAGGAGACACCCAGAGCGTGCCTGTTATACTTTCTGAATTTAGATCCATATGACTATATTACCCAGTTCCAAATTACATTTTTTAAATTAACTAAAAGACATTTTTTTAGAAGGAGCTAGGAGTCAGGCAGAACACCTGGTACACAGTTGGTGCATAATCTTGCTGTCCCCAGACCACCACTGCACCTGCTGAGGTGCCCATGCTGCCCTTCTCCTCTGAGAGCATGGGGACGGGGCACCCACCTGCCCCAAAGTGCATTCCATGCCCCCCAGGAAGTCATCCTCTTGGCAGCTCAGGCTGCTGGGCCCATGGGTGTCGTAGACCTCAAAGCGCAGCTTCTGCACCTCCTCGAAGTAGTAGTCAAGCGTGAAGACCTTGGAGAAGACCGGGTGCAGGCTGCTCCGGACCACCTCGGTTCTGCCCACCTGCAAGCGGCCCTGGGTGAGCAGAGCCCTGGAGGAGGGGGACAAGATTCTACCGGGGGGTGCTGCCCGGAGACCCTGTGCCTCTGCTGTAGCCTACGGAGTCCCCTGTCCCACCCACCTGCCCTTGGGTGGTCCTGGAGGACTTGCATTCAGGTTGTGCTGTGGCAAGACCCATCTGCTGCTTCGAGGCTTCTGGTTGTCCCCTGGGGGGTCATTCCCCAGAACCCTGGGCACCTCCCTCCCTGAGATAAAGGCGCAGTTCTCTAGCCGCCACAGGCCACAGCTTCTCGTCTCATGCCCCCACAGCCTCCTCCATCCCCACACCACAGATGGGGAAGCAGGCTCAGAGAAGGGAAGGGGTGTCCAAGGGCACCCCAAGTCAGGGACAGAGCTGGATTGGAACCTCGCTGGGCAAACCTTAGAGCAGAGATATTTTTCCAGCACCCAGGTGGGCAGGCAGGGAGACTCCAGAGTGGGGGGAGGGGGGGGCAGGCAGGGATTGCAGAGATAACCCCTTGGTTCAGCTCTCTCCTCCAACTTGGGCCCCAACCCATCAAAGTGCAATCTGGGCTGGGGAGGTAGGTTTCTGTGCCCTGCTCCACAGTCGCACAAACTCCCACACCCAAGATGAGGGTGTTTATGTGCTTTCTCAAGAGACATATGCCCCCACGGAGCACTGAGGCCAAGCAATGGAGGCTAATGGGGGCTTGGGCCCCTCCAGCAGATCCTTTGCCCCCGAAGTCGATGACTGGAGGGTTTCTCAGGCCAGGAGGCTGGTGGTCCAGAGATGACAAAAAACAGCACAAGGTCATAGCCAGGGAGCAGTGCGGTCCAGGGAGCTGGCGCAGCGCATCTCTAGGACTATGCGACCCTCAGCGGCTGTACCTCAGACGTGCCCCTAACATCCTCCCTACCTCCGCCCGAGCTGTATGCGGCCACCGAAGCCAGGGACGCGCGTGCGCGGAGAGACCCGTCGCAGGGGGAGCGCTGGAGGCTGGGGAGAACTCGGGTTCGAGTTCCGGCCCCCCAGCTCTCCGGGGGCTCAATGCCCGACTTCACCTATTCACCCCCGACTTCTTGCCCTTTCGAGGTGAGGCCACGCGTCTCACGTGAGATGGTGGCGGAAAAAGCGCTTCGTGGGGCGCAGAGCGGTCTGAGCAGTCCCGCGGCCCGCCCTCCGGGAGCGTAGGTCTGGGGTGAAGAGCCCGCCCCCGCGCAGGCGCCCCGACCGCTCCCGGGACCGGAGGGAAGCCCGCGTCGCCGAGAGACGGGACGCGCCCAGAGCCAGGTCCGCGAGGCTTGCGAACCGTCCGCTGCTGCCCAGACCCCGGCCGCACGCGCCGCGCTCGCCAGGCCACCCCGCGGCCGCTCGGTACCGGCTCGACTCTTCCCGAACTCGAGAGCCAGGCGCCAGCCTGGGAGCCCTCCGGGCGGGGCGTCCCGGTCTCGGAGATGGAGTCCTGGCTCCCGGAGCGCCCGGCTAGCCTCCTGTGGGACCCTCGGTGCGCTGTCTCCGCCCTGCGAATGCGTACCCGGCGGAGGACTGGTGCTCCCGGCTGCCCCGCGGGTCCGAGGTGGACCCGTGACCTCGGTCCAAGCCCTGTGTCCCCCAGTCCCCTCTGCGCCCCCCAGGAGAGCCCCTGCGGCACCCTCAAGCCTGGGCGTTTCACTTTGGCCCCGGAGCCCCTACCCGGACCCGGGGTCGCACCCTCCACTCCAGGGTTGCCTCCCTCTACCTGGAGCCCCTCTCGGGGTTCCGCCTCCAACCCAGCCCCTACACTTCAACCCCACAGCTCCAGGGCACCCATCTCTAGACCAGGTAACCCCACCGTGACCCAGCTCTGCACCCCACTAGGCTCGCACATCCATCTCGGCTTCCGCGTCCGCATCTCCAGGCCCCCACCCCCCGCCTGCCCGCGCCCCTACCTGCACCCACTGGCCTTGCGATTGCAGCAGCAGCACCACGCTCGGGTCGGACTTGGTGAGCGGGTCGCGGTCCAGCAGGTGCCGGCAGCTCAGCCGCAGCTCCACCTTCGAGGCGCAGGGCGCCGGCACCACCCCGGGGGCCGCCGCCGCCCGGCGCTCCGAGCCCGCGCTCATGCTCCCGGCTCCCGCGCTCCGGTTCTTGGTTGGGCCCACCGAGGGGCGGCTGTCCGCCAGTCGGCGCCGCGGCAGCGCGGGGAAATGATGGCCTGGCCAGGCGTGGCCGCGCTTCTCTCCCCGCACGCCAGCCCGGCGCGGGCACACGTGGCTCCCGCAGCAGCCACGGCACGGGAACTGCAGGAGGGGGTGTCAGAGAGGGTGGGACAGAGGAGGGGGCAGTGGAGGGGCGGGGCCTAGGCGGGGCCGGGCAGAGAGGGGGCAGTGGAGCCCGGGGGGAGGAGTGGGCGCTGAGCGGTAGCCTTAGCCCGCCCTTCGTCCCTATCCCCCTCCGTCCCCATCCCCCTTCGAGGATGCAGAGGTTTCGACGGGTTCTGATCCCCAGGGCGAGAGGTTTGAGGTCCAAAACGGGTGGGCCCTCCCAGGATAACCAGAACCCCACGGGGCCCCCTGCTTGGAGACCTGCTCAGGTCAGGAGGCTCTCTGCTGGCCTGAGCATGAGCTCCAGGTCCCTGCAGACTGCCCCCCTGGGAAGCTAGGGCCCAGTAGAGGCCCAGTTTAGCACCAAATCCACACCTCCCCCCATCCCTCAGACCCCAACCCCAGGCCTTGCTGCATTTAATGAGGCATCACTTCAGTCAGCAAGCATGTGCTGGGCGCCCCCTGTGCGCCCAGCGCCTTGAGGCTGGGACTTGATGCAGGAACAACGGGTCTGCCTTCCCAGAGCCTGTTGTCCAGGAGCCAGTACAACCCCTGCTGTCCTGGGGGTGTCTACACTGAGGGTCAGGGTCTGGGGTCCTTCCACATCTGCCTGCTGCATTCGAGTCAGAACAGGCCTGGGCTCCTTGGGAGGGGCCCCTGTCGTCCTGAGCTTCACCCCACCTTGGACCACCCTGTGCTTTCAGCGAAGCTGTGCAGAAGAGGAGGTGTTTGGTGGAGGCAGAAGCCACCTCCCAGTCCATTTTCTTTGCCAGTTTCTGCCTAAAAATAGGGCACAGACCTAGCCAAAAGCCATGGTGGGAGACAGGAAGAGGGTTTAAGGTGAAAGGGGACCCAAGGGCCAGTGGAACAGAAACCAGGTCTTGGGCACGCTGGGCTGTTGTGTCACCAGGACTCCAAAAGATCCTGGGGTCGGAAGCCCCACCAACAACAGGACAAAGATGCTGCCCAGGTGGAGGTGGAAAGTGGAAGTGGAAGGTTGCACCCCCGGCTCAGAGGAGGGTTTTCCACAGGTGCGATGCAGAGGACAGCATCCTTGGCAGTGGGATACAGGCTCACACCCCAGGGGTTCCTGCAAGGCAAAGACCTTGTGCCCAATTTGCAAGGAAGGGGAATTCTTTGCAGGCCAATCTGGTGCCTCTTTCTGCTGCCTCAAGCCTCCATGTCACCCCTCCTAGAAGCTGGCCCAGGTCCCAACAGCTTCAGACACCAGCCGTTGGGAGGGCCGGCTTCTCTCTGTAGACAGTTACCGGCCTGGAGACACTCTGGGCCTTCCAACTCCTGTATCTTTCCTGGCCTGGCTTCCCAGAGTCCATGTTTGTTGCCCATCAGCTGTGCTCTTGGGCTCATGGGGGCTCACCAGCTTGCAGAGGCCCCGGTTCCACTTGCACCCTGGCCAAGGCTTCTGACCTCTCTGAGTTTTATGGGATTGAGAATGCAAAACCCCAGAAGGGTGGAGGCTCAGATGGGCACCCAGCTCCACACTGGCATGCCCAGAGGCTCAGGGTCAGCCTTGGGAACTTCATTGGGACCTCTCCCCTGCCAGCCCTGAGGACGGCTCTTTCCAATGCATGTGTTCATGCTAACTGTGATGTGGTAGCAACTGACCCACTGCAGCCCTGTTTCACAGACGAGGAGGGGCTGCCCAGCCCACCAATAGAATAGAGCTTACACCCAGCCACAGTTCAACTCTTAACCATCACACACAGCACCACAGTAACCGTATTTCCACCCCTGGGGGAGAGGGAAAAGAGAATTCAGAGTTTGGGGATTCAAGTCTCTGAGGTCCAGAGATTTTAATGGACCCACTGGGGTCTCCACTTCCCTGGTGGCTCAAAGCTAAAGAATCCACCTACCAAGCAGGAGACATGGGTTCAATCCCTGAGTTGGGAAGATCCCCTGGAGAAGGAAATGGCAACCCACTCCAATATTCTTGCCTGGAAAATCCCATGGACAGAAAAGCCTGGTGGGCTACAGTCCATGGGGTTGCAACAGAGTCGAAAATGACTTAGCAATAAACAACAACTGGGATCTCCACCACAGCCTCACAGCAACCGGCTCCTCCCTGCCTTGCAGGGTGACCCTGGGCTCAGCTCCGGAGCTGACCTGGAGAGGAGGCTGGCAGGGCAGCTCCATGCAGCACTAGTGGAGAGATTCTCCAGAGCTCAAGAGAGGCTGCTGGGCTGCAGGATCCACCTGCCCTTCCTCGCCCAGCAGCCCACAAAGGCCTCAGGGACAGGGGAGGGCCCAGAAGGTGGGGGGGGGGGTGAGAGCTCAGGCTGCCAGACGCAGGAAGTGAGATCCCCACCTTCATATATTCTGTTGTATATATACAACATATATTCCTGCTGTACAGGAAATAATAACACATGTTCCTTGTTGAAAAGTTAAAAAATGTAGATAAGCAATTAAAAAAAAAAAAAGGAAATTCTAGCACCCAGGCAGAAACACTGTTAACACTTTGATGTTTATCCCTCCAGCTTTTTTTCCACGCAAATCTGTTTGTATTAGTTCTTACAAGCTGCTTCCCACCCTTAGGGCCCTTCCTGCATGTGGCTCCTCAGACTGCAGGCATGGGGATTTTCTGCCCCACCTGACAGCTGAGTTCCTGGGCCTAGCACTGTGCCCAGCACACAGTAGGTACTCAGTAAATGTTCAAAGAGGTATTCAATAAATGTTCCTGTGTGGTTTTTTAGTAACTGCTTTTCTTTACATCATAACGCCGTCTTTCATGCCATCGACTGTGCTGCCCTAAAACTTGTATGTTGAAATCCTGACCCCCAATGTGGTGGCATTAGGAGGTGGGTCGTGGGAGGTGCTTAGGTCACATGTGTGGAGCCCCACTGCCTTTTTAACTGGGACCCTAGAGCACTCCCTCACCCCTCTGCCATGTGTGAACCAGACACCAAATCTGCTGGCACCTTGATTGATCTTGGAGTCAGCTTCCAGAGCTGTGAGAACTCAGTATCTGGTGTTTATAAGCCCCCTGCCCCCCCACCCCCCCCCACCCACCCTCTGTCCGCAGTCTATGGTGTTTCTGTTCTGGCAGCCTGAAGGGACACTCTATCTCCATAAGCTGAGGCCGACAGCAGGGGGCTGGGGCACTGCAACCCCTGGGGCAAGTCTGGAAGCCACTGAGTTGCAACTAGAGTTTTACTGGAGCATGGCCATCCTGTGTGTTCACGGATGGTCTGAAGCCAGCTTCACCCTGAAAGAGCAGAGGGATACTCTGTGGCCTGGAAAGCCTGAAATGCTCACCATCTGGTCCTTTAGGAAATGGCCTGCCGCATGCATCTCCCTACCCGTCCACCCTGGGTGCTCAGAGGGGGCATCTGAGGGGGCCAGCGGGGTAGAAGCGACCCTTCCTCATGTATTTAACTAACCCCATGCTGAAGCTGAAGCTCCAATACTTTGGCCACCTGATGCAAAGAGCTGACTCATTGGAAGACTCTGATGCTAGGAAAGATTGAGGGCAGCAGAAGGGGGCGACAGAGGACAAGATGGTTGGATAGCATCACCAAGTCAATGGACATGAGTTTGTGCAAACTCCAGCAGATGGTGAAGGACTGGGAAGCCTGGTGTGCTGCAGTTCAGGGGGTCGCAAAGAGTTGGACACGACTTAGCAACTGAACAATAACAATCTTTATCTCTTTAAATGCTTCCACATCACCAATTTTTGGAGCAACAATAAAGCATCCTTGTTTTAGACAACTTGCTTCTCAAGCCACAGAGCCCTGCTTGCACTGGCTCCCCACCACCAGCCAGCTCCTACTTACCCTTTGAAGCCTGGCTGAACAAGCTCCACCCCCAGCACCAGCTCTGAGCTTCTGGGAATTCACCCCCTCAGCATCAGATAGGTTGCCTCAAGCAAATGCCAGAAAACCCAGCCCCTTGGGAGGGGAGCAGAGCTATGTCCAGGCTGTGTGCAAGTGACGCATTGCTCAGGCAAGGCCATCACCACACCCTCCACCTTGTCCTCCCCGGGGCCCAGTGGGCCTGTTCTGGAGGCTCTGGAAGGCACGCTAAAACTGTCAAATTTGCAAGAATGGGAGGTGGTGGGGCTACCAAGGCTTTCACAAGCTTACACCCATGGGCTGGGTGCTTCTTTGACTAACCTAGAAAGGTCACTTTATCTCAGAACCCCTGCTGTCAGAACTGGACTGTTGTCCTACAGGATTTGGTATTTCTCTTGTTGTTCAGTTGCTCAGTCATGTCTGACTATTTACCACCCCACGGACTGAAGCATGACAGGCTTCCCTGTCCTTCACCATCTCCTGGAGCTTGCTCACTCATGTCCATTGTCTTGGTGATGCCATCCAACCATCTTTTCCTCTGTCGTTTCCCTTCTCCTGCCTTCAAGCTTTCCCAGCATCAGGGTCAGCTCTTTGCATTAGGTGGCCAAAGTATTGGAGCTTCAGCATCAGTCCTCCCAATGAATATTCAGGATAGATTTCCTTTAGGATTGACTAGTTGGATCTCCTTGCAGTCCAAGGGACTCTCAAGACTTCTCCAGCACCAGTTCAAAAGCATCAATTCTTTGGCGCTCAACCTTCTTTATGGTCCAACTCCCACATCCATACATGACTACTGGAAAAACCATCGCTTTGACTCTGCAGCATTCTCTTACTTATTAATGGCTGCACCAAGTCTTACCTGTCGCACATGGGATCTGTAGTTGCAGCATGTGGCAGAGTTCCCTAACCAGGGATGGACCCCAAGCCCCTTGCATTGGGAGTGTGGAGCCTTAGCCACTGGACCACAGGGAAGTCTTTCACTTTTAAAAATGAGACAGGTGAGCCCAGAGAACTGCTGTCCCAGAAGAGCAGAGCATGCCACACATATGTACACACATGTGCACATTATCACACATGGCAAACATGTTTTGTCCCACACACCGACCACACACATGCTCACATCAAAGAGACAGATACAGTAAGACATTAAGCATACATGCAGTCACAACTGAACGTGCTCAGACAACAGGCATTCCACCAGAGGCAGCACTGGGGGGACTGGGTTGGGGGGGGCAGAAACTCCCCCTCCCATTATTTTCTCAACCCTCCTCCAAAGACATTTTGGTACCTTCCCACAATCAGCCCCCAGCCTTCCCCCCAGGGGTCTGCTGCCCACTCTGCAAACAGCTGGTCTGAACATTCCGTGTCACTGCCAAGGCTGAGAGGGGGATGGCCTTTGTGAGGTCACACAGCAGTGGGACTCTACCCGGACCCCACTCCCTACCCAGAACCCAGTTCTCTCACCTCCCTTGACCCTCCAGGGCACAGAGTACCATAGGGCATGGAGTGCTTGTGGTTGGCTGGGCCATCTGAGCCGCTCCGCCGTTAGCTCGGTCCTTGCAGCCCCTGTGAACCTGCCCAGGGCCAGCTGGAACACATGACACTGTCCAGGACGAGCTGCCCTGCTTCTCGGCTCCCCTGACCAGGAGTCCCGGCCACCTGATACTGATACTGTTGCTTCCAGGATGGTGACCTGCTTCACTGGGTGAGTGAGATCTCTGCACCTTTAAACCCAATCTCAGCATGCTCCTTTGCTTAAGAAGCAAGCTGCTGGGTCCAGCCCACACTTAAGGGACAGGACAGACACACGACGGTGAACCAGTGGCTAGGTCAGGAGGCGGACACCCTTGTGCTTCCAGTCCGCGCAATGATGAGGGCAGCCAGTGAGCCAGGGAGACAGGCAGCAGCAGTGTCCAATGGGAGGGCACTTGCAGGTGACGAAGACCTGGTTTTGTACCCGACTCACGTGAGGGCTTTGAAGATATTCTTGGTGAAGCCTCCTGGATAGTGCTCAGACCCTCTGCCCTCAGTCCCTTTCAACAGTGACCCAGTTTTGCCTCCTCCTCCCCAGGAAGCACCATCCTTCCTGGTGAAATTTTCGAAGAGGCAGTAACTAACCATGCAGGGTGTTTCATACGCTTGCAACTAGGGCTTAAAAAGGAGGGGAGCCCAACTAAAGCACCAGAGCTGGAGGGTGGCAGGACCAAGGTCTAACACAGCTTCCCACTGCCCCACAGGCAATGACCAAGAAAGCCCTGAGCCTTTCCCAGGAGGGCAGGCCCAAAGAATCTGGAAGGCCAGCCCTCCCCTAATGGTCTGCAGCAGGCCCTTCACCAGCCCTCCTGTAGCCTGGTGAATGGCCAGTCACCGCTGCAACCCAAGGCTGACATGTGCCCACACACTGGTGAACCAGCCAAAGGACTTACAGAAAGAAAACTCCACCAAGTTTTGTGTTAAGACTGTGTGGAGCTAAAACTGCTTTGGTTACTGCTGTGTTCCTAGGACACAGTGGGTGCCCAACACTTGAGTTCCTTTTCTCCATCCTGAAAACTCCCTGCATTATCACTTTCTAACTTCTCCACCCAGCACCTGCTTGTCATCAGCTTCTACAGTCCCCAGGATGATCAATGCCAGGCTGGCCCTGTGTCAGCTCACTCCTTGTCCTCTGGTCTGGTTCTAAGCAGCTGAGGCAGCAAAACTGGGCACGAACCACTGTGGATTGAGGCGGAGATTGGAGAAGGGAGGTCATAGCTTCTCACTGATTCTCCTCACATCTGGATGTTTTATGAAACAAACACCTTATTTTCCCCCTGTAATACCCTGAAACCAAGAAAAATATTAAGTGCAACCACCTACGTAAGACCTAGATAAAGAAGGACTGTCAGCTCTTTTGCATAGGTGTCTCAGGCAGTAAAGAGTCCACCTGCAAAGAAGGAGACCCTAGATCAGGAAGATCTCCTGGAGAAGGGAATGGCTACCCATCCCAGTATTCTTGCCTGGAGAATCCCATGGACAGAGGAGCCTGGCGGGCTATAGCCTATGGGGTTACAACGAATTGGACACGACTGAACGACTAACTTAAAGGGGTACCAAAAAAAAAAAAAAAAGCCTAAGGAATCTCAACTGGAAATTAGGATAAATTTCAAATCTTTTAAAATAGCCTGTAACTTAAAATAATCAAGGAAAAAACAGAACAAAGTAAACTAACCATTATAACCACCACCAAACCAATGCTAGTAGCCTCCTACAATTTATAATCACCGGAGCACCCCTTACAGGTACGGGCGATGTTACCAGTGCAGCCACTATGGTTATCCATCCCTGAAACCCACAGTTCTGCCCAAGCGGACACTAACCACAGCAGCCCCTGGCCCCACACACTTGGAGGCCTCTGTGCCCTCCACTCTGAGCACTGTAGCCAGGGCTCCAACAGGAAGGCAGTCACCTGACCTGGGAGAGCGTCCCAACTTCTCGCCAGGATCCCAAACACAAAGCAAACGGAACCAGTGGCTTGGGCCCTCCAGAGGCAGCGCCCCATGAGCCCTCTTTCATGGATGGATCAAGAGGCTTCAACCCCCAGGCCTCCACACTAGCTGATCCTTGACGGATCGTGAATTTTCAATACACTGAGTGTACACGTTAAATCAGCGTCTTATAAACTGTCAGCTTTAGATGTGAAAATAGTATTTTAATAGTAATGGGAATACACAGCACCTCCTGGGCTGGAGGGTCCAGACAAGAACACTAAGCACAAGCCTCCCAGGTACCAAAGTGCTTCCCTCACAACTCTGTTGTGACAAAGGTCAGACACACCTTAGGTCCCCCTCGAGGTCCCCCCAAGCCCTGGCTCCTTACACAACGAAGGTCACATGGACACTGCAGGTTTATCATAAGTTGCCAACAGCACTTTATTTTTTCTTTTCAACATCCTGTTCTGCGGCTTCCTTGGCCCTTTTTGCCCGGATGCCAAAGAGCCGGGCGTTGGCGCGGGCCATGCGGAGACTAGCAAATGCCTTAAAGTTCTTCTCCTCCTCTGTGATGACTCTGGCTTTCTCCTTCTTATAGACCTAGAAGGGAGCCCAGCAAACTGTCAGCAAACTGAGAGGCCTTGGAGAGGAATCCACCCACCAGAGTAAAGCTGACTGGAGGCCACCAAAAGATTAGGACAGTACCTCCTTCGCTGAAAGTAACCCCCAACTCAACCTAGTGCCCAAATCATGTGAAGGGTGGGCGGGGCTTGGATACAAAGTGGGGGTAGAGGTTCAGGCCCACCCCACCTCCCACTCCCAGGAGCCTCAAGGGCCTTGTCAATTGCTGGTCAGGCTACAGGATCACCAAACACGCATGGAGAGCTGCCTCCAGCCTGGGCTTCCCACAGACATCAAGGAGTGGAAAGGGCCCTACAGAAGGGGTAACAAGTGAGGGCGACAAAGCTTTCCTCAAGGGGCCCCTCTGTTTGGATGCAACTGACTCTCCTCAGGGCAGAAGGAAGGTCTTTCACAAGCTCAACATGGACCCCAGCTGCCACAAAGAATCCCTCCAGCCCGACCCCAGATCCATCCTTCTCCCAACACGCCCACTTACGTTCCGTATGGGCATAACAGGTCCAGTCAGCTGAGTGGCCAGTTTGAGCTCTTCAGCCTGTTTGTCAATGAGAAGGGAGTCAGGTGAGTTTAGCTCATCTCCCAGGGAGCCCCAAACTTGTCACCCCTGTTTGAGTGCCTGTGGATTCCTGCCCGATCAAGTAAAGGCAGGCACGGTCAGATGAAGTCACCCACGCGTGAACCAAGGATGCAGGGAGAATGACTGCCAGCAACAAATGTAGATGGGCACTGCTGATCTCATACAAACACTACTAACATACAGTACACTTTCAATTTTAACAAAGCTGACTCCAAGTCCTGCCCTTAGTGAATCCTGGCATTTCAGGCAATTAGTTTGATGCTCCTCAGAGCTTTTCTCCCACATTATGTATCTTTTCTCTACTACTCTACTACTTTGCATGGCAACCCTGCTTTAGATAGGAAGCTGCAGACAAGTACTTTGTCCTTGCAGCCCAGCTAGACCCACTGCAAGACCTACACACCCTCACCCCGCTGGGCGCTGTGGGAGTCAGGTACTCACAGAGCTGTCTCCCTTCTTGGGGGCCGAGGGCTTCCTAGGGAACAGGATAAGCTTGGAGCGGTACTCCTTGAGCCGCTGCACGTTGGCCTGCAGGGACTCCGTGCACTTGTTCCGCCGCCTCGGGTCCACCGAGATCCCAATGGTCCGGGCCACCTTCTTGTGGATGCCGGCCACCTGCCCCGACAGAAATAGCTGAAGCCCCGAGAACTCCCTGGCCCCCACCCCCTATACCAGGAGGGCCCAGCCGTCAGATGGAAAAGGGTTCAAATGCACTTTCATCATAGCAGTGCAGCGATTCCGGAGAACGTCATCACTTGGCTGTGTGCCACTTAGAACAACCAGTGGGGCTCAGGACACGGGCTGGCGACACTCACCCTAAGCTCCTCCAGGCTGAAGCCCCTGCCGGCGCGAACCTTCGTGTGGTACCTGACCGTCGGGCATCTCACCACCGGCCGGAGAGGACCGGACGCTGGGCGCGGAGCGATGCGGCGCGCCTTGGCCTGCCGGGCCTTGCGTCTGCGCAGAGAAGCCGAGCGGGGGTCACTGTCCGCCCTCCCGCAGCAGGCCGGGCGCGCGGAGAACGGGACGGGAGGAAGGGGCGCGCTCGCTCCCGGTCGCTCACCTACGGATCTTGCGAGCCGGCTGGTTGAACCACGTGGCCACGCGCCGCTGCCAGTCCTTGTGGAAGTGGGGCTTCAGGATCATGCCATTCCGGCTGGGCGCCATGGCTGCGGCCGAAAGGCCTGGGGAGAGGGTAAGACAGGGAGCGAGTTAGGTCCGGGGGCAGAGTCCCGTCGGCGTGGGCACAGAGGATGGGCCAAGGCCCGACGCCGCTGGCGACAGGTGGACCCCGGGGACGGCGGATGGAGCCAGATGGGATCGGATAACAGCGATGGCGCCGAGCTCCAAAACACTCACCTCCTCCGAGGGATCACGGCCGGGAAAGGAGGAAGTGCCCCACAGCACTCTGGGATGGTAGTGAGCCCGGCCAATCAGAAGCGTCAGAGCGTTGTGACCAATCAGAGCCAGGGCCAGAGTGACGTCTATGCCTTCCCGGCAGCCCTCGCGGCGCAGGCTGATATGGATCTGCGCTGTAGGCGTTATTGTGGTTCCTGTTGCGGGAACATCGGTTGTCTGGGTCTGGCGAATCTCTGGCCTGCCAGCCTGCTAGTGCGCCACGGGAGGCCTCGCCCTCCGCTTCCCAAGCTGTAATGCCGGCCGCCGCGTGGAGCCCGCTCACCCTCCTTGTGGGCGGAGCGCGCACTTAGGAGCGGGCTTCCAGAGCGCCCCGAACGTGTCGCCCGGAGCCTGGGCTCGCAGAGGTCTGTGGTCGGGCCGCTGGTGGCGAGTAGCCCGCAGAGAGTGTGGAACTAGGAACCGTGGCCGGCCGCGGGTGGCCGGCGCTCCGCCACGCAGATGAGCGTCGTAAAAACACCAAGTAGCCAGGCAAACGTCCGCCTCCTGGACCCTGGCGCCTCCTGTTCACAGGTCAGCCTGGGACGAAGCCAACACATCTGCCATCTGTGAGCCTTTGCCCCCAGGTACCGCCTTCCTTTCCTACCCTCACGCCAAGATTCCTCTCGCGAAACTTGATCACCGTTTTAAGAATTTCATGACGCAAAATGAGAAATTCGGAGGTCTGTATCCTGCACTGAGTAAACAGGTAGCTGATATTGATGCTGATAGCTTTGTGCCCTCTTGAGACACCCTTGGGTACTAGAAAAATCAGGTTGGGGCTCAGTGAGGAAATTTCGGTAAGGTAGACAAAACATGTTAAGGGCAGAGGAGGTGTGGAACACAAGTGCCAAGCCTGTGGGGAAGGTTGGAGCCCTGACACCTAGTAGGTGTGTGCTCAGTTCTGAAGCAAATCAACCCTGAATATTCATTGGAAGGACTGATGCTGAAGCTGAAACTCCAATACTTTGACCACCTGATGTGAAAAGCCAACTCATTGGAAAAGACCCTGATGCTGGGAAAGATTGAGGGCAGGAGGAGAAGGGGGCAACAGAGGATCGGATGGCTGGATGGCATGACCGATTCAATGGACATGAGTTTGAGCAAATTCCGGGAGATAGTGAAAGACAGGGAAGCCTGGTGTGCTGCAGTCCATCAGGTGGCAAAGAGTTGGAGGCAACTGAGCGACTGAACAACAGTAGCTATGAAGCAAGGGCAGTACAAGGCTTGCTTTGCTGACAGTTGTTAACAAATACAAGAAAGCTCTTCTCAGTAAACTTGGAAGTGATGCTTATCTCTGAAGATAGGGTCATGTTTAAAATCTAGCCTTTCACAGACACAGACAGCTAAACTGGAAGGTCAGCGATCCAGAGGAAAGTGTCTGTGGAGTTGGCTAGTATACTATTAGAATCTTTGTACTAGATTTGAGACTTTGGGTATGTGATTGGTGTGAAATGGGAGAAGCTGCTGGGAGCCCTGTTAGGCCTCAGGACAAAGCTCAGTGCCCAGCTCTTGGTAAGTAAAGGTCACACCACTTTGTTTCCAGGTGACAGAGTAGGAGCCAGGGTGGGGAAGGCAGGGCAGGAGAGAGGGAAGGGAGAGAGCAAGAGATGATCCACCTCACAGATTACTTTGTCCATTGAAACTGAACCCACAGTCCATTCTGGCAGCAGAGGGTCTGTGTAGGAGATGTTTGCTGAAGAAATGCTTGCGTTGGCCTGGGGTTTATTTCTTTTTTTTTTTTTTTCCTCCTCCCTCCCTTGCCTGGGGTTTATTTCTTCAGACACAATACAGTGTTAGCTCTCACCTTCCATGTCTTTTTTTTTTTAAACTAAAGATTTCTTTATTATTTTACTTTATTTTTGACTGTACTAGGTCTTTGTGGCTGCACAAAGGCTTTCTCTAGTTGCAGTGCTCCAGCTCTAGGTGCCCAGGGATCAAACCAGTGTCCCCTGTGTTGGTGGATTCTTAACCTCTGGAGCTTCAGGCAGTACCCTGTGTCTTGGAGACACTTTTCAGTGATTCTGCCATGGGTCCTTCTCATTGAGAACACAGTCCCCATCCTCTTCTCTTTCTGGACAGACCTACTCGTGCAGCTCATCTGCTCATAGTCAGGGTGCTGCCGGGGTACCGGGGGAAGATTTGCAGTCTGGAGTTAATGTTGAGAAGGTGAAGCTGTAGCTTGAGGACCTCAGTCTGCTGCACACAGCCCAGCAACCCAACACTGTTTTTCAACACCTGAATAGTTCACACTTGAGTCCTTAGGGAACATGCAGAACAGCAAGTCCCGAGGCTTCCACGTGACTGCTGAGAGCCTGCTGAGCTTCCCAGTTGGGAAGACTGAAGAGGTGAACAGGAGTCCTGATGCAAACTCTTGTTTGCTCAAGGTTGTAAAAGTTTTCAGCTACAGGACAAGCCCCTCCCCGCTTGGCACAGAACTCCATGGCACAGCTCTGCCAAGGGGCTTTTGTCCCAGTCTGGGACCTGCAAGGGCCGCTGAAAGGACTGGCCAGTGGCCCTGTACTCAGTGCTCACCGGGCACAAGGTTTCTGGAGGAGCACCTGAAGGGGTCGGGTACACATGGCCTCCCAGAATTTCCTTGTAATTGTGCTCCAGTTACTCACAGAGGGGTCTGCTTGCCCCATACCTTGACCTGACTGGCCCCCTCCAGCTGGTGCTTCGGGGTCAACCTCAAAGACAGTCAACACTACCTCCTGGAGCCCTTTGACACACAATCTTAAATTTTTTTTTAAGTTTTTTATTTATTTATTTTTGGCTGCACTGGGACTTCACTGCTGCATGCAGGCTTTCTCTAGATGCAGTGGACAGGGACTGCTCTTCATTGCAGTGCACAGGCTTCGCCTTGCGGCGGCTTCCCTTGTAAAGCACCAACTCTATGATGTGCGAGCTCGGTAGTTGCAGCTCCTGGGCTCGAGCACAGACTCAGTAGTTGTGGCACGTGTGTAGCTGCTCTGTGGCTTTTGGTGTCGTCCTGGATCAGGGATCAAACCTGTGTCCCCTGCTTTGGCAGGTGGATTCCTAATGACGGGGCCACCAGGAAGGTCCCACAGTCTTGATTTTAAAAGTTAATCTCAAGGAATTCCCTGGGGATCCAGTGATTAGGCTTCTGTGCTTTCACTGTCAAGGGCCTGGCCGGGTTCAGTCCCTAGTCAGGGAATTAAGATCCCACAAGCTGTGCAGTGCAGCCAAAATAATAACGATGTGTGTGTGCCAGGTTGTTCAGTCATGTCTGACTCTTTGCGACCTTGTGGACTGTAGTCCACCAGGCTCTGCTGTCCATGGGATTCTCCAGCCAAGAATACCGGAGTGAGTTGCTATATCCTCCTCCAGGGGATCTTCCCAACCCAGGAATCAAACCCACATCTCCCGCATTGGCAGACATATTCTTTACCACTAGCGCCATCTGGGAAGCCCAATAATAATGATAATTAATTTAAAACATTAATCTCATAGCAGCAATGTGTTTTTATTGTTTTGACACATAAAAAAAGTCATGTTCCTATAGCACTTTGCAGAAACTAGCACACTAACAGTGTCCTCAATATGAACCATTGGTTGAATTAGGAAAAGCAGGAGCCTAATAACTCAGTAGGGACAGGTTGATGTTAGTGCTTCAGCACAAAACTCAACCATCCGGCCTCTCAACTCTCCAGTCAGTTCAGTTGCTCAGTGTCCAACTTTGCCACTCTATGGACTGCAGCACCCCAGGCTTCCCTGTCCATCACCAACTCCCAGATCTTACTCAGACTCTTGTCCATCCAGTCGGTGATGCCATTCAACCATCTCATCTGTCATCCCCTCTCCTCCTGCCTTCAATCTTTCCCAGCATCAGGGTCTTTTCCAGTGAATCAGCTCTTCATATCAGGTGGCCAAAGTACTGGAGCTTCAGCTTCAGCACCAGTTCTTCCAATGAATATTCAGTGTTGATTTCCTTTAGGATTGACTGGTTTGATCTCCTTGCTGTCCAAGGGGCTCTCAAGAGTCTTTTCCAACACCACAGTTCAAAAGCATCAATTCTTTGGTGCTCAGCTTTCTTTATGGTCCAGCTCTCACATCCGTCAGAGCCAAAATGTAAACCTGATCAGAGGCTGGGAGATTGCTGTAATATGAGGACCACCTCATGTCAGTGACCACCTGGTAGTGTGTTATTGTAACACAGATGTCTTACATGAAAGTTGCTAAGAGAGTGGATCTTGAAAGTATTCATCACAAGAAAATCTTCTGTGACTGACTGTATGATGACAAATGTTAATTGTGATCATCTCCCAGTACATACAAATATGAACCATTGTCTTATACACCTGGCATTAATACGATGGACCTCAACAAAAAATTTTAAAGACAGAGTGTAACAAGAAAATTGTGTTTATTTGAGCATAGATCAGATTGGAAAACAACTTGCATTATGATGTGTGAACTCTTTAATTTTTCCAATATTCTTTGTCTTCTGGGCTCTGATGTGTTAAATGTATGTTCACTTAATGTCTGTCTCAGCAAGGAGCCCTCACACACCTGAGACAGTTCCAGAAACTGCAGTCAGGCCACGCCATATCTGCTCTGCTGGGCAGAGTAGGTTGCCCAGTGGTCTGGCTGCTCTGGCAGCCATGAGCTGCTGTGGGAGAACCTCTTCACCCCCAGGAGCCCATTAGGGAGGCGTGAGGAGTAGCAGAGGTGGCTGAGGCCCCACTCTCAGGGCTCTCCCCAAGTGCTGTGTCTCAAGGACCAGGAGGTGACATCACCTGTGACAACTCATTTCTGTACATCAGAGCACTGTCCCATCGGCCTCCCCTTGCTGGGTTCCCATGAGCCCGATCCCTGGCAAGCCCTGGGAAGGCAGGCTGCACTTCCTCCACTACAGTGAGGTGCCCCTCTTCACCCCACTTAACAGCCTATTCCTGGCTAAGTGTCACCAGACACTGGCCGTTTTAATGGTAAAGTACAAGGGGGTGAGCTCGGCAACGTCCCAGTGAGGTCACAGAGGGGCCCCACCCTCCTAACTCTAGGCTGTCTTCAGGAATGAAACAGGACGGGGCAGAGGCAAGGTGTCGCCTCAGGGCCCCTCCTTGGGTAGGCACCTGCACCTGCCCTGCCCCTGTGCTTCCCCGGGGCACTGGGCGTGGGGACGGTTCCAGGCGCTACGCATGGAAGGGGGAGTAACAAGCAGCAGGTCATGTCACAGGGGACTCAGGACCCTGAGTGCACCTCGTCCATCTGTTCCCCCCACCGCTGCTCAGTCTTAAGGGAGCTGGTTCCTGCACAGCTGACCTCTCACCCTGCAGATGTGGGATCCCTGATCCAGGACGCCATCAGGGCAGAGCTGACCATACAGGAGCACAGGCTTCCCTCCCACCCCCCAGGGGCCCGCGTCCACACTGCAGGAGGTGGCCATGCCTTACTCCTCCAGGCCCAGCGCCTGCCCCTGACTGACCGCTGACCAGCGAGCCCAGGACAGGGCCCCACAGAGGATAGGCAGCAAGGGCCTCAGAGGCCCTTCGTGTGCAGAGCTGGGGGTATCCTGACCAGGTCTCAGGGGCCAAGAGGAGCCTCAAACCATGATACTGTCCAGATCCCTCACAAGACGGGGCCACTTCACGCGCACCTGTGACAAGCACAGGTGGCCTTTCCACACAAGGACAACCCACACACACAGATGAACCATCCATCTCGGCAGAGATTTATTCTTCCAGGCAAGGAAGTCAATAAATAGATCTTGGGGGGCCTTGACCAGTGAGGGGTGAGAGGTGAGGACTGCATGCCCAGCACCCCGCACTAGCATCAGCATGGAGGTGTGGGTGGGGCAGCTACTGGGGCCAGGATGGCTCCTCCCAGAGCAGGGGCAGCTGCTAGGCCCCTTCCTCCTCCCCCGAGTCCTGCTTCTCCCTCTGGGCGTCGCTCCACTTCTGCGGCGCAATCCTTTTCTTGGGCCCGTGGGGTGGTGGGCCGATGAGGGCCTCGATGTCCTCGTAGTTGATCACTTCCTTTTCCAGTAGGGCACTCGCCAGCTGGAGGAACAAGAGGGCAGTGTGAGCGGCAGATGGGGGCCCGGACAAGAGCCCTTTGAGAGCAGAGCATGGAAGGGGAGGGCCTGGCCTCCCAGACCTGCCACTTCCCAGGGACGCAGCACAGGCGGGCAGCCCACGCAAAGAATAGCTCCCTGTCTCCACCTTAGAGACAAGCCCAGCTGCCAGCCTCATTAACTTTTCTACTTCCCTTCCCAATCTGTTTATTTTGGGCAACTTGGATTTCTTCTGCAAACGCGTGTGAGTGTCAGCATGGGGGGCAGCGGAGCTGACGTGCAGGATATAGCCCCCAGTGGGTTCCCGTCAGCCCCCACACTGGCTGCTCTGACAGCTGGCCCTTGGACAACATGGGCTTGAACTACGAGGCTCTGCTCACACTTGGGATTTTCTTCAATGAACCTGACTGCAGGAATGGAGACCTACAAGCCACAGATGCAGAATAGTGGGCAGGGAGGGCTGATCGTGAAGGCGGCGCCCAGGGTAAGTTGTGTGGCACTCAGTCCTGGAACTCCAGGACAGTGCGGGCAGGTCATGGTGCACACAGCAACAGGACAGACTCGGCTCCCACGACAGGGTCCTGGCAGGTTCTGCACTGCCCACGGCTCCCAGCAGGCAGGTGTTGCTGGTCTGAGGACCCCATACCACAGTCCCCACAACGCTGCCTTGAAGAAACAGCTGACCATCCACCAGGAGCTGCCCCTTCACTAGGTCGAGATGTTGCGCCTCTGGGGTCACTCCAGACCTGACACCCAGCATCACTGTGAGGACATCACACACAGCCCACCTGGGGATGTTCCCCACACACGAGACCAGCCCTCATGCTCTTCTGTCTGCAATAGGAGGGGGACTATCCCAGCCCAGAGGGCCTGGCAGACGTGAGCACCAAGAGCAGGTGACCTGGGTGAAGTGTGGGCGTGGTGGTCACTGGGCTGCGGAAAACAAGCCTGACTGACGGGAGGACCGGTCACGGGCTGAGGGTTCTGTGCCTCGTTTGCAGCTCCCTGTGCGTCTAAAACTCTTCTGAGCTTTAACGTTTAGTGTAAAATTTCCAGAAGTTTGAATTGGGAAGGGGTTAAGCCACATCAAGCAGACCCACTGCACACAAGTTGGTAATGGGCCCCGAGAGCTGGCAGTGTCCTCCTGTCTGTCCTGAAGGAACTGGCCCTGGCCTGGCAGGTGCATGACATGAGGCTCAACAAGGCAGGGAAGACGCTGGATCCAGTTGAGCTGGATGGGGCCCGTTTGTCATGTGGTTTTCTGGGATGGGTGAGTGGCTGCGTCAGTGGGAAGTGACAGCAGCCCAGCTCCTGGCAGGCGTGGGGCCAGGGACAGCGGAGGCTCACCGCCTGGAGCTTGTCCAGGTTGTCCCGGAGCACCTGTTCCGTGTGCCTATAGGCAGTGGCCACCAGCAGCCTCGCTTCCTGCAAAGGGAGAAGATGTGTGACAGGTCAGGATGGCTGCCGCTGCGCACAGGGGCCCCTGCGGCCTGGCCCCGGCACTAAGGTGCACGAAGAAACACAAGTGCAGAGCACGGCCTTTCGTGTCTCACAGGGCACAGGAGAGCTCGGCGGCCCAGAGTCTCCTGCCTTCACCTCCACCCGGAGAACTCCTGTGCAAGGGGCCGCCAGCTCCTGGAGACTCGGGCCCCGTTTCGTCCTCCACACCCAAAGCTGCCTACGTGCCGGTGCGCCAGGCCGCCAGAGCTGCCCGAGGGTGGTGACACTGCCTGGCCGTCTCCTCAGGCTGCAGAGATCACAGGCGCTGGCTCTGTCCCCAGAGGCATCTATTTGCTGCCCCTGATGGCCCCGCAGCACCCACAGTTCCATCAGCAGCCAGTGGGTCCTCACCCAGAATCTCAGCTCCTGCAGGCGCGGGGCCAGCACACCACACCCCCTCCCCACACACATGGCTCAGATTGGGAGGGACTCACATGGTCCATCATCTGCTGAAGGCCCTGGCTGAACGGACGCCGTCCGATGCCTGTGACACCCTCTTGGGCCTCAGGGAAGGAGACAGGCCCAATGCTGGGTGCCATCCCAAACTGCTTCACCATGGAGTAGGCGATGCGGGTGACCTTCCGCAGGTCGTCCTGTGCCCCTGGAGTGTGGGATCAGAAAAGGAGGTTCTTCCCTGAAGCTGCAGGTCAGGGGCCCCACCAGCCCTGACAGCAGAGGTGGGTCCTCAGGGAACAACTGTATCCTGTCACTGGTCCTTAAAACTTAAAAAAATTTTCTTTTGTGTAGAAAAACAACTCAGGGTTTCCCTGGTGGTCCAGTGGTTGGGAATCCACCTGCCAATGTAGGGGGCACGAGTTCAATCCCAGGTCCAGAAGATCCCACATACTGAGGAGCAACGAAGCCCATGGTCCACAACTACTGAAGCCGAAGTGCCCCCCCAGAGCCCATGCTCAGGAACAAGAAAAGCCACCACAATGAAAAGCCTGCATGCTGCAACCAAGACCCAGTGCAGCCAAACACAAAGAACCCTTAATGGAATTCAAGGTGGCGTGTGCATTCTGCTTAGACCCCTCCACAGATTCCCCCTCCCTCGCAGAAGCGCTGAGGGTGCCAAAGCAGCGCGGGAGCTGCCACTCACCGGAAGTGACCCTGTTGAAAGAGATGGACTCGGACGCGCGGCCGCCCAGGGCCATGCACATGCGCTCGAATAGCTGCTCCCTGGTGAAGAGGTGCTGGTCTCTCGGGAGCATCTGAGCGAAGCCCAGGGCCGCATTGGTCCGAGGAGTGATGGACACCTGCACAATGAGGTGGTCTGTTAGCCGGCAGGGCCCAGGCTTCAGAGATGAGGGGGCACAAGACAGTCTTTGCTCAGAGGGTTTGAAGCAAGGAAACCAATCTGAGGTCCCCATATTTATATAAGAGTATTTGCAAGAAGGGTGTGAGGACCCTGCACATGACCACGTGTCCATGAAGGAAAGACTAGTGACAAGAAGAGGTGAGCCCACACAATGAGGCCAGCCCTAAGTAGGCATGGGTCTGAGGGTCATGGCCGCGGGAGGCCACCCCGAGACACTGAGGTGTGCACGTCACCATGCTGGCTGGCAAGGAGCTGGGTGCAGGCAAGAAGACCTCAGCACAACTCATCTACCTGGCCCTCAGCCACCAAATGAATGTCCTATATTCATTTTCTTGAGATACTGCATGAAAACACTGATCATAATTACTGGGTTTTCTCACACACACGGGTCTCAGTCACAGCCCTCTACAGAGGACACAACGGACCAGCCTGAGCAGCAGGGCACCATCCAAGGCAGCCTGACAGCAACGCTTAGCTGTAGCCAAAACCCCTGGGAGACACCCACACCCAGGTTGCAGCTGCCAGCACGGCCCTCTGTCTGGAGGTCAGGGAACAAGGAATGAGGGGGGACAGGTCCAAGTGGAGGGCAGTTAACAACCCTCAACACGGGGCACCCATTTCCCCAACACGGGCACTGTCCCCAGTGGCCACTCAGGGATGCCCTGTCAGAATGTTACCACCAGCGGCGGCGTCATGGCATTAGCCCTGCCACATACATAAGGTGTGCTGACGACCTTTCTAAGTCAGCACATCTCAGAGCTGATGGTTTGCCTGGCAGTTCTTATTTTTACAACCTACCACACAGATGGGGCGGGAGACCACAGGTCGTTATGTGGCTTTCCCACAGTCACCCCCCCTCCAGGCACAAACCATGGGCCTTCCAAAGTGAGCCCAACTGGGCAGCCAGGCCAGGGCTGCCCACACACACCTTCATCACAGCCTCCGTGTGCTCCAGCAGCCAGCCCACCAGGGCGTGGCCCGACTCATGGAACGCAACCACCTTCTGCTCTTCCTTGGACAGGACCTTGCTCTTCTTGGCAGTCCCTGAAAGAAGCCCAGAAAGGTGAGCTCAGGCACCCCGGGTATATGGCAGGCATGTTCCCAAGGTGCCAATGCAAAGTCGCCACTGGACACTCAGCTTCTGTGTCCCCAGCCCAGCCACCCATCCTCCCCCTGGCTGCTCGGACTGTGAGGATGCCGCAGGAGCCTCGCTCGGCCCACTGACCCCACCACTGAAAACCCCTAGGACTGCAGCCCCTTCAACATGGCCCTCGCTGGGCTGCGGGGCCGACGGCGTGACGTAGCAGGGCAGCTGCAGCCCGCGACTGTCCAGTCCTCTTACCTGAGTCGCTTGACCCTTCACCTCATAACCTTTCATTACATCCCCTGCTCAAGTCACTGCTGAGGCCTCCCCCACTGTCCACTCATTGTTACCCCGAGTAAGCCTTGAGTCAGGGATGCGACTGGGACCACCTATGCTGCCAGCTTCGAGATGACACATCCGACGTGCTGGCTGTGGCAGTCGGGCTGTCCCCCTGGACCCTGCTGGCTGCCACGCGGGAGCACCCTGCCTGAGGGGCACTCGGGCAGGATTCTGGGCGCTCTTCTCTAGTCTTTCCTGCTTAGAACACACTTGCTGGAAACATATCAGTTTTCACACAAAACAACTGGCTTATGTAAACCCTGATTTACAGTGAGAAACCTCAAGGCGAGCCCTTCAGTCTTCGCCCACTCGCCGCCCCCATTGTGGAGGGTCCTCTCCTAGTTTGAAAGACTGAGGGGGACGGGCCATCTGAGCGAGGCGCTGCTTCCTCGGTATCCCGCTCGGTGCCTTGGTTGGAATTCCTTTGAAGGACAAGACGCACCACGTCTGGTGTTGCCACAGGGGCTACGGGAGCCCTGGCCTGCTCTCTTCACAGAAGTCCACGCATTCCACGTCCAACAGCAGTGGGTAAGCACTGCTGAGACGCTGCCCTCCCCTTCCCCCTACAGGGCACGGAGACCCTGGCATAAAAGGCCTCTTCCTAGACCTCAGGAGCAGCAGCTCCAACCCCTGCCCCTGTGGACAGTGGCTGTCTGGGCACCGCCCGTCAGCTCGTGGGCGAAGGACACTGAGTTTGCGAGATTCTTCTACATTTCTGTTTCAACAGCCTGCCTCCTCTTAGTCAACAGAGAGTATCTCAAACTAAGAACAAGTCACACTGTAACATCTGACAGAAAAGCAGGAAGGGTGGCCTGTCTTCCCTCTTGGGCAATAATGCCATCACATGATGTCTAGGCCGCCCCCCCACCCCCACAGACAAGTCCACGTACCGGCCACGACGCGCTCCACAGCGTAGTCCAGGTTGGACGTGTGCACAGCTGTGTGCCCCTCCCGCGCCGCGTGCAGCGCGGCCTCGTTACAGATGTTGGCGATGTCAGCACCTGTCAGCACGGGGGTGGGGGGTGTTAGTAGACGCAGAGGTATGGGGGTGGGAGGGGAGCCACCCTGTCCCCCTCGAGCTGCCCCACAGCTGTGGTCAGCAAGCAGCCTCTCTGGACCCCCTCTATCCTTCCACCCACTGTTCCACACACACACTGAGGGATGAGAAAGGTTCTTGACACCCATGAGGTTCTAGTTCAGGATGTTAAAGGTCCAAAGGGAAGAAACCTACACCATGGTAACGGGTTTACACCATAACGGGGTTTTATTTACATCACCCTGTGAAACGAGAACCGTACACAAAAATCTACATTTGTGATAACATGGAGAAGGTGGCAGGGAGGGACACGGCCTCGCAGGGTTGCCTCTGGTGGGGAGCAGTGGGAGGGAGTGAGGCTGGGACCGCCCTGGGGCACGGGAGACAGAACCTGGGGGAAGAGTCCCTCTACCTCTGCCTGCTGGGCACACACCACTCCCACCCCAGCTGTGCTGGCCAAGGAGCCCAGAGCAGGGCTGGAGAGTTTCTGGGGAGGCCTGCCCCCGTTGCCCTGAGACAAGGACCAGCATCCCTACAGCCCTACCACTGAAGCCAGGCGTGAGCTCCGCCAGCCGCTGGGAGTAAAAGCTGCTGGCTCGTGTCAGCTTCAGGCCCTTCAGGTGCTGCTCAAAGATCTCCTTCCGTTCCTAAAGAACAGGGTACAAAGGTCACAGGTCAGAGGCCACGGGACAAAGGCCACAGTGCCGGCTCCCTGCCTGCTGATCAGGAGTCACTGGTTTTAAGGTCAGTTTCTACTCTCAGAAACAAACTCAAGAGCCTCAGACGACACTTCCATGCGCGTCTGCACAGAAACGCTAACCTGCCAGCCACCTGCTACACTTGCCATCCAGACCCTTCCCTGCTCCTGTAGGGTCTCCTGCTCTCTCGGGAGCCACCAGGAAGGCCCGACACCCTCGGAGGTGGGCATCCAAGTTGAGGCCTGAGGCGGCAGGGCCAAGAGGTCCCAGGGCTCACAGCCGTCCACCCCAGCAGGGCCACTGTGCAGCTCACTCTCCAAAGCCACCAGCACATGGGCGTGACGCTCTGCAAAGGCTGTCCACAAAACTCAGCCCAGACATCTCATCATAAAGGTCAGTGAGAGTCAAAACCAGAAGGGCAGGGAGCCTGGATGGACCAGCCAGGTCGCACTGACCTGCAGCGTGGGAAGGTCGATGAAAACGTGCCGGTCCAGTCGGCCCGGCCTCAGCAGAGCATTGTCCAAAATGTCAGCTCGGTTGGTGGCTGCCAGGACGATGACGTGGTCGGTGGTACCCATTCCTGGAGGGACAGACAGTGGCCGTGAAGGTGCGGACCCCAACTGGGCAGCTTCCCCACGGACTGCCAGGACAGCGGCACCACCAGAAAAAGTGAGTACCACCACACCAGTGTGTGGGAGGTACCACACACGTCAGCCTTGCTGACGGAAAAGTGAAAGTCTCACACGGAAATTAGAGGCTTGCTGGAGGCCAGGGCCCTGGACAAACCTGACTCCACTCCCTGGGCCACCCCCACAGCTTGTCTCAGACTCCTGCCTGGGTTGCCCCTTAGGGCTCCCCAAATGCCTGCCCACCACAGGCTGGGGCTATGAACACAAAACCGTGAGATTATGTAACAGTGAAAAGACACTGAAAAATGGCAGAAACAAACACATGAGAAACAGCAGCTATGCCAGGGGCTCCAGGAGGGCGCTCCCGCAGAACGGCCTCTGTCAGCAAGCAGCCACAGGGCTGGTTTAGGGACTCACACAGTTGTGGACACATACCAAGGGGTGACACTGTACAGACGTCCCCACGGCTGAGTGCCGACTCCTGTGCAGGGCCCGCACTGCAGGTGCAGGCCGTGTGCTGCCGCACCAGCAGCTGGGCACGTGCCTCTCCGCTAGCACCACCACGAAAACCTCACCGTGCCAGCCCCTCACAACTACTCATCAGTCTGCTCTCTAGAATTCTGTCATTTGTACAATCTCATATACATAGCCTCTGAGGCTGGCCCTTCTCACTCAGCATAAATCCTGAGGTCCAGTCAGGCAGGCTTGCACGACAACACCCGGTGTCCGCACTGTGGCCGGGTGAGCACACACGGAGCTCAGCCAGGCACCCACTGGAGGTCGCACAGGCTCTTTCCAGGGTGTTCAGCTATCACAAGGGAACACTGGAGCACCGTGTTCTGTGGACACCGGATCAGTGTGCAGATCAGATGTGCTCAGTCTGTTCAGAGCCGGCCCAAGAGGCTGCATGCTGTCCGTCCCTGCTGCAGGGGCTCAGGTTTGCTTCACCGACGCCTTTTCACAGCTGCTTCAGTCACTTGAGGGCCCAAGTTCACACAGCGGTCTGGGATCCAGTCTCCTCATCCTCACCATGTCTGCTGTTGCCACTACCTTGATCAAAGACTTGAGTGCACAGCTAAGTGACAAGTGATGCATGTGTGAGGACAGAGTCATGGCCCAGTCACTAGGGAGCTGAGAACAGGCTCTGCCGAGGCGCTGGCTGCACTCGCGAGGAGGTGAAGGCTCAGTGCAGGAGGATGGTGCTTCAGCAAGACGTGCTGGAGCCGCCAGCATCCACACACACAGTGAGCCAGGACCAAGCAGCACGCCTCACGCAGATTCAGTCAACACGGGTCACAGACTAATGTTTTTCCACATTAGGCGTGGGAGGGCTACCTGTGGTTCCCTTTGTTTCCTTTCTATTTTTCTATTGAAGTGTATGTTATTTACAGTGTTCAGGTATGCAACACAGAGGCTCCACTATATTTGCATATATGTATGTATTCATGTACATTCTCGCAGGTTTTCCTCTATCACAGGTCATTACAAGGTACTGACTATAGGTCCTTGCTGGTTAGATACCTGGGCCTTTTCAAGAACTTGGGCAGAATCGAGTCCACAGGGGTGTGGACGGAAATGTCCACCATGGGGCACCGGGCTCGAAGGCCTCTCTGTGCCCATCAGGCTGTGAGAGGGTGGCAGGTGCCTGGCTTCCGCCTGTGTGGTGGGCTTCCTCCAGCTCTGGCTTCCCACGGCCAGCGCCCACTCCTCCCCAAGGGGTGACAAAGGCTCCTCAGTTGCCCCTGCAGGCGGAAGAGACTCAGCTGTCTCTGTGCACAAAGGCCCCTTCGCAGAAGCCCAGCCTTGCCAGGGCTTCTTGGGGGTGTCCGGGAAGCGGGGGGTGGCTCCTGCGGCTGCAGCAGAGCTGGCAGAAGTCGCCCCCCTCCCAGCAGCATAGAGGAGCAGAGAAGGCGCCAGCTGGGAACGCTTCCTGGGGGTGCACGTCGCCTGGAGGGTTGGTCTCTGGCCTCAAGTGCAAACAACAACAGGAGCCGGGGTGGTGGGGGGGATTGTTGCACAAGGGAGCCCACCATCACCCACACGAGGTCATGACTAGGCACGAGGCTGTGCTTCAGCCTGACGACATGTTAGGAAACCCCCGCTTGGAGAGGAGAGGGGCACCCCACCATGTCCCTGCACAGCCCCCATGACAGTGGCTTCAAAATGCTCTGCCTGTGTCCCACAGGAGCACCACGTTGCCCATCTTTCTAAAGAGAGCCAGAGGTCACAGTCATGTCTGCACTTCTGACAGCAGACTCATCACATCCTATGATGGGATATCTGGGGGGCAGGAGTCTAACTTGCACACAAACAAACAGCACACTCAGGATCCAGCCGCTCACAGCCCAGCACACAGGAAGGGGCCGGTCAGAGCTGGGGGTGGGGTGGGGGGCAGACCCCACTGGGGACCCCATCTCCAAGAAGCGTCTCATACAGCCATGTCTCAGGTCCACAATTCTTGGGCACGTCCTCCCCAGGAAGATGGCTCCTCAGACCTTGCCCACGGGGCAGAGAACCTGGGCTATTCTGACTGACACACCCAGATGCAGAGAGGGACGCGGGTCTGCAGGGGCACCCCCAGATGCAAACGGTCCTCAGGCCCTGACGAGGCTGCCCTTTCCTCGGCCATGTGAGAAATCAGTTTGATTTTGAACCTGAGGGGCTTTCACATGATGAAACGCTCCCGTGCATCAGCCCCCTGACCTGACCAGCTGCAGGCCCGAATCCCGGCACCAAGGTCAGGGGGCGTGGGCGCCAAGGCCAGCTGCACGGCTCTCGCCAACACCCGGGCCTGACCTGGAGGGAGTGTCAGCCACAAGGGCAAGGACGGGGAGTCAGGCCCAGGCTGGAGAAGACTAAGGAGACAAGACACTTAGGCAACATGAGCCTGCCCCGGGCCCTGCAGAAGCGCACATCTGCCCGAAGCCCACGTCATGCCTCTTCCACGTCGGCCTTCAGGCTGTGGGGTGTGGGGGGGAAGGACGCTTATAGGAATTCTGACTGCTTCTGCAGTGCTTTTTAAGTCTGAGACTCTGAAAATAAGAGGCCAAAAAAAGTTTCACATTTAGCCACATACAGCCAGAGTCCATTGCCCCACACACTGGTCACCAGATCCACCATCCCAAACACTAAGAACACTTTAAAGAGGAAAATAAATACACCAATAAATGATTCTCTTAGGACCAAAACTACTTTGAGAAGAAAGCATCTTTCTCATCTTCAAGACCTAGAACAGAACTAGAATTCTGATTAAAGAAAACTTATAGATGGCTCCTGCAGAGCTGGAGCATGGGGAGGGGAGAATGTGGAGCTGGTATTTAATGGGGACAGTTTGTGTTTGGGAAGATAAGAAAGTTCTGGAGACGGATTGTGGTGATGGTTATAGAACACTGGGAATGTACTTACAGCCATTAAACTCTGCACTTAAAAATGGTTAAAATGGCTTAATTTTATGGTTTGTATATTTTACTATAAACAACACAAACACATAATATCTACACCACCCCCCCCGCCCCGCCCCGGCCAAAGAGGATCTTACAAGAGTAGCTCAAGAGAAAAACAACTCCATTAAATAACTGTGTGGCAGCCAGTTCCAGAGGTCATCTCAAGGACAGCTGACACAGCATCCCCAGCAGTGCACCTGAGGCACCCACTGTGCCCTCGCTGGGCACAGACTCTTGTCAGCATGACCCCTGCCTGACCCCCTCTGAGACTGACGACCACTGTCATGACCTGACTCCACATGATATTCCCAGCTTTTCTTCCTTATTTCACCACTGCCCTGACTTTGGGAAATTGAAAGTTATGTTTCTGGTTACCTCCTGCTGGAGAAGAGTTCCTGGTGCTGACGTCCCCTCACTGTCCAACAACATCCCCGCCGATCCCGGCCCCATGGTGCTCACCGTCCATCTCCACCAGCAGCTGGTTGAGCGTCTGCTCCTCCTCTGTGTTGGAGAAGCCGGACACGGCGGTGGAACGCTTCTTGCCCACGGCGTCGATCTCGTCGATGTACACGATGCAGGGGGCCCGGGCCCGGGCTTCCTTGAAGAGGCTCCGCACACGGGCTGCACCGAGGCCTGAGGACACAGAGGACGGGGAAGCGGGCAGGTCATGGGTACGAGCCCTGCTCTCACGGAAAGCCCAGTAGGTGGCCTCTGCTGCACACTGGCTAGCCCACTCCCTCCTGGACTCCCCAGGACGTCAGCGCCTGCTCCTTCCATGCCCATGACTCCCAGACACAGGTCTTGTGTTTCCACCTTCACCCCCACAGCCCCTGACATGCAGCCAGATGGGCCCACCTCCAATGACCTCCACGAATTCTGGGCCAGCCATCGCCAGGAAGGGCACCTGGGCCTCCGTGGCCACTGCCTTGGCCAGCAGCGTCTTCCCGCAGCCGGGGGGGCCAAGCAACAGCGCACCCTTCGGGACCTTGGCACCAAGCTGAAGGAAGCGCTCCGGGCTCTAGGAGAGCAGCAGAATGTGCAGGCTGATCTCTGGGCTCCAGAGAATCATCCAGGCACGACCCTCGGAAGGCTTGGGTCCTGTACTGGTCCTGTCCATGCAGCTTAGGGAGAGCACAGTGCTCCGCCATGACAGGTGACGGGCCGCGCAGGGCACCATCGGTCCGGGTTGAGCAGGGGACGCACCAGGAGCCCAGCATCAGGCTGGGCAGTACCTCCCCCGCACCGTGCCCCATGTGCTCACCTTCAGATAATCCACGAACTCTTTGACCTCCAGCTTGGCCTCATGCATTCCTGCCACGTCTTTGAAGCTGACTCCTTTCCCCATCTTGCCATCCACAATTGTGAAACGAGCCATTTTCAGCTGATTCTGGGCAGAAAGATAGAGGGCGGAGCCCTATGCAGCCCAGCGGGGCAGGGCGGAGGAGCCTGGGGGCCTGTTCACCTACATGTCCTCCCAACCCTCCACTCGCTCAGACAGCAGGTAAGGGCACCGTCCAGACACATGAGGGCGGTGACAGAGGCTGCCTGGCACTGAGCAGTTTGCTCTAAAGGAAAATGCTTCCCACATTAACCAGGTAATTTAACAGAGTCTGTGTGGGAGTGTTCTTATTTCTCTATGTGACTTTCCCCATTAGCCTCTGACTTCTTTTACTGATTTATATAAAAGTTACCGAAAGACACTCAATTCTGCAAGTGTTGGTAAAAACGTCACCTCGTCAATTTCTGGCAAGCAATCTGGCTGGACAGACAAGCTCTCAGTGAGCAGCTCACCTCAGCCAGAATCTCCTTCAGCTCTCAAAAGAGGCAGTGTGTGGAATTCGTCACAGTGTTATTTAAGTACAACAAAAAAACAGCCCAGAATGTGCAAGAATTATCACACCGGTTGAGCCAGGTATACTGCACCCGAGACACCACGCTGCCCAGTGTGGATGCAAGTCCAGAGCTCCCGAGGGCCCATTCGGGGGGAGGCAGGGGCACTCTATCCCTGCCACCCCAGTTCCCAGGAGGGCCTCCTCTGTGGCCCTTTGCTGACGTGGCCGATGAGCCAGGTACAACTTGACAGGGAGGGCAAGTGCACACTGCACTGAATGCACTGGAACAGGAGAATACTTGTGGAGTGTATTAAGGCTGTTCTTTCGAAGACAACCTTCCAAGATGTCTCAGCTAGTACATGAAACCCCCAAAAGTCAAACCCAGCTAAGAAGGAAGTGCAGAGCGCACTGTAGTATGGACCCCCTTGGGTTCAGCCCCTCCCACGTCACAGAAGGGGCCTGGGCTAGAGCTGGGGAGCGGAGCCCCCATGTCAGTCAGACAGAAGGAAAGAAGAGCTGCCAGTTCGGCCTTTGACAGGCTAGCATCCACTGCGCACCCATCCTGCCATTTACGGGAGAGGGTTCAGCCCAAACACAAACAAAATCCCAATGGCACAAGTTCAGGGGAACAATCTGCACAACTTACAAAAGCACTGAATCCGCCTTCCCGTCCCGTCATCCCAGCCAGACGGAAAACATACCACAGGATGGCCAGGCCCACGGCCGTCATCCCCAGGGCGTAGAGGGCGCTGGCGAGAGAGACAGGCGGGCAGAGGCTCAGGCGTGGCTCTGGGCAGCCCCCGGACACGCCTCACCCGGGCTGGGCCCAGACCTCCCAGAAGGAAAAGGACTCCCTTGCTCTGAGACCAACCTGTGGAGCCAGCACTGAAAATGCATCTCCTCGTCCAGTTCTTACCGCCCCCCTTCCTCCATACACTGCCCAGGTCTGGGTACCGCGGTGCTGAGCCGGCAGCACCCACCAGGCATGAAGCCAGAGCCACCACCCACTGTCCAGAGCCCTGGACAGCTCTCAGCCACCAAGAGCAGCTCTTCACCGTCCATGCGTGACGTCCATGCGTCCTGCTTTCAAAAGTAGGCCATCGCTTTGGGTCACTAAGCAAAATCAGCCTAACAGTACAAAGAGCAAACCCTGGGGCCTCACCCCAGATGAAGAGGGGTGTGCCCCCACCCCCTAGAACAAGCAGAGGTGCTGCCTGGGAGCCCTGCCCCGAGGAGCTGGAGCTGTGACAGACACATGGCACTTTCCAGATGCCTCCAGTCCCCATGAGGGGACACAGCCCTGTGGACACCGCAGTCCCAGCGCCCAGCTACACGCCCAGGCCCACCGAGTAACTGGTTCCCCCTCAGGAGGGTATAGACCCTGCCGCCCGTAGGCCCTGCACAGAACCAACAGGTTCCCAGGGAACCTCTGCTTCTCCCTTCCCCGCCCCACCTTCCTGTTTGCAGATGGCAGCAAACCCACCCTGCACTGAACAAAAAGCACCACAGACTACTGGAGCAGTGACCAAGGAACTCCAGGCTTTCCGCCCCACGCCACCCACTCCCAGGCCTGCCTCCACCAGGGGCTCAGTTCACGGTGGGCACAGCCAGTGTGAGACTCTGTTTGGACTTTTTGTCTCTCACGTCACAGAGTGAAGCCTGGTTTAATTCAGAGGCCCACAGAAACGACCAACCTACTTTCCAAAGAATCCCGTCCGCTTGTAGGAAACTGGAATCCTGTCCTTGCCTTCGATATTCAGCTCATCCTCGGCTGCTCGAAGCTTCTCTTCAAATTTGTCGATATTTGCCACCTGCATTCGGTACATCAGCGCCAGCCGCTGGGGGCAGAGTGCAGAGGCATGTGAGAGGGACAGACAGGCCAGACGGCTGACCCCGAGGACAGAGAACGGTGCCCCCGCCACACGCGGACAGCTACAGGGCTTCAGAAGCAGATGCCTGCTGCTCAGAAACCTCCTCCACATCTTGAAAGTTTTTGTTTTCTCAAACACAATTACAATGAAATGTTCACTAACAGAAGGTTTTGAGCAAATGCAGGCCAGCACGTGCAACTGAAACTCAGCACCGGGCTGGCACTCTGCTGGAGGGCAAAGCAGACCCTGACAATGAGCCTCCAGTGTGGGACCTGGACCCATAGTCACCCTCCAAAGATTCATTGTTTGCCTGTCGGCTGGACCTGACAGTCAACCAAGGGGGCTTTCTCGGTCCTCAGGGAGACGAGAGGCTAAGGAAGAGGGAGTGGGTGGCGTTTTCTGGAGGCTAGCAGGAAGATCTCATCACTGCCACCCCGGCCCACATCAATCATCTTTCCAGCAGCCGTGCTTTCCAGAGGAAACTGTCCTTTCTGATTCTAAGTTCTCTTGGAACTTAAACCAAGCAACTAGATCTCCCTCTGAAGTCTCTTCAAAGTCTAGTGTGATGACCATCATTGAGTGCTCAGGCTCCACTTCGGAGGTTAAAAGGCCAGGTCCTCACAGCAGGATCCACCCAGCCAGGTTCCAGCACTGTCACAGGTACCTCTCTGCTCCGTGATGCCAGACCTGCTACTGGGGTGAAGCCCATGCACCCCTCTTCCTCTCCCCTGCTGGTATAGCTGGGGGCTACCTGTGGTGGGGAGGAGCAGGGTACCTCTCCTCTGCCCCCTTTCCTTCCTGTTTCTTCCAAGGGCCGGTCCTTGCCAACCCGTCTCTCTGCCACCTGTTCCGGCTGGAGGGGTTTCCACCTCCCTCCTGCTGCTCACATGCCAGGGGGACCCTGGACGTCCGCTGCCACCCTCCCGGCTCCTCCCGAGGACCACATGGCCCGGCCCCCTTCTCAAAGACTCCAGGCTCCTCCTTAAATCAAGACACTCACGGCTGGCTCTAAGCAACCCCCGCTGGCGCGGCACTCACAGGCCGCCCGAACACCACGGCACCGGGATGCAGGTACACCTCCACCACGTCGCTCTCGGGCACCACCTGCACCCGCTGCACCTCGCCCTTGGCCAGCATCTCGTGCACGAAGTCATTCCAGGAGATGTTGCCTCCGCTGGAGCCCAGCGCATTGAGCAGACTCATGATCACTGCGATGACGAATAGGGTGCGCAGCCGCTCTCGGTACATCTGGTCCTCGCGCTCCCGGCGCCTGCGCTCCTCTGCCGGGTGGGGAGCAGGCGTGAGAGGAGGGCGGAGCTCGATGCCCGGCCCCACGCCCCGCCCCACGGCCCTCCCCACCCCCACCCTATATCCAAAGGAGGGCTCTGCACCCTCTGCAGTCTCTGCGTCATCCCACTGCGCTTAGTCGCCCAGTCTACACTTGGCCAATATTACAACAAAGTGACTAATTACAAGCTGTTCAAGGTCACTAACATTCCTGTTCACTGAGGTCCCATCTGCTTAGATAACATGAAACCATTTTTAAAGTAAAAAACCTCCCCAGGGTACTTCCCTGGCAGTCCTGTGGCTAAGACTGCCCTTCCAATGCAGGGGGCGAGGGTTCCATCCCACAGGTCCCCGGGGGAAGCCCCCCTCCGCCCAAAAAATTAGACTGATATACCTTCGTCATCCTCAGGGCTCCGTCCCTTGGCTTTATCATTGTCCTTGGTCTTCTGCTTCCTCCTCGAAGTGTTAAAATAGTGAGTGCCTCCTACAAGAAACAGAGAAAGTGCTTAACAGCAACCAGACCTGCAATTACAGGGAGACATTCAGGACAAAGGGCTTCCCTGGTGGCTCAGACGGTAAATAATCTGCTTGCAATGCAGGAGACCTGGGTTCAATCCCTGGGTTGGAAAGATCCTCTGGAGAAGGGAGTGAGAGCAAAAATGTTTAGCCACTCAGTTGGTCTGACTCTTTGTGACCCCATGGACTTAACTTTTCCCCATGGAGCCCATCAGGCTCCTCTGTCCATGGGATTTCCAGGCAAGAATACTGGAATGGGTTGTCATTCCCTTCTCCAGGGGATCTTCCCGACCCAGGGATCATACCTGGGCCTCCTGCATTGCAGGCAGAATTCTTTACCATCTGAGCCACAATGAAGACCAGAAAGGAATGGCAACCCACTGTAGTATTCTTGACTGGACAATTTCATGGACAGAGGAGCCTGGCAAGCTACACAGTCCATGTGGTTGCAAAGAGTCGGACATGACTGAGCACTAACATACACACTCAGGAGAAGAGGACACTTCCAGACAACCAACAAAACATAAACTATCGAGAACCTACCTGCAGAGGATTTAGAAATTCAGATGATTATTCTTGGTACAATCTTTACTCACTATAAATGATAAACTACTTCAATTGAAGATAAGTGTTTTTATAATTTAAAGTAGCCAACGTGATGGAATAAAAGTTATGAACATCAACTTGAGAAAGCGTCACGGGTCTGTGGGAGAACTACCCTTCCCACACACAGCCGTCTTCGGAAACGAGCAGCACAAGCGGCTGTAGCACAGCAGCGCCCACTCCACACACTGAGGCTCTGGCTCGTCCACGTCAGCGCCTAAAACAGGGGAGAGCGCCTCAGAAAGCCACTGGGCTGCACCTTCCTTCACAGGTACTAACAAAATCACAAATAAAACCGCCTCTGTGCCCACCAGACACAGGGCTGTTGGAGGGTGAGGGCTGTGCTGCTGGGGGCACATGTGGGCTGCTGGGACTGGGTAGGCACAAGGCTGCTTGTCTGCAGCAGTGGAAGATTCTACTGTTTTCCCGTTCCAACTGAACAAAGCGGGGAGTAAAAGCATAGCTGTCAACCCTTACAGGCCTTTGATGTAAGATAAAGGAGACAGCAGGGGACTTCTGTGGTCCAGTGGTTAAGATTCCCTTTCAGAGCAAGGGCGCAGGTTCCATCCCTGGTCTGGGAACTAAGCTCCCATACGCTACCGGATGCAGCCAAAAGTTTTTAGAAAGAGAGCAAGAGAGACAGCAGGATTATCACAAGATGTCATGAAACGGTGCAACTCTAGTGTAAAATCAAGGTATGTTTACTTAATTTCTGCACATAAACCATACACAGTTTGTAACTTCTTACTCACCGTTGCTGGAGCTCACTACAGAACATGAAAATGTTAGTTGCTCAGTCACGTCTGACTCTTTGTGACCCCATGGACTGGAGCCCACCAGGCTCCTCTGCCAATGGAATCTCCAGGCAAGAATGCTGGAGTGGGTAGCCATTCCCTTCTTCAGGGGATGTTCCCAACCTAGGGATCGAATCCATATTCTCCTGCATTGCAGGCAGATTCTTTACTATCTGAGCCACCAGGGAACATGAAAAACATTTGTCAAGCAGCCCTTACTAAGCTTGTAGCTCCTGAGTAAGCACTACTGGAGCTGGCTACAGAGCATGAAAAACCTTTGACAAGCAGCCCAATCATGGCCAGAAATTTTTTTTTTCCACTTATTTTTATTAGTTGGAGGCTAATTACTTTACAATATTGTAGTGGTTTTTGCCATACACTGACATGAATCAGCCATGGATTTACATGTGTTCCCCATCCTGATCCCCTCTCCCCATGGCCAGAATTTTTAAAAAAAGAAGAGACAACTCAAAATAAGCAAAAGTGGCCTGTTCTGACCTTAGACAAATTTCCTTCTCAAAAACTTCACTTCAGAGCATCTGAGGGCTCACACCGGGTAGCAGCTGAAGGGCCTCTTAGTGATTTCGTTTTTTCTGACAATGTCAAACAAGCAGTCCTCTGAATTTATTCACAAATGCCACACGTTCTGCCTGTCACTTCTGTTTTTCCAAACATACAAACCTAGAAGTTTCCAGAGTCCGACTGGATTCTGTACAATGTGCTGTTTCACCAACAATCTGCTGATTCCTTCAAAGGTAGGGGTTAGCAGTTGCAACTGGAAACTCTGAAAAGAAGGACACAGAGCCTCAATCACACGGACGCCACAGCACAGCTGGCAGTGCCAACTCACCCCCGATACAAAATTTTTCCTAAGAGCGCCAAGATTCATTTATGTAATATTTACACTGCCCTGAAATATGAACCAATAATCTGAGCATTATTTCAAAGTTTTACCATAACATCAAAAGAAAAAAAAAGTTCTAAAGGTCAACAGCAAACAAGTCAGAGAAACGCTGAAATGGAGGTGCAGAACACTGGCTGCCATTCTGTGCCCCAGGATTCCTGCGGGACACAAGGAGCAAAGGCTTCACTGGTCGTCCAGACCTTTTTCTCCCAACATCTCCAGACAACCATTCCTTGTGGAACATTCCCAGGAAGACCAGTTTCCCACTTGAATGTATTTTATGTTACGGTTAATGGTTCAACTTAATTTTTTTATCTCAGTGGTAGCAATTTCTTCATTTATATTGACTTATTTATTTTAAGGGCTTCCCTGGTGGCTCAGATGGCAAAGTCTGGCCGCAATTCAGGAGACCAGGGTTCGATTGCTGGATCGGGAAGATTTCCAGGAGAAGGGAATGGCTACCCATTCCAGTATTCTAGCCTGGAGAATTCCAGGGACAGAGGAGTCTAGCAGACCATAGTCCATGAGGTCCCAAAGACTGGGACATGACTAAGTGACTAACACACTTAACATACATACATTTATTTTAAATTCTTTCCCTTAGTTCATCCCTGATCGGCTGCTGTTATGAAGAAAAGTAACTCCTTACCAAAAGAGTATGCTACATATAATCTCCTATTAGCAACAGGTTAAAAATTCCTAGTACATACAATTATTATCCAGTTTAATTAATACTACTGTACTTGGTTCAGTAATGACCAGGAGGCATATAAGGGAGAACCACGGAGAGACAGACTGGGTACCATAAACGAGGAACAGTGTGTCAGGCACAGCACAGACAAGTCATTCTTCAAAGTCAACCCTAGACGCTGTTTGTTTAAACCAGATTTTGTTATTACTGTTCTAGTTGTTAGTGAGGTAATCTGTTAAGTATCCACAAGTATGTGTGAATTGCCTACTTCAGTCCTTATTTATTTTCATAGAATACTCAAGTCTGACTAAAATTAATGAATTATGATTTTCCTTTCAATAGAACTAAAAACAAAACCAAGTGTAATACATCCATTCAGTTCAGTTCAGTCGCTCAGTCGTGTCCAACTCTTTGCCACGCCATGGACTGCAGCACGCCAGGCCTCCCTGTCCATCACCAACTCCCGAAGTTTATTCAAACTCACGTCCACTGAGTCGGTGATGCCATCCAACCATTGCATATTCTGTCGTCCCCTTCTCCTCCTGCCTTCAATCCCTCCCAGCATCAGGGTCTTTTCCAATGAGTCAGTTCTTTGCATCAGGTGGCCAGAGTATTGGAGTTTCAGCTTCAGCATCAGTCCTTCCAATGAATATTCAGGACTGATTTCTTTTAGGATGGACTGGGTTGGATCTCCTTGCAGTCCAAGGGACTCGCGAGAGTCTTCTCCAACACTACAGTTCAAAAGCATCAATTCTTTGGTGCTCAGCTTTCTTTATAGTCCAACCCTCACATCCAAATATCACTACTGGAAAAACCATACCCTTGACTAGACGGACCTTTGTTGGCAAAGTAATGTCTCTGCTTTTTAAAATGCTGTCTAGGTTGGTCATAACTTTTCTTCCAAGGAGTAAGCGTCTTTTAATTTCATGGCTGCAGTCATCATCTGCAGTCATTTTGGAGCTCCCCCAAAATAAAGTCTGCCACTGTTTCCCCATCTATTGCATGAAGTGATGGGACTGGATGCCATGATCTATAGTTGTCCTCAGACTCAGAAAGGGTGTAGAATAGGATTATGATATGAAATTGGTCCTCAACTTATGGTAAAATACAATAACAATACATTACAACCTAAAATGTGAGGGTTGGGGTCCTAATAGAGGGCTAAAAAAATCAGTGAAAAAAGCACTTAGGGTCTGTTTCCAGAGTGAAATGTTAACAGTAACAGGGCCTGGAACACACCCGTCACACAGAAGGTCAATGAATTTGTGTCCATAACATGTCAAGCTACACGATAAGAGTAAAATACAGTTACAAGGTACTTGGCTCACACAAAAAACCGCTCAGAGCAATTGGAAGGCGATAGAATTCATCCTGGAGTGATCTGATCTATATGAGTGCAAATAATTCTCTGCTAGAAATTAGTGAAACTCTTACTCGATTCAATTTCAAAACGCCAGGAAGACGCGCAAAAAATATCAATATACGAAACAAGTGCTGTTGTTGTTCAGTCGCTAAATCCTGTGTGACCCTTGCGACCCCATGGACTGTAGCCCGTCAGGCTCTTCTGTCCATGGGATTTCCCAGGCAAGAATACAGTGGGTTGCCAGTTCCTCCTCCAGAGATCTTACCCACCCAGGGTACCATCCTGCACTGGCAGGCCGGTTCTTTACCACTGAGCCACCAGGGAAGCCCGAAACAAGGACTAGAAAAGTCCAACTGTGCGGCCTCACCCCTGGTCTCTCCCTCGGGCTGCCCGCCGGCCTCGCCGCCCGCCTCTCCTCCGGGTTGCAGGCAGGAGCGGCCTCTCCGAAGACGAAGCCGAAGCGGCGGAGAGCATCTTCCACATTACCATCCCAAACGCCGCTGCCGGAGGCCCGCACATTACCTGCAGGGCTCGGCCTCCAGGCCCGACGAGGCCCATCGGAGGCCTGTGGACGACATACGGCCACCTCCACTTGGCCCCGGAGGAGCAGCCTGGGCTCCAGCCTGAGTAGGGGCACCGCAGCCGCCCCGGACCCGGTCCCGGACCGGGGCGGAGAGCGCGCAGCAGCAGCCACACGGCCGCCATGTTGACCCGGAAGCCGCGCCTGCTCTATTGGGGGCCTCCGCGGGGCGCCTGCGCGGGCGGGCGTCCTCCCGGCGCCTGCGCGATCGGGGCCTTTTCAAGTCAGGCCTGTTTGTCAAGCTTGTGTACCCCGCGATCGGGTTCCGTGACCGAGCGATTCGCTGCAACTCTAATCCGGCTGGGATTCTTTAGCGGGTTTGAACTGCCACCTTGTACTGCGAGTACAAGCGCTGGGAGTAGAACTGCAGCCTGGCGGGCCCCGACTGGGGGCATCAGACACCTCTCCAGGTCGCGGCTCCCGGGAGGATTTGGCTCAGCGGGTCCAGGGGCTGCGGAGGGAGCCCGGGAGCTGGAAGGGAGCGGACGTGCGCAGATGGCGGGGCCCGCCTGAGGCCCTGACCCCGACTTCGTGCCCGAACCCTGACCAACGACTCCCGCCTCGGATCCAGACTCTGAGTACGACTCAGACTCCCGGACACCGACCCCGACTCCTCCTAGACCCGGGCCCCTGACCCCTATCCCGCCGCAGTCTTGGCGCGAGGAGGATGCTGCGGAGGGGAGAGTTTGGCTCGTCCGGGCTCTGGCCGCAGAGCCTGCCCGGCTGGTGCCCCAAGCGCCCTGTGCACGGAGAGGAAAAGGAAAGGGCTTAGGGTAAGAGCAGGGACTTCAGGGTAGCTGAGCCAGCTCCTGGGCGCGAGCGGACGGCAGTCTTGTTCTACAGATGCTTAATTTTGAAGAGGTAACCGTCTCCTCCAGTATTCTTTTCTCCTGAAGACAGGCCGACTCCCTCTGGAAGTCATGCCTAGCTCTGGAGACCCAGGATCACAGCCTAGGAGACTGTAGTCCACTCCATCCCTGGGAGAAGGGGAGGAGTCTGTGGTTTTATCCCTGGGATTGCGGACCCCAGGCTCCCTGAGGTCTGGTGCTGGAGTGCTTAGCCCTGAGACTGCTGAATGTATGGTGACTTAAGTTTGTTTCTGTGTTTTTCTGTATTCCCCAAATTCCTAAGGTCATTAGGCAATAACCGTTCTTACTGAGTGCTAGCTAGCGCTTGGCTCTGTAGCAGGCATTCTTTTAATTCTCACAAATGTGAGAAGTAGATACCTTTACATCTGTTTTACAGATAAGGAAACAGATTCAGGGCAATTTAAAGTAGCTTCTCCGAGCTCACAGCTAAGAAGTGAGGGACAGAGTTTCAGAGCTGGTCTGACTGGTTTCAGGGCCTGTGCTCTCAGCCCTATGGCTTTGTGTGTTACAGCAGTAACATGTATGACGTATAAGTCCTGAAGCTCAGAAGGTTTAGGGACATTGTTTTAAATGCACTCTTGATTATTGGTCCTCGGCTCCAGCAGCCAGGTTCTTGTGTGTGGAGAGGGGCTGCCCCTGACCCGCACATCTGGACTGCTTGCCTTTCTCACTTTCTCTTTTTACAGTCCATCCATCCTCCCTGGTTTCCTCCTTCACTGTTTTTCTTTCTCTGGTTAGATTGTCCCACCCACATTCCGCTGTCCACTCCCCCTAGACCAGTCCCGTGACCGTGATCATGACCAGGCTTCATGACCAGGCTTCCGAGAGTGGTTTCTTGCACCCTTGCACCCTATTGAAGCTTATGCAATGCTGCCCTGACAGGAAGTGACCCAGCCCCACCCTCCCCCTGGTTCCCTCTTCACCCAGACCAGAGAATGTGTGACTCAGAGCCTCTAACAAATTTGAACGTGTTTGGGGATAGTGTAAGATGCAGTCTCATTAACATTGCTTGAAATAAAAAGTGTTATTGGAATTTAAGCTCTTTTCAGGAGATTCATCAGAAAGCAGTGCAGGGTGATGGCAGGAGCTGGGCTCTGGAGAAAGCGTGCTGGCTTTTGCCCTTCTGAGCCTCAATCTTCTCATCAGGAAAATGGAGATAAAATTATCTGCAGAGCCAGGCTGATATTGGGTGTCCCTCAAGTTTGTTGTAAAGATAAAATGCAACTGAAGTGAAAGCATCCAGGATGTCATGGCAAATGAGTTGCTGGGAAACATTAATTCGCTCGTCTAAACAGATTTACTGAACAACTGTGCTTTGAGAGCTGGCTGTGACCCAGACTCAAGTAGGAGGTGGACCTTGACTCTGAACCCTGTCCTGCTCAGTCCCACCTCTGCAGTGGCCTCGGGGACGGGTGTTTAGTTAGAGGACTCAGATGCCCTGTGGCCTGGACTCCGGAAGAGAAGGGGGTGGGGTGGGGTGGGGTGGCCTCAGCTGACCTGGCTCCTCCCAGGCCCCACTCCTGAGGCACCGCCTGCATTTTCCTGAGCACTTCCTGTTCTTCACCTGCTCTCTCTTCTTTCTGTACCTTGTGACTTGTGTTTATTCATTTCGACTTCCTCAGCCCTCTGAACCCTGTGCATATCAGGACCTTTGGGCTCAGCTCCCCTTAATTGTGTGAGAGGTGATCTCATGGTGAGCTGGCTCTGACCAGGGCTTGTCGAGGTTGCTGTATCACCTCCCCAACACCTCACACAAAGCGGGGCCTGGCGGGGGGCGGGGGCTGGGGAGTGGGGAGTGGGGGTTGCCGGAAGGGCAAGGGAGCAGGCAGGGCACTCCATCTCCCCGGGCTTTTGGGACTCCCCCGGGCCTCAGGCAAGCTGCTCAGGGGATGTCACTCCATTGCCTTGTCTGTAAAATAGAGATAATACTTTTGCAGTCTGGGGACAGAAGTTGATCTTTGGGGCCATTTTTGGCTTTAATATCTAACTTTGTTATTAATATCAGAGCAAATAATTATTTGCTTCTTCCCAAATTAGGCAGCTTGGCAGCAACAGAAGCAAAGTGCTAAACTTGTTTTTAAAAAATCACAGGTCTTAAAAAAATAATAAAAAATAAAAAATCACACGTCTGACAGGGATCTAATGTATAGCACAGGGAACTCTGCTCAGTATCTTATAATGTAAAAGAATCTGAAAAAGAATGCATATATCTATGTATGTATAGCTGAATCAGTTTGCTCTAACCTGCAACTAGTACAACATTGTAAATCAACTACATTTCAAAGTTTTTAGAAAAAGGCCCAGTGACTCCACACTTTGCCTGGCCTTGGAGCCCCTAGGCTGTCATGGCTGTACCCGTGCCCACGGTGGCAAGCTTCTGGCTGAGGCTGTCTTGCTGCTTTGAATGACCTGGCCTACACCTGAGTTTTTGGCCAAAGTTAGGATGTCATTTACAAAATAGACTCCCCGGTGGAGTGTTTGAATAAAATTGTCATCTCTCTGAACTTTGGTAAATTTTGCTTCTGAACTTAACATCTTTCTTAGGAAACAATTGTTTTTCGTATGGCTCATTATTGGGTTTTATATATCACATGTACAACAAGATTTTGTAATGTTCGATTTGTTCTTGAAAGGAGAAAAGCCCTTGGGACTTCCCTGGTGGTCCAGTGGCTAAGACTCTGTTCTTCCCATGCAGGGGCCCTGGGTTCGATCCAAGATCCTAGATCCTGATGAAACTAAAAGTTGGTATCTGCAACTAAAGATTCTGCATGATGCAACTACAAAAAAAAAAAAAAAGTATTCCACATGTCACAACAAAGATCAAAGAACCTGCGTGCCGCTGCAAGTAAGACCTGGAGCAGCCAAATAAATATTTATTGAAAGAAAGGGGAAGACTCCATTATTACCAAGCAGAAAACCTGTCCAGGAGTTTGCATATGACTAGGTAGCTACCTGTCCCTCAATGGTTCTCAGTATGTGTATGTAGGAGGGCCTGGAAAGGGTAGGTCTGTGTCACCTCCCAGAGATCAAAAGCACATGCCAAATTCATTAAAGTAACCACTTGCTCTGTTGATTGTATCAGCTACCTATTGCTATGTAACAGATTACCCTAAACTCAGCAAGTTAGAGCAACCAGCATTCAAGGCCTCACCACTCCTGAGTGTTTGGCTGGCTCTGGCTCAGGGCGTCTCACCAAGATGCAGTGCACATCACACCCAGGGATGCAGTCATTTGAAACTTGCCAAGCTGCCAAGGGGATGCCCTTGCCTGGCTCCTGGCCGGCCAGTGGCAGCTGCTCACCATGTGACTCTCCACGGGCTTCTCAGGTGACGTGGTGCCATGTGGCCCGGTCAACCCAAGGGTGTGAAGTCCAGGGGGCAAGGGTCACCGAGGCAAGGGTCACCAAGCCTCCAGCTTGGAGGCTGCTGCCCGCAGTAATGACTAGAGATGCCTGCTGTTCGTATCTGCTTGGCAAAGCCTGACCGCTGGGTTCCTCACTGCCCCCATTGGTGGCCCTAGCCCTTTGTCACACTAGTCACCACACTGGTTAGTTCATGGACATTCCCCAAGTCCTTTCTTAGGACTCGTAACCTTTTTTTTTTTTTTTTGGCTGAGACACATGGCTTGTGGGATCTTAGTTCCCTGATCAGGGACTGAACCGGTGTCCTAGCAGTGAAAGTGCTGAGTTCTAACCACTGGCAAGTCCCAGGACTTGTATGTGAAGATGAGGAGCAGCCCCTGCCTTTGGGTTATGGAGGAGACATGTGTGTTGACAGGGCTGCCAGCACTCTCCCGGCTGTGGTTGGAGTGGGCATTCCCTTGTCACAAGCCAACCCTTTTCCTACAGTGTGAGTTTGCAGTGGATTTTCCATCTGTCCAAGTTGGGGTTTGTCTGTCCAGTCTTTAGCCACTGGGGAGACATAGCTGGACACGTGAGGTTCACCTTTGTGCCCCGGTGCCATTGCAAAACACCGTTTGTGTCCAGTTACCAGGAGAGAGGGACCTTGTTTAGGTGTGCAGTATAGCCTGTATCTGAAAGTCACTGGCTTGATATCCCTCTGGTGCCGTGGGTTACTTGTTAAGGAGATGATAAGACAAGGGAAGACAGAAGGCTTCGCTGCTCTGGATTTGGTCTCCCAGGAGCTCCTGCTGGACACGCCCTGCAGCCAATAGATTGCTCTGGGATCCTGTAGCCACTGGTCAGATTGTGCACTCATAACACCCAGCCAGCAGTTCCATTTCACCCCTCCATTTCATCTGCTGCACAGAGCACACCGTCTCCCTGAAGGAGGATGGTCCTAGGCCTCTATGCCCTTCTATACTAAGACAGAGTGCTCCTTGGCTGGTTCTGGAGCCCAGAGGTCTGTGGCCATTATGACTTTTCAACACATCAGTAGTGGGCTTGCCTCTGTAGGTGTTCCACGAACCACGCTGAAGGTGGACTGTTCAGTTCAGTCGCTCGGTTGTGTCTAACTCTTTGCCACACCATGGACTTCAGCATGTAAGGCTTTCCTGTCCATCATCAACTCCCGGAGTTTGCTCAAACTCATGTCCATCGAGTCAGTGATGCCATCCAACCATCTCATCCTCTGTCATCCCCTTCTCCTCCTGCCTTCAGTCTTGCCCGGCTTCAGGGTCTTTTCCAATGAGTCAGTTCTTTGCATCAGGTGGCCAAGGTATTGGAGCTTCAGCTTCAGCTTCAGTACTTCCAGTGAATATTCAGGACTGATTTCCTTTAGGAACGACTAGTTGGATCTCCCTGTAGTCCAAGGGACTCTCAAGAGTCTTCTCCAATACCACAGTTCAAAAGCATCAATTCTTCAGTGCTCAGCTTTCTTTATAGTCTAACTCTCACATCCATACATGACTACTGGAAAAACCATAGCTTTGACTAGACAGACCTTTGTTGGCTAAGTAATGTCTTTGCTTTTTAAAATGCTGTCTAGGCTGGTCATAGCTTTTCTTGCAAGAAGCAAGCATCTTTTAATTTCATGGCTGCAGTCACCATCTGCAGTGATTTTGGAGCCCAAGAAAATAAAGTCTGTCACTGTTTCCATTGTTCCCCCATCTCTTTGCCATGACATGAGGCAGATTCCATGATCTTGGTTTTTTGAATGTTGAGTTTTAAGCCAACTTTTTCATTCTCCTCTTTCACTTTCATCAAGAGGCTCTTTCGTTCTTCTTCACTTTTTGACATAAGGGTGGTGTCATCTGTGTATCTGAGGTTATTGATATTTATCCTGGCAATCTTGATTCCAACTTGTGCTTCATCCGGCCCAGCATTTCACATGAGGTACTCTGAATATAAGTTAAATAAGCAGGGTGACAATATACAGCCTTGACATACTCCTTTCCCAATTTGGAACCAGTCTGTTGTTCCATGTCCAGTTCTAACGGTTGCTTCTTGACCTGCATACAGATTTCTCAGGAGACAGGTAAGGAGGTCTGGTATTCCCATCTCTTGAAGAATTTTCCAGTTTGTTGTGATCCACACAGTCAAAGGCTTTAGTGTAATCAATGAAGCAGACGTTTTTTCTGAAATTCTCTTGCTTTTTCTATGATCCAACGGATGTTGGCAATTTGATCTCTGGTTCCTCTGCCTTTTCTAAATCCAGCTTGAACATCTGGGAGTTCTTGGTTCACGTACTGTTGAAGCCTAGCTTGGAGAATTTTGAGCATTACTTTGCTAGTGTGTGAGTTGAGTGCAATTGTGCAGTAGTTTCAACATTCTCTGGCATTGCCTTTCTTTGGAATTGGAATGAAAACTGACCTTTTCCAGTCCTGTGGCCATTGCTGGGTTTTCCAAATTTGCTGGCATATTGAGAGCAGCACTTTCACAGCATCATCTTTTAGGATTTGAAATAGCTCAACTGGAATTCCTTCACCTCCACTAGCTTTGTTTGTAGTGATGCCTCCTAAAGACCACTTGACTTTGCACACCAGGATATCTGGCTCTATGTAAGTAATCACAGCATCATGGTTATTTGGGTCATTGAGGTCTTTTTTGTGTAGTTCTTCTGTGTATTCTTGCCACCTCTTCTTAATATCTTCTACTTCTGTTAGGTCCATACCGTTTCTGTCCTTTATTGTGCCCATCTTTACATGAAATGTTTCCTTGGTATCTCTCATTTTCCTGAAGAGATCTCTAGTCTTTCACATTCTATTGTTTTTCTGTATTTCTTTGCATTGATCACTGAGGAAGGCTTTCTTATCTCTCCTTGCTATTCTTTGGAACTCTGCATTCACATGGATATATCTTTCCTTTTCTCCTTTGCCTTTCGCTTCTCTTCTTTTTTCAACTATTTGTAAGGCCTCCTCAGACAACCATTTTGCCTTTTTACGTTTCTTCTTGGGAATGGTTTTGATTACCACCTCCTGTACAAACCTCTGTCCACAGTTCTTCTGGCACTCTTATCTATCAGATCTAATCCTTTGGATCTATCCGTCACTTCCACTGTATAATCATAAGGGATTTTATTTAGGTCATACTTGCATGGTCTAGTAGTTTTCCCTACGTACTTCAATTTAAGTCTGAATTTGGCAATAAGGGGTTCATGATCTGAGCCATAGTCAGCTCCCAGTCTTGTTTTTGCTGACTGTATAGAGCTTCTCTATCTTTGGCTGCAAGGAATATAATCCATCTGATTTCAGTATTGACAATCTGGTGATGTCCATGTGTAGAGTCTTCTCTTGTGTTGTTGGAAGAGGGTGTTTGCTATGACCAGTGCATTATCTTGGCAAAACTCTGTTAGCCTTTGCCCTACTTGATTTTGTACTCCAAGGCCAAACTTTCCTGCTACTCCAGGTATCTCTTGACTTCCTACTTTTGCATTCCAGTCCCCTGTGATGAAAAGGACATTTTTTTGGGTGTTAGTTCTAGAAGGTCTTTTAGGTCTTCATAGAATCATTCAAATTCAGCTTTTTTGGCATTAGTGGTTGGGGCATAGACTTGGATTACTATGATATTGAATGGTTTGCCATGGAAACGAACAGAGCTCATTCTGTCATTTTGGAGATTGCACCCAAGGCAGACAGCCCCAGGCATAATGGGGAAAGACAGTGACAGGCAAGTGCTCTCCTCAACTCCACTAAGGACAACCTGACTTCCTCCAACTTCCTGCCCTATTCCCTCAAACTCAGAGATGGCTGGCCCATTCTCGATGTGCTGTAATGCAGAATAGAAGGAGGAAGGACAAGCAAGGCAGGGCATGGAGGAGGAACACCAGAGCATAGCTGATGGGGAGATGGGGAAGGAGGCTGGAGCTTCTGTGATAAGTTTTGGGAGGATTGGTGAGAGGCCCTTGAAACAGAGAAGGAAGGAAATGGGGGGCAAAGGAGATTTCTGTGGGACAAACTGGAATTGCCTTTGACAGACGTCCACTGCATGGCTGTGTTCTGGATGTGGAGGACACAGCCACGAACAAAGTGATGCCTGGCCTCTGTGGTTCTCACTCTTCTGACCAGGGAGAAACCACAGTAAACTGAGCCCACACCGCGCACGGAAAGTGCTTTCCCATGGAGACGGACAAAACACAGAGAAGGGCGCATAGAAGGGAGCATTTAAAAACTGTGGTAGAATATGCCTTACTCAGGACCCTGCCTCTATGTTGGAGGGACTGAAGGATTCTGAGCCTAGGACCACTTGGTGTGTTTTAGAAGCATGACTTGGACTGCTTCCTGGAGAACAGACTCCAGAGAGAATGCCGTGGGGAAGGGGAGGATAGGAAGACCCTGTATGGGGGAAGGGGAGGTAGGGGAGAGGGGCTGGTCTCCTGGAGGCAGTGGAAACCTGGGGAGCTTCCAGTTTACCCCAGTGGCGGGCCACTGGGCTTGCCCTGCAGCCCCAGGGGAGTCTCAGGAAGTCCCAGTCAGGCCTCCCTCCAGGACAGGCTGCGGGGGCAGAGGCCCAGGTCTAAGGCGAATGGGACACTGTCTCCTTTTCTTTGTCATTGGTTTGACAGAGGAAGAGGCCGCTGCTTCCACAGAGAATTGAACCATGCTCATTTAAGTCCCCCTCCCCCTGGATTGTTAGAAAAAAAACACAGGGCACAGGAGGTGGGCGCCAGCATCTCTCAGCAGCTTCTGCCACGGGGTCCTGTGTCTTTGGAATTCACAGCCAGCCCTGGTTGGGGGTAGTGGAAAGTTGATCAGGTTAATTTGGAGATTACTTGGAGACAAGAGGGTGCTTGGGTTTCACAGACTCTCAGATCGCAGTATGCCGTTTGGGCTTTGCCATCGCCACCCCTGCTGCTTTATGTTTTATTTCCTTTGACAGTTTATTTGGAACTTGGGTCTTAAGGTGATCCTATATGAGATTACAGCTTTGTGAACATAATAAACAAAATAAAGCAAACCCAATAGACTGTGTTTACAATCTGTCTGTGGCAGAGGGAAAAACTGAAGCACTTGTGGGGGTGGATGGGGAGCACCTGGCCTGGCTGGACCCTGAGGGCACAAAACAGGTCACAGCTCTGGACACTGAAGTGCAGGCCAGCCAGAGCGCTTCTACATTAACTCCTGTGACATCTGTCCTTTTGGTTTCTGGATACCTTTGAAAGTTGTACAGTAAAGCTGGGTTGCAATGACAAACCATTAATTCCTACAACACTGAGCGCCTACACTGTTGCTGGCATCAGGTGACTGTGTCATGGGAGTAGGTTCAGGCCTGGAGCCCCACCCAGGACTTGGTGGAAGCAGGCATGGGGCCAGTTCTCAGCGGCGACTCAGGGCAAGAGCTGGCCTGGTCAGGGCACGTCCCCCACACCAAATCTGTCAGCAGGTGTGTAAGTGACACAAGGGGCAGCCCCGGGGCCATGTGCAAGCTCAGGAGATGCTGAGGACCAGCCCAGTCCCACCTTTACACACTGCCCCCACCATCTTCTGCAGTCCCCGGGGCTGGCTCTGTCTCCCTCCTCGCTGTACATCCACCTTGTCTGGTGACACCCAGCTCCTTCTTCCAGAACACCCACCCCTGCAGCCCAGCCTCAGTCCCCAGGCTACGGAACATCTGTTGTCATAGAGGCCCTTGCATGCCCCGGGCTTGCTCCCATGGACATTCAGAAATGGAGCAAGATGGCAGGGGACCTCTGGAAATCAGATATGGAAGGACACCCCCAGGTCTAATGTGGGCATTCCCTTAGGTTTGCAGTCACGGTCAACAGGTCTGTGCTGTGTTGGGCACACTGGGTTGGTGCTCACATCCCCTGCTGTAGGTGGGGAACCAAGACTCTGAGTGAATCCGCTGTTCTGGATCACAGTTAGTAGGGGCGGTGTTGGGGTCTGAACCCATACAGACTGGTCCCAGAGCCCATGCCCTTTCTGACGACTGCTGCGGGAGAGGATGTGTGGAGACTGGTCTGCAAAACACTGAGCACAAGCCCACTCCAGAGTCCGCAGTCACAATCTTACTGCTTATGTATTATATGCACATCATGCACTAGTTTGGGGCTTCCCTGATGGCTCAGCTGGTAAGGAATCCACCTGCAATGCAGGAGGCACCCTGTTCGATCCCTGGGTTGGGAAGATCTGCTGGAGAAGGGATAGGCTACCTACTCCAGTATTCTTGGGCTTCTCTTGTGGCTCAGCTGGTAAAGAATCCGCCTGCAATGCGAGAGATTGAGTTGACCCTTGGATTGGAAAGATCCCCTAGAGAAGGGAAAGGCTGCCCACTCCAGTATTCTGGCCTAGAGAATTCCATGGACTGTCGCAGAGTTGGACACGACTGAGCGACTTTCAAGGCACTATTTTAAAATGTCTTTGTATCCTTTGGGACTTGACCTTAGCATGATTATTGCTTGGTCGGTGAAGGCCTGCTGTGCTCACAGCTACATCACCTTTGGCTCCAGCTAAGCCCTTACATATGCAGATTCTATGTTGCTGTTGTTTAGTCACTTAGTTGTGTCCAACTCTTTTGCAGCCCCTTGAACTGCATCACACCAGGTTCCTCCGCCCATAGGATTTCGCAGGCAAGAATACTGGAGTGGACTGCCATTTCCTTCTCCAGGGATCTTCCCAACCCAGGGATCAAACCCAAGTCTCCTGCACTGGCAGGAGGATTCTTTACCCACTGAACCACCTAGGAGGTCCTTGTAGATTCTATGGAATAGCCCAATACTTTATTTTTATTTTTCACCATGCTGGGTCTTTGTGGCTGCGCAAGGACTTTCACTAGTTGTGTCGAGTAGGGTCTAATCTCTAGTTGCACTGCATGGGCTTCTCATTGCAGCGGCTCCTCTTGTTGCAAAGCACATGCTTTAGGCAAGAGGGCTTCAGTAGTTGTGGCACACAGGCTTAGTTGCCCTGAGGCATGTGGAATCTTCCCAGACTAGGGATCGAACCTGTGTCCCTGGCACTGGCAGGTGGATTCTTAACCACTGGACCACTGGGGAAGCACATCCAAAGAGCTTTTGTTTACGTGGGTTGTGTCTACGGATATTTACCATATTCCTATCAGAACTGAGAAATGTTTAAAATACAAGAAAGTACACTCCTCAGTGTCAGAGGGACGTGGTTGTCCCACGTCATGGACATGCACTCAGGAGGAGAGGGAAACAGACAGACTCCAACTAGTACCATCAGGAAGAGAGCTGAGCTTTGCCAACTCGCACAGAGGGTCCTGTGTACCTCCCCCAGGACCCTCTGGAACCTCACTTGCAAGCTAGTGGTCTAAGTCAAACATGGCAATTCTGATGTAACTAGAATTATTTTCCACCAAAGACATCTATGAGCATCATACATTTAAGAAGGGAACTTAGATTCGAGATTATTCTTTGGATGGACCTAGAGATTATCTCATGAAGTGAAGTCAGGGACAGAAAAATATATGATACCACTTACATGTGGAATGTAAAATATGACACAAATGAACTTATTTATAAAACAGAAATAGACTCACAGACATAGAGAAACAGACTTATGGTCACCAAAGGGTTTGGGGGCAGGGTGAGATAAATTAGGAGTTTGGGATTAACATACACACACTACTGTATAAAATACCTTGTAATAACCTATAATGGAAAGGAATCTGAAAAAGAACATGCATATATATGTATAATTGAATAACTTTGCTGTACATTTGAAGCCAACAAAACATTATAAATTAACTATACTTCAATTGAAAAAAAAAATTAAAAAACATTGTTCCAAAAATAAAATAAAATAAAATAAAAAACATTGCTCCTCTGGGCACCTCGCCAGCTAAGTACCGAGGGACAATTTGGGGAATTTGTTTTTCATATAAAGTCTTTACTGAATTCAGCATTAGTAAAATGGTCTGAATTTACCATCCTGGAAAATAATCATTGTAGTTAGTTGAAGAACTGGCACTAGCCAGAGGACTGCTGTCCCAACCACTGTCACCAGCAGAGCTCAGTTGTGTCCCCAGGGGTGGCTTTCCATGGATGGCGAGAAGCACAGGGATGTCTGTGGCTTTCTCAGAAACCCAAGGAGGGGGCTGCAGGGGGGTATCATGCCACTGACTGAATGTGGCTGCCTGAGAAAGCTTCTGGCACATCCCACTCCAGTTACATTATTACAAGATGGTGTGTCAAGTCCTGACTATCTGACTGTGAAAGTGTCAACACATTTTTGTGTGTTTTTTTTTGAGGCTGTACTATTGTCCAGCACACGTATCCGGCATCCAATCATTTGCTGAATGAGCATGTGTCCATCTTCCAACTGAGCAAGGCCCTCGCCTTCTGCAGGTGGAAATTCACTGTGCAAGTGTAGGACAGTGTGATTAGGAAATGTCTTAGGAAGACTTATTTTCACTCTCAGTCTTCTAGTTGGATTTGTGATGAATTGATTAAAGAAAAAATTACATCATCATATTTCAACTCTTAACATGACATCAAAACTTGTAGGACTACAGGAAAAGTACTGGGAGGAGAGTTTTAAAAATTGGGGGGGTGTTCTGATGGCCCCAAGTTCAGGGGCCACAGGAATATCTGAATCCTGCTTTCTGCCACAGTTCCTCCTCCTCTTGAGGTTTGGGGGATAATACAACACAAAGCTTGGAGAGGGAATTCCCTTGTGGTCCAGTGGCTAAGACTCTATGCTCCTGATACAGGGGGGCTGGGTTCGATCCCTGGTTAGGGAACTAGATCCCACATGCCACAACTAAGACTCTATGCAGCCAAATAAAAAAAAAAAAAGCTTGGAGAAGGAAATGGCAACCCACTCCAGTACACTTGCCTGGAAAATCCCATGGTCGGACACAACTGAGCAACACAGAGCTATGGTAACTGGAAAGTGAAACGTGTAATAATTTACTGTGAAATGAACCTGGGTTCCAGATTCTAATGCTGAGAATGCTAGCAAGCTGGGGTCGAGCACAGGGCTGAGGCTGGGCCAGTTGGGCCCAAACCCAGATGCCAGTTCTTAACACAGGGCCCCAGGGAAAAAGAAGAAGGGAGGTGCCAGGCTGTGGGCCTGCTCTGACCACTCTGCAACGGAGGGAGGAGTTCCACTGGGCACAGCAGCCCGCCACTCTCCCAGGCCATACATGGCACAGGGGTGTAGGTGGCTGGCGAGTGCAGAAAGGTGCTTGTGCCTTCACTCAGGGAAGAGCCAGGTAGGATGCATCATTTCTTCTCCAGGAGGGCACCCAGCATCACTGGGGGAGCCATGGGCTGGCTTGTGTCTGGTCAACTATGAGCTCCATTGGGTTCCAGAGACACAGACATGCTGGAACACGAGTGCCTTTGGCAGGAACCTGGTTTTGTTCGTGGCTCAGTACACAGTTCCCAGGTCAGTTCCTGGCAAACATAGGCCTGAATAGGCGTTTGCAAGGTGAACCTAGGAGCTTTGGGTGGGGGGTGGACGGGGAGGTATGGGCGGTGGTGCATACACTCAGAGAGCAGAATGGGAGATGCTCAAGCACAGGTGCTGCTGGGGCAGGCCTTCCTGACTGGGCTTGGGGATGCTCTGGGCTTCTCCCAGAGCTTCTGGGCCAGAACCTTGAGGTGAGCCCAGGTAACTGCTGAAGGAAAGCAGACTTCACAGGCAAGGGCTGGAGAACTGCCCCTTAGGGATCAAGGTCAGGAATTTGTAGATCTGATGTTTTGTTTGGCCGCACAATGTTTGACAGATTGTTGAACTCTTATTGAAATGTGCTCTTCTTGAAACGTCCAATCAAAATTTATTTTCCAATAAAAAACTAGAAGATGTGGCAATGCTGGCTCTGGCAGGCCCCTTCCAACCCCCTAGCCCAGCAGGCGGTTGGCTCCTGACCCCTGTCCCACCACCCTGCCACTGTCCACCTTCTCTAGGTCTCCATCACTCTTCCTGTGTCTCTTTTCTCCAGAGCCACTCTGACAGCTTTCCTGCTAGCCCCCTGTCAAGTTCGCACTGTTTTGGCAGTTGCTGCCTCTGAGCCCTTCACTGCAGGTGCTACTTGCAGGCTGAGATCCAGCCCTGTGCCTGGAGGCCTCCAGAGGTCTGGCCACCTCTCTGCTGCTGTCCCCCTAGTATTCCATGAGGAGGCCCAAGCATCTCAGACTTAACTGTATAAAACTAAATTCCCAGTTTTGTGACCCAGACCTATTCCTCCCTGTCTTTCCAGCCAATGTTGACTGCATCCCAGACCTGCCTCTTTCTCTCACAGCTCACAAAATCATGCCTACTCTATCTTCAAAACACATCCCAGATGCCACTGTCTCACCAGTGTGGACATCACAGCCACCTCCTCCATGCTCCCATCAGCTCCAGAGTGACCCTTTCAACAGTGGGTCCCTCACCTTCCTGAGACTCTCTGTGGTTTAGTTTTCATTTAGAGTGAAATTTCAACTCTGAATTGGGACTCTTACCAGGCACTTCCCTCATCTCATTTGCTCCAGCTTTGCTCTGTGGTTGCTGAGGCTCCTTCCTGTGAGTGCTGGGGTGCTCTTCCCCAATCCACATGCCTTGCTTCCTTTGTGATTCAGCTCAAAGGTGATCTAATCTGAGGCCCCCACTACCCCATATTTAATACAGACCTTAGAATTGTGCTGGTCTTCCCTTATGGCTCATAAGGTAAAGAACCTATCTACAGTGAAGGCAAACACAGGTTTGATCCCTGGGTCGGGAAGATCTCTTGGAGAAGGGCAAGGCAACCCACTCCATTATTCTTGCCTGGAGAATCCCATGGACAGAGGAGCCTGGTGGGCTACAGTCCATGGGGTCCCAAAGAGTCAGACACAACTGAGGGACTAACATTCATTTTTTCACTTTTAGAATTGTTCCAGGCACATAGTAGGCACTCAAAAGCCCTCAGTGTGCTTTGAATAAATGAATGCTGTCCCTCCAGCCACCAGGCCTCTCTCCACCTTAAGGACATGGGTTAGGCTGCCCCTTTGCCCAAGGGTGGTCCAACAGAAATGGAATGCAGCCAGGATGTCATTTAAAATTCCCAAGTGGCTACAATTAAAAAGAAAAAAGATTTAATTAACGTTAACACTATATTTTAATGCAATTGTCCCAAACACTATCATTTCCACATATACTAGGGCTGCCCCAGTGGTTCAGCAGTAAAGAGTCTGCCTGTAATGCAGGAGATGTGGGTTCTATGCCTAGGTTGGGAAGATCCCTTGGAGCAGGGCATGGCATGGCAACTTATTGCAGTATTCTTGCCTGGAGAAGCCCATGGATTGAGGAGCCTGGTGGGCTACAGTCCATAGGGCTGCAAAGGGTGAGTGACTAAGCTCACACACCACATGTAATAAATACAAAGATTTACTTATTTACATTTTACATTATTTTCTTCACACCACACCTTCGAAATCTGATATTTTATATTCACAGCACATGTCAACCTGGACTTGCCACATTTCCAGTGCTTGTCACATGTGGCTAGAAGCCACCTTACTGGATGTTCTCCACCACATCTTACTCTTACTTCTTCAGCCTTCTGGCAGCACCTTAAGTGTCAAGCCACTGCCCAGACTAGACCTGATTTTCACTCAGTATTCCTTCATAACTCCCTATACTTCTCTTTCAAAGCACTTATCACAGCCTGTAATTAGGTACTTGTATGACTATTCAACGAACGTGTGTCTTCCCTCCATGGTGAGAAACCACATTCTGGTATATAGAGCCGCCGTTCCAGCTCGTTTTCAGTGCCTGATTTAGTGCCTGGCCGGTAACAGACACTCAGTAAACATTTGTGAATTAATGTGTTCAAAGGTTTCATTCTTTCCTTTTCTCTGCACTTCTTTTCGCTACTGTATATTTTTATTCATAAGTTCTGCTTCTGTGGAACTTCACTTTGCTTTTGCTTTAGTATGTTCTCAGATTACTTCTAGGCAAACTGCCTCCTTATTCATATTTCCTAATTTTAATTCCCTATTTGGTTGAAGTCAGTGTTTTTCTCTTTGGCCCCGCCGCGCGGCTTGAAGGATCTTCGTTCCCTTTAAAAAAGCAGATCTGAGAGGCAACTCGGTCGGTGGACGGTGGTCAAGCGTCCCTGCGCCAGCAGCAGGTGCAACCAGAGCAGAATGGTCTGGGTGTGAGCTGACAGAGCACCAACCGCCCCCTCCCCGGCCCTGAACTCGCGGGCGCGCCTCCCTCCCAGTGGGCGGCTAGCCACACCGCGCCTTCTAGCGCCTTCCGCCCAGACCCGCTCCCGACAGTTCCCTTCGCCGCTTCCGGCACTTGGAAAGGCCAATCGTCATGCCTGAGGCCCAAAGACCCGCCCCATGTGCGAAATACGTAGCCAATCCAGCTTCTCGCTACCTCAGTGACTCTTGCGCCTGGACGCACGACCTTGTCCAATCCGACCCCGGACGTCCTTCTGGTCCCGCCCCAGCCCTTCCCAGATACTGTCAATCTCGCCGTCTCCCTTGGCCCCAGGCTCACTTCCTCCCCGACGCCGTGACGTAAGCATCCCTGTGCCCGAACTCGGCGGACCAATGGTGGTGGCGGATACGGCGGGCCAATGGGAGGTAACGTCTCATGCTGCCGGCGCCGCCGCAGCCGCCGCCGGGTCCCGGAGCCAGAGGCCGCCCGAGCCGGAGCGCGATGGAGCGAGGGCCCCAAGCGGGGAGGCGCCGCCGAGCGCGCGGCCCGACGCCCCCTCAGTGAGAGCCCGACCGCCGCGGCGCCGCCCGAGGGCGGGCTCGTCTCCGCCCGCCTCGCCGGCGCTCGGAGCCCGCGCCGCCTTCCCGCTCGGGCCGCGGGCCGGTGACGGGCCGGGGCTGCATGGCCTCGCCCGCGCGCCGCCGCTGAGCCGCGGGCCAGAGCCGGAGTCGGAGCCGGAGCCGGTGAGAGCCGCGGCCGCGCGGGGTTCGGGGCGGCCGTGGGGCTGCCTCGCGGCCTGCAGGCCTTGCGCGCCGAGCGGAGCAGCGCGGCGGGCTCCTGCGGGCCTGGGGTCCGGGGTCCGGGGCAGTGGTGACGGCGCTCTGGGTCTCCGGACGGACTTGTGGGGGGATTCAGGCGGGCCTGTGGGGGGCAGCCGGGCGGGTCGGTGGTGGCCTTCGGGCGGACTTGGGGACCGGGGGCTGACGAGAGGCTCCAGGCTGGCCTGAGGGGCAGACGAGGGCTAGGGTGGGCTCGGGGTGGGCCTGGAGGGCCCAGAGGGCCGACGAGGAGCTCTTGGTGGGCCTGGGGCCTTGGCGGGGGGGGCTACAGGGGTCTCGGGCAGCCTTGGGGGGCAGAGGATGGACTGTGGGCGGGCAGGGGCCGACGGGGGTCTTCAGGGGTTCTGAGGAGCCGACAGGGGCTCGGGGCAGGCCTGGGGGGGGGGGGCGCTCGTAGGCGGCTGAGGGTGGGCTCTGAGTGAGCTTGGGAAGCCCGAGGGGCCGACGGGACGCTTCGGCTGGGCCTGGGGACCTAGGGGTCCCGGGGCAGCGCGAGGGGCAGATGGGGGGCCGTTGGACGTTCCAGGCGGGCCTGGGGGGCCCAGGCAACCTTGAAAGGCCGTTCTGGAGCTGCGGAGGGCCCCGGGCACCTGGAGAGCGGGGCGCCGACCTCTGACCCGCGGGAGGGGCGCTTTCGCGGTGTGGGCTGTAGTTGTTATTCCCAGCGTCCCTATTATTATCGCTGTTTTGAAATGGGAGCAGGCGGCTTCGGGCTCCAAGCCGGAGGGGGCGGGAGAGCCGGGGCCCTGGAGGGAGAGGGGGCGCTGGGGCCGCGGGAGGCGCGTGGGCCCGCGGAGGGGCAGGAATGCGGGGCAGCGGCGCGGGGGTGTTTCGGGGGGAGGGTAGGCGGGACTGGGGGCGGGTGGGAGGGAAGCGGCGGCGGCGGCTGCACCAGCAGCAGCCCTTGGCCTCAAGGAACAATGTGAGACGTTGCCTGAAATGTTAATTTCCGTTCCTCATTTCATCATCCCCTGGCAGGGCGGTAGCTGTGAGAGTGTGTGTGTATATGTGTGTGTGTGTATGTGTGAGTGTGTATGTAGGGTTGGCCCTGCCACATGGTTTCAGTCCCCTCTCAAAGAGGGATTGTGTTGAGTCTTGTATCTCTGGCGTTTTGCGGGGAGTCTTAATTTTTCTGGGGGCTGCTCTTTTCTTGTTGTCCTGTCAAGGTTTTCTGCTTCTGTTGTGTTTCCTATCCCAACTTCCGAAGAGTTTTGGAAGATTAAGCTGGCCTAAAGGGCTCCGTGCTCTCAGAACCATTTTCTTTCTAGCAGTTCAGATGCAGCAGGCTTAGGTTTCATGGTTTCTATAGGCTATGAGAAGCTTTATGTTCGTTTGCAAGAATTTCTCCATAGTCAAATTTCAGACTTTCTTATATGGTGAGAGGGTCTTCTGAAGTGACTTGCGCAATATCCTTCACATTCCTTCTCCACTGAGGAGTGAGAGTGTATGCAGTTGTTGAATTGCAAAACTTAAGACTATTCTGATCCTTTGGTGGTGGGGGGGCGGTGATGAAATGCTCTTAGCCAAAAGATGTAAGATGATTCTGCTTGTGGAAAAAGTGCCATTGAAACAGTTACTATTTTTGGTTCCTGCAGAACCAGTCAATGGCATAACTTGGATAGTTCTAAATCAGAGACCCTGAGACTGCATTTGCTCTCTGTAGGACCTTGATTGCTCTTCCTCAGTGTTGCCATCCTGGAGGACCTGAGTTCTGTTTGTGTCTTTTGAGGATGATTGCACAAGTACTCTGGTATTACTTTGAAACTGTCGTTAGAGAAGAAAAAGGGAACACGTCTTACTCAACCTAGATTGTGACCCCTTGGTCCCCCGCCCTCCATTCAGCTGTTGTCCGCCCTCTGTGGTGTCACGCTCAGGAGCAGGCTCGCCTTTGATAGGCTGGCTCTCTGGACAGAGGAAACAAAGACCAAGTTGCTGTGACATTTTCCTCTGTTCTTTGTGCGTGCCTCCTGAGTTAGTTAAAAAGCTGCCCAAAGATAGTGCCAAATTTGACCCAGATTTGGAACTTGGAAAAGCTCTTTTTCTTCTAAGTTTTTTTTTTTTTTTTTTTTATTGTGGGAAAATGCACATAACAGGATTTACCAGAAGTTTGTTTTTAAAGGTGTCACGTAATCATGAATTCCTCCTTTGCAGTTGTACCTCTGGGTTGCCACTGTTGGATGTTTTTCTCTGGGTGTGCTGCGGGCCCTGCCGTGATAATCACACCGCACAGCAGGCCTTTCATCTCTCCAAACCAGATGGGCTGCTTGGGACCAGTGGCTGTCATCTCAGCTCTAATTACAGTGTTGATACAGTGACAAGTAGAACTTTCTACACATAGAATTAAAGAAACTATGCTATTTGTATTGAAGAGTATTTGTCAAGATGCTTTGTGATCCTTGAGTTTTTAAGTACATTTGACATAGTAAGGTTACATTTCACCCAGTATGAGAGAGGAGTTACTTTGCATAGGATGGCACTGAGCCCATCATCAATTAAATAACATAATTAGAGAGTGTCAGTAAATGCTGGTTCAGGGCATAATCGTCATTTGTTGCCAAAATAAGTGTTTTGATCTGTCCATTATCCTGTGTAAGTCCCTTCATGTCTCAAATGAAAGTGTAATGGATGAACTTCCTTTAATAGCAAAACAGTCGCTAGTTAGTAGGTGAGACTGAATCTGCTCTGCTTGTCTGGCTGTGCACCGTGTCAGTTCACTGTTGTTCAGTCAGTGCTCTTTGGGGATCGAGCTCGGCAGTTTGGTAAACTCACAGAAAAAATAAGTGAATGCAAATAACTAAAAGTTAAACTGTCTTGAAATGTTTTCATATGTGTTCTCTTAATTTGAATTTCAAATGGAATTTCTTTGCAGTTCAACTTTTCCAGTTTTATCTTAAAGCTATACGGGGGAAAAAAAGGGTCAATCCCTGGTACCTGGAATGCAGGCAGTTATAAAACCTTTTTAAAAAGGCTTAGGAAAGGATCCACTTTAACACCTACTTTGTTAATTCTGGTAGAGATGTTTCTATTCCAAGTGGTTTTGTTGTTGTTGTTTGATGGATGTTAGTCTTGATATCTTTTAAGCCAGTCAGGCTCAGCTGTGTACATAAATGTATGTTTTTGTTAGCATTCTTCTGTGCTTTTCTTAACTCCCATTCCTCCTTCTCCATATTTAGAATTTCCTTCAAATTCACTTTTGGGCCAATTTTTTTTTTTCTTTTTTATATATATGACTGTGCTGCATCTTCATTGCTACGTGGACCTTTTCTCCAGCTGCAGTTCGAAAACTTCCCATCGAATTGGCTTCTCTTGTTGTGGAGCACTGACTTTAGGGGCCCAGGCTTCAGTAGTTGCGGCCTGTGGGCTCAGAAGTTGTGGTGCAGGGGCTTAGTTGCTCCTTGGCTCTTGGGATCTCTCCGGACCAGGGATGACATGTCTCCTGCATTGGCAGGCCGATTTTTTACCACTGAGCTACCAGGGAAGCCCAAATAGTGTGTTATTTATTTAGTGTTTTATGTATATGCTAGAACTACAAGCATTTTTATGAAAAGTGTCCCAGATGATTATTAATCAGTCTAACCCTGATTGTGTGAACCCCCCTCCCTGCCCCTCCCCCCCCCCCCCTTCACTCAGGTCTTTTCAACTCCTGATGCTTTGGCTCCATTGGCCTTTCATTTCCTAGGTGACCCTCTGCCTGGACCAGGGTCTTGCTGAGTATCCATTATCGTCTCCCTTGCAAGTCTTCCCTACTTGCCCCCATTCCAAAACCTCTAAGATAACCCCTGCTCAGCCTTTGGGTGTTAGTTAAATATGCTTCCTCGTAGAGTCTTCTTATAACCCCACCTTGTAATAGCCACGTAGAACTTGATACAGTTGATAAGATGTGATTGGTTTGTATGTGCCCCGTGATAGCAGGGCTGTAAGCTTAATAAAGGTAGTCATGGTCTCTTTGTCATCCGAGTTGCAGGCTAGGAATGACCATGGTCATAGAATTGGCTCAAGAAGTATTTGTTGAATTGTTTAAAGACTGTGTATGGAAGTATTAGAGTAATTTTGAAAGGACAAACTTAGGATTATGAACATTTATTTGACTGACTAGAAATTATGCTATGTACATCTTAGCTGTTTTCTCATTTGTTATCATTACAAGTTTACCTTTACAATTTAGAGGAAGGTGGGGGGCATGGCTTTTACAGTTGGCACAAAACAAGAGACAAAGGAAAATGTCCATAATTGAAGGAAGGTTGTCTTTGTGGAAGAAGAAGAATGTTCTCTGTGAAAGCAGTTTTGGTAGGACTGCTGTGTTGGGGCCACAGTCAGGCTGGCCAGGCGTACTTTGCTGCTGGTGCTGCTCCTGTGTCATGTCAACAGTGTTTAATGTCATAGTGGGGTCTTTTGAAAGGTTTAGCATCTTTTGATTTAGTTTTAAACTTCCTGAGCAGTTGTAATAAAAAAGGCCAAAGCAATATAAATTCTCCAGAATGGAGTCAGCCCCCTTTACTTTTATCCCTTATCTCCCTGCTCAATTTTGGTATTTTAATGAAGGAAAAAAAATCTCTTTGGGGAGAAATGCACAAAAATAGGGTTGTGTGTGGTTTATGTTTCTATAAAGTTTAAAAAATGAACCTATTATGGACTTGGGAAAAGGTTGTTATTGAAAATCCTAATTGTGGACATAATTTGGGTGATAAAGACTTGAGTTCTTGGTTTAGATAACAGTAGGTTTAGGTTTGTGTGGTTTTAACATTTTAGGTGAGGGGGATTGGTTGTTTTTGAAACTAAAGACATCATTCTAGAACTTGAGAAAACCGTCAGTTCCAACTATGATCCTGTGAGTAAACAGTTAAGGGGGTTTTCAGTGTGAAAATAAAATAAGTCTGGCTTATTAATATAGCTCTGATATTTGAAGGGCTGAAATGACTGAAAATCCTGTTGCAGAGTACGGCTTCTGGGAAGCCCACCCCGGCTAGTATTGAGGTGAGCGGTGCTGTCTGAGTTACAGAGTGCTTGCTGGCTGGGCAAGACCCGCATGTCCAGTCCTGCCCTTGGCATCTGTGCAGTGAATTATTTATTATCCTGAAAATCTGTAGGTGTTCTTTTTCCACTTGTAAAGAAACCAGTGTGTGCCTCATCATGACATAATGTTGGCCTTTTCTCAATTAAAAACATTTTTGATCATTTAGATTGAAAAATAAGTGTTTTATTGGTCAAGGTTAAGTAAAATTCATAAAATCCTTTCTTCTCTAGCTACTTGTTCAACTAAAAAAGGTGACGTTTAAGAAGAGCTGGGGGAAAAAAAAAAAGAGAACTGGGATTGAAATTTAATTTGTAAATGCCTAATAACTTTCTGACATCAGAGATTATTTTTCATCTAAAATAAAGCAAGTAGATTGTTCTCAGCTCGTCAGTAGTGAGTGTCCTGTCTTCTTCCCCTTTCAATGGTCGTCTTCAGACCTAGAATGTGAATGTGCTGGAATAATGAATGTTACTAAACAATGAAGACATTGCCGGAAGGTGCTTGGTTCATAAGGTTTGGGCTAAAGTTATAGTGTTTTTGTTTTTTCTTTTTCACTTCATTCATATCCAGCAAAGTAAAACTTTCATTTAATTTAGGGTGAAAATGTAGACTTGAAGATATTATGGCTATATTGTGTAAACTTAACCTAAAACAGCATGAGAAATGCAGTGGAGAACCTTATTACTCTTAAGAAATTAAGCCTTGCTAGTGTGTTTCTAAGTGCGGTTTTACATCCTGTAAAACAGGAAGTAAAAATAAAAACTCAACAAAACCCCAAGACACCACTCTTGAAGGAATTAACTAAAAAAAAAAATTACTAAAACGCCTGACTAATTAAAGGATGTATAGAACATTTTATAACAAATCTTACCCTTTTGGATGCTTACAGAGGAGAATGGCCAGCCTTAGGGGTCAGAAATTCTAGCCCTCAAGGTGATTCTGTTTTCAAGGAATTTCTAGACTTTGAGAATTCTTTCTTTGCCGGAGTTGTATGATTGGCTCCTAATATATTTAACTTCAGCTTACCTACATACATATTTCCATTACCTTGAGAAGAGTCCATCTAGAATTTGAAGTTTTTGAGTTTAGAGGTTAATATATGAAATATGCTTAAACTCAGAATGTTTTCTTATGGGGAAAATTTTTCCCTAATACTTGGGAAAGGTGATCTTTGAAGTGTCTTATCATTTAATATGAAGCTTAGAAAAGTAACATGTGCTTTCACTCATATCCTGAGTGATTTCAGCAGATATGACCTTAATGAGGTACATGTGAACTTTGTTTTTCTTTGGTAAAGTGATTAGATCTGATTCTGCTGAATCTGGGTTCTCATCAGATGACTGATTTTTAAAGAGTATGTTTAAGCAATAACTAATCTTTTTAAAAAAGTTATTTAATGGCACAGTGCAATTTTAAAAAGTTGGGGAGAAAATCTCTTAGAATTTAACCCATAGCATCTCCTTTTCCTTGATGTTTTTCTTCTAAGCCTCCAAGTCTGTTGGCTGGAGGGAGGTGGGACCCGGAAGAGGGGTGGAGGGGTGACTCAGGAGGCTGTGAAGGGTGGGGGAAACACGGTCTAAGGGTTTGGAGAAGCACTTGTGAGTTTTCCATTTCAGTGCTGTCACTGCTTATTTTCTGTGATTGTGTAACAAATGACCAGAGGCTTACAAGGGTTGGTTGCTTTTGCCAGTTCCAGGGAGACTTCGTTTCCTTGCCTCTTCATCTTTTGGAGGCTCTTCACATGGCCCCTTCCTCTATCTTTAAAGCTGGCAACTTTGCATCTCTCTGACCTTATTCCAAAGTCACATCCTCTTCTGACTCTCTTCTGCCTCCGTCTTCCACTTTTAAAGACCCCTGTGATTATGTTGGGCTGACCAGAATCATCCATGGTAGTCAGTCCCCTGTCTGCTGATTACTAGCCTGAGATCCCTAGAGGTGCCAGGGTGTGGACCTCTTTGGGGGAGTTACTCTGCTGACCACACTAGGCTTAGAGTCCTTAGATGCTGTCCTTACAGGTGAGGTTGGGTCAGGTCAGTGTGCAGTAGGCTCTGGCACTTGGCCTCGGTTCATCAGAGCTCTCTTGGTTGGTCTCTCTCAGAGCTCTGTCTCATTGGTCAGCTAGTGTAGTTTGGCATTGACAGGGTATGGTGGAAATGCACATTCTGTATAAAGTACGGTTTTATTTTAAAATTTTATTTAAAAAATTTAATTTCATTTTTAAAATTAAATGTCTTATTTTTTTGGCTGCGTCACTTGGCATGCAGTATTTTAGTTTCCTGACCAGGGATCCATCATGTGCCCCTTGCAGTAAAAGCATGGTCTTAACCACTGGACTGCTGGGAAGTCCCAAGTTTTTGTTTTAAATAAACTGTCTTTTTTGGAATAATTTTAGATATACAGAAAAGTTGCAGAAATAATAGAGAGTTCCTTTATATTCTTTACTCAGGTCCTCTGTTATTAACATCTTACATAGCAGTGTTAAAGTTGGCAAAGCTAAGAAATTAGCATTGATACGTTATGCTGTTAATTCAATCCCTGATGCATTTAGATTTCACTCACTTCCCACTAATGTCCTTTTCCTTCTCCAGGATCCCACATGGCATTTAGTTGCATGTCTCCTTAGTCTCCTCCTGTCTGTAACAGTTTTTCAGTCTTTCCTTGTTTTTCATGACCTTGGCAGTCGTGAAGAGTACAGTCTTTGTTTTTCTGTCGTCATAACCATTCACCCATTTGGCGCTGTGTAAAGCCACTGTGTATCGGCAGTCGTGTAGCTGACTTCCGGTTTTTCTGAATGTGGCCTGCTGTGGATTGGGAGGACAGTTGGGAACTGGGGTGAGTACACGTCTTAGGGAGGGGCCTCTGAGACTGGACAGACAGCTTTCCCCACGTTCCACTGGTGTAGTCAGATATTCATTGGTTGCTCGCTGTGTGCAGGACTGCGTGGTAGATGCAGGGAGAGGAAGGAGGATGTGGGGCCGGAGCTGCCCTCAGGGGCCAGGGCACTGCGAGCTCTGGGAGGTGTGCTGGAGGAAGCGCTCTGGGTGCGCAGAGCAGGGGCAGCAGCAGAGTCAGAAGGCTCTGGGCAAAGGCAGGCAGCGTGGGTGGTAACGTGAGGACAGCCCGGAGCCCATGAAGGAGCCGGTAGTGGCCGAAGCCAGGAAAGCAGAGTGCGGTCTGAATGTGTGTTCTGGGGACGAGGGCCTTGCTGATGGACATGGGGAGGCGGAGACCACGCGGGGAGTGGGTGGTGTCAGAGAGGCTAGAGGAACACCAGTGCCTGGTGGGCAGAAGGCTTGGCAGTGAGCACCCCATGCCTAGATCCGGGGCTGGGAGAAGGCAGCATCTAGGGCTCGGGTGGAGGGAGAGTGGCCAGGTGGCCACTGCTCACGAGAGGCCCTGCCTCATCTTCTGGCTGTTCTTGTCCCCCTGCTGTCCTTTGCTTTGGGATGAATATCAGGTTTAAAAAGGTCTCAGTGGAAGAGACACTGTTAGGGAAAGTGGGAACACCATTTTCTGGGGAAAAGCATGTGATGATGACCAGGAAGAGATGGATGATGGGGTTGAGATTTTGCTGTAGGAATGATGCCTGAGTTCACATACATGGCAGAGATGCCGTTCTGGGAAAGTGACCGAGGAGTGAAGTGTGTCTGCTGGATCCTGGCCGGAGGCCGCTCAGGGGACAGGGAGGGCCTCCCATCATAAAGCGGTCCTCAGAGCGTCCAGGAATCTTGAAAGTGGGCTGTGTGGGCAGGATGGTGTTTGCTGACAAGTTGTTGATACTTGAGGGTCGACTGAGACTGATGACCATGTTTATGGAAGGTGTCCTGACTGTGGAGCTGTGACAGACCCAGGTGCCCTGTCTCTGGTGCTGGACCCGTGCGGGGAGGAGTGGGCCGCTCCCCAGAAGCCTGTGATTGGCTCGAACACCTCTTTTGTCCCATACGTTCAACTGCAGGCCCAGCAGAGTAGCTCTGGGTCTGGGTAGGAGGAGCTGGAGAAGCAGCCTGTGGTGGAGATGTGGATGCATCCAGAGGAGAAAGACCACCCTATCTTAGGCTTCTCTTGGATGCTGTCTGCTTTGTGTCTCTCATAGTTGTGTGCACATGTTATGCACGTAGGATTAGATGCTTAGCCAGTGTTTGCCCAAAAAATCGATGTTAAAAGTTAGGCTCTCGGCTGAGAAAGGCGTGGCACCTGGCAGGAGATCCTCATTTCTCTGCTTGGAGCTCATGTGCTTTGAGGCTGCGTGGGGGCCTGCTTGCGTGAGAGTAGGCGCGGTTGGTTGGCTTCACGCCATCAGAACAGAGCCTCTGTCCTGCTCTGTCACAGCACGCTGGTCATGTGCCGTGTCACAAGGACTTCGTCCTTTGGTCTGACCGTGGGCGGGGCAGCAGTGACACTCAGGGCGTCTGGCTGGGAGCCTTCAGCGGGGGATGGTCTGTGTAGGCTGTACTGTTTCTGGCAGGGCTCTGAAATGCTCGCAGTCTCATCGCAGTTGCAGAAGTGGACGTTTTGGGCTGCTCAGCTGCGAGGTGCTTGGCTTTGTGTTCATTCTCACTTAAGCTCTCCGTGCTCTGCCAGGGCCCTGTGTCACCACCCCTCCATGACAGTAAAGCATTTCACCTCTCCTGGCTGACAGCTGCTGCTCACTGCAGGGAGAGAACTCGTCTTCCTCGTTGCTTCCGAACTAACTGCAGTGATGATGACTGCGCATCAGCACAGAAGTGGGGCTGGGGTGGGCGGGGGCTCAGGCGGCCGGTGCCCTCTGGCTTTTTCTCACCCTCCCCGAGGCAGGCTTGGCACTATTTCTTTGTTTATCCAGGGCTGCTTTTGAGGGTTGGGCTTTCAGCGAAGAGGGTTCTGTAAAAATAACTTAAAAAAAAAATGCAGACAGGAAAGGAATATCTTGTGATTTTAAGATGTAAATGTCCTTGGAGACTTGAGGCTACACAGACTGCTGCAGCCTTGGTGTCACTGCAGCTGCACACCCTGCTAGTGACTTGCTCTACTAACACCTGTAAGTTGGTATTCGTTAAACCTCATTTATAAAAGCTCCTAAATGGGCAAAGGCTACTTGGTTTCCAAGTGTTTGCAAGTGGGGCTGAAGTCCATGTTTGGGCTCTTGGTTTTAAGCTAAGAAAGCAATCTGTGCTCCCCTGCACAGACTCTTCTTACTGAGCTGCTTGCAGGCTGAAGTCCTCATGGCAGCAAATACCAACTGCAGGGGTGCCAGGTGTCTGTGCTAAGGGGCCAAGCTTTGCGAGTTTGGAGATGGCAGCTTCTGTCCTCCCAGTGGAGGCTGGAAGTGGGTTGTGGGCCTCTAAAGGAGGCGGAGAGATTTGTAGCAAACAGATTAATGTTGACGGGTTTATTTCCTGCGTGGCCTGTCTGGGTGTTTACAGGGCAGTGACCTGAGAGTTGGTTAGGACTCATGTCCTTACCGAAAGCTAAGGTACCTTCTAAACTTCTCATGTAGATGACTGTCATTAGTGGCTACATTCCGTAAACTGTGGCTTTACTGCTGAAAATACAACTAATCACCTGTAAGATTTAGAGCTAAGTCACACAGATGAGACTCTGCTCACAAGACTTTCCCCCTTGAATTAAATGAATTTCCAGTTTGACTTGGAAACCTAGCCTGTAGTTCAGAGAAGTAAGCCCTCATTGTTAATAGTTGATGCTGTCTAGTAGTAGAGTCTCCAGGTATTGTCCCTGCATCAGAAGGGAAAAAAGGCTGTCCTGGCCCTTGTAGGGAGAGCACACCAGATTGCTTGCCCAAAGGCTCCCTGTGCTGCGTGGGCGAGGTGGTGCTGGCTGGTTTCATCCCCAGGGGCCTATTTTGCAAATGTTACAGACTGATTAAGTAATGAAAACTACTCTTTGGGGATGTAAAATGTAAAAGTCAAGTTAATTCTAGATGTTAGCAAATTTATGTTAATAATTTAGTTTAATTTAAAAAGAAAACTATTATCAAAGTGAAAAGAAAATGTATGGAATTGGGAGAAAATACTTGTAAACCATGTATTTGATAGGGAGTTAATACCCAAAATACAGAAAGAACTCATACAACTCAATAGCAAAAAAACAAATAGTGCAATTTAAAAAATGGCCAAGGACTTTCTGACTGATGTCCTCATAAAATGTGAACATTTGTTCACAGAGACAGACATGTACATAGAGAGAGGAGCATGTGAATGTTATGCTTATGGTGCCACAGCCAAAAGTTAGGAGACGGAAGGTCCTGGCCCCACCAACTTTTTGATCTTGGGCTTCTAGTTTCCAGAACTAAGACAATAAACCTCTGTTGTTCAAACCACTAAAAAAAAAAAAAAAAAATGGCCAAGGGACCTGAGTAGAGATTGCCCCAAAGAAAGTATATGAATGGCCAACAGGTATATGAAAAGGTACTCAGCATCACGAATAATCAAGGGAATTGCAAATCCAAACGACAGTGAGCTATCACCTCACACCTGTCAGAGTGGGCTGTTATCAACAAGACAGCTAACAAGTGTTGGTGGGAATGTAAACTGGTACAGCCACCATGGAAACAGTGTGATGGTTCCTCACAAAATTAAAAATAGAACGATTGTATGATCCAACAGCTTCACACCTAAGTATTTATCCTGAGAATGAAAATACTGCTTTGAAAAGATATATGCACCTCCATGTTCACTGAAGCATTATTTTCAGTAGCTAAGATAGAGAAACAACTTAAGTATCTGTTGATAGATAAATGAATAAGGGAAATGTAGTATAGATATCCAGTGGAGTATTACTCAGCCATAAAAATGAGGCAAGCCTGTTATTTGCAGCAACATGGATGTACCTTGAGGGTGTTATGTAAGTGAAATCAGTCAGAGAAAGACAAATGCTGTATGAGCCACTTTTCTGTGGGACCTAAAACAAAAGAAAACAAAACCCTGAAGTCACAGAAAAGAGACAGAGGAGGGGAGAGGGGAACTAGAGGAAGGTGGTCAGAGGTACAAACCCAGTTGTGAGACAGCTGAGTTCTGGGTGTGGTGTGCCACACCCGGGAGAGGAAGTCCTGAGAGTCTTCAGGGAAAGGAGAGGGTGTTTTCCTTTTCTTTGTTTGTGTCTAATGAGAAGATGGACGTCAGCTGAACCTAGTGTAATCATTTCACAGTGTCTGTTAATCAGACCATCATGCTGTACACCTTCAATTTATATAGTAATCTAAGTCAGTTATTTTTCAGTAAAATGAAAAAAATACCAAAGTTGGCTACAAGATCTAGTCGTGGGAGTGCAGAGGGCGAGCCTGCCTGCTGCCCACCTGGGGACTGCTTTGAGCCTGTCCTTGTTACTATATCTGTACCTGTATTTGCTTAAAAATATAACAGGGTAAACATAGTTTATAAGTTGAGGTTATACAGAAGCAAGTATTAAGTGCTGATGAATCTAGGAAAGTTGGCTGCTTTAAATAGCCTTCAGTTTCATTAAAAGTCACTTTGAGTAGTAGGATTTTTTTTTTTTTTTGAGTAGTAGGATATTTTTTATTTCGGGTCATATTTGTTTTATGCAGGAACAAACCTGCCTTCTTGTGGCCCTGCACTTTCCCGAGGTCAGTATCTGCAGCTGAAACCCTTTAGGACTGAGTCTCCAGGGCCTGACTGTTGGGTGGGGGACACGTGGGGAGCAGGGCACGTGGTGTCTGTGCCAGTAGTGGGATGCTTACCTGCTTGGGATCGTTGATGTTGGTGCCCAGGTATGTCACTGCGAGATGTCTCAGTTCAGGCATGGTGAGCTTTCCAGATCACCTTGTCCTGGAGAACTTCGGAATAATCAAGGCTTCATTCTGCTGAGGGGTGGCGCTTTGAGGTTAGCGTTATAGTGAGGGTTTTTCACTACTTATCCAGAATTGGTGATGACAAAGGTAGGAAGCAGCTGCTGGTTGTTGGCAGACTTTACCAGGAGTGGGGGTGTGTGAGCACCACTCTCCAGCAGCCCGCGGTGGAGCGGGCATGAGGCAGGGGCAGCCCCACCAGTGCGTGCCTGTCCCCCCGCTGGGGTGCTGCTTGTTGGGGCAGGACGTCCAGGTTGCCTCCGGTGGCAGCCAGGCCCTGAGGACTTGTGGGGAAGGTTCACGTGTGGGCTGAAGGCATCAGGTTGGTTAAGGGTGTAGGGCCTTTATTTTTTACTGAGGTGTTTGGGATAGGATATCTTACTTTTAGACAGATTTGAGGGATTTCAAAAGAAAAGCCAACTTCAACACTTCGGTTTTACTTGCCTTCCAGTTTTTGTCTATCCCTCTCTCATTTTTGCAGTCAGTGTCCATTAGGGTGTTTGTTCACACGTGCCCTCCAGTTTTGTCAGACATGACTGTAAAGGTGAGGTCCTCGAGGCTTGGGGACTGCCAGTCCAGAGGGCCCTCTGTGTGCCCCTTCCCAGAACCCGCGTCCAGGCTGGGTGGGCGCGCACCCGGCTACTGCTGCTGTGCCGTCTGTGGCGTCCCGATGGGGACTGCTCCTGTAGAGGCGGGCGCAGAACCAATCTACTGAGCATTCCCCACAGTAAGCCATTTCCCCCTTCCCTTGGTTTCTCTCGAAGCTATAATAAATTGGAGATAGAAGAAAACACCAAAAAAACAAATATAAGGTCTAATTTTTAAGATTTAAAATTTATCAGTCATGGGACCTGTTTTCCCATGGAGCACAGCTAATAATATTCAAAGATATATTGTCACCAGTGCTCTGACAGCACGTGGGTGAAGGAAGAGAAAGGCAGGTTGGAGAGAGAAGGGAATTCTAGTTCTGTACCCACAGTCTCCCACATCCTGGGAAGCCAGTCAGTCCAGGTCCTCGCCATTAAGAAAGCGTAATGCTTCTTACTCGTGGGTGAGAACTTTTTGTTTGGTGTGTGGGCTCAGGGAAGATGTAGTAGAAACAGGCTCATTAGGAGGGGTGGCCCTCGTCTTAGGTGCCTTGACACTGACCCGTGCTTTCCGGAAGCAGCTTAGAAAGCTCTTGCCTGCTGTGTTGGTTTTGCTTTTCACTTGTTCATTTTTAGATGGAGTCCTCTCTAGGCACTCTTTGGTGTAGAGTTGGGGGCTGTTATCTCGATCTATATGTTCTTCAACTTTTCTCATCCTTTGTTGTTGTTGTTCAGTTGCTAAGTTGTATCCAACTCTTCCTGACCGCATGGACTGCAGCGAGCTAGGCTTCCCTGTCCTTCACCGTCTCCTGGAGTTTGCTGAAATACACGTCCATTGAGTGGGTGATGCCATCCAACCATCTCAGCCTCTGTTGCCTCCTTCTCCTCCTGCCCTCAATGTTTCCCAGCATCAGGGTCTTTTCCAGTGAGTCAGCTCTTTGCATCAGGTGGCCAAAGTAGTCTCATCCTTCGGTTTTTAAAAAATTTTTATTGTGATAAGACTTCCCTGGTGGCTCAGATGGTAGAGCATCTGTCTACAATGCGGGAGACCCAGGTTCGATACCTGGGTTGGGAAGATCCTCTGGAGAAGGAAATGGCAACCCACTCCAGTACACTTACCTGGAAAATCCCATGGACAGAGGAGCTTGGTAGGTTACAGTCCATGGGATCGAAGAGTCGGACACGACTGAATGACTTCACTTCACTTATTGTGATAAAATAACATAAAATTGACCATTTTAACCACTTTGAAATGTCCAAATCAGTGGCATTAAGTACATCGACAGTGTCATTTGACCATTACTACTGTTTCACAACTCCTTTACCTCCACTCACTGAGACTGTCCCAGCTTCCCTTCCCCCACCTCTATGAAACTGACTTGTCTAGAGGGCCCTGGACGTGGACTCTGCATACTTAACCCTTTGTGCCTGGCTTCTTCTCCTTAGCATGATGTTTGCATGGTTTGTCCCTGTTGTGGCGTCACTTCCTCCTTTGTAAAGGCTGAGTTGTATGTATAGAGCACATTTTGTTTCTCCGTTTCGCTGTTGATGGCCAGTTAGGTTTCCATGTTTTGGCTGTTCTGAATAGTGCTGCTGTGAACGTGGGTGTGCAAATGCTGGTTTAGGTTCCTGCTTTCAGTTCTTTGGGTGCACACCCAGAAGTGGGATTGGTGGATCACACGGAGGTTCTGTGTCTAACTTCTGAGGAACTGCCAGAGTGTTTTCCACAGCAGCTGCACCAGTAACACTTTTTTTTTTTTTAAAGGAGCACTTTTTTAAAAAGGAGGACAGAATGGTAAAATAAACATCCTGTATGTATCATTTAGATTTAACAGCATTTTGCCATATTTGCTTAATTATTATGTTGTTGAAGTATTTTAAAGCAAACTACAGGTCCATAAAAACTTCATTTAGGCCAGTTGCTCACACAATCATGTTACCTTTGCCATACTTAACAGAATAAACAATTCCGTATCATCTGATACCCAGTTTAACGAGTACTTTTAGTTGATTTTGTAAGTACCTATTATTAAGTTCAGCAAACTTGAGTGGGAAAAAAAAAGTGTTTTCAATTTTTCCTTCAATTAAAAATTTTTATTTATTTGTTTGGTAGCACTGGGCTGTAGTTGTAGCATGTGGGATCTAGTTCCCTGACCAGGGATTGAACCCAGGCCCCCTGCATTGGGAGCACAGAATCTTAGCCACTGGACCACTAGGGAGTCCCATTGCTCCAATTTTTTAGTATGAAAATTTTCAGAAATATACAGAGTCAGGAAGAGTACAGTGATCACCCGTGTGCTACCATCTGGATTCAACTCTTGTTAACAGTTTGTCCTGTTGGCATTGTCTGTGGGGTGTGTACACTGCCTGGCAATTTGGAAACAAGAGGGAGGCCTTCTGACATCTCACCCTCACCAATGTGTTGAGCTGTTTAGTGCTGTGGGCTATAGCATGGCTTGTGGGGGCCCTACTTAGGTCCTGGCTGACCCCAAGCTGTGTTTACACCTTTCCTTTAGGGTCTTTAGCATCAGGCACCCTGTTTGTTTCTTACTCCTGAAGCCAGATCAGTCATCCATAGATGGAAGAACATCCTTGAGTTGTCTAGCTCTGGGGTCTGACTTGTTCTTCCTTTGTCCTGTGTTTCCTGTTAACTGGACGTTTGGTTGAAAGTCTGGGTTAGAGTTGGATTAAATGTTTTTACCATTATGGGTAAAATTTTTGGTTCAAAATATTCAAGTACTGACAAAAGGCCACCCCACTGATGACTTCTAGGTTGCAGAAGGACTTGTGGTCATTCTAGTAGAAAGACCTGTGGTCCCACCTCAGCCAGGTGGTGAACTCAGTGTCACTGATGCTGTGCTTGGTATTATCTGTGAGCTGTGCTGATGTTTTTTAGAATTTTTATTTATTTATTTATGGCTGCGCTGGATGTTTGTTGCTGCGCATGGGCTTTCTCTAGCTGTGGCGAGCAGGAGCTATTCTCTAGTTGAGGTGCACAGGCTTCTCATTGCGGTGGCTTCCATTGCTGAGGATCACGGATCCTAGGTGCTTGAGCTTCAGTAGTTGTGACCCATGGGCTTAGCTGCCCCGTGGCATGTGGGATCTTCCTGGACCAGGGATTGAACCTGTGACCCCCACACTGGCAGGTGGACTCCCAACCCCTGGAGCACCAAGGAAGTCCTGTGCTGATGTGTAATGCGTGTTAGTGACCACAGGCAGTGAGGAAGCCTTGCTTGGGTCCTGGTTTGGAGGGAGAGGACAGAAGAGCTTTAAAAAAAGTTTTGAAGTACCTGTCAGTTACACCTCAATTAAAGTGTTTTGAGGACACATGGATATTTAAATATGAACCAGGTGACAGGTGGTATTGGTGAGTCATTGTTAATTTGCTCAGATTTAAGAGTGATTTTGTGGTGGAGAAGGCCACGGAGGCTGCTTGTGGGCAAACTTTCACCAGCTCTGTGTGGTCCAGGGTGCTGGCCTGTGCACCCCTGTGTGTGTGTGTTCTCTGCCCAGAGGGAACGCTGAAGTGCACAGTGTGTCTGGGCCCCACCTCAGCACTTCTGATGCCCTCAGAGAGCCCAGCTTCTCGGGACTCGAGGTCTGCTCTGCTGTGAGCACAGTGAGGAATGCTTCCAGGGGACACTTCCAGGGTGTGCGTCAGGTGAGCCGAGGGAACATGGAAGTAACCCCAGCAGTTGGACAGGTGTATGTGTGTGGGCCTTGCTGGCCTAGGGTTTTCAGATCAAATAGGAGAAAGCAAAAATTCCTCTGCTTTGGACTGTTGAGAGTTGTGGTAATGGGGTAGATCACCCCTGCTGTGATGGCCAAAGCTATACTGTTTATCTTCCCACAGTTTTTTTTTTTTTATTTTTTTTCCCACTTTAGTCTTTATGCTCGAGTTTCTATTGAAAACAAGGTTTTCTCTGTGGGCTGGCACAGGAAGCCTTGGCTCTTGTCCCCCAGTGCTGAGCTCCAGGGCGCTCCCTTCATGTCCATTGGGTGGCCTCGTGTGTGTGAGTCTATGAGTTTGTGCGGATAGATGCTTTTCCATACTTTGTTTTTTCCACTTATTCTTTGAGATTGTTCTGTGTTAATACCTGTGGAGCTGCTTCGTGTTTTCCATCGTGGTAATGTATATGTGCCACAACTTACCTAACTCTCCTATTCCTGATGACATTTTCTTGTTTCCAGCATCTCGCTGTGACAGAATGACAGCTTTGTGCATCCTTCTGGTATGAGTGTCAGCTGTGGGTTCCGTTCCTAGGATTGTGAGGTCAGAGCTTTGCTGAGACTGTGTTGGCTCATGGCCCACCAGTGGGATCTGAGTGCTTTTGATTTGTTTTAAAAAAGCAGCGCAGTTCTGACCTTTGAGAGGTTTGTCAGGACGGCCAGGCTTTCTGAACAGGTGAAAGCTTCCATACATTGAGGGACTGGTATTTGGTGGGTGCTTGTATTTTACAGATTTCTCTCTAGAAAAGGCTGAAAAAGTTATTGGTTAGAGAGTTGGTCTTACTAAAATTTGTCATGGTTTTAGTTTGTAGTTAATGCTGGCAGCATCTGCACGTTTATTAGATCGTGAAGGTCCTTCTGGACCACAGAGAGCATGTAACCGTGGTGAGTGCCCGCCCCTCCAGACTCAGTCACCTTCAGACCAACGTGTGGGTCAGGAGGGGAGGGGATGGCATCTTGCAGGCTATCTTTCTTCTCTTTGGATTGGAGAGTTTACAGACATAACTGGAAACTGGTCTGGGGAAGGAATACCAGTCAAGGCGCAGGGGTGGTGGGCCTTGTGTTGGTCATGGGGTCAGTTGCTGGCCCAGGCCTCTTCTCTGGCCTGTGTGAGGACGGCAGTGATCACAGTGCTGTTGGCAGGTGAGATGCTAGGGCCTCTTTGTGGAAGAACCAGTCACCCCTGGTCAGGCGGGAGATGGGGCAGCCCGGTGCCCGCGTCAGCCATCGCCACTGTGGGAGAGCCGCGGCCGCTGAGTCAGGACCTGTGGGGCTGCTCAGCGGCGGGTGTGGCCCAGCGAGCCGCACACCTTTCCTCGTGCACACCTTTTGCTTTGTGCCGTATTTCCCTCAGATTCTGAGCTCTCTCGTGGCATGTGACTGTCCTCATGGTGCCGAGCTCCTCAGGCCGTGACAAGATACAGGCAGCCTTGGGGGTGTGGAAGACAGGGACTTTTGAATTTGATTCTGGTTTTTGAGAATTGGTTGATGTGCCTGAATTGTGTTTGTAACTTGGTGGTTTTGATGTGAGAAGGCATTGGCTAAGATGGTTTTGTTCTTAGAATTTGTGTATTTCTATCTTTTCATCTTTGTCTTGCTCAGCTGTTTTTATGTCTGATCTTTCTTCAGACTTCTGAGGGCATTTCTTGATCCATGAAGATAGTGGAGAAAAGATGTTTGATTTGATTGTAATTTTTGTATTTGTTGACTTGCTTTTGTGATGTCATCTGCCACTTTTTTCTCATTTAAGGATGGAAGACCCAGCGTGCTTTATTGACAGTAATATTTAGTGCTCACGAAATAGCCTTCAAATTTCTGGTGTAATATAATACAAAGTATTTTAGAACATAAGGAAAAGTTGTTTGGATGGTGAATAAATAATTAGCGTTAACGTTATGGATGTTGTTTACCTAGTTCAAAATGTTTTTCCTGACTGTAGCATTTTATTGTAATGGAGAATAATTTTCATGTAAAACTGATTGCCTTGTATTTCCTTTCTGGTTGCTGTGGAAACAGTCCAGCCTGGTGGTGAGTGCTGGTCAGGGCTGAGCTACCAGGCCTCCTGACAGGCTCTCGGCAGTTCAGCACAGTGTGGCTCAGCCTCCCTTTGAGTGACAGAACCCTTTCTGTTCTGGTGTTCTTCTCTTGAACTTTGGGTCCGAGAGGCCTGTACACCCTTTTGGCAACATGTCCCCTGTCGTTACTTGTTTGTGTGAGGAGGTGAGGCAGGAGGGGCTGGTGGGTGCTCACAACACCTCACAGGTGACCACGGAGGCTTGAGCGCCCGCTGCGTGGAGTCTGGGGTTCTCGCTCGGGCTCACCTGGTCAACGGCCAGGCATCGGGAGAGTGGTCCCCTCCTCATGCCCTCGGGGTCTGCTTCCTCCCCTCCTGGCCCTGGAGCCCCCTCTCGGGCCTGCATCTTGAAGGCCCTTCTCCCAGCAGGGGCCCCACCCAGGCCCGGGCATGCGCTGAGTGTTCACCCCGGGCGGCTCCTGGGATGGGGCCTCTGAGAACTCTGGCTCCTGGATCTGGCTGCATGGTGCCCCTGCTCCCCGCCCTCTTGGGCCTGCTTGCACATGTGGGATCTCGAGGCTCAAGTGTGTACCTGCCTGGCAGAGCTGGGCGGTGATGGATGTGTCAGGGAACCCCGGGCGGGGCTCTGGGCTGAACCCCCCTCCATACTCCAGGCTCCTCTTGCAGGAGGCGGTAGAGGGTGATCCTGACTGCAGCTCTCAAACCTCTAGCTCCTCCAGCTGGGCTCAGCCTCTGTGTGGGGCGTTCTCTGAGGTCTCTCTCCGTGTTTTCCTGTAAACACCCTCCTTCCTGTTTCTCCACTCAGCTCTCTCCCCGTCATCCCTCCCTTACTGCTGGTCCTTCTCTCCCTTTTGTCTTTGTCCCTGATGCTTCCACAGTTACCAAAGTGAGTTTCTGAAATGGAGCTCTGACTCCATTGCTCTCTTCCTTAAGGAGATGGCCCTCTTCCAGGTCTTAAATGGGGTGCTTCCTGCCTGGGAGTCCCTTCTCCCCACTTGCCCCGTGTCTGGTGCCACCCCCTCACCCTTGGCCTCTGCTCCCCAGTCAGCTTTCTTCATGTTACGACTGCTCCTTCGTTGGCTGTGCCGTCGGCACCCCCTTGGTGGATTCTCATCCTCCGTCTCTAGGGGACGTCCCCGCTCCCCTTTCTGGTCGTGGGTTCCTGTTCTGTGTAACAGTTGTCCTTCAGTGAACTGTCTTCCCACCCATGAAGCTGTTTTGGTACGTGGTGGTCCCCCTGGAGCAGGTGTTGTGGCGGCCATCGGCTCTGGCTGTCTGGACCCCGCTGCGTCTCCCTTGCTTCTGTGTCCATCTCCATGGCTGGATTCCATGCCTTGGGTTTGTTGTGGGAGTCTGAAGTGATTTCTTTTTAGTTACTGTCTGTATCTCCTAAATATCACACCCAACCTATAGATTTTGGCACCCTCTTCCCACTTTTGTGCAAAAATAAGTATGTGTTGTGCCCAGCCTTGGCACGTGGAGAGGGTGCTCGGCCGCCCTGCTTGGCTCCTAGTCTTCTGCCCCCTGCTGAGCTGTGCCTTTTGTGCCCTGGTCTTGGGTGTACACGCGGCAGCTCTATCTCAGAGAGAAGGTGGGATGCCCGCGGTTTGATCTGGAGCGTCAGCCACCTGCCCTTTTCCTTCTCTGTCCCCACCTCTGCCCGCTCCTGCTTGTGTGGTGGTGCTCTGGAGGGGCCTCTTGTTTGTTTACAGATCTTTGTCTGTCTGTGAGTGATGATGTATGCCTGGTACGTGGGGAAAAGTGCTAATTATACTAAGTTTATCCCTCATGGACCCTTTGGCAGAGAGTGAATATAGTGTAAAAATTAAGATAAAGTGACTGCCGTGGTGCTCGGCGCAGCTGAGGACACCACTAAGCTGCCCCGTGTGTGGTGGGCAGGGCCTGGTGGTTAGGGTACTAAGGCCCTGAAGCAAATACATAGCTAGAGAAGGGTTCCTTTTCCCTCTTCTGTGCGTTGCTGCATGGGACCTGAGGGTATGATTTGGGTGGTGGGTCGTACCTTAAACCCACCGTGTTGTGCTTCCTCCTGACCGTGACCGCACGCTTTTGCCCGGGGTGGCCTCTGCAGAGCCCTTGCTGCAGGGCAGCAGGCCTCTGGGGCAGTTTGGTGGGTTCTTGCTGTGTTGTGAGCTTTCCTTGACTGGCTGTCATCACCTGGTTCAGGTTTGTGTTTCTGAGGGTGTGACATCCGGGTGCTCAGGGGCTGAGGTTACTAGTCCTTTGGGTTTTGTGCTCAGTTGCTCAAAGACTGTGGCAGGGAAATTGTTAGAAATGCCAGAGTCTCTAGTTTGCAGTTCAGTAGTGCTTTTCAGTTTAGGATATAGAGGAGAAGAGATTGATTTTTACCCTTCCTGAGACTGATACTCTGCTTTTCCTTTAATCTGTTAGCTTCATCAGTTTTTCTACTTACGTCTGCTCTGGACACACAAAGCCCATGGTCACCTGTCTGCATCTGCAGCCTGGCCACTGGGCACCCTGCCCTGCGACTGCTGGGCCCAGGCCGTGGCTCCTTGGTTTTCCTCTGCAGGGGTTAGGTGGGGTCAGAGCCAGGACTGAGCATGGGTCACTGCATCTCTTGTTGTTCTGATTAGAATTGGGATTACATCTGCCTCTCAGCGCTACCCCCCCCCTCATCCCAGTGAGCTGATAACTATTAAAGCAGCCACCACACAAGCCCTAAATTATGATAATTTTGCTTATCTTTCCTCACCTGTTTCACTTGGCCAAGGGTGACCTTTGATGCCAGCTAAGTGTTGTTTTGTTCCAGCTTTACTCAGGTGTTACTGACATGCAGTAGACTGTACTTACTATTAAAGTGTGTGGTTTTAGCACACTTAAGAAAGTTAATGTATCTGTCACCCCCAGAGTCCAGGGCCCCTCCCCCACCCCACCTCTCTCTTGCTCCTGACTTGCTGCAGAGTACTTTGTGTTTTCCAGAACTTTGTATAGATGGAATCTGTTTTCCTCTCCATCGCCCTTGTGCTTGGTGGAGACTCAGCTGTGTCCGTTTGTTTGTCTGTTGTCTTGACGCCCCTCTGTCGGTTGTCTTTCCCTGTCTCTGACTGCAGCACCCATGTGGTTCCTGGAGCTGCACAGAGAGGCCTGCAGACTCAGTTTTCTTTCTCAGACTCTTATTTCCTGCTTTTTGTCACGTTTCACAGAGAAGCCGGCTGGGGTTTTGGTTCGCATTGACTCTTAAGTTGAGCAGACTGGAGCCTCCTGGCCATGGATGCTGGGGGTCTCTCTGCCGGCTCTGTATCCTGTGTTCTCCCTTAGTGAGGCTTCACTAATCAGGCTTAGAGTCTTATACATCTTTTGTCACATTTTCCTCTGAAGTAGTTCATATTTTGATGCTGCTGTAAATGATATATTTTTTAAAATTTTCTTTTTTTAAAAGAAACTTTTTTTAATTTTTTTAATTAATTTATTTTATTTTTTATTAGTTGGAGGCTAATTACTTCACAACATTTCAGTGGGTTTTGTCATACATTGATATGAATCAGCCATAGATTTACACGTATTCCCCATCCCGATCCCCCCTCCCACCTCCCTCTCCACCCGATTCCTCTGGGTCTTCCCAGTGCACCAGGCCCGAGCACTTGTCTCATGCATCCCACCTGGGCTGGTGATCTGTTTCACCATAGATAGTATACATGCTGTTCTTTTGAAACATCCCACCCTCACCTTCTCCCACAGAGTTCAAAAGTCTGTTCTGTATTTCTGTGTCTCTTTTTCCGTTTTGCATATAGGGTTATCGTTACCATCTTTCTAAATTCCATATATATGTGTTAGTATGCTGTAATGTTCTTTATCTTTCTGGCTTACTTCACTCTGTATAATGGGCTCCAGTTTCATCTATCTCATTAGGACTGATTCAAATGAATTCTTTTTAATGGCTGAGTAATATTCCATGGTTAAAAGAAACTTTTTAAAAAACTGCACTGTGTGGCTTGTGGCAGCTTAGTTCCCCAACCAGGGATTGAACCCAGGCCCTCAGCAGTGAAAGCCCCGAGTCTTAACCACCGGCTCACTGGGAAATTCCCCAAATTACTATTATTTTGTGCTAGTAGAGAGGTCAAAATTTTTTATTAACCTTGGATCCTGCCGCCATGCTAAACTTAGTGGCTGGTTCCGGTGGCTGTCTACTCGTTTCGGGTATCTTGTCTCGAAGACGACGGTGCCGCCCACACAGGAAGGCAACTTTACCCCTTCCCTTACTCTGGTGTCTTTTTGTCTCCTCTTGATCTGACTGCCCGACCAGACCCTTCAGTGCAGGGATGGGAAGAAGCAGGGGCGGTAGCCACCGGTCTGAGACTTGTTCTGACTGTGGGGAAGCTGTCACTTTTCACCATTAACTGGGATTCACCATTAACTAGCTGTAGGGTTTTCATAGGTTGAGGAGGTTCCATTTTATTCCAGATATGCTGAGTTCTTTTTTTTTTCTTTATCAGGAATGGACGTTGGATTTTATCAAAAACTTTTTGTGGGGCTTCCTTGGTGGTGCAGTTGTTAAGAATCCACCTTGCAAAAAAAAAAATAAATAAATAAAATAAAAATAAAAAGAATCCACCTTGCAGTGCTGGGGACTCGGGTTCGAACCCTGGTCTGGGAGCTAAGATCCCACATGCCGCAGAGCAGCTCAGCTTGCACACCACAGTTGTGGAGCCCATGGGCCACAACTAGAGAATCCACATGCTGCAACTAAGGCCCGGCACAGCCAAATAAATATTAGACAAAACAGAACCCACACTTTTTGCACCTATTTGAGTTGATTGTATGATTTTGCTTTTCTGGTTTGTAAAATCTGTGAATTACATGGACTGTATTTTGAGTATGAAACCAATCTTGTTTTTGGGAGTAAACCCTGTTCCATGGGCTAATTGACTGTCTTGGTGGCTGGCTGACAGGTGGCAGGGTGTGCGCCCTTCGACACGCTTCCTGGATAGTGAACCAGAGGGCAGGTGCCATGTGACCACCGAGGCCTGAGCTGCATAATGTCACTTCTGCCCCATCCTGCCAGGCAGAGCATTTTGTGGGGTCAGCCCATGTTGAAGGGGTGTGAGACGGAGGTGGTTGCTCACCTTGCGGTCTGCCAGTGTGGATGACAAGGCAGGGAAGATGCCTTTCCATGGTCATCTGGGGGCACAGGCGTTCGACAGCACACCCCAGATCCTCCTTCTCTTGCTGTTGTTACTCTAACTACCTTCTGGTTCTCCGTTTTGGTTTTCCTTTTCAAGTTAACACTAAACTAGTGGATCCTGACTACAGTGTCAGGAGTGTTAAATAACTTGGGGAGTGGGAATTCCTTGCTGGTCCAGTGGTTAGGACTCGATACTGTCACTGCTAGGGCCTGGGTTCAGTCCCTGATCAGGGAACTAAGTTCCTACGAGCTGTGAGTCAAGGCCAAAAGAACGAGGGCAGCAATTAACTGAGTTGTTGCGTGTGACTTATAAATTCAGTGTTATCTTGTGATATCTTGACTGACTGTGCATCCATGTGTGCACATGTGGATTTGTGTATGTACACACGTGTGTGTGTGCAGGTGGGCTGATGGGGCAAGTGCTGTTCATGGCCCTGTGCACGGCGCACTCTTCCTTCTGATCTGACAGCTCCTTTGATGCTAAGTTTACACGGTCAGACTGTTCATTGAGGGGCTTGGCCTGGCTCTCCTGAGCTTAGGGAGCAGTTAAGCTTTGTTTTTTCCCTTTGATGTCGGTATGATTTTCTTCCAAAATTTACTTAGTTTTTAGCCAACACGTAATGCTAACATTTGTCAGGTGCTTAGCTGTTTGTGTTCCAGTCATCATCCCAGTGCTCGGTATCTGCCTGGTGATCTTGTGTGGTTGGCAGGATGGTTTCTGCTTGACTGATGGCCAAACTGAGGTTTAGTGAGAGGTTAAGGAGTCAGGTTCTCAGGTTTTAGATAAATTTGAGAGTCATTTCTTTTTCAGACAGTTGAACTGCCAGCAAAGTTGGGCTTGTTACAGAAAGTAGTAGTGGAATGAGGTGGCTGCCCCATAGCATCCTGCCAGATTCAGATACAGCCTTGTTCTCACAGTCCCTGTTGCCGTCAGCATCCTGACGTTTCTGAACGTGTGATTGGTGATTGTAGCTGTGGCTGTGACTTCTTGGGAGTCACCAAGAACCCTGTGTTTGTTGCTGGACACAGGCAGACTGGGGGCATGTGGAATGAGTGGGAGCAGGGGACAGCTGTTCTCCGGCCAGCACACAGCTGTGCTGCTCAAGTGGTTCCAGCACCAGTGCCCTGAACATCAGCGCTTTCAGACCCCTGTTCTATATCACGTGGCATCTGACAGCAGTCTGATTAATGATTCTGTGTAGGTTATCTCTTAGGACTTCATAGTGACATGTAGAGTTTTTGCCTTTTGTGGGCGTCTGATTTGGGTTTGACTTTCTCATCTTGGTATTTGACTTTCTTATCAGTATTAGCTCTTCGAGCATGCAAACTTGTCTTTTTTAAAATTCATCTCTCAAAGGTTTCCTGTAAGGGGCCAGGTAGTAACTTGAAGACTTTGGGGTGCATGGCCTCCATTGCACCTGCTCAGCTCTGCAATGGAGGCCCCATAGACCATATGTAACAAAGGAGCCTGGCTGTGTTACAGTGAAGCTTTATTGAAACCGAAATGTTGAGTTTCATGTAATCTTCTCTTGTCACAAAATAGTCTTCATTTTTAGATTAGATACACATATAAAATCATTCTTACGTTGTGGACTGTGTCAAAAACAGCAGTGGGACAGGCTTGCCCTCTGACCCCCGCTTGCTAAACCCTGACATACTGGATGAATTTGGAAGTTCATCAGTTCATTGATATTTGTCCTTGCAGCTTTCTTTTAACTGCAGCAGTCTCGACTTCAGGCCTTCTTATAGTTTGTAAGAAAAGCTATGACCAACCTAGACAGCATATTAAAAAGCAAAGACATTACTTTGCCAACAGAAGCTTGTCTAGTCAAAGCTATGGTTTTGCCAGTAGTCATGTATGGATGTGAGAGTTGGACTATAAAGAAAGCTGAGCACCGAAGAATTGATGCTTTTGAACTGTGGTGTTGGAGAAGACTCTTGAGAGTCCCTTGGACTGCAGGGAGATCCAACCAGTCCATCCTAAAGGAGATCAGTCCTGAATATTCATTGGAAGGACTGATGCTGAAGCTGAAACTCCAATACTTTGGCCACCTGATGTGAAGAACTGACTCATTGGAAAAGACCCTGATGCTGGGAAGGATTGAATGCGGGAGGAGAAGGGGATGACAGAGGATGAGATGGTTGAATGGCATCACCAACTTGATGGACGTGAGTTTGAGTAAACTCTGGGAATTGGTGATGGACGGGGAGGCCTGGTGTGCTGAAGTCCATGGGGTTGCAAAGAGTTGGACACGATTGAGTAACTGAACTGAACTGTTTGCTGTGTGGTTTCCCTGGATGTGGTGATTGGTCTGTCTGATCTGGTCAGCTTCTGATACATCGGTCTGGTTCTCAGTGCTGTTGTAGATTTATTTTTTCTAAGATGTTTGCCACTTTTAAGAAATTTTAGACTGAAGGATATAGTCCACTATTGTAATGTACTAGGATCAATCTTTTTGTAAACATAGTTGCACTCTGAACAGGAAGTACTTTCTTTTTCCAAGCATGTTTTGACTTGTACAGAAGAAACAGATTTTTTCCTCATGTTGAAAGCTGTGGGAATATTAAACTTGAACAGTTAACATCATGTGCACATGCCAGCTTGAGGAATTAATTTTGAGTTGTAAACTGAACACTTTGTGCAGTAGCACATTGGGATAGAGTATGATGATTGATGAGTGTTTATAATGAGGCTGCTTGTGAAATGAAGCGTGACAAGAGGAGTATCTCGTTGATTGAAGGGATGCTGAGGGGCCTTTGCACATCCTGGGGGCACCTCATGACTGGGGGCTGTCTTGTTGCTCTGATACATCTTCTACATGTTATAGAATGCATGCTATGTTATTTTTGCTTTAAATGGCTATTTTTCTTCTAAGGAGATTTAAATAAAAAGGTTAAAAGGTTTTAAAACCTAGACTTAAAGAATTTTTCAGGTAACCTAAATCATATGGTGTAGTTAGCAGTTCTGTAAGATTTAGAAGTTAAAACTGCGGAGAAGCTGGGTGGTTGCCATGTTCTGGTTCATCGTCCCTCTCTGTGGTGTGCTCACTGTGGACTCAGATTTGAGTTTTTCCAGCTTCTGTCTGCCTCACTGTGTGTTTCTTTTGCTGTTGTTTGAGAGGTATTTTGTAGGCTGACCCTGTTCTCCAAGTTCTGTGAGATTTAGAAGTTAAAACTGCAGAGAAGCTGGGTGGTTGCCATGTTCTGGTTCATCGTCCCTCTCTGTGGTGTGCTCACTATGGACTCAGATTTGAGTTTTTCCAGCTTCTGTCTGCCTCACTGTGTGTTTCTTTTGCTGTTGTTTGAGAGGTATTTTGTAGGCTGACCCTGTTCTCCAAGTGCTTTTTGTTAGTGTTGCTCCACTGGTTCTGACATGCACTGTCTCCAGCCAGAGTCCTCATTCCTCTGTGTGATACAGGCCTTTTCCTCTGAAGGCTGTTGAGAGTTCAGGTTATTTAGTTTATAATGCAGCATAGTTTCTTTTTAAAATTTTCCTATTTCCTTTATTATTAAGAGCATTTTTATTTGCTTACTTTTCTTAGTGCTACTCTGGGTCTTGGTTGCTGTGCAGGCTTTGTCTAGTTTTGGTGAGCAGTGGCTGCTTGTGGTGCTTGGACTTCTCACTGCGGTGGCTTCTCTTTCTTGTTGCCGAGCACGGGCTCTAGAGCGAGCTGGCTTCCGTTGATGTGACCCACAGGCTTCGTTGCCCTGAGACACGTAGAATCTTCCTGGACCCGGGGTCAGACTGATGTCCCCTGCCTTAGGAAGGCGGATTCTTAACCACTGAAACTGCCAGGGAGCCCAATATAGAGTGGTTTTATTCATGTTTCTTGTGCTTGGCGTTTGTTGAGCTTTATGGGTCTGTGGGTTTGCAGTGTCTCTCAGGTCTTGGCCATTATTGTTTTCAAACAATTTTCTGTTCCTCCCTTTCTCTTTTGGAGACTCCACTTACGTGTGTGCGGCGATTGCCTAAATGTCACCCAGCGCAGTGGTGCCCTGTGTCCTCTAGTTCATGTTTTGGACATCTCTTACTGGGTGTCTCTCAGTGCGCCACTCTTAATTCTTTGATGGCTGCCAGACATTTTTGTCTCAGAAAATTTTACGTCATACGTTGTAGAAATTTTAGTTTGTCAGTAGTTTGACTTGAGTCCTTCAGGTCTTCATCTGTCGGATTAGCAGGTGAGTCTTCAGCATCTGAGTCCAAGTCCATCTGGCAAGTTCCCTGTTGTTACCCACACTCTCCTGTTTCTCTGCGTGTTGGTCATTTCTGATTGTGTGCCAGGCATTGTTCATTGTACTGTGTTGTGGCTGGATATTTTTATGTTACTATAAACATCCCTGGGCTTTGTTCTTGGGGATAGTCAAGATCCTTTGAACTGGTGGCTTCTTTCAGTTCTTTGTTTGCAGCTTTGCCAGGGGGGACCAGAGCAGTGGTCAGTCCAGGGCAGGTGTTCCCGCTCTTTGGCCCCTTGGTGTCTGTGCAGGTTGCTTGTGAGCCTGCCTGGAGCAGCCCCATCCTCTCCAGGCCCCTCTGCCCACGCCCTCTCCCTCCCCTGCTTCTCACCTCTTGGGGTCACCCTCCCCTTGCCTGGTGTTCAGTCTGGAGATCGCTGTTCCTTACTTTTGTCCAGGGCCAGGGGGATGAATGTATTCCTTCTATTCCATGTTGGTCAGAAAGGAAGCTGAGATAGACATTTTCCAGAATTTTAGTATTTTTGCTTGAAAGCTTAGATTTTATAATTGACCGAAGATACTCACAGTTGTTTACTTGAAAAACTAGGTTTGTCCTTCATTTGCCCATGTCAGATTGGGCCCCCAGGAGCCAATGCAGCTCAGATGGCGGCCCATGGAGCCCCAGGCTGTCTTCAGAGGTGTGCCGTGGGCCCTCTTGCTTCTGTCGCAGTGTGGAGCAGTGTGGGCCTCTTCCTGGTGGATCAGAACAGTAAGGGTTGTTACGGGGACAGAACATTGCACGTAGAGTTGCAGTCATGTGGCTGTGAGGACAGCGCTGTTGTGCGTGTGGCACAGTGGCAGCGGGGACCTGCCCTGCAGGTGTTGGTCCGGGGAGGACCTGGCCTTTCTGTGCTGACCTGACTCTGAGCTCACAGCCCCGCCACCGCTCAGTGAGACGTGTCCAGAGGGGCTAGTGCTGAGCCCAGGGGCTGGAGGGGCTGGAGGTATTTTTAAGGTGGAGAAGATGCACTGTAGGCTTATTTCTCTTTTGGAGAATTTTAATCCAGTTTTGCTACCTTAGGTAAGAGAAGTTTGGATTTTGTGTGAAGAAGTGTTGTTGAGTGCAGCGGCTTTATGTGGCTGCCAGCTTTGGAGATGAGTGGAAGATGTCCAGTGTACTCATGACGTCGGCGAAAGCCCTGCCGCAGACTGAATCTCGTAACCTGAGTGCTCAGGTCGTGCAGGAGCCGGGGTATATATTTTGAAGAACAAAGTTGACTGGATTTTATTTTAAATAAACTTTTAAAAATCATTTCAGAAGACTCTTGTCTTAGCACCACTGTCTTCCCTTGGTTGCCTTGTAGAGGCGGGTCCCTCTGAGGACAGAAGGCAGCTGTGCTCTGGCCTCTCTTCCAAGGAAGGGCATCTCTGGGGCTCTGGGGGCGCTTTCTGTGGGGGCAGCCCGTCCTCAGGTGGAGCCTCTGGGCCTTCACTTGATCTGATGTTAGCCAGAGCGTGTCATTTCTCTTGTCTGTCTGACCTGCATTGTGTTTCTCAGGGAAATGACTCTTGTGCCTGTGATGGTTTTAGTGACATCTCTGCAGGTGCAGCCTCCGCAGTAATAGTGCTTGTTCTAAAGTCTATTGCCAGGTGCATTTCCGCAGTTATCCTACCCCATGTGGCTGGCAGCTCCTAGAAGTTCCTGTAGCTCTGAATGCCCCAGCCACCACCTATTCTGTTCTTGTCATGGATTAGTTTTGTCTGTTTTATCAGAGTTTCTCATGAATGGAATCACACAGGATGTGCTCTTTTTGCATCTCACATTATTCTCATGTGATTTTTAAAAGAATCGAGATAAAATTCACATGGAAAAATCCGCTATTTTAACTGTCTCTGAGTGTACGGTTCTGTGGCCTGTGACACACTCATGGTGTTGTGTCACCCCCACCACTGTCTTGTTCTGGACGATTTTATTACCCAAAGGGAATCCCTGTCCCCATTCAGCAGTTACTCTTTGTGGGCCCTCAGCCCCTCACTGCCACTCCTCTGCTTTGGTGTTCTGTGGATTTGCCTGCTCTAGACATTGCAGATCAAGGGAGTCTTCCATGGTTGGTCTTCTGTATCCCAATATTTCCAGGGCTCATCCTTGTTGTAGCGTGTACTGGCCTCCATTCTCTTTCATGTTTGAAAAGTGTTTCATTGTAGGGGTATGCACCTCTTTGTTTCCATTCATCTTGATGCACATGTGGGCTGTTTGCACCTCTGGCTATAGTGAACAGTGCTGCTGTGAGCAAGTGTGTAAAGTTTCCTTGGAACACCTAGTTGGTGTTTGCCTGGGAGTGGTATTACTGGCCGTGTGACAGTTCTGTGCCTAATTTTTTTAAAATTTATTTTTAATTTATTGTTTTGGCTGTGCCGCACAGCAGGCGGGAGTTTCGTTCCCTGCCCAGGGATTGCTCCTGTGGTGGAGTCTGGGGTCCTAACTGCTGGGTGCCAGGCAAGTCCCCAGGCCCTTGGTGACTCAGTTTCCCCTGTGTATTCAGTGAGCACATCATTTCTGTCCATCACTGAAGGAACAGCTATAAAACATGCACTACTTGTCAGGTGCCATTCTGCCTGGTTCACAAGATCTGCTCATTTCATCTTGTTGACTCCTGAGGGGGAGACCCGCTCATCTCTGTTGTCAAGACGAGTAAATCCAGGCCCAGAGAGGCCGCACAGATCATGAGTGGCGAGGCTCGCCTTGGGCCCTGGGCAGCCTGGCTCCAGAGCCCCACCTCTGGTCACGTGTTCTGTAATAACCTCCTTCTCTCCCATACAGTAAATGCCATGTGTTGTGTGGGTGGCTGTGTCTCCAGCAGGTAGTACAGTGGGGAGTGACTGTCCTCCCTCTCGCTGCACCGTGATCTCGTGTTGACGACGTGCTTTCTCGCAGGAGCATCTGTCGGCCCCTGTGTCAGCTGTGCTGTGGACGTCCTGTGTGGCTGCTCTGAGCTGCTGGGGGTACTGTCCCGGGGTCCTTGGCAGTCAGTTCCTGCTCAGAGGGAAGGCAGCTTGCCTGGCAGAAGGGTCATTTTGTAGAGGGAGAGAACTTGCATTGGTTTAGCAGCTTCAGTACTTTAACTCAGCTATAAATTCCTTTTAGGAATGTTAATAGAAGTATAGGCACTGTCTGAGGGATTCTTGCCTCTGTTTATTTGAACTGTTAATTGATTTACAAACTGTGAGTTTCACATGTGCAGCAAAGTGATGCAGATGCTAGATTCTTTTCCACTACAGGTTATTACAAGATACTGAATATGGTTCCCTGTGCTATACAGTACTTCTTGCTGGTTATCTATTTTATATATCGTAGTGTGTATCTGTTAATCCCAAACTCCTTATTTTTATTAAAGTTTTTTTAAATATAACTTTTAAACATTTTTCATTTATGGTTAAGCTTGTCCCATATATTCATACACATACATATATTTTATATATATTTGCACATAAGTATAAATATATTTTTATTTTTTTAAATGCCAGAGTAGTTGTATAACTTGTTTTTTTATGGTTTTGTTCAGTTTTATTTTGTTTTTAAAGAAACATTTGGCTGCACTGGGTCTCAGTTGTAGTAAGCAGGATCTTTAGTTGAGGCATATGGGATCTTGTTCTCTGACCAGGGATTGAACCCATGGCCCCTGCAGTGGAAGCATTGAGTCTTAACCCTGGACCATCGGGGTCTAGTAGGACCACCAGTAGTCCATAGTAGAGAATACTGAAAATGTGCTGAAGATGTGTTTCTCCTCATAAAGTATTCTTGACCTGTGACAGGTGAATGACCATGTTCACCTCTGCGGTTACTAAGTGCAAGTTGTTATTTGGTTAACCCAGATCCAGAATGTGGACACCCTCGTCTTTGAGGACTTGGGTGGATAGAGGGTGAAGAGATGGGGGTTGGCGGTGGCACTGGAGATGTGGTGGGCCACGCACGGATTGCCTGGCCTCACGGTGCACATCCCTCCAGCCACATTGAGCTGCCTGCTGTCACAGATCACAGGGTTAAGATACAGGATACATGTGTAAGAGGAATCTGTAGAGAATTACTGTGAGTTGTACCCTCAGCTTTGGTTATAGATGACAAAAGCACAGTTACACAGATAACAAACTTAAGTTTTTTTTAGAATTTATTGAGGTTTAATTTTTATAGCATAAATGGACTCATGCATGTGTGCTCAGTTGGTCATTCATGTCCATCTCTCTGTGACACCATGGACTAGAGCCTGCCAGGCTGCTCTATCTATGGGATTCTCCAGGCAAGAATACTGGATTAGGTTGCTGTTTGCTTCTCCAGGGGATCTGCCTGACCCAGGGATCAAACACTGGCATGCAGGTCCTTTACCACTGAGCCCCACTTGGGAAGCCCAAATGGACTTATATAATGTGTATAATTTAGTGATTTTTCCAAGGTTTACTGTGTAAGAATGCTTTTACGTATTTCCAGTTAGTTCCTGTTTCTGCACTTAACCCAACCACTTGCTTGTCTGCTTACCATTTCTGTAGATTTGCCTTTGTAGATAATTAACTTTAATATAAAGCCCTTAAACACCTTTAAAGGCAGCAGAAGCACCTTCCTCACTTGTCTGTATGAAGGCGCACTTTATCTTTGAGTAAAACCTTGCGGTCTGACATAGAGGACCAGGTGGTCAGTATTTTGGACTCTGTGGGCCACGGGTGTCTGTCAAAGGTACCCCGCTTTGCTGTTGAACCATGAGAATAGTGGTGGGGAATGGGAAGGAATCAGGAGAGCCCTTGACAGAACTAGTCCTTGGCTCCCCAGGTTGTGGCTACATGTCCTGTGTGGAGTGGACTTCTTGCGGACTTCCTGTCCCTTTCTCCAGTGGTGTGACATGTTGATGGCTGATGGAGAACATACCTACTTAATTTCTGGGGGATGTGTGAAGTTCTATAAAATGTGAAGATATCTGGGCAGATAAAGCTGGAATTTAGATGACCCTAGTGATTCAGAGAAATGAGGAATTTAGGAGTGCATGTATAGTAGTAAGTTTTAGAAAGAGTTTGGGAATGGTAATCATGAGAAAAGATTTGGGTTTTGTAGGATCATAAAAAGGCACTCAGCAGCAGTAAATATGAAAATGAGTAGATTTTGGACTTGCAGCTTGTTTAATTAATTTATTGGCCACACCTCATGGCTTGTAGGGTCTTAATTCCTTGACCAGGGATCAAACCCCTTCCCCTTGCAGTTAACGTGGAGTGTTAGCCACTGGACTGCCAAGGAAATCCCCCAAACTTGGTGACTGTAAATATGGATCCGTCACATTTAACTGGGAAAACAAGGCCTCCTGCACCATCAGGTACGGGTTTTGGCCTGCAGCCCCTCTTCCCTGGAAAGAGGTTGTTATTGTGGGAGTTGCCCCTCTAGCTGGCTGTGCTGTGTCTTACTTTCCATGTCAGTTCAGTTCAGCCGCTCAGTCGTGTTTGACCCTTTGTGACCCCATGGACTGCAGCATACCAGGCTTCCCTGACTATCACCAACTCCTGGAGCTTGCTCAAACTCATGTCCATCGAGTCAGAGATGCCATTCAACCATCTCATCCTCTGTTGTCCTCTTCTCCTGCCTTCAATCTTTCCCAGCATCATGGTCTTTTCAAATGAGTCGGTTCTTCGCATCAGGTGGCCAAAAGTATTGGAGCTTCAGCTTCAGCATCAGTCCCTCCAGTGAATATTCAGGACTGATTTCCTTTAAGATTGACAGGTTGGATCTCCCTGCAGTCCAAGGGACTCTCAAGAGTCTTCTCCAACATCACAGTTCAAAAGCATCAATTATTCAGTGCTCAGCTTTCTTTATGGTCCAACTCTCACATCCATACATGACTACTGGAAAAACCATATCTTTGACTAAACAGACCTTTGTCAGCAAAGTAATGTCTCTGCTTTTTAATGTGCTGTCTAGGTTTTTCATAGTTTTTCTTTCAAGGAGCAAGCATCTTTTAATTTCATGGCTGCAGTCACCATCTGCAGTGATTTGGAGCCCAAGGAAAGAACAGACTCCTTGTCAGAGTCTTCAGTTTTTATTTACTTCTTTACAAAAATGGGAAAATTCCCTTCTCCAGTTTGTAAAGGTGCAGCACAGAGTGGCCATGCACATGTGTGGTCCCATCACAGAGAGGGAAGGGGTGGGAGGGTGGGTTGGTTGGTTGTGTCTTTCTCTGGAGGCTCAGTGCCTGTCACAGGCCTGTGAGAATAGGTGTGTATATATGTTAAAATGGAAGTTAGAAATGTGAGTGAAAGTTAGAGGCCTTTGTACACTAAGACATATAGTATTCTCTTTTTTCCTCTTATTACATTGTGTGCATCTCTTCACTTCTTGAATTGCTGGATGTTCATTTGGAATCTGAGGAAAGAATACAGAAGTTTCCCAGGATAGCATTAAAAACAGGATGATATTTTTTTTTAGTCATGGCACCCATGTGCCCCTCTTCCCTTTACAGGTGTCTCTTCACAGGTGTCTCCCCGCAGGTGCTGGGCAGCGGCGACCCCTGCTTGCAGGGAGCTGGTTCCCTGAGGGAACCTCCCTTGCCCTGTGGTCCTCCCACCCCTGCCTGGTGGCTCCCAGAACACACAGGCCATGGTAAATGACCGTGTGTACGCTTCCTTGGGTGCTGGGCCCTTTGCAGCCTCTTCCTGAGGGAATTCTTTGCTGAGCCATCTTTCAACAAAGGTGGAAGTGAGTGAGAGTCCCCCACCAGATTGTTCCAGGGTGTTGGGGTTCTGGCCTGTGGCCTTTGTTCTTAACGTGGCGTTTGGAGGACTCACGAGTGTCCAGGTATCACTAGCAGTGGGGAAGCCTGTGTAAGTTGGCTTCCACTTTGTGACTGGAGTCGTGGGTGGCTTCTGACTTGTATTTGTTTCTGCTCTTTCGTGCATAATGCAACATCCAGTGGGACTTGGGGCAGTTGGCGGTGTGCTGTAGAATTGAGACTTGCTTTGGGATTTTCTGAGACTTTTCTGGGAGCAGAATTTAGTTATATTCTGGTATAGTTCAAATATTTTAATTTTTCCCTTCTAATAATTTCTTGTGTCTAAGATAGAAAGGAGCTCCAGGAGGAAGATGGTGTGAAGAACTTTATCCATTTTTATTTATACCTGAATTTCTATTAAAGTACATAAGTAGTCATTCTGGGCAGGCTTTTTTGGTGGCTCAGCGGTAAAGAACCCGCCTGCCAATGCAGGAGACGCCAGAGATGTGGGTTTGATCCCTGGGTCGGGAAGATCCCCTGGAGTAGGAAATGGCAACACACTCCGATGTTCTTGCCTGGAGAATCCCATGGACACAGGAGCCTGCAGGCTATAGTCCACGGGGTCACAAAGAGGGGTACACCTGAGCGACTGAACAAGTTGGGGAGAAGAGGGAGCACCTGGGCCACACAGGGGACGTGTGAGGGGATCCTGAGGCCTGGAGAATGGGCCCCATGTGGTGTGGACGCTGCAACCTGCACTTATGTGTCATTCCTGCAGCGGGCTGTGTCCTCCTGCGGCTGGCGCAGGCCGAGAGGGCTCTGTCGTTAGCAGCAGCTGGACTGTGGCCCAGGCCTTGCGCTGGGCTCTTCCCAAACTCTGCTTCCCGGAAGCCTTAAGCAGGTGCAGAGCGCAGGGGTAGGGGCCCCGCCTGGGCCAAGCTTCTTGGGCACCCTCTGTGCGTCCAGGCTCCGGCTGGGGATTTCATGATCTCACCTCCAGGCCCCTTGTGACCTGCTGACCTGGTTGATTTTGTCTTATGCTTCTTTTAGGTGTGAGCACCAAGGAAAACCTGGCTTCTTTTTCATATTCTTGACACTCAGGATTTTTGCCCAAGCTTCAGGGTGAAGACCTTTTCTACATCTGGCTTCTGGTGCCCCTTCTGTCCCTGCCAGGGTCTGGGCACCCTTGGGGCCTCTGCCGACGGGGCTTGGCTCTCCCTCACGGTAGTGCATTATCACATCTAACTAGGAGCTGATCATGCGTGCATTTCTTGCATCCTGCACAAGTGCAGTTAGGAGGCTCTTTGAAAATTACCTTGGAAATAGAACTGTAAATAGACTGTGCAGGCACTACTCCTCAGGAGAGTGGTTTTAGGTGTATTCTTCTCAAAAGCAAAATTTCGTGTTTTCTTTGCTGTTTACTTGTTGCAGGACATATGTTACGCTAGGCTAATTCTTCCTTTTTAAAAACCTGAGGCTGTCAGGATATCAAAGTCAGAGTAGGGATGGATGTAGGAGGGGTGTGGTCACTGCGTCTGTGACGATGCTCCCCGTGTTCCTGGCAGTTGGAGGATGTGGGGTGATTGCTGGGCGCTCAGGCATCTGTCCCGGGGAGAGGAGGGGGTTAGGGGTGCTGTGGGGGTAGGGTGTGGCTCCAGGAGCAGCATCCTGGGCTCTGAAGAGCTGGCAGGCTCATCCTGGGTTTGTGGGGTCGAGGATGGCCTGTGGCCTTGGAGCCCTTCTCCTGCGGCCCTTCCCTCAGTGACCCCAGTGTTGCTCCCCGACATTTGTCTATGTCCTGAAAACCTGGGTCCCTGCCTGTTGCTGTGTTCCACAGAAAAGGCTCTGCTCTCACCACTCAACATGTAGGGAGACATGTCCCCTGTGGGCAGGGGGTGGGTGGGTGGGGATGGGTGGTAGTCTGGCCACGTGTGTGCACACGCATGTGGGGTGGTGAGGCAGCGCTCCCGACTAGAGTCGTGGGGCTGGAGCGCTCGAGGCAGAGCGGGTGCTGGGCTGTCTGATGGATGGTGGTGCTCCTCGCCTTCTCCACACAGTCTGATGTCCTTTGATGAGCAACCTGAAACCAGGGCTTAGCCTTCCAGGGACGAGTCAGCTGTTTGCAGTCACCTCTGGCCTGCTGAGCCACGATCTGGGCTTCGGGAAGCTCGTGCCTGGGTGCCCTGTGCTGGTCCTGGCCTTGGGGCTGGATCGTGCCTGGCAGGTGCCGTGGATGCCTCCAGACCCCTACTGCCCGGCTTGCCCCCTCGCACCTTGTGGGTGGAGCCCTGCCTGGTCTTTGGTTGGTACTTGTGGTTGATTTCTGTTTGTTAGAATTGGGGAAGGTGGGCTGTGTGCTGCTAAGCCCCCTGGTGGCCCACGCGCACTGGCCTCCATCCCTTCCCATGTCTGGGAGAAGAGGCGGTGGACAGAAGTTGCTTGCTTGGCTCCTCTGGTGCTCTTGGTCTGTCGGATTTCAGGTGCGGTCCAGGGATGGACGGAGTCCTGGGACCGAGGTCCAGGCCTCTGCAGTGGGTAAAGCGGCTGATGCTGACAGCTGGCCCTGCACCCTCTGTCCCGAAAGGAGGCTGTCTGAGAAAGTGTGTTTTCATGCTCAGCTGCTTCTCCCAGCAGAAAGCCTTTTATGCACAGCAGATCTTGGGCGAGCAGCCACTTGCAGTTTTCCGTCTGTTCAGTTCCATTTCAGACAGAAGTTATAACTAGAGCGTCTCTGGGCATGAAAACCTTTTTTACTGATAAAGTCTTGTGCTCACTGCTGTTTGATGTGGAGGCTTGCGGTGCAGTGTGTTGTTGTTTGAAAGTTGCACAGCCCTGTTTATCTGTGTTGAGTCTTGTTACTGTTTTACACAGGAGAATAGAAATTATGTAACTACTTTCCTTGGTAAAACATCTCAGCCAGTTATCGTTGATTTCAGATTGAAACTTTCCATCAGCTTTTGCCCCAGCCCTGGTGCATGTGAATGTCCCACTGAAGCCGTGTACCTGACCTGAGATTCAGCCTGTCCAGCCTGGCAGGTGCTGTATCCTGGCTCACCATAGGCACATGTTAGCACAGGTTTGGTTCCTGCCACCCTCCAGGGACAGACCTCTTTCTTCTCAAGGTGCGTTCTTCTGAGCCTGTCTTGGTCATAGGTCATTGTTTTGTGCTTAATTCGTCCCGTTTGTGTATCTCTTTACATGTATAAAAGGGTGTTCCTTACTTGTCCCTACAGTGTCCTTAATTCATTTCTGTTGCTTGTAAAACCTGTTGAAAGGGATTAACAGGTCTGGTTGGCCCTGGGTGGGGAGGGTGTCGCTCCCACAGTGTCCACGTGTCGTGGGTAGGTGGCGTGTGTGACTGGCACCCTCACAGGTGTGCAGGGCGTTTGCCCGGGGAGTGTGCCTCCTCCTTGTATTACCCCCCCTTGACTGAGGGCTCCTGATGCCTTGAGTGCAGGTGGCTGTTTGTTTTTGCTGAGAACAGGCCTAGCATCAAATACTTCGCATTTGACAGGATTCTTGGCTAGAGTAAAAATTCCTATTTATCTTTCTAGTGAAAGAGGGAGAGAGACCGGCTCTTGGTGGTGAAGTGCTGCTAAGAGTGGCTGCAAGCCAGCTGGGAGAGTGAGGGTGACAGCTTGGAGGCTGGCTGGGGCTGAGGGGCCGTGATGGGGTCGGAGGCAGCTGGGAGCCCAGGCCTTCCTGCTGCTGGGGGAGTGGGGTCTCCTGTGAGGGTCTGGGGAAGAGGCTGAACCAACCTGAGTCTGCCCTTTTAGGATGCAGGCTTCTCCACAAGCTGTTTACGGACATCTTTTGGAAACCAGTGTTAGGGTGTGTAAAACTGCTACTGAATGACATACTCCAGCTCAGTAAAATGGATTTGTTTTGCCCAGAACCTAGAGGTATTGAGAGAGAGAGATGAAGACAAGCTTGCGGGATCTTGTCCCCCCACCAGGGATTGAACCCAGGGCTTGACAGTGAAAGCGCTGAGTCCTAACCACTGGACCACCAGGGAATTCCCTAGAATTGTCTTTGTTCAGCGTCTGTTTTGAACACAACTCTAGGGAAAGGAAAAGGAACAGTCTTTTCCCTTGTTAACAGGTGGCTTTCTGAGAAGTTTCCAAAGTTTGTTTACACAAGATTCATCATGTCCAAAAACATAGTCTTAATTATGTTTTGAAGAGTTAGAATGTGGACTGTTGAGATTAAGTCCCAGTAAGAAGGAGGGAGGCCGGGCCTGTCACCTCTCCCAGGCACTTGCGTCTGCCCGGCCGCCCCCTCCCTCCTCTGTCCTTTCCAGTTCCTGCACCCCTTGTCCTGTCCGTGCATGCTTGGTGTCCGTGAGGGACGTTCAGGCCTACCTAACCCTTCACAGATCACTGGATTAATGCTTACTACTTTACTAAAAAAATGTTATATTTCTAGGATTTTAGTCTCAGTTCACCTTTATTTTGCTTCCTAAGCGAGCATTTTTAACTGACAGACTTTTAATTAAGAGCTATTTAAACTGGAACAAATTGTTTTGAAATCTCCTAACAAATGCAGTGCCAGGTTGAACTCTCTGGTGACTTTAAAAAAGTGCTAAAGTCACCCAGGGAGGGTGTGGGAAAGTAGGTTTCTGGGAGTGGCGGTCATTGACCAGCACCATGAGGTCACTATGGCAACACTGGGTTACGTGGACTGCTGCGTGCAGCTTCTGTTTAATTATGCAGGGTAGGTTTAATTTATTAGAATCAGGTTTGCACGTCCTTGAAGTCATTCTTCTTTTGAAGATTGATTTTTTTTATGACTTTGCATTTGTTATTGGGTGGCATAATATACTCTGACACTGGATTTGTGAAATTAAAAAAAAAATCTGTAATAGACTGTTGTGTAAATTTCTTCAGTCTTTTCAGAATGAAAATTCACTTAAATATTTCCAGACTTGTCTCCCAGAGAGTTTGACCACATGTGCAGTGCTGTGGGGAGACTGGAGGAGGCGCCAGCAGGACTCGCAGCCCCCAGACTGGGTATCCCTCTTTCTGGCCCACAGCCCTCTCCATGGCTCCGGCCCTTTGCTGTTTCAGCCGTACTTTTCTGGACCCTTAGTTGGGCTTGTCTTTCTTAATGCTCTGGTTCCCATGCGCCCCTCCACGGGGACCATAGACATTTTATCCCGATGTGTGTGTTCAGCTGCAGCACCCTGGGCTCTTTGGAGGATGCCTGTGGTGTGAATCGTTCCATTGTCCCCTTGAAGACCGGAGAGGAGAAAGAGGCAGGGAGAGTCATGTAGTAGAAAGAGTTCAGAGCTGGAAGCGAGGGCACTGTATGTTTCAGACCTTGCAGTGAATCCTTCTGCAGCTCTTCTTCTGAGAGCAAAGTCACAGATCACAGAGTTGAAAAGGTGGGCTTGACTCAGCTCTCAAACCAAGGATAAGCAGAAGGTGTGGGCCTTGGTGCTGCAGAGCTCTCTGCCTCAGGCAGGCCGTGGGTCCAGACCCGAGTGACCTCTGCTGTGGTGACTGCTTAGCTTGCCTGGGGTCTGTGTGTGAACACATGGAGTGGACGCTGTGCTGGGCTGGGTTTGCCTGTGGAGCTGGGCATGGCTCATGAGGCTGTTGCCGTGGGACCAGTGTTGCTTTGTGGACAGCGTGGCCGTTTTCACAGGCCTCAGTGCTGAGGTCTGTCCTGTGTGTTTCAACTTCATCTTGAATATTGCTTTCCGTTTTAGATCAGTTTTCGTACACACACCACCCCCCACAAAATTTTTATAAGTAGCAATTTAATAATCATGTTAATGTGAACTCAGGCCAGCAGCAGCCTGGACACTGCGCAGCTTGTGGGATCTTAGTTCCCTGAGCAGGGGCTGAGCCCGGGCCCCTGGCAGTGAGAGTGCCCAGTCCTAACCACTGGACTGCAGGGAATCCCCTCACTCACACCTCTTCATCACTGTTTTACACGGAGACCTTTGTCACTTGTTTTTCCTTTTGATGCAGTTTTTAGCACTAAAAGGGCATATGTATTTGATTCCACTTTCTTAGAAGTAAAACCATTAACTTTGTGTTACACATTCAGAGGTCACATATTGGGTTGGGTCACAAATTCCTTCCATTTTAAAGTAAAAATAAGATACATTTTTCATTTTCACCAAGAACTTTATCGAACAATGTATTCACTGTTTTGTTCCACTACCTTCTGCCATTTTTCAGGTAATTTCATAAAAATCTGTCTTCCCAAAACGTTTTGTCTTTTTGAGCAAAGAACTGTTCCTGGTGCCTTTTACAGTCTTCCAGGGAATTGAAATTTTTTCCATTAAGAGAATTTTGTAAAGACTCAAGTATAATGGAAATCTGAAGGTGCAATGTCTGCTGACTATGGCAGATGTATCAGAACTTCCCAGCCAAGCTGTAACAGCTACTGCCTGGTCATCAAAGAAACATGCATTCTTGGGTTATCCTGATGGAAGATTATGTGTTTTCTGTTGGCTGATTCTGGCTGCTTTTCGTTGAGTGCTGCTTTCAGTTGGTGTGATTGGGAGCATTATTGAATTAATCATTTGGTTTTCCAGAAGGAGCTCATAATAGAGGACTCCCTTCCAATCCCACGCTATGCACACCACCACCGGCCTTTGGTGAGGTTAGTGGTGGTTCATTTCGCTTGCCCCAAGATCTCTTCTGTTCCACATTATTGTGCAGTATACACTTTTCATTGCCTGTCACAGTTTGTTTTAAAATTGGAACATTTTTGTTTACATTTAAGAAGAGAATTGCACGTGGGAATACGGTCAATAAGTTTTTTTTTTTCTTTTTTTGCTTAACTTTATGTGGAATGTTAACATCAAAGTGATAAACATAATCTAGATGGTGCAAATGATTTTCGCTGCTTGATTTGGATATTTTGAGTGTGTCAGCTCTCTCCCTCGTGATGTAACGTTGATTGTTCCCAGCTAATGTATTGATTTGATCGCTGCCAGCTTCAACTAGTCTGCCTGACTCTGGAGAATCATCCAGGGAGAAACCTCTAGCACGAAACTTTGCAAACCACTTTTGACACGTTTGGTCAGTCACAGCCCCGTGTCCATACACAGCACAAATCTTTTCTTTGCATTTCAGTTGTGATTTTACCTTTCTTGAAATAGTAAAGCATAATATACTGAAAATGTTGCTTTTTTTTTCCATATTCAATATTAAAATGCACACACAAAAATTCACCATTTTTGATTTTTTAGAAAATGTGTGCTGATGTGACAGCCATCACAATACAATCTAACAAAATTGTTTTGAATCAAGTTAGAGACATCTAAGCACTACTGGAGAGAGCCATCTTATGGAAAAAACAGAGTGAACTTTTTGGCTAACCCAATATAATTGTGCTCATGATTCATACATAGAGCTGCTTTTACCTAAATATTGTCCATCTTTCAGAAATCTTTTGTTTTACCAAAGACAGTGGAACTTACTTAACCTTCAGTGCTGAGTAGGAAAGTTAAGGGTTTTGTTGTTGTTGTGTACATATGTGCGTTTTGAACAACATCTGCCATGCATGAAGGTGATGCTCTGTCATGCTAGTTACCTGTGAGATGAACAGAAGGATGCAGTTACATTTGATGTTTGAGATTGAGTCCTTTTATTTTGAAGGATCTGTGTGAGATCCTCTAGAGACACTGTCCTAGACACAGTGTCTTCCAGAATGTGAATCATGACCCGTCATTCTTAGTTAAGAAAATCTCCCTGCCCCAAGGACATAGACACAGCTTTCTGTACCATCTGAAAATGTTGTTGTACTTCTGCTGTTTATGTTTGATCCTGTACTCTGTCCCAGACTGATGTCTGTACACGAGCTGATTGCTCACAGCTTCATCCATGAGTGGACTGTCCTTTGCTTGCTGATCTGGAGTGCTTGCTGTCATGAATGGGGTCTCCCTGTGTGTGCCCACGTGGTGGTGGAGCTTGTGTGTGTCCCATTGGTCGCCTTGTCTGTCCTGGTGACACTGTCCCCTTTTTCATCATAGGTTCTAACTGTGTTGATGTCTTGAAATGCAACTTGCTTGTATTTGTTCATTTTGTATTTTGTATCCAGAAACTTCGTTTTCTACAGATGAGAAAAGAATGACACAGGCTGTTAGAATGTACCCAGGGTCACTGCCAATACAGTGGCATGGTCAGAATTTTAACAATGGCCATTAGACGCCACTGACTGATCTGAGCTTACATGCATGTCCTCACATTGATCTTCAGGAAATTAACCTGGTTGCTTGTGAAGGTGGTAAGCTGGCACTCACAGATGCATCAGGGGCAGTAGAGCTGTGCCCAGGTGTAAGCTCTGTGATGGCAAAGTCAGTGGAGGTGTGCAGCCCTCTCAGAAGGAGGCCCTAGGGGCAGCGCCTCACTTTGGGCCTGCCTGCTGCTGGGAGGAACGCAGGCACCGAGGCAGACAGTGCTCTGTTTTTGGTGTATATTGAAGACTTTGTGTGACTTCTGTCTTGTATTCTCAGTCATAGAATACATAAGTGTCTTTTTTTAAAGTTTATTTATTCATTCATTTATTGGCTGTGCTGGGTCTTTGTTGCTGGGTGGGCTTTTCTCTGGTTGCAGTGAGCGGGGCTACTCTCTAGTTGTGGTGCGAGGGCTTCTTACTGTAGTGGCTTCTCTTCTTGTGGAGCAGGAGCTCTGGGGCGCGCAGGCTTCAGTAGCTGCGGCTCCCGGGCTCTGGAGCACAGGCTCGGTATTTGTGGTGCCTGGGCTTAGTTGCTCCATAGCACGTGGGATCTTCCTGGACCAGGGATCAAACCCGTGTCTCCTGCATTGGCAGGTGAATTCATTACCACTGAGCCACCAAGGAAGCCCTGTAAGTGTCTTTTTTGACTTACGGAATGAGAGCCATGTCCTGTCCCCTCGCAGCTTATAAATTGACGTTACTTCTTCACTTGGAGATCTGTCCTGTGTTTTCACTGTGGGCCTCTTCTCAGGAATCTAACTTAATGTTAACGTCATTTTTCTGAAAATGGTAGCATACATGTCAGGCTAGGTTTGGGTGAGTATGGTTTTTCTTCACAATTCTTCTTTCTTGTCAGCTTTTAGGAGATTGGGGACAGTTTGTGCTGAGTTGTGAGGCCCCCTCCCATCTTTTTAAAGATGCCATTGATAAATGTATATTAAATTCAGAATTTTACTAACTTAGGGTAAGCGGGTGAGTCTATCTAAGAGCAAAATGTGACTAATATTAAAAAAAAAAGTATCATTGAAAAGTGAAAGTGTCAATCACTCAGTCATGTCCAACTCTTTTCGACCCCTTGGACTGTAGCCCACTAGGCTCCTCTGTCCATGGGATTCTCCAGACAAGAATACTGGAGTGGGGTGCCATTCCCTTCTCCAGGGGATCTTTCTGACCCAGGGATTGAACCAGGATCTTCTGTATTTCAGGCAGACTCTTTACCGTCCGAGCCACCAGAGAAGCCCCTCATCCTTACTTCAAGATGTCTCAGCTGATAATTGGTTAGTTTACTCTTGTAATTATAATTATTGAAAAATATGTAGTTAGGGCTTCCCTGGTGGCTCAGTGGTGAAGAATTCGTCTGTCAATGCAGGAGACACGGGTTCGATCCCTGGTCTGGGAAGATCCTACATGCTGCGGAGCAGCTGAGCCCACATGCCACAACGAGGGAGCTGTGCTCCAGCGCCCCGGAGCAGCAGCAGCAGCTGGGCCTGCGTGCCCTCGGCGCTGTGCCCGCGCTGAGGGGAGCCCTGACCGCAGTGAGGAGCCTGCGCACCGTGGCTGAGAGGAGCCCCGCTCGCTGAGACTAGACAGCCACGAAGACTCAGCAGAGTCAGAAACAAACACATAAAATTATTTTTTAAAAATAATAAAAAAAGAGAAAAGTATACAGTCAGAATGTTTTTGTTTGTATGTGTCTACAGTGTTGATGTATTTAATACAGTTGTTGATGTATTTAAGTCTGAAGAAAGCAGATAGTGGCTCCAGGAGGCAAGGGCTGCCCTGATGCTCTCGTGCGTTTTGATCTGAGTTACCTTATTCTTGCTGAATGATCATTCTGCTTCCTTCTTTCTCACACCCAGGGTTTGAGATTTCCTAGTAATACTTGCTGTTAGGAAACTGTGTGTCTTTTCTACTGGAGTTTCTCGTCTTGCTGAGGGTCATCTGCCAGGAAAGAAACTTGGATTTTAATGTTTTAGTAGAAGAAGAATTTACTCCACTTTTCAGAATAGAGACTCTTTGCTTGAGGGGTATCCTGGGAGACTGGGCAGGGGGGCCCCGTGTGGACCAGCGGGCGTCTCCTAGCTTGACTGCAGAACCTGTTGGCTGATGTGCTTGTCACTGTAACAGTCTAGCACTGTCACTGCAACAGAGTGTCTTCTGGAAATTTGAAGTGGTTTAGAAATGAAGAGCAGCACCAGCACATTGGATTAAACATAGAAATTTGAAAGAGAAAGATCTCTCCTTCCTTGACCTGACAAGTTGAAAGCACATTTGGTTGTGCAGGCAGGGTGACCGCGACTGAGGGCTGCTGGGTGGGCGTCGGGCTCCCAGCAGGCCAGTCACCACACTTTTACACACACCTGCAGGTTAGGCCGCACCCCACCCTGTAGCCCTTCGCACGAGGCGTTTCAGGGTGCCGTTGCTGTGATTGTGTGTTTGTGTAGTCTTCAGGGTGGGGAGCCCTCTCACGCCCAGGATCATAGCACAGATCACTCACGACACACTAGATCACTGGTAGCCCAAAGATGATCTTGACTTGAGTACTGACTTCCGTGAGTGGCGTGGCCTAGCTGGGCCACACTCTCTGCTTTATTAGGAAGGCTTGGGTCCTGTCCCTCAGAGCAGATTTTGGACCCAGGAGACATGTGTCTTGGCAGGTATCATGTCAGGCTGTTGGGTAGGCTTTCGTTTGGTGGCCAGGCAGCTGGGCTGGAGCATGGTCAGTGGACCAGCAGCTGGCATCCCTATGGCCTTGTGTTGACAGCCGGGGCTTTGGGTCCCCTCTGAGCTTGAGGCTGATCCTGCTTCATTGACTTCTGTGGAAGCCTGTCATTTCTGTGGTCTTCCATCTCAAGCCAGCCCTCTCCGACTTATTTAGAGGGTGAGGGTAGTAAGGATTCTCAAGGTTTTGTATTTAGGGGTTTGGGTAGGCAAATGGGACTAGAGCAGCGATTATTTATTAAATTTGCTTGGAAAATATTAAAACAGTTTTGCAACACTCACCCCCAGACACACAGAATCTGAGGCATCTTCCGGGGTGAGAATGTGTCAGGAACAAATCACTTGAGATTTAAGTCTTTGAAATGCCGGGAGAAATATCAGTAACCTCAGATGCAGATGACACCACCCTTATGGCAGAAAGTGAAGAAGAACTAAAGTGCCTCTTGATGAAAGTGAAAGAGGAGAGTGAAAAACTTGGCTTAAAGCTGAACATTCAGAAAACTAAGATCATGGCTTCCGGTCCCATCACTTCATGGCAAATAGACGGGAAAACAGTGGCTGACTTTATTTTTCTGGGCTCCAGAATCACTGCAGTTGGTGATTTCAGCCAGGAAATCTTGCTCCTTGGAAGCAAGGACCCTGCTCCTTGGAAGGAAAGTTATAACCAACCTAGACAGCATATTAAAAAGCAGAGACGTTACTTTGCCAACAAACGTCCGTCTAGTCAAGGCTATGGTTTTTCCAGTAGTCATGTATAGAGGTGAGAGTTGGACTATAAAGAAAGCTGAGTGCAGAAGAATTGATGCTTTTGAACTGTGGTATTGGAGAAGACTCTTGAGAGTCCCTTGGACTGCAAGGAGATCCAACCAGTCCATCCTAAAGGAAATCAGTCCTGGGTGTTCATTGTGAGGGACTGATGTTGAAGCTGAAACTCCAATGCTTTGGCCACCTGATGCGGAGAGCTGACTCATTTGAAAAGACCCTGATGCTGGGAAGGATTGAGGGCAGGAGGAGAAGGGGACGACAGAGGATGAGACGGTTGGATGGCATCACTGACACAATGGACATGGGTTTGGGTGGACTCCGGGAGTTGGTGATGGACAGGGAGACCTGGTGTACTACAGTTCATGGGGTTGCAAAGAGTCGGACACGACTGAGCGACTGAACTGAATTGAAATACAAGGGCATGTCTTCTGAGCAACCTGTTGTTTCTTCTGAGCCACTTGTTTCCACCTGGAGCGTGGAAAATCCTGGGTGGTGGTGGGGTCTTAAATTCCTGGTGGGAGCTGGAGACTTGGAGGCCAGTGTCCTGTCTGTGTCATTGGCCCGGTTTCTGTGGTTAAAGAAGAGTACATCTGTGTGTTAATGCAGTTGTTTCCTCACCCAGTCTCGGCAGGCTGAGGGAGTACTTCCAGTCTGAACACTTAATCTGGCTTGAATGGGGCTGGTGAACACACCTTGCTTTGCATTCAGTAATCGTCTGGTTTGAAAGCTTTGTGGTGGTAGCGAGGTGGAGGAGGAAAGCAGTGTGCAGGTGGGTACAGCGAGAGCTGTCGCAATGCTCTTGGAGTTGGTGAGTCTGGAAAGTAGACCATGGACACTTTGTTTCTGGACATGTGCTGACTTGGAGGTGAGGCAGTGCCCGGTGCTCTGGGAGACGGCATGCTGGGCCTGTGACCTCGAGAGCTGCTCAGGACCCTGCCGGGCACCACCGCTTGGCTGGGCTAGAGGGACGCACTGGCTGGGGAGGGCATCTTACTTACTGTGTTTTTACCTCTGATGAATTTTGTCCATTAACCACATGTATTTGGGGTGAATTTTTACCTGGGTCAAAGGGTGATTGAAAGCTGGGTGGATTGGAAGGGCACAGATGCTCAGAGGTCTGGAGCTGGGCACTTGACTGTGACCTTGGGAAGTAGCCTCCTTTCCACACCTGCTCACGCAGGGGGGTCAGTTGTGTTCTCGTGCTCCGAGGCCAACGCTGGGCCTCCTGCTGTGTGCCTGCTAGTGACCAGGGCGCAGTGTGCAGCTTCGGAGTGGAGCATAATAGTTGTCCTCCAGCATGATGGCGACCTGACGGAGAACCAGAGAGCGGGCCTGGAGAACAGCCTCAGGACACAGGAGCGGAGGGGAGGCGTCTCCTGTGAGGGAAATGGCGTGTCTTCCAGAAACTGGAAGCAGTCTGGAGTTGCCGGGGTGCCTGTGTCCCTGGGGCGCTCACCTTTAGTGGGGTGCCTGCAGTGAGAACCCACTCTCCCAGCAGCAAAGTGGGAACTTCTTTGCTCTCTCTGTGTGTGTACGTGTGTGCATGTACATGTGTGCACATAATGCATGTGCGTCGTCAGGGTGGCGTCTGAAGTTTGGACTCGAATCCACCCCTTGTGAGCCCAGTGACTCTTGTGGGCGGAGTGGGGTGTGTAGGGGTAAACCAGACACGGCGCTTCCCCTTCTCAGCAGCCTGGTGGGGGTTGTGATGACATGGGTGGGGAAGCCCTGGGACTGCTGAGTCAGGAGTCTGGCCGGGTGGTGGGGGCTGAGAGAGCAGAGGTTTGGAGCTAGATGACTCCAGGCTTCCGTGTGTGTTTTCGTTGTGAGCTGGGCACAGCAGGTTTGGACTTGGAGGATCTTCTAGAACCAGGGCAGGAAATACAGTCATAATCACGTTGGGGCTCATCTGTGCACGTGTGTGGTATGGCATGTCTCTGGTGTGGTGAGCTTTGTGAGTTTAGTGGGGAGCTCTGAGCTGGAGATCGGGAATGGGGGTCTACCAGCAGGGCTGGTCCGATTGCCCCTGGAGGGTCTGCAGGAGCAGGAGCCCTGAGAGCAGAGAGGTGCAGTGGGCTGTGGTTCTGGACACAAGTGAAGTGTTACGGCCGCAGCCCTGGCTCCTGAGATGCTGTGTCTCTAGGGCCGGGTGCCACTGCCCTCCCTGTGGAGAGTGGGGTGCTGCCTGGGAATTCTGAGTTCGCTGAGAGCTAGACACTGGTAGTCTGTTTCCTGACTTAGACCCCCAGGAAAGCTGTCTCCTGTCTCGTTGGTCAGGGTCTCCAGTGTGTCTGTGATGTCTGAGTGACCATGCTCCGTGTGTGGCTTGTTGTGTTTCCGGAAGGGGCATGGGTTAGCACCCTAGGCCCAGGAAGTGCCCAGGATGGCAGAGGGTGGTATGGACCGGGTGACAGTGTGCTGGTTTCAGAGACTGAAGAGTAGTTGTTGTTATTTGGTGTATTCTAGGTGTCTGCTTCATCATAAACGCTATGTTGTTCTGTTACCATCTTTATAGGAAAATCGAGAAGCTTAGTGAGCAGCTTGTGCTTTTCAAGAAAACCAAGGTGTGGTTGGAAGCTGCTTTTCTAGTGCTTGTGGTTAACGTCAGCTTCAGAAATTCTGTGCCAGCAACAGAAGGACAAAAAAGTCCTGACCCAGCTGTGCACACACACGTGTAGCTCGTGTGCAGACCTTGGAAGTCTGCTGTCCACAAGCGCTTGTCCCGCCAGCCGTGCCTGGTTCCTGTCTGCGCGTCCCATCCTGACCCGGCACCACTGGTGTGTTTGGAGACGGGAGGTGCTTGCTGGGGTTGTAAACCCCCACGGCATTGTGGAGACCAGGTCTGTGTGACCTGAGACCGCACAACTCTCCTGGGGAGCAGTGTTGCTGTGACCCTGCAGCGTCACCTCCCCTTCTCACCGGCAGCGTTGCTTGTTCATATGGCCAGGCCACAGTGTCCATTGATTTGATTTCTGGCATAGGTCTTTGGAGAGGCTTCTCAATAAAATCTGGGTTTTTTTTTAATAGTGTTTTTGGAAGATCACATGTGGTGCCGTTTGCTTTTCTTTTGATACTAGACTTTGAGTTTACTTTCAAATAGTTGAAATTGCTGTTTTGATGTAAAAATGTTTGATGAATGAAAAGATGTTGTCTCTGTACCTTTAAACTCCTAGTTTTGAATGAATACGTGATAAATCAAATGTATTATTTCATGTACCTAAATTTTTTATTATTATTTTATTTTTGGCTTTGCTGGGTCTTTGTTGCAGTGTGGGGGCTTCCTCTGGTTGTGGTGGGGAGGGGCTGCTCTTCGTTGTGGTGTACAGGCTTCTCGTTGCAGTGGCTTCTCATTGCAGAGCATCTGCTCTCGAGCGGGCAGGCTTCAGTAGTGGGGGTACATGGCTTGCTTGCCCCTCGGCTTGTGAAATCATCCCAGACCAGGGGCCAAACCCGTGCACCCTGCACTGGCAGGCAGATAGCCACTGAACTGCCAGGGAAGTCCCAAGTTTCATGTGTTTTTGAAAGACCCAGATATATTCAGTATATTCCTCGGAGACATTTTTTCATTCGTTGATAAAATTTTTGAGATTCAATTCTGTTGATATGTGTAGCTGCAGCTTACTTATGAGTAAGGGGGCTGTTTGCCTGTGGCTGGCCTGCCCACGAGGCCCCTCTGTATGATATTTCTTAGTGACATTGTTGACATGTGCTCGTTCTTTTGGGGTCGCCCGGGTCCTCTGGCTTCTCCTGCACTGGACCTAGAGGCACGTCTCTGACCTTAGATCCTGGGAGCTCATTTGGTCTGAATCATGGTCCTTTGCGTTTGCGGGCAGGTCCATGGGTAGATGGAGGGAGGGGCTGGGGAGGGGACAGTGTGGCGGGACTGGCTCATGTGAGGGGCAGGCGAGGCTGGCGTGCGGGTTTTGTCAGCAAAGGGTGAGTTCAGATTTTACTCTTGAGTGTGACAGTGAGTCTGTAGAAGCTACAAAATCTGTAACTCTGGCAAAGGCTTACTGTCAAATAGGAGAACATGTGCAGATGACCCTGCGAGGGCCCCAGGCCTCAGGCATCTGCTCTGGGGAGAATGACGCCCATTCCCGTGTTCTCTCCTTAACTGGCCTTTCTGGGCACTGCTGTCCAGGAGCGGAGTCCAGACAGAGGTGTCTGCTTGGGGTGCCCTCCCTGAGTCCCGGGCGTGAGCGCCTCTCCCATACAGCCAGGCACCCTAAAACCTTGGAGTTGTCAGAGAGACCAAAGTGAAGGAAGGGCCATGGTGTGGTCCACACAGAGAGGGGCGACATTATGAAAAGAACTGAGGGGTAATTAGTATTTATAGGCGCTCACTGGATTCTGTTGTTTCAGAAACTCCTCACCGCTGCTCTGGGACACGCCTCTGTTGGATTTAATTCACAGTCAGCAACCACAGCTTTCAGCGATGGACTCGGTAAGGATTTTATTGCACCAGCTCTCTCTCAACAGTTTGTATTGTTTTCATTGGTTTGTAAAAAGAAGTATTAAAGTCATTCTTATGTCTTCCTGCTGGTTTTCTTGGGCTTGCTAGTTTTGTCTCAGTGTCTGGGTTTTGTCTTGGATTTCAGGGAGACAAGGGGCTGTAGGGTGGTGGTGAACCCTGTGGGTCAGTAGGTAGCTTCCCTGGTGTCCCAGGGAGAGGAGGCCTGTGGACACATGAAGACACTGGGCAGCCTGGTCTGTGCAGAAAGTTGACTTCTTACCAACTTTTTGTCTTAGTGGCTCTGTCCTCAGGTGACCTGGAGCCCGCAGACCCGCTTGCTGTCCTGTCTGGTGCTCTGGGCCTGTCGCGCTTGTACCACCTGGGTGCTGTCACCCCTCCGCTGGGGAAGCGGGGTGGCCCATGCTGCCCTGTGTCCAGTGTGTGGGCCAGCTAGTAGGCACACGTGAATTTCCTCAGGTTTGAGGCCCGTGTGTGGTTGGTGGGTGTGGGGTGGGCTCTTGGCCGGGTTGCCTTGAGCTTGCCTTCTCCTGGGAGTCCTGGTGCAGCCTCAGCCTGACTGGACACTCGTGCTCTAGGACAGAGTCCTCCTCCCTTAGGGGACATGTCCCAGGGGCAGTTGCTTGTGTCTTCTGATCTGTGGATTGATAACAGTTGGAAAGAAAACTGTTGGCTCCTTTCAGTGTTTCACACCTTGGCCAGGTATTAGGGTTTTAAAGCCAACAGCCCCAGAGTGTATTCTCTGCGTTTTGTGCTGTTTCCGACAGACAGGGAAGAAGCCTTTCCTGCTGCTCAACCCCACGGACCCAACCCTGTCTCAGCCGTCCTGTGTGCGGCCACTTTGAGATGCACCTGGCCGGCCTCCCTGATGACGGAAGTGTTTCCTTGGAAACGGGGTTGAGTGTGATGGAGAACTCTTAGTCTGCAGGGTGGTCTGGGGTGGGAGAGCAGCCAGCAGTAGGTGGTGCAGGGTGGGGGTATGGTGGGCTTTGTTGTACCCGGGAGGCCCCCAGGGCGATCTTCCAGGAAGAGCCCATGCCTTCAGCTGTCTTGGACCTCAGGGCAGCCACTGAGAGCCTCTGCCCCGGGGTGGGGGGCGGGCAGAGGGGAGCTAGGCCGACCCACACCTGCATGCTTGAGCTTGGCCTTTGTTTGGAGACTGGAAGCTGGCCTTAATTTATGACAAGAAAAAACAAGATGCTGCCTAAATGAGGTAATTAGTAAGCATTTGGTGATCCTTGATGAAAAGAAAACAATTTACCAGCCAGGCTGCTGACAGGTTCCGGGGCTGGCCTGATGGTTCTGGTGGATTGGGCGTGTTCCTGTTTGGAATGTTGTCTGAGATGGAAGGGTTGGCATTTTGACAGTGAATCACAGGTAATCCCGGGTATCTAATGCTGTTGATCACTTTTATGAACCATAAATATTCAGTCGATACTGATTACACTGATTATAATTGTCTTCAGAAATCCACTGTTTGGATGGGATAGAGATAAAGGTGTGACTGTGGGTATGAACAGTGGAAGGGTCTACATTCCATGACCTTTCCTGGCATCCAAAGGCACAAGTTTTAAAAACACAATAATTTTGCAGGCTTTGTAATGCTTTTTCGTTGTTATTCATATTATCCATTATTCTTAATTTTCATTCTGATCACATAAGGTGGAATATGAACCACAGAGGTCCCGTCTGAGGTCACCTTTTCCAACAGAAGTGGGCTTGTTAAAGACCCTATGTGTTTCCATCTGTGCTTGTCTCCCTCCTGGGCATCCTTTAGGGCCCAGTTTGGATAGACTCTGGGCTGGTCTGGAATGACTGTGGCTCTGGGGTCCATAATGGGCTGATTGGATTTGCAAGTTTTTTTTTTTTTTTGATCACAAGTTTTGAAGGTTATACTGTGTTACAGTTGCTGACCCTGCTGCTACCTGAGGAGCGTTCGGCTGCTGGTGGCTGTGGCCCCTCACATCACAGCACGCACGATGTGCCTGGGCTGTAGGGCGGTGGTGGGTGGATTTGCAGTTGGTGAGAAGCTCATAGATCCTTTGCTAATAATACATTTGCCTGTTTAACAGAGATATTTGTCAGGATTTAAAAATAGGTAACGAAGCGCACTTTTGCTTCTTTCTCAAAGAAATATGCATAGCTAATTATACCAGTAAAACTTCTGTATTCTAGATTTTTGAGTATAATAACTTTTTATTGTAATTTTAGAGTTCTGGCTGCTCTAGGTTCTCTTAAAATACATACAAAGTATGGAATATTAGATGTCATTTAAATTAGGTTTCATTAAATGTGTGCTTTTTGTTCATATAAAAATTGGCCATTGTGTTTACATGCTTTCCCAGAAAAGTTCTCACTCTTGCCCACCACAGGTCTTGGTGGTCAGTAGAACATCAGTTTTCTTACGCCAAGACGTTTGAGGTGCTGGGGAAACTTGTGTGGCCAAGGAGAGGGTTTGGGAAGCTGGTAGGTCAGAGACAGGGCGTCTGGGCCCAGCTTGCACCCCAGTTCCTCCGGGTGTTTCTGGCTGCAGCGGCCTCAGGGCTCTGGTTCCGCAGCTGTGCTGGGCAGGAAGGGGCTGAAAGGGCTTGTGGGCTGTTAGTAGTGGCTCATTTGTTGCTTATGATATTGCAGTCATTTTCCTTCCATTGTTAGCAACAGGGATTCTCATGGAGCCAGTGTTCATTGTATTTATTTATATTTATTTGAGTGTACTGTGCCCCTTGTGGAATCTGAGTTCCCCGACCAGGGCTTGAACCCGGGCTTCGGCAGCGAGAGTGTGGAGTCCTGACCACCAGGAACTCCCTATTTTATTTTTTGATGCCATCAGCTCATAAAAGCTGGCTAAAGGGATTTCCTCCAAGTGTTATGTTGGAGGGTGAAGAGATGGCCTGCGTCTGCCTCAGAGCAGAGCTGCACAGCTTCTCTGGAACCCGAGCTGAACTTGCCTGTGGGACCAGCATGGAGTCCCGCCTCCTTCCTGCCGCCCCTCAGGACCGGGCGCCGTGAGGCTGCCTGTGTTTCTGAGGTCAGTGTTTCTGAGGCCGTTCCTGAGCCCACTGGACCTGGACGGGAGGAGGAGGTGGGGTAAGGTGGTGGAGGTGCTGTGGGCTGGTGGGCCGTCTGGGGGCTGACCAGGGCAGAGGTGGGGAGGTGCCTTTGTGGCTGGACCGTGTTCACTCTAGAAGAGATACCTTTTTTAAAAAACTAATTTTTGTTGGTGTCTAGTGTACGTACAATGTGTGTTAGTTTCTGCTGTACGGCAAAGTGGCTCAGTTACACATACCATGTCTCTACTCTTCTTTAGATTCTGTTTCCACATAGGTCATCACAGAGTGCTGATGGAGTTCCCTAGAGTTATCAGTTCTATACATAGTAGTGCTTATGTGTCATAGAATTGGTACTTTGATCGTCACTTGTGTTGTTTAGTCGCTCAGTTGAACTATCTCTTTGTGACCCTTTGGGCTGTAGCCCACCAGGCTCCTCTGTTCATGGGATTCTCCAGGCAAGAATACTGGAGTGGGTTGCCATTCCCTTCTCCAGAGGATCTTCCTGACTCAGGGATCGAATCCATGTCTCCTGCCTTGGCAGGCAGATTCTGTATCACTGAGCCACCAGGGAAGCCAGACATTTGTGTTGCTCCTGGGGAATAGGGATTTGGGTATTCTTAGCGTCAAGAAAAGGAATGGTGGTGAGGCTCTAGGTTTGCTGTGTTCTGAGGGTGAGGATGCCGTGTTTGATCCGCAGAGTCGCCTGCTGGGGGTGCTGCAGGTGGACTGAGGGCTGACCAGGAGGTGAGGAAGGGAAGCAGAGCAGAGCCAACAGCAGTGCGGGACCGTGGCCGAGGGCAGCGTGGGCCCCCAGGTTGCCATCAGGCAGGCGGGGCAGGCGGTGCTCGTGCGCCTGCTGTCTCAGCGCCTGCCTGCTCCCTGCTTCTGTCCAGGCAGAGGCCCTGGGGCGGGGCCGGAGTGCCGGGAGGAAGGAGGGGGTGGGAACCAGCTCTTGGGAAGTCATGTGGCACTTACTGCCTCGGACTCTGTGGACCTTTTGTGAACGGGTGGTTTGTTTATCAGAAGTAAACCCGGAGCCCTTGAGCACCTTGGAGGGTCCCGGCTGTCTGGGTGGGTGGGGTCTCGTGGGCAGTGCGTCTGCATGTGGGTCCCAGCCGACGGTACACTCCCAGCCTCCTCCAGGAACCTTCTCCTTGTCCGTTTTCTCCATCTCCTAGTTAGGGTCAGCCTGGGTTTAAAATTTGTTCTTGTTAATTTTTTGAACAAGGATTTTTTTACTTTTTAAATTTTCTGTTCTTTTGAAAAGTTTAGTGTCTAGCTTACCTCCCCTGCGCCTGGCACCCCTATGTGTTTTCGTCTTGGCCTCGGGCAGCGCGGCGGACGTAGGGAGGAGCCGCAGGAAGCCTGGGCTGCAGAAGCAGGACGGTGGGTCCCTGCGTGTGTGTGTGTGTGTGTGTGTGTGTGTGTCCCTGCCCGTGTGTGTGTGTGTGTGGGGTCCCCTGCCCCTGTGTGTGTGTGTGTCCCTGCCCGTGTGTGTGTGTGTGTGTGTGGGGTCCCTGCCCGTGTGTGTGTGTGTCCCTGCCCGTGTGTGTGTGGGGTCCCTGCCCGTGTGTGTGTCCCTGCCCGTGTGTGTGTATGTGGGGTCCCTGCCCGTGTGTGTGTGTGTCCCTGCCCGTGTGTGTGTGGGGGGTCCCTGCCTGTGTGTGTGTGTGTTCCTGCCCGTGTGTGTGTCCCTGTCCGTGTGTGTGTGTGTGTGTGTGGTCCCTGCCTGTGTGTGTGTGTGTGTGTGTGTCCCTGCCCTGCCTGCCTGTGTGTGTGTTGGGGGGGGTCCCTGCCTGTGTGTGTGTGTGTCCCTGCCTGTGTGTGTGGGTCCCTGCCCGTGTGTGTGTGTGTGTGTGTGTGGTCCCTGCCTGTGTGTGTGTGTGGGGGGGTGGTCCCTGCCCATGTGTGTGTGTGGGGGGTCCCTGCCTCTGTGTGTGTGTGTGGTCCCTGCCCGTGTGTGTGTGTGGGGGGGGTCCCTGCCTGTGTGTGTGTGTGTGTCCCTGCCCGTGTGTGTGTGTCGGGGGGGCTTCTCTGGCACAGTGTGTGTGAGTTGGGTGCTGGAGCCTGTGGAGTCAGCTCTGCTGCAGCCCAGCCTCACAGCTAGCATGTCAGATGCTGTCTTGGCTTGAGGCCCGTGGCATGGATGGGTCAGGGGAAGAACAGAGGGTTAGGGTTAGGGTTTGCAGCCCTGCCTGGGTGGGGGTGGGGGCACAGCTGGAGAAACCCTGTTGTGGGTATTTTTTATGGGAAAAGCTATGATCAGCTGTGTAAGCTCCTCTAATCTCCTTTAGCTAATGCCTCATTTTTTTTTTTAGAAGAAAAAAATCCCTTTTCTTTGTGTTTGAGTCTCCACAGGACATCTCCCTGGCATCCTCCATCTGGTGACAGCTGTTCTTCCAGGTCTCGGGGGGGGTCTCCATCTCCCGTGGCTCATGTGGGAGGGGTCCCACTCTTCCAGGAGCCCCAGAGGGCTGTGAGCAGCACCGACTGTCCAGACACCTTCACTTCTGTATTTCTTCCCCATTCCCCACGTTTTTATCATAAGGCTCTAGGCCTCAAAGGTGTTGAATAGTAGGGTTTTCAAGGTTCCGTAGCTACCAGCAGCAAACTGAGTGCGTCCTGGAGTCCTTGTTACACTGAGGAGAGAGGTCACTCTGCAGGGGTCTGCCTTGAGGGGAGGGGCAGGGACTGAGTGCAGGGGCCCCTCTCACACCTGTGCCACGGTGGAGCCCCAGTGCGTGTGGAGGGAGCGGGTGTGGGTCTGGTGGCTGTGTGGTGTATCTGTGGTGGGGGATATGTGGTGGTGGGGTGCTCTGTGTGTGTGTATGTATGTGGGTGTGGGCTTGTGGTGTGTATATTGTGTATCTGGTGAGGGACATGTGTGGTGCTGTGTATGTGGGTTTGTGGTGGCTGTGTGGTGTATGTGGTGGTGGGGTGCTGTGTGTGTGTGTATGTATGGGTGAAGGTCTATGGTGGTGGGGTGCTGTGTGTGTATATGTATGTGGGTTTGTGGGGTGTCTGGTGGGGTGCTCTGTGTGTGTGTGTGGTGGGTGTGTGGCTTATCTGTGGTGGGGGGTATAGTGGTGGGGTGCTGTGTGTGGGTGTGTGTTTGTGGTGGGTGTGTGGCATATCCGTGGTGGGGGGTATGTCGTGGTGGGGTGCCCTCTGTGTGTGTGTGTGGGTTTGTGGTATGTGTGTGGGGTGTCTGGGGTGGGGTGGGTGCTCTGTGTGTGTGGTTGGGGGTATTGTGGGGGGGTGCTGTGTGTGCGTTTGTGGCGGGTGTGTGGCATATCTGTGGTGGGGGGTGCTGTGTGTGTGTGTGGTGGGGGTGGCATCTCGGGCCGTCACGCAGTGCTCAGTGCAGGGTGGAGCCTGGGCGCAGGGCAGACAGACCAGGTTCCCGCGCCAGGCTGACGGCAGAGCTGCTTTTCTAGAGGCCCTGTGCCTGCCATCATGGTCTGTTTCTTGTCCGGGGAAGAAGCTGCTGTTCTGTTCACTCTGAGCATTTCACTCTTTGTCCTGAGGCTTAACTGAACTTTGCTTCATGTCCCCAGGACAGTGGCCTCAAAGGAGTCCGCAGCATCTGCAGCCCCCTAAGAGGGTGGCAGGTGGAGACCGCCCAGCTGTCGGCCCCTGGGGGTTCGTGGCTGCCTGTGTGGAAGCGGTCAGCGCCCGGGGGGCCCTGCTGGGGTGGCTGGGAAAGGACAGCCGTGATCCCACACTGCTGCCGGTGTCCTCGTTCTTGACCTGATCATTTGTCAGCTTGGCCAAAGGTGGAGTCGTATACCCTGTCTGCCCTCCCACAGCAGAGGGGCCCCTTGAGCCTGAGGAGGGCAGAGCCTGGGCACTGGGTGGGGAGGAGGTGAGATGGGAGGCTGGGCTGGCAGCGGGGGCCCGGCCCAGCCTGTCAGGCTACCTCTCTTACCGAAGCCCAGCGCTCTGTTACTCTGTTTTAGGCTCACAACAGAATCAAACAGCAAGGTGCGGAGATTTCCCATACACACTCAGTGCCCACTTACTCACCCCAGAGGAGGGATTGGTCTGTGTATTTATTTATTAAAATCTTATTTATTTTTGGCTGCACTGTGTATTCGCTGCTGCTCGGGCTTTCTCTGGTTGCGGCAGGAGGAGAGTCCTCTCTAGCTGCGGTGTGCGGAGCCCAGCCTCTGCAGTGCAAGCTCAGTCGGTGTGGGCATGGGCTCAGTCGCCCTGTGGCGTGTGGGATCTTCCTGGCTGTGCCCCTCGCGTTGGCAGGCGGATTCCTATCCTCCGTGCCACCAGGCGCCTGTGGTTGATAACGATGCTGCCCAGACTCGGTGTCCCCAGGTCCACAGGCTGCGTCCAGCCTCCCTCTGGGTGCTGGCGGCTCCGTGTGTGCTGCGGCGTCTCCCCCCGCAGGAGCGCTCCTGTCTCCCCCCACCTCCCCTGTCTGCACTCTTGCCTTCTCCAGAACATCCTGTGGTCAGGCTCATACTGCCTTCTCAGGTTGGCTCCTACCACTTAGTAATGTGCATTTAAGGGGCCTCCATGTCCTTTCAAGGCTTGATAGCTCATTTTTCTTTTTCTTTTTTAGTGCTGAATAATAGCCCACCATCTGGATGTCCCACAGTTTGTTTATCCGTTCACCTGCTGAAGGGCATCTTGGATCACTTTATTGTCTCTCTGGTCTTCTCGAATGGGAAGTAGACAGTAAACAAAGCCCGCTGCTGACCTCTGAACTCAGTTCTGACCTCTCTGAACTGCTTGGAAAAGGGGGCGTTGCCACCTGGACACTTGTGCTATGTTGTCCTCCATTTCCGAGAGCCCTGGACTGTACGGGATGTTGCTCCAGAACACTGCAGCCCTCCGTCCAGGGGACTCCTGAGATGCCTCTTGGGGAAGCCATCCCCCCAACAGTGCGAAGCCGGTGATGGGTGACAGGGAGAAGGATGACCTTGGGCCCTGGTCTCCAGGGGTCTGAGGGCACGCACCCCAGTCCACAGGTGGTGCAGGGCCCTCACTGGGCCCAAGGGAGCCTGTGTGCCTGTCCTGTCAGTGTGCTTTGGGCCACACCACTTAACTTTCCTTTCAGAGACTAGACCAGCAGTATTTAGCCTGGGCTTAAACATGTAGAGTCATGAGGTCTGTAGCCATTTGTGTGCCGCCAGAGTCTCCAGACTCGACCCACACTGCGTTTTCAAGAGTGGGCTCTGCTCCCAGACTCAGCAGTGAGGTTGATGCTTGGGGCCTGAGCCCTGTTCTGAAGCAGGTCTGCCCAGTGGTTCGGGACCGTCCATCCACCCCTGTTCCGCAGCTTCACTTTAAGGCCTTCAACCCATCTGTAAACGATGAGATTCTGAACCCTTTCATCCTGACCCTCAGAGTACCGAGTGCCGGGTCTGCACAGGGGTGCTGTTCAGTCTGCTGAGCAGGAAGCATGCAGGCCCGGTCCTGCCTGCCCGGGGCACAGGGCCCTCCCTCGTGTCCGGGGAGGAGAACCAACAGACAGGCCTGCTTCCCTGCTCCAGTCGCCTCTGTCCACACGGCCCTGGGCACCAGCTACCACCAGGGAGACAGAAAGCCGGTGCTTCCTGGAGAGAAGTGCTCAGATTTTGTGTATGTTCATCTTTTACCTCTTCTCACACACATGTATTAGGGTAACATTGTTGGTGCAGTCTTGGGAGGGTCTGTGAAGGAATGGAGCCTGGAGTAGGCATCTTTCCTGCCCACCTGTGTTCCTGGACCCTGTCGTTTTGGGAACTCTTCATCTTGGGAGCACCGCGGGGCCCAAATGACTCCTGTCCGTGTAGGGACATCTATCAATTAAAACGCTCATTTACTCATTTTGTTTAAAAGGAGTAATAAACCCATTGCACATTACTCTAAATAGCACAGCTTTACTCAAGAACTGCTGTATTTTCCAAAATGAAAAACTGCCATATGTTCTTTTGATTAAAGTATACCAGAAAAAATGTAGTTGGAATAGGAAAGAATATTTGAATCGCTTTTTTGAGGGCCACACCCTGTAGCTTGCAGAATCTTTGTTCCCTGACCAGGGATTGAACCCAGGCCCTTGGTAGGCCTGGGGCTTCCCAGGTGGCACTAGTGGTAAAGAACCTGCCTGCCCGTGCAGGAGACATAAGAGACAAGGGTTCGATCCCTGAGTTGGGAAGACCCCTTGGAGGAGGGAATGGCAACCCACTCCAGTATCCTTGCTTGGAGAATTCCATGGACAGAGGAGCCTGGTAGGCTACAGTCTGTAGGGTTGTACAGAGTCAGACACGACTGAAGTGACTTGGCATGCACAGGCATGGCAGTGAAAGCACCAAGTTCTAACCACTGGATCACCAGTGAATTCCCTGTAATGGCTTTCTGGTATAGTTTTGGAGGTGTTGTTTGATATGATACTGAAACCTAACGAATGGCCATGTGGTGAAGGTCAGAGGAAGTGCAGGGTCCTACTCTGGGTCCCAGTTAGTTCTTCTCAGCTGTGTTTGACCCTTTGGTCTTCTTTGCACTGTAACCAGACCTTTTACCTGTTTTGAGTTCTGCAGCAGTGCCCATGGGCAGTTGGTCAGCTGTGGTGTACTCAGTACTTTCCATCTCTCAGATGCTAACGTATTTTGTTTTGCTGCTTTTGTTTTTCTTGTTAGCTCTCTCATCAGAGGAGCCTTTAAGCCACCAGAAGCTGTCTGTTCATAGAGTTTTCCAAAATTCTGATATTTGATCAAATACTTGAATTTTAGCATTGGCAAAAAGTAGGTCAGGGAATTCCCGGTGGTTAGGACCCTGAGCTTCTGATACCGGGGGCCTGGGTTCAGTCCCAGTGTGGGGAAATAAGATCTCTCAAGCTGTGCGGCCAAAAATAAAAACTAAAATTAAAACAAAAGTTCAGGTGTTTTCCTGGAAGTGGCAGTCTCATTTTGTTCATTTTCTAGAAGCAGTCTGCCAAATTCCTGTGTCTCTAGAGCCTGCCTGTCAGTCATTCTTCCATATAAAAATGGTTTTCCCTGAAAAAACGCTTTTGCTGGAGGCAACTGTTATTGGTACATAGAATAAATGTTTCATGTGCATTTCATATTTTGTCACATAGAATATGAAAACGACAAGTGTGGAAAGGCCTGGTATTTAATGAAACTAACAGTTACTACTTCATCATGGAGGTTCTCAGGCATATTGGACCATCACCTTTGCATCATGAGTGAAAATATCACCCCAGCCAAAGAGGCAGTGTTGCTATGAAAAAAGTTTCCAAAAGCGGGTTGCCAGAATTCCTTAGGGTCCTTGGACCACATTTTATAAACAGCTATACTGAGCTCTTCAGCCTGTGTGAGAAATCGTAGTTGAACAAATCAAGTCAGCTTCCATGCTTGTTGGTCACTCAGAATGTCACAGCCTCGGGAAACTCCCAGAGTGTGCATTGCTTCTCCCCAGTACGCCAGCGCCTGAGTTTGTGTGCGTTTTCAGAGGGCTCCTGATTCGGTGGACCCTTGGTGGTAAGTCCCCTCCTGTAGTTGTCAAGGGGACGTGAACATTGGCCCCCTTCAGAGTAGGTGTCTGCGTGTGTCTCCCGTTTTGGTCTTTTGGTGAGCTCACAGACTCAGGAGCACACATTCTCAGCTGTTGGGTCAGTGCCCTAAGCTGGTTTCCCCTCTTTTTGTGCAGACTGGCAGCAGAAAGGCAGAAGAAAGCAGAATACTAGGCATCCTGTGTGCCTTTGCTCCCAGAGGGCCGGGGTTGGAGGGGGCACGTGGACTCTGCTCCCATGACAGGTTGCTGGGCGCCATCCAGCCCCTCCTCTAGCAGCGCCCGCCCCTTCCTGGGCCTCAGCCAGTTTCCTTGCATAATTCTACCTGCAGAGAAGCTGTCTCCAGACTGGCTGTGCGTCTCACAGCTTTAAACACTGATTCTCTTGGTCCTTTGAACCAGGTAGCTCACACTTGGCTGAATGAAGTTTTGTCTTTTGTGGTTCAGCCTCATCACTTGATCTAAAATTTTGTCTTTATTTTTCCAGATTTTGCAGATCTTTTAAGATGATCTCGATTGTGATGACTCAAAATATATTGGTACACAGTTGCTGGTTTGGAGTTCTGTATGATGTTGTTCAGTCATTAGGTTGTGTCTGTTTGCGACCTCATGGACTGCAGAACGCCTGGCTTTCCTGTCCTCCATTATCTCTTGGAGTTTGCTCAAATTCATGTCCCTTGAGTCAGTGATGCTGACTAACCATCTCATCCTCTGCCGCCCCCTTCTCCTTTTTGCCTTCAATCTTGCCCAGCATCAGGGTCTTTTCTAATGAGGTGGTTCTTCTCATCAGGTGGCCAAAGTATTGGAGCTTCAGCAATAGTCCTTACAACGAAGGAGCAAATGTCTTTTAATTTCATGGCTGCAGTCAACTGTCTGCAGTGATTTTGGAGCCCAAGAAGGTAAAATCTGTCACTGTTTCCACTTTTCCCCCTTCTGTATGCCGTGAAGTGGTGGGACTGCATGTCACGTTCTTAAGTTTTTAGAATGGTGAGTTTTAAGCCAGCTTTTTCAGTCTCTTCTTTCACTTTCATCAAGAGGCTCTTTAGTTCCTCTTTATTTTTTATTATGAGAGTGATATCATCTGCATATTTGAGGTTGCCGATATTTCTCCCAGCAGTCTTGATTCCAGCTTGTGACTCATCCAGCCCGACACGGGCTTTTGCTCGTTGCAGCAAGTGGGGGCTGCTCTCTTGTTGGGGAGCAAGGGCTTCTCTCGGGGAGTACGGGCTCTAGGACCCCTTGGCTCAGTAGTTGTGGCACACAGGCTTAGTTGCTCTAATGCATGTGGGATTGTCCCAGGCCAGGGTTATCAAACCCGTGTTCTCCTGCATTGGCAGGCAGATTCTTTGCCATTGAGTCACCAGGGAAGCCTCTAGTGAATATAATTTCTGAGGAGTGAAGGCCTGGTCCTTTGGTTCTGTTTTCTTGTCGGGACCAGTTTCTTTGCCCTCTTTCTTGCCATAGAGGGCAGCCCTTGGCCAGCCTGCAACATGGGAGTCCCTCTGAGCTTCCCTCCTTTGGACCGGGGTGTCTCCATCTCCAGCAGGGAGGGGGCAGGCACCTGGGCTGAGGTCTCAAGATGCGAGCACCATGGGTGCTGTAGCTGTCTGGGGAATGCATTTACTCAGATGTTCTGGGTCCTGGCCATGGAGAATTGGTGTTTCTTTGAGCCTTCTCTCTGAGCCTGTGTTCAGGAAAGCTAGAGTAGAGGAGCAGAAGGTTTTGTTCATTAGGTATTGGCTTCAGGGCTGCCTAGAAAGCATTTAGTTGGTGTTTTCTTTAACACAGTGGTCCAACTAGAAAGTTGTGAAGAGGGTAGAGGTTACAGGTGGCATACAACATCTGTTGGTTGCTTGGGATGTGGGGATTAGCTGCATTTCTGCAGCAGAGTTGGCGGTGGCTTGGATGCTATTGGGTGCCTTCCCTCCTGTGGCTCATCTCTGGCCGGAATCCAGCCAGACTTCCTGGGAGGGGGTTCTCTTGCTGTGTGTGGGGGGGTGCTCTGTGCCACAGGCTTCCCTGTGCTGGAGGACAGATCTCATTTCCTTTTTATGGCCTGGAAGTTCTTGCCTCTCTAATAAACTCTGCTGTGAAAAGTGGCCTCTTGGTGTGTGCTTATGTCTGTGCTCATGTATGTGCACACACACACAGGCTCTCACGTGTGCACCAGCAAACTCCTCACTGACCTTCCATGATGCAGACACCTGTGGGGCTGTCTTTGGGATTGAATTCTGCATATACTAAATGTGGGCTGGTGTAAAATGTTGTCAGACCAAAGGCCATGTGTTTGAGGCAAAAGGAAGGAAAAGATCATTCCCTGTCTCTAAGTTTAAAATTTTTTTATGTTTCATTTCGCCCCAGTGTTATTGAGACACAATTGACATTTCACCTTGTGTAAGTTTCAGGTGTGCAGAGAAGTGACCCCATGAAGTCTAGTCATCTATCACCTCACACAGCGGCAAATGCTGTTTCTTGTGATGAGAACTTGGAAGACCGCTCTGCCCTCTCTGCAATCTCCTTCCTCTACCACACCTGCCTCTCTGCACCAGCTGCCTCTCATGGTCTCCCTCTCAGCTCTGCGTGTGTGTTGATCGCTGTTGTGCTCTGGATCAGTGTCCGTATGGAGCTAAGGCACACGCCTTTGTCTCAGAACAACTTCAGGGCAGGTGGCTCCTCCGCACAACTGGGGGAGGTTGCAGATGGGTCTCACCTGCTTCCTGAGATGTGCTTGACCTGTCTGGGTGAGCAGGCTGTGGCTAGTAACTCCCTTACCCTCCAGGCAGGCTCTGGGTTTGGCTCAGGGCTAGACTTGCAGGCGTGTGAAGCAGCTGGCCAGTCCCTTTGGCATGCCCCCGTCCCAGGGCCTGAGGGTGGAGTCTGGGCCAGGCTTCAGCTTAGGGAATGTTCTCCTTCCAGGGGAGTTCAGGACTCAGGACAGGTGAGGTGTTGTAGGTTCTTTATCTCACCTGTGGGTCTTAGAGCGCCTCCCTCTGTGGTGAGTGTGAGCACCATCACCTCCCCTTGTGGGCGCGGTGGGGGAGGCTTCTCTCCAGGGTCAGTGGGGCCCGCACGTGTGCACTTGGTGTCTGCCTCTCGACTCTTGTCATGGGCTGTCCCCCCGCTGTGCCTGGCTGTGTGCGGCCCTGGGCTCCCGCTGCTGCCTGCAGGCTGCGCTGCCCTGGCACAGCTCTGTCACTGCAGACACACGTTAACTGGCAGGTGTCCACACAGTGTGATGAGGAGGCCTGAAGTCAGACAGGAAGCAGCCTCAGGAAGGGCCTGTCCCCACTGTTCCAGCTGAGGTTGGATGTCCATGCTCCCTCAGGGCTGACCCCTGGCAGGTTTCTGTCCTGTTGGAACTTTCATACACAGGCTCATCCTCTCCTCTGTGGTTCCTCCCACTCCTACCTCAGGTGACCTTGGTTCTCACACCTGTCTGGACCTTAGTCAGCACTGGGGCATCTTCTTCTGCCTTAGGTCACAGGTGGGCATTTCCAAGTGGCAGGAGGCTCCTGGAGAACCAGGCAGTGGTGGTCCGAGGAGGGGGACAGGGCTTGAGAGGGACTGTTTCCTGAGGTTGTATTCTAGGTGAAGAGAGTGCGCCCCACAGCCTGGGACGTACACGTTGCTTCCCACTGTTCTGTTCCTGCACAGAGCAGTGGTGGAGATAGGGCCTGATGACCAGTCCTGGCAATTGTAGAGGTTAGTGGGAAGCCCTGCAGATCTGGGGACTCAACCACGTGTTTCTGTGTTACTTTAGGGAAGGTTGCTCTTGAGTAACACTTGTAATCTTAAGTGGAGAGGGGGAAATACTGTTTCAGTGTTTCACTGGAGACTGGAAGGTGGGGGATTTGTCTTTAGTTTTCTTTTAGTGTATCAGTACTATCCAAATTTTTTACAATGAAGACAGAGCCTGCCTCACCTCTCTTCCTGTCTCAAGCCCTGAGCCCAGCAATTGGACTATGTTGTGAGGGGTTGGGGGCCTGAGTCCTTGGAAGAAAAGCTATGACAAACCTAGATAATGTATTAAAAAGCAGAGACATTACTTTGCTGACAAAACTCCATCTAGTCAAAGCTATGGTTTTTCCAGTAGTCGTGTATGGTTGTGAGAGTTGGACCATAAGGACCGCTGAGCACTGAAGAGTTGATGCTTTTGAACTGTGGTGCTGGAGAAGACTCTTGAGAGTCCCTTGGGCAGCAAGGAGATCAAACCAGTCAATCCTAAAGGAAATCAACCCTGAATATTCACTGGAAGGACTGATGCTGAACTCCAATACTTTGACCACCTGATGTGAAGAGCCGACTCAGTGGAAAAGATTGTTGGGAAGATTGAAGGTGAGAAGAGAAGGGGACGACAGAGAATGAGATGGTTGGATGGCATCGCTGACTCAATGGACATGAGTTTGAGTAAGCTTTGGGAGATGGTGAAGGAAAGGGAAGCCTGGCATGCTGCAGTCCTTGGGGTCGCAAAAAGTTGGACTTGACTTAGCAAGTGAACAAAAATAACGTTAACTGTTTTAAGATAATTGATAGTGGTATGAAAGTTGAAAATCCAGACAAAAAAGTTATTTGACAGAGCATAGTTTGAATAAATAAATGACCTTGTGTTTTAAAAACTGCAGTTTTATTTTTGGGTTAGGCTATAAGGCCAGGACAGACTGTTGATCTCTAGCTCTGGAGAGCCTGGTGCAGTGGAGGCTGCAGTAATGATTGCTTTCAGCTCCGCCTTGGCCCCTGCACTGGGCACAGTCTGACGCGTCTACCTTGGCTTCCTGGGCTCCGGGGAAGGAGGAGGTGGGTCTGAGCAGGGGTCTTTGCCCCCTGCTGCCTTCCTGGCCTCCACAGTATGGCCACACGGCACCTGGACTCGAAGGGTCCCCAGTGGTCTAGGGGGAGAAAGCAGACATGGTCTGAACAACGCTGGGTGGCCACGGCCCAAAGAGCTGGCCTGGCTGTGCTGTGTCACCCAGCGGGTGAGCCAAGCCAGGCCCAGCCGTCTACCACCCGCCTGACATTCATTCCTGGGGCTGAAGATGTTCACCAACACTGGATGGTGAAGTGAGTAACTTTGGGGTGTGTGTCTATGTGTGTGTGTATACACAAACATGTCCACCGACAGATACTCTCCAGGCAGGATCTGAGTAGTCACGGGACATTCATTTCTTGCGAAGAGAATTCTGAAGGTTTGGTGCTGTGGTTCGTGTGTCCTGATGAGCCTGTGGACAGGGCTCTGGGCTCTAGGCGGGCCCTGGGCCCCTGCTCTGGAAATGGGGCCTCACTCGGGGCCTGCTGGCAGCGCTGCAGCACGTCCTTGTTGGGCGCTTGACAGTCCAGCTCTGCAGGTCTGATTCAGGTGTGGCTTCCCCTTTGCACGAAAGTCTCCTTCTGGACGCGTCCCGAGGCTTCTTCACGTGGAACCAGCTGCCAATGCAGACCCTAGAGGTGAGGCGACTGCGACGGGCACGTGTCTGCGACGGAGGGGTGGCGGGCCGGGCTGTGCGCTGACTCCCCCGTGTGACTGCCCCGTGGGCCTTGGTGCAGGAGCAGGTCCGCCTGCTTGTGAGAGCTGGGAGTGGGCTATCCCACGGAGTCGCCTCACATGGTTTTTGGACAGAATGCTTGTCCCGCGTGGCTCTTTGTTGGTGGCGAACGATTGAGGGGCAGGTCACAGGAGGGCCGCTGCCCCTTTGGGCTGCCCGCCCAGGGGTGTTGTGGTTTCTTCCTGCAGCACTCCCTCGGTCACCCAGGCTTGTGCAGCCGTGTGGGTCAGTAACTTGCTCTCCTCTCAGGGTTGGGCCCTGGGACCTGTTGGAGCCGTGCCTGGCATGATGTTTGTTACCAGGGCTATATTTCAGGCAAGACCCACTCAGCCTCTCTCCTCCTTTAGACACCAGGCCTCGTGTGGGTCATTCACGTGGAGACTGGCAAGTGCACTCGGCGGTGCCTCCGTGTCTTCTCTTGGCCCGTGAGCCTGTGTGCTCTGGGTTGTTGCTTTTCAGCAGAGGTGGCTATGGCTTCCCGTGTACATGGTGACTGTCTACCAGCCAGAGCACCCCCCTCTGGGGCCCCCAAGAACACAGGTGTAGCCACCAGGGGCTCTGGAGGAGCCTGTGGCTTAGCCAACCTGGGAGCAAAGGAGTTAAAATCGTATTGGTATTCTGTACCTGGGGGCCAGAAATAACCATCTCTTCGCAATGAATTGCTTGGTAGAAAGGAGGTGCTTTTTATATACCCATTTATCTTTGGACCTGAATTGAGTAGTTTGGAGATGCAGAAAATGGAGTGTTTGGTGAATAAAGATGAAAGTGTTTATTTTTGAGCGATGAGGAAATTGAAATGGCAAGTGTCTGTAGCAGGTCATTTCCTTCTAAATTTTTTGTTTTTCTGTTTATAAGAATCTTTGATGAAAACAATGACGTGAATGGAGCTGATACCTCGTTTGCCCTCCGCCTCGGTTCCCACTTCTGTAAGCGCGAGGGCATGCACCGCACATCACCGGGACCTGGGTTAGCACTGTGTAGCAGCCGCTGAGGCTGGGCATCGGGCACGGCTGGCCGCATCCAGGCCGCGTCTCTCCAGCCCAGCGGCCCCCTAACCCCACGTTCAGTTTTCAGGGCAGACCAAGAGCCCTGTTCAGTTGGTTGACATTTGATTTTTTTTTTTTAATTAATTATCCTGAAATTTTTCACTCCACTTAGAGTTCTTGGTGGATTAATTCTTTTCCTCTGTTCTGCTTGGCTCCTCAGCGCGCACACGGAAAGTCTAGCACTTTTGATGGTTAAGTTGGCCGCAGGCAGCGCCCTGTGTCACAATGGTTATGGTGATTCATCAGAAAGATGCCTAGTGTCAGGTGGTCTGGTTCTCTGTGTTCAAGGCATCCTTTCTTCTTCACTTTTTGGGCTTTCAGAGCATCACCTTCTGAGACCTGTGTGGAGCGAGTGTGTGTGGGGCCTATCCTCAGCACAGAAGCCTCTGGGCCTGGCTGCTCTTGCTTTGAGAGACAGAGTTCAGAGAATGTCCACAGAGGCCCCCACTGGTCACACAGCAGAGCTGAACCTCAAGCTGCTACTCTCTGACCTTTCTGCACAGAACGCCCACTTGGTTGAACTCCCCTCTGTGGGAGGCCCATGGGGAGGGCCATGAGGGAAAGGTCGCACCCAAGTTGCTACCAGGGCTCAGTGCCAGCCTGGCCTGGAAACCTGGTCCCAGGATCGAGGCACATGTGCACTGCTTGCTGCCTGTGTTGTCACTGATCTGCACACGTGTAGACACGGGGAGTGGGAGTGGATGTGGGTGTGAAGCCCCTGTGACGTGGGCAAGAGCCCAGAGGCTGCAGCCCTGCTGTTCACAGGGACCTGTGAGGTGGGGCTGGAAGTTGCAGCTAGACCCACAGTCTCTTCTTCATTAAAACTGGCAGCAGGGTGTGGGTATGTGTGTGGAGTGGGTGGGTTGTGGGTGGGGTGTGTTTATGTGAGGGTGTGTGTGTGGATATGTGTGTGTGTGTGTGTTGTGTTTATGTGAGGGAGGGTGTGTGTAGGGTTTGTGTGAGGGTGTGTGTGGAGAGTGTTGCTGTGTGGGGGGGTGTGGAGGGGTCTTTGGGACCCAAGTTTGTGGATGTGCTTGTTGCTGGTGGCGTGTGAGGAGGTCCCTGCACCACGTGCCCCTGGAGGAGCCTGGGGGCTGTGGTTGTGAGACATGGGTGTGGCCTCACAGAAGGAAAAGGACCAGATGTCAGCAGTCAGCAGAGTAATTATGCCTGACTCGTGTTGTCAAGGGCTTGCTGCTTCTCCTTGCTCTCAGCCCAGCCTTCTTCACAGAAAGAATGGAGCAGAGGAGGTGCGCTGGGGGAGGGCGGGGTGTCGTCAGCCCCTCCCCAAGGCCCTTCCTTCACCCAGAGCACCCAGCTTGCTCCTGGCTCTGTCACCCCCGCTCCCCCCACCCCAATCCCAGCACAGGAGCAGCTGTGGGCACTCCCCATACCGGAGTCCAGAGGGGCTCACGGGGGCAGCCCCTTCCTGGCTCCCTTGCAGGGGTCACCTTCGGGAGAACCTCTTTGTGCTCCTCCTTGTCCAGGGAGAAGGGCCATCCTGCCGAGGAAGGAGGCGGGCTGGGAGGGACTGTGATGCCAGGGTTACAAACAGCCCTTTGTCATCCCGTCTACTGTGTCTCTCTGTGGCTTTGACTCTTCCAAGGACCTCATATCCGTGGAATCTTACAGTATTTGTCTTTCTGTGACTGGCTGCCTACTGAGCATAATGTCCTCAATGTTCTGTTCCTCAAAATCCTGTGTGGTAGCATATTGCAGGATTTCCTTCCTTTTAAGGCTGAATGATGAATATTCTATTGTATAGATAAACCACATTTTGTCATCCATTCATTTGTTGATGGACACTTGGGTTGTGTCCATGTTCTGACTCTTATGAGTAACGCTGCTGTGAATATGAGAGCAAATAACTCTCTGGAACCCTGCTCTCATTTGCAGGGAGGGTGTGTGCTCAGGAGTGGACCTGTGGGGTCACATGGTAATTAGGAGTTGGGCTTTTTATGGCCCTGCCCAGTGGCTGTGGCGCCTTACGTTCTCCCAGCAGTGCACCACGGGTCCAGGAGCCACCCCTGCCAATAGCAGGTCCTGGGCTTTGGAGGTGATGGCTGAAGGGCCTGGGATCAGCCCTTGGAGGCAACAGCCTGGCTTCTGTTGACATCTATTATGTGTGATGTCCTTTAAAAAAAAAAATCACTTGACTGCACTGGGTCTTAGTTGTGGCCTTGCAGGATCTTCGGTTGCAGCATGTGGGATCTAGTGTCCTGGCCAGGGATGGGACCTGGGCCCCTGTGTTGGGAGTGTGGAGTCTTAACCATTGCACCACCATGGGGGATCCCCAAAATTGCACCGTACCTTTTTCACAGAACTGACACTTGAATCTGCAGTGTTGTTCTGGAAACAACAGTTCAACTGGCATATGAACACTTTTATGCCAATAAATTTGGACGAATTCCTTAAAAGACACAAATTCCCTAAGCTCACTGAAGAAGCGATGGATCCCCTGAGTAACCCTGTGTCTGTTAACGAAATTGAATTTTTAATTAAGATCTTGACACAAAGAAGCCTTCAGTCCCTGGTGTCCTCACTGGTGATTTCTACCATCCCTTAAAGAGCGGGGAGCGTCCGTCATACACAGGCTTCCCCTCTGTCCTTGAGGCAGGGTTACCTGGTTTCTGTAATCAGAGAAGGTCATGCTGAAAAGCCACAAGCCAGTTCCCACATGAATGTGGCTGTAAAGACCCTGACTTTGAAGCAAAGTAGATTAGCAATTTAAAAGGATAGTAATGCAGGTAGGATTTACCTCAGAAGCTCACATTGGATTTAGCATTCAAAAATCAATCACCGTAACATGCCAGACTGACACCTGAAAAAGAAAAACTGGGAGATCATCTTGAAAGATGCAAAGAAAAGAAAGTGACAAAACCCCATACCCCTTCATGCCAAGTTCAGAAGGCCTCCTTCCATCTGCTGAGCAGCTGGGAGCCCTGCCATGGCTGGATGCACTTACCTGTGAATAGCCCGGCTGAGTCCTTTCCTGACACCAGGTGAAAGTGGGCTGCTGCAGGTACCTCTTTTGTTCTCTTCTTAAACATAACCTTACTGCTGAAGCAATACTCTGCTTCTGCATTGTGGAAAATTAGGAAATATAATAAGGAATGATAAAGCATAAAATACCATATTTTCATCATCTGGAGAAGAGAGCTTGTGTGTGTGTGTGTGTTTACACATGGGCATACATGCAGAGATGGGCACAATAAAGGACAGAAAAGGTGTGGACCTAATAGAAGTAGAGGAGGTTAAGAAGAGGTGGCAGGAATACACAGATGAACTGTATAAAAAAGATCTTAATGAGCTATACAAAAAGATCTTAAAGTGAAGGTGTGATTACTCACCTAGAGACAGACATCTTGGAGTGTGCAGTCAAGTGGGCCTTAGGAAGCATCACTATGAACAAAGCTAGTGGAGGTGATGGAAATCCAGCTGAACTATTTCAAATCTGAAAAGATGATGCTGTAAAAGTGCTGCACACAACATGCCAGCAAATTTGGAAAACTCAGCAGTGGCCACAGGGCTGGAAAAGGTCAGTTTTCATTCCAGTCCCAAAGAAAGGCAATGCCAAAGAATGCTTAAACTACTGCACAGTTGCACTCATTTCACATGCTAGCAAAGTAATGCTCAAAATTCTCCAAGCTAGGCTTCAACAGTACGTGAACTAAGAACTTTGAGATGTTCAAGCTGGATTTAGAAAAGGCAGAGGAACCAGAGATCAAATTGCCAACATCTGTTGGATCATAGAAAAAGCAACAGAATTCCAGAAAAACATCTACTTCTGCTTCATTGACTACACTAAAGCCTTTGACTGTGTGGTTCCCAACAATCTATGGAAAACCTCCTACAGAGATGGGAATACCAGACCATCTTACCTGCTTCTTGTGAAACCTGTATGCAGGTCAAGAAGTAACAGTTAATACTGGCCGTGGAACAATAGACTGGTTCACAATTGGGAAAGGAGTACATCAAGGCTGTATATTGTCACCTTGCTTATTTAGCATATGCAGAGTATATCATGAGAAATGCCAGGCTGGATGAAGCACAAGCTGGAATCAAGATTGCTGGGAGAAATATCAATAACCTCAGAGAGGCAGATGACACCACCCTTATGGCAAAAAACTAAGAGGAACTAAAGAACCTCTTGATGAAAGTGAAAGAGGAGAGTGAAAAAGTTGGCTTAAAACTCAGCATTCAAAAAACAAAGATCATGGCATCCGGTCCCATCACTTTATGGCAAATAGATGGGGAAACAATGGAAACAGTGACAGACTTTATTTTCTTGGCTCCAAAATCACTGCAGATGGTGACTGCAGCCAGGAAATTAAAAAACGCTTGCTTCTTGAAAGAAAAGCTATGACAAGCCTAGACAGCATATTAAAAAGCAGAGACATCACTTTGCAGACCAAGGTCCGTCTAGTGAAAGCTATGGTTTTTCCAGTAGTCATGTATGGATGTGAGAGTTGGACTATAAAGAAGGCTGAGCGCTGAGGAATTGATGCTTTTGAGCTGTGGTGTTGGAGAAAACTCTTGAGAGTCCCTTGGACTGCAAGGAGATCCAACCAGTCATCCCTAAAGGAAATCAGTCCTGAATATTCATTGGAAGGACTGATGCTGAAACTGAAGCTCCAATACCTTGGCCACCTGATGAGAAGAGCCGACTCGTTAGAAAAGACCCTGATGCTGGGGAAGACTGAGGGCAGGAGAAGAAGGGGGTGACAGAGGATGAGATGGTTGGATGGCATCACTGACTCAATGGACGTGGGTTTGAGCAAACTCCGGGAGACGGTGAAGGACAGGGAAGCCTGGCGTGCTGCGGTCCATGGGGTTGCAGAGTTGAATACGACTGAGTGAGTGCACAGCAGCAGACAACAGCAGTGCACGTGTTGTGCCGGTGAGGCTGCAGGGTCCATGTGTTCCTGCACTGGCCTCGGCACTGCTGTGGGATGTCGGCAGCTGTGTAGGCAGCCCTGTGCTCAGTGGTCAGTGGCTGGGGTGAAGGAGTGGCCTGACTGCGTCTGGGGGAAGGCTCCTGCTCGGGGCTGCACTCACGCCCTGGGAGCTGATTCCTTGCAATAAACCTCTTAATACGCATATCTGTGTTTCTGATGGAACCCTGGCTGACGAGCATATAATATGTATTTATTAATTGTATAGTACTGTCTTTACAGTTGGTGATTGTTGCCTATGTGTCATCGAGCTCTGTCTCGACTACTGTGGGACCATGGGGAGGCCTCCAGGGTGCAGGGTCCAACATCCGCCCCACCCCCGGCCTTTCCCTGACACAGTTCCCGCCCCGCCCACCAAGCCCTCCTTCTCTGCCTCTGCCCTTCTGCATTAGTGCCTTGGCTGTGCCTTTCAGCTTGCCTGTTTTATGGGTCATTAAAATGAAAGTCCACTTTTGACTTTGTTTAGACTCTGTTACATGTCTGTTTTTTATTGGTTTTGTGTTACTACCTTCATCACATTTCTTCCACACTGTTAGATATATTCTGATTTGAAAAGCCTCTTTATTGAGATATTTTTTGGAAGTAAACACTTTTTTATCTATTTTTTTCTCTAAGAATCACTGTTATCGGCGTCTCCCAGTTAACTGTGTAGCATTTTGTCTTCCCCGGTTTTAAAGACTTAATTCCCAGTGTAGTTTCCTCTTTCTGACCCTTGTTCTTAGTTCTCAGACTTAAGATGTCTGTGGTCTCTCCACCCCAGTACGCTGCACTCCGGTGTTAAGAGGTCAGTCCTTTCAGGTTTGTTAAACTTGCTCTGTGGGCCTGGTGTGGACAGTTTTCATGACTGCTTGTCCCGTGTCTTTGAAAAGCAAGGGCATTCATTGTGTGATGAGTGGCTGGAGTGTTGTGTGTACTCGTCGGGTCAGACTGGCTACTGTGTTCTGATGTTTGCTGGGCTGGTGTCTATGGCCCATCAGCTCCTGCAGGGTGCTGTAGTGTCTGTTCTGGCATTGTATCAGGGTTTGCTCTTGACTCCAGGGCATCCTCCCGTCTCCTGAAGCGAGCCTCTGCTCTGCAGGGGTGGCTACTTCCTCTCTGGTTGTGTCCTCTCTGCTTGCTGGTTAACCCAGTATCTTTTCTATCCTCTCGAAATCTTCCTGGGTTGTTACATTTTCGCCGTTCCTTGCTCATTCTGAGCTAGGTGGATGCATTTTCCATTCCAGTCTGACATACTTCGTCTTTCAGCTGTTTCTCGGTCCTCTCACTTTTGTACTTAATAAACATTTAGTTCTGTCACATTGTCACACTTGACTTCCATTTCTTTTTTCTTTCCTATTTTGCCTTTTTAGTTTTTTTCTCTACAAGTTTGGGAATTATACATTTTCGTGGTCACCTTGTAAGTTAGTGATGTGTGACAAACCAGCCTTTCTCTTGGTTTCCTGGTGGCTGTATGGCTTTTGAAGATTTTGAAACCTGTATGGCTCTGAAGAAGTTCAGTTGAGATATGGGGAAATGACCCCCTGACTCTTTGACCCACCTAGGATATGTAGCCCACTCGCCTTTCCTCACAGTTCTCATCTCATTTCCACTGTGCTGTGTATGTGTTTATATATTTTCACCTGCAACTTTCACTTCTTCTGAATGATCTTCTTTACTGAAGCTTCATAATGAAACCAGAGAAGTGCACTTCAGTGTTTCCTGAAGGTGAAGAGAGTGGAGAGCTGGCCCTGACCTGTGCAGGCCTTGGCCAGGCTTCTGCCTGCCTGCGATGCAAGCCTTGCTCTCGCCCGTGGTTCTCCTACTCCCAGATGCCTTCTCCAGGCTGCAGAGGAGTGCCTGCATTTGTCCCTGACTCCTTGATTCAGTGTAATTTTGAAAGATGGAATTATTTTATCCTCTCAAGTCTGTGTTGGTCGGTTCACTTGGAGCTGCTGACCTAGTGGCCATGGTCCTGAGAGCTGGTCCTTGGATGCCCTCCCTGCACAGAAGCCTGGTCAGTACCCCCGCGATTACCTGAGCCCAGACAGTACCATCTGTTCAGCTGAGACTCATCAGGGGCTGTAAATAAAATAACACTTGAGAATACAGCTCTGTGCAAATGCAATTGAAATGGATCGTTAAGCCCCACAGGCTCCCTGAGGAGTGGGCGCTGTCATTGCTGACAGTTGCTTTGGGTCCTGGGCACTTGCCTGGGTCCATGTGGCTTCACAGGGCAGTGATGCTTGTCCTCATTTATAGATAGGGAGATGGAGCGGCGGGTTGAATGGCTTGCTCACTTCAGCCTGTGAGCATGAAGTGTGTGCCGTGGCCACAGCAACCCCGTAGGCAGTGAGGGGCCCAACTTTCTGAAGCCCTGGCCTGAAGCAGCCTGTCATGCAGGCCTTCATTCTCTCTACTCCATCAGGTTTGGAGCCAGAACAGGGGAGGGAGCCTTCCATGGTCCTGGGATTCTCTCTCAGGGCCCAAGGCACTTGTGTGAACACCAGGAAGCAAGAGCAGTGAGTGTTGGCAGTGAACCTGGTGCCGGACGCACCCTCACTCACGTGTGTTGATCCTCCCTGGAGTGGACTCGGGACCAGGTCCTCTCTCTGGAGCAGGTTCTTAACAGGAGACATGGGGCTTGCCTATTGCGCTCCCCGCACGCCATGCCAGCTTCGTGTGCCTGGGAACACCTGTGTACTGTGACCTATACAGGGGATCACACAGAAGGCAATCTGAGTTGATACACGCTTTGAAAGAATATGCCACAGATGCAGTTTAAATAGCTGAATCTTTAAAACAAAGCACTGGAGTTTATAGCTGTTGGTTTATATGTCTGTTCAGGAAGTTAGGTTTGTGAGTGGTTGTGACTGCAGGTCCTCCTGAGTCCAGGACCTGCCCAGGCCCCTGTCCACACCTCCTCTCTGTCTTCCACCCCTTCGCCATGTGGAGGAATTACTGAGGAAGACACTGAATAAATGAAAGTTTGGTTATTCTATAAAAACAATTTCTCAGAACATTTTTAACAACTCCATTTTAACATACACTTGTTTTCTTCCTGGGAATATTTAGTATTTGATTCTAATGATGACTGTACTGAGAAGTGTATCTGTAGGGCCCATAAATAGATTTTGCAACATGAAATATCAAGTTTGTTTTTTCCTCTTAAAAATGTGAGCTCTTGATCCAGGGGTTTATTTGCCTTGTTTTCTGTACAGTGGTTTAAAAATATGGTAGGAAGAAGATAGGAGGAAAGTGTGTTTCTCTTCTCCACATCACAGACTGGAAGACCGAAGGGGACAGGGCAGACGCTTCCGATGCACGGAGACGGTGCTGGAGTCGCGCCAGGGCACGCCTGCTTCCCTTCTGTGCTGTTTGGTTCATGTTGGGCCATCTCTCTGCAAGCCTGTCAGGAGCTCCCCTATTTATACTGCTGGTTTATCCTGGACTGAATCGTTTGGCTCCAAGGTCTCAAACTCTCCAAAGATGAAATGGACTCTGTTTTCCAAATGAAGTTGGAACTGGGTTCTGAGGCTCGAACCTTAGACAGTCTGGCTGGGCCCTCCCTCAGGCTGGCTCCTCAGGCTGTGGCTGCCACCCTCCCTCTCTCCTGGGACTTCCTGGTTGCCTGTGAAGCCGGATGGGGAGCCAGTCCTGGGAACCTTGGACCCACAGGCCTGGGGAGGCTCAGGTGATGTGTGGGAAGGAAGACTAGACGCCTCTGAGGTGGCTCTCGCCCTGTGCCACGAGGCTGCCGTCTCGTGGCCACTTGATGTCCGTACACGAGTTTGCACAAACATGGTTCATCCAGGGGCCTTACTTTGCTTCTGCAGGTATATAATTTTGCAGTGTTTGGGGATTGGAAACACGTTTGCATACATGGAATTGCTTTCACTGGTACCAGTGGGATTTAAACTGTGGACAGGGTAATAAGGGGAGGGGATGGGTGCTCCTTTAATCTGGGATTTTTGTGACATTATCCTCTATTTACAGCTTTCAGGAATCATCTGGTGTCACCGCACATATGTTTAGAGCTGTTGCCAAGGTGACGAGCCTCATCTCATTGCCCACACAGTCCTGCTGGGAGGGGCTGCCTGGCGGGGTCTGTCCACTAAGAGGTCCACAGGCTGCCCCCTTGTAGCTTGATGGCTTGACTGCTTTCCCTGGTAACTTAAAAAAAAAATCCTGTGATACATTTCCCATGGAGAGAAGGGGACCCACGTTGCCTCTGGTTGTTTTCAGCCGACCTTCTTAGAAACACACAAGTGACTTGGGCTTCATGTGTTTGTCAGTGGAAATAGCCATTTAAACATTTAAAAATATTGCATATAAGCAACGTTAGTCATGACCTGGATTATGATTTACAGGTTTTTCCCCTGGGTTAAAGGAGCCTGAAGTCATGTATATTATAGCGGTGCCCTCCATTCCATCTCTCTGAAGGTTGTTTGCACAAGTATACTTGTGTTTCATTCGGGGCCTTCTATTCACCTGCCAGTTCGCTGTGCACTTTCAGGAACAGAAAACCATCAACCTTGTTTGGGTCCTGACCCCTCTGAGGATTGGGGTAAAGCTGGGAATGGACTCTCTCTGTTCTTTCATAGTTTCTGGGGCCTCAGGGCTCCCCTGACCCTTGTGCTGTCACCTCTGCTGCCCTTGAATTTTGTCTCAGAACTTCAAATTCACTTTCTGTTTAGATGAAAGTTCCTGATTAGTGACTTTGGGTAGAACCTGGTCTTATTCCACAGAAGACTCTCTTACATGCAGAGTTCCTTTTCCCCTTTCTCAGTCAAGATCTCTTGATAGTTTTACAACTGAAGACATACGCCACCAGCAGAAGTGACAGAGAGTGGTGTGACTGTGCCAGTGTGAAGCTGCATCAGGTTTTTTAAAAAAATTCATTAACTGTGCTGGGTCGTGGTTGCTGCACGGACTTTTCTTTAGTTGTGATGAGTGGGGGCTAAGTTGCAGTGCTCAGCCTTCTCATTGCAGTGACTTCTTACATTGTGGAGCACAGGCTTTAGGGCTTGCGGGCTTCAGTAGTTGTGACTCCCGGGCTCTAGAGCATAGGCTTAGTAGTTGTGGCACATGGGCTTAGTTTGGTAACTACCAGGCGCCATGTGGGGTCTTCCTGGATCAGGGATCGAACCCGTGTCGCCTGCACTGGCAGGCAAATTCTTTACCACGGAGCTACCAGGTAAGTCCTGCATCAGGTTTTTACAAGGACTTAGTTTCCTGTAGTCTGATTTCTAGTGGTAAGCCTTAAACTTTTCGGTATACGGGTACAGAAGTGTAGACAGGTGTTCACTGTAGCACTGTTTGTATTGCCAGAGTTGAAACAACACAAATGCCAGTCAACAAGAGAAAATAAACACCACACTGCAGTCATAATAAAGTAGAACTACATTTAACAGAACCCTGGATGAATCCCCAGAGCATTCTGGAGGGCAGAGGTGTATGAGAATCTGCGCAGCGTGTTTCCTGTAAGAAAACCACGTGTCGTGTGTAGAGGCTGACAGTGTACACACTGTGTGTAGCACGGGTGTGGAGACGTGTATGGTGAGGATTAGCCTCGGAATCCAGAATCTTCAGAGAGGAGGAAACAGCAGGATTCATCGGGGCTGCAGCTACGCATGTATTATTTTATATAATACATTCCAGACCAAATATGGCAAAATGAACAGACGATGGATGCATCAGTGTTTCTTTAATTACTCCTCATACTTTTCTGTTTGCTTCTGCATTGCTACTTTATTGTAAGATGACAAGGGTAGATAATCCTTCCTGTGAGGAAATCACAAAAGGAACCAACTGGATTTAAACATGTTTACAGCCCTCCAGATTCCTGGAATGGTTTGGAAAAGAACTAAACCTCAACACTCTGAACATGTGCGTCAGACAGTGGTGCTGTGGGCTTTGAGGATGCAGAATTGACCTCAGTTGCTGCTGTTGACTGGCTCACCCAGCCTGTAATTTTTTTAAAGTTTCTTAGGTTTTTTGTGATCTTTTTTTTTTTTTAATATTTATTTATTCATTCCTTTGGTTGCACCAGGTCTTAGTTGCAGCTTGAAGGAAGTTTTAGTTGCAGCATGTGGGATCTGGTTCCCTGACCAGGGACTGAACCCCAGCCTCCTGCATAGGGAGCGCGGAGTTGCTGGCCCACCAAGGAAGTACCTGTGTTTTGTTTTTAATTGGCAGGTGCTACGGTTTGAACTAAGCTGGCCATTTGGCACACCCTGGCTTGTGTCCAGAGGAGCCCCCAGGTCCCTTCATGACCCAGTTCCAGCTCTCACTGCAGTGCTTAGACCTCACCTCCTGTCCCTGTCTTACCTGAATGGGACTTGTGACAGGCAGAGTCCCCTTGAAGCCTCCAGCTTCCTGGCCTGGAAGGGTTTCTGGGTGGGACATGGTTCTACTCTGGACTCTCTGAGCTTCTCACTTGCTCACTTGGGACACTCATTCCCACAGTGCCTGTGAAATAACTGTCCTAGGGCCAACCCTGTAGAGTTTCTCCATATTATGCAGGTAAAATGATAAGTAAAACACAGAATCTTAAATGAGGTTTATGGAGGCAGTTTGCAGTTCCATCAGCTTCATTCTGTTAACGGGATGACAGAGGCACTGTATGTGCATAGTGGAAGATTATAAAATACAAATAAGATCAGAAACACATTCCCGCTGGGATCCCTGTGTTACTTGCTTTTCTGGATTCTTGCTTTGTGAATTAATTATATTTTATTATTACCTGTTGGATTTTAGCAAAAACGAGATCCTGCTATCTTTATAACTGCTGCTTTCTTACCCAGCGGTCTCTGCCTTTCCGTCTCAGACCTCAGAGCAGCTGTGACCTGCCCTTCAGTGTCTGTCAGAGCCTTGGGCTGGCACAGGATTAACCGTCTTTTTCTTATAGGGCCGGGGGAAATACCTCAGGCTTTGACACCTAAGAGGTACTAGGACCACTATTTACAGGTGTTGACGTGCTGGTGACCCCAGGGAGGGTCTGGTGGGGAGGGAAGCGTGCACTGGCAATGGGAGGGCTGTCAGCAGTCCCTGCTGGGTCCCCTCCCAGCCGTCCGTTTTCTCCAGGGAGGGAGCAGTAAGTGCCCACCAGCCTCTTCAGTTCAGTTCAGTCGCTTAGTTGTGTCTGACTCTTTGCGACCCCATGGACTGCAGCATGCCGGGCTTCCCTGTCCTTCACCAGCTCCCCGAGTTTACTCAAACTCATGTCCCTTATGTTGGTGATGCCATCCAACCATCTCATCCTCTGTCGCCCCCTTTTCCTCCTGCCTTCAGTCATTTCCAGCATCAGGGTCTTTTCAAATGACCAGCTTCTTGAAGCTTTGGGCTAAACTGAGAATGTTGTTAATTTGCTGTGAACAAACCCCAGGTTCTGTGATGACCACTCCCTGGCTTGGACTAGCCACGGTCAGAGTCCCTTTCCCTGGGCGAGGGGAGCAGCCAGAGAGCCAGGCCTGGGGCCTTCCTCAGGTGGAGGTGACCCTGAAGCCAGGGGTCTGAGGGGCCGCAGTGCCAGGACGCGGGGAGAAGCCTGGGGAGCGAGCGGCCGGCCGGTTGCTCTTGCACAGATGTTGTGTCAGTCCCTAGGGCCACAGTAAGGCACCAGGCAGCAGGCAGCAGGGGCGGCACAGCACGTCCTCAGTTCTGAAGGCCAGACTTAAGGGTGGGGGTGCTGGTGGGACGCCCCTCGCCAAGCCTGGCAGAGGCCCCGGCCATCCCCAGATCCCTGGGTTGTGGCCACGGCACCATCCCCTTTCTCTCACCAGGACACCTGTGCTGGGGGGAGGGTCTGCTCAGAGCCCTTGAGACCCTCACTCGGTTCCCTCTTGCCCAGTCAGGTCGCGCTTACAAGTGCCGGGTGGAGAGACCTTTGGGTCTGCCATTCAGCCCATTCCAGTGTCTCCTGGAGGGAAACGTGGAGCTTTTCTCTTGTAAACACACAAGTTTTAGGTGTGCAGCATAAGTGTGCTCACCTGGGACTCAACCCGTCGAGACAGCTCTTCATGACCTGCGGGGTCCACTGTGGATGCTCCATGTGCCGGGTGCTCCCAGCCGCTCACTGAGTTGTGGACACGCTTTGTTTGCAGTTTGCAGCCATCGTGCACGTGGCCCCCCTCCCACAGAAAGTGGGCTGTTGGGGCTAATGCACTTTCCCTGCATTCCCAGTGCCCTCTCACTGAGGGACAATCACTCTCTTTCTCTGTGAGCTCAGCTGCCCCACCCAGGAGTGGCTTTCTCTTGGGTTTTGCCAAAGCCGGCTCTCCAGGGAGATGAATCTGGGCGAGCGTCTGCCATGGTCAGCGCATGTTCCGCTCTGAGTGAGTGGTGCCAGTGCCCGGGAACCGCCCCCAGGCCCCTGGGGGAGGCATAGGCCACACCCCCAGTGTCACAAAGGCACAGGGTCACCACGAGCAGGGCTTGAGGCTGGGGTGTGCACGTACAGCTCCTGTCTGTGGTGCTAGACCTGTGTTTAGAAGGTCCCGGCCAGTGCAGTTGCTCTGAGAGGTCAGCCGATGTCTCCTTGCTCAGGTTCCACGGTGACACATCGGGAGCTGAGGACACTGCGTCCCTCGCTGGTCCCTCATCCCCAAGGCTGGCTGATGGTGACTTTTGGGGCAAAAGAGGCAGCTTCATTATGGGTTTATTTCTGGATGATTTATTTGTTAACTCATTAGGCTTGTTTTGTTCCATGTATCCCCCTGGCAAACCTTCCTATTAAAAGAGGGAAATTACCAGCCGATTATTTAAATGTAAGGAAAGCAGAGATGATCGTTTTTTTTGGTAGCCTTTTTCTTTTTTTTTTTTTTTTTAGCAACAAAAACCTGTTTTATTTTTCCAAATACAGATACAGAAGTTTGCGTGTTTTGCAAATATTGCTTCAAAGCAACATTTCTATATACAGCGCCTTCTGTTCTAACAGCGCGTAAACATAGATATGTATCCACAGTGCAATGTTGGCTCATCAAGGGTCCACCTTGCATACACTCATCACTTAAAGAAACAAAATAATTAGTCAAACCAGAACTGTTTTTATCAAGGCAATTTTTCTTTTTTATAGGTGGATAGTTTTTCTCAAAAGAAAACTTAGGTAGTGTACATATTTCTAAATGGTAACAGTAATATTTGCAAAGAACAGTTTCCAGTGCTCCAGCTTGGGGTTAATTCAACTTGACCAAGGAATTGGGGATGGAGCCCCTCAACATGGCTTTAAATTAGGGAAGCACACTGAAGTCATCAGAACTTCGGAGTCATCCCCGCTTCCCAAAGGACAAAAGTCACAATCAATGAAAAGGGATTATTTCCTTTACAAAAAGCATAAAATAAACCCAATAATGACCACTTGGTAAAGTTAGGGTAACTCAGTTTCTTCTTCCATCTTGAAAAAGACATGAGATTTGACCACTGTTACAGCTTCCCCATTTTTCTATTTCTACAAAAAGCTTTCTGTTTTAGGAAGCAGAGCGTGTGGACACAGTGTTTCCAGCACAGATAGGTCCCTTCCAGGCTACCATGAGTCTGGCAGCAGTGTCCTGTCTGACAGATGGCTGGGCCAGGGTGGCCTTGGTCCCAGGAAAACCTCAGCAGCATGTGACGGGGGCAGCAGCCTTGACGGTGCCTGGCTTGGACAAACAGACGTGCAGGGTACAGGGGTGTCGTCATGGGGCCCAGCAGAGGACGCGTCTAGGGGCACTGCCCACCGCAAGGTGGGTGCTCATGTCTGTCCTGTGACATGGACAAACCTGCCAAGAAGCTTCCTCCTCTTGCTTTTGCTCTCAGCCTGCAGCGGGAGCCCAGACCCAGTGAACTGGTCTCCAAGGCTCCTCTGCCGTGAGACACGCGGAATGCAGCTGTGAGTGCCTCCTAGTGCAGCAGCATCACCGTCTCTCACTATGTCACCGGACAGGTGTGAGCACCCCCCGACGCGTCCTCCGCTGGGGCCCACGATGACACGCCTGCAGCCCTGCACGTCTACCTGTCCAAGCTGGGCACTGCTGAGGCTGCTGCCCCTGTCATGTGCTGCTGAGGTTTTCCCGGGGCCAAGGCCACCCTGGCCCAGCCATCTGTCAGAGGGGTCACTGCTGCCAGACTCACAGCAGCCTGGACGGGACCTACCTGTGCTGGAAACACTGCATCCAGGTACATTCTGCTTCCTAAAACACAAAGTGTTTTGTAGAAAAAGGCTACCAAAAAGCAAGGCACCCTCCCAGACTTGCCCAGAGGCCAACCTGCAGTCTTCCCCTAAAATTCTCCCAAGTTCACACAGGCCTAGCAGACAACCAGCTGAGGCGCTGCCGGCCACACGGGGCGAGCACACTGTCAGAGCACATGGCCCAGCAGGCTGACGTGAACGGCCTTTTTTTTTTTTTTTTTTTTCCAGTAAAGTCCACTGGGATGCTTATATTCAACATTTTAACACAAAAACAACATTTTGTTAAATACATCTTAGGAGGGGGAAGGTGGTGATAAAGAAGGAAGGAAGGGCAAAATCTGCGGTCCCTCTGGGTCAAGGCCACAGCGGTAGAGGAGGGCGCACGTCCCGCTCCCGGCAGCCCTTGTAGGGCGCTGGGCACTGGGAACTATGCGGGTCTCAAGCTAACAGCCATGCTGACCATTGGGGATGAGGTGCCTGTCGGCCCCAAGGCTGGTGAACGGCCTTTTTAAAAACCAGTTCTAGAAGAGTGGGGGACTGGGTGATGCGTGTCCTCAGTGAGGACGCGCTGTGGGAATGCACCGTGGGGCACGTGGGCTGTAGGACCAGACCCCCGGAGAGACCCCTGCTCGGTCACCTGTGCGTGGGCGCTGGGTCCCCCGGAGGAGGAGGGGCAGACAGCACATTGTCCTCCTGGGCTTGCCCGGACGGCACCCCCGTCGGCAGCGGGCAGCTGTGGTCCCCACGCGCCGGCCACACGCGGCTGGGCCAGCGCCTCCCGCCTCGGTGCTCTGCCCTGTGTCAGTCCCTCTGCCTAGTTTCCTGACTGGGGAGACGTCCCTTTATGTCCAGGATGTTAGGCTTGTACAGAACTCTTCTGTCAGCTGTCCTTTGGTTTGTCCAGCGGCGTAGGCCATCCTGGGGGCACAGGGAGGTATTGAGGGCCATGCAGAGTGGGAGGGCCCCCTGAGGGCCCAGCTCTGGGCAGGCAGCCCCTCCTCTTCCTCAGAAGGCACCTTGTGTAGGCCGGGTGCCTCGGGGCTCCTGGGGGCCTGGTTCCCACAGTGGTGATGGCTGTTATCTGAGCCTTGTGGGAAAGTGCCAGGACAGGGGACGTGTTAGCACTTTCACACGGGGCTGGTGGCCCAGACTGTAAGGTTGTGTGTTCATGTGTGTGTGTGTGTGTGTGTGTGTGTTCAGCCAGGCTGCTCTAGGTTGGTGGAGGCAGTGTCTTCATCTCGACCCGGGGCCTTGCCCACGCTTGAGGATTGTGGTGCTGAGTCCTCAAGCCACCTGGCTGCCTGGTCATGTGGCTGGAAACCCATCGTCAAAGTCACAATTAAGGCTTTTTCGAACCAACTGGCTGGAAGAGTGTCGAGTTTCCTGTGAAGCTGCCATCACGTCTTAATTTAGAAACTGATGAAAGATCTACCCAAGGGTATCATGGAGGGGGGTGGAGCATGTCCATGTTGTGATCAAGTGATCACAGCAGAGGCAGTGTCCAGCCTCCCACTGACTTGGGTCTTGCTGCCCACGGTCTGCATGTGACAACCTGGGGTGGCTGGGGGCCTGGGTAAGCCGCCGTGAGGTCACTGGGTCCTGGGGTCTCCAGCACAGACCCTCCTGCCCAGTCACAAAACTAAGGTTCTTTGTTTTCCTTCATTGAAGTGTACTTGATTTGCCATATTGTTATGTATGTTTCAGGTATACAAGATAGTGATTCAGTGTTTTTATAGATTAGACTCCAATACAGTTACTGTAACATACTGTCTATAATTCCCTGTGCTATGGAGTGTATCCTTGCAGCTTATTTCTATTATACACAGGAGTTTGTATCTGTTAAGTCCACACCTCTCTCCTGCCCCTCTGCCTTACATCTGCTTGCTGGTGACCGACCGCTGGTTTGTCCTCGACATCTTTGAGTCTAGTCACCAGTCTGTTGTATGTTTTAGATTCCATACAGAAGTGTTATCATGCAGTGTGTGTCTTTGCCTGTCTGACCTACTGGGCTTAGCGTAATGCTCTCCAAATCCATCTATGTTGCTGCAAAATTTCATTTTTTATGGCTGAGTAATAGTCCATTGTGTGTGTGCGTGTGCGTGTATACACATCACATCTTCTTTATCCATTCATCTGTAGATGGCCATTTAGGTTGTTTCTAAGTCTTGGCTATTCTGACTAGTGCTGCTGTGAACATTGGGGTGCATGTATCATCTTGAATTAGTATTTTTGTTTTTTTCCAGACATATTCCAGAGTGGAATTGCTGGGTCATATGATAGTTCTGTCTTTAGTTTTTTAAGGAACCTCATACTATTCTCCACAGTGGCCACACCAGTCCACATTCCCACCAACAGTGCAGGAGGGCTCTCTTTTCTCCACATTCTCTCCAGTGTTTGTTATTTGTATGCTTTAATGACGGCCATTCTGAACAGTGTGAAGTGATACCACACTGTGGTTTTCATTTACATTCTCTCATCATTAGCAGCGTGAAGCATCTTCTCATGTGCCTGCTGGTCGTCTATGTGTCTTCTTTGGAAGAATGTCTATTCAGGTCTCTTGCCGATTTTCCGATTTTTTTTTAAAATGTTTTCAGTGTCTAAATTCTTTATATGTTGTATATATATTTACATGTAATATACATATATCTATATATATATATACACACACACACATATGGCCACAGCATGAGGCTTGTGGGATCTTAATTCCTCTACCAGGGACTGAACCTATTCCCTTAGCAGTGAAAATGTGGAGTCCTAACCACTGGACTGCCAGGAGATTCATGTTTATATCATTTGGATATTAACCCCTTTTGGTTATATCATCTGCAGGTGTTTTCTTCCACTCAGTAAGTTGTCCTTTTTATGATTTCTTCTGTTGTGCAAAAGTTTAAAATTTACTTCAGTTCAGTTGCTCTGTCGTGTCTGACTCTTTGCGACCCCATGAATCGCAGCATGCCAGGCCTCCCTGTCCATCACAAACTCCTGGAGTTTACTCAAACTCATGCCCATCGAGTCAGTGATGCCATCCAGCCATCTCATCGTCTGTTGTCCCCTTCTCCTCTTTCCCCCAATCCCTCCCAGCATCAGGGTCTTTTCCAATGAGTCAACTCTTTGCATGAGGTGGCCAAAGTATTGGAGTTTCAGCTTCAGCATCAGTCCTTCCAGTGAACACCCAGGACTTAGCTCCTTCGGGATGGACTGGTTGGATCTCCTTGCAGTCCAAGGGACTCTAAAGAGTGTTCTCCAACACCATAGTTCAAAAGCATCAATTTTTGGGCGCTCAGCTTTCTTCACAGTCCAACTCTCTCATCCATACATGACCACTGGAAAAACCATAGCCTTGACTAGACGGACCTTTGTTGGCAAAGTAATGTCTCTGCTTTTTAATATGCTATCTAGGTTGGTCATAACTTTCCAAGAAGTAAGCATCTTTTAATTTCTTGGCTGCAGTCACCATCTGCAGTGATTTTGGAGCCCAAAAAAATAAAGTCTGACACTGTTTCCACTGTCTGCCCATCTATTTCCCCTGAGGTGATGGGACCAGATGCCATGATCTTAGTTTTCTGAAGATACCCTTTATTTTTGCTTTTATTTCTTTTGCCTTTAGAGATGGATCCAAAAAAACATTGCTACGACTTACGTCAGAGAAAGTTCTGCCTGTGTTTTCTTCTAGGAGTTGTATGGTTTGCAGTCTTACATTTAGGTGTTTAATCCATTTTAATTTATTTTTGTATATGGTGTGGGGAAATGTTCTAATCTTTAATCTTTTACCACTTTTCCCAGGACCACTTATTGAAGAGACTGTCTTTTCTCCATGTGTATTCTTCGTCATAGATTGATTTGCCATTTTTGGGTCTCTGTCCTGTTACATTGATCTGTGACCTAAATGTCTGTCTGTCTGTCAGCACCATACTGTTCTGACTTTCGGAGCTCCATAGTCTAGTCTCAAGTCAGGGAGCATGATTCCTCCAGCTTTGTTCCTTCCCCTTAGGGCTGGTTTGGCAGTAACTCCCTCACCATCCAGTGGTTAAGGTTCTGTGCTCCCGAGACAAGGGGCACATGTGTGATCCCTGGTTGGAGAACCATGCTCCTGCAGGCCACACAAAGCAGCCTTTAAAAAAAAGACTGCTTTGGCAGTTTGGCAAAATTTGTGGTTCTGTGTAAATTTTAGGGTTATTTGTTTTAGTTCTGTGGAAAATGTCATAGATATTATGATAGAGATTGTGTTAAATTGGTAGATTTCTTTGGGTAATCTGGTCATCTTAACAGTATTAGTTTGTCCAACTAAAGAGCACAAGATATCTTTCCATTTTTTAATGTCACCTTCACATTTCCTTCATCAATGTTTTGTAGTTTTTACAGTGTAGATCTTTCATCTCTGTAGATAAGTGTATTCCTAGGTATTTTATTCTTTCCTGCCATTCAAAATGGGATTTTTTTCTTTCTGACAGTTCATTATTAGTGTATAGAAAAGCAACAGATTTCTGTCCTTACCCACTTAGGCCAGTGTTTCTGAAGTGTCCTGACAGCTTCTCATTGTGAGGAAAACAGTCTGTTTCTGTCTTTGCCTTTAACATACCCTGGAAACATGTTCACAGGTGACTTTCATGAGATGTGAGTGTGATGCCTCCTGGTACTATGTGTTGTGTGTTATTCCACTTTCTAAAACATGACTGTTGAACATGCTGAAGCAATAGTGGGACTAAGTATGGTCAGGAAGCCCGCAGGAGGTGAGCTGCATCTCAGGGCACGGCCCCAGAGTCCCTCTCATGCTCATGTTTCTCCTTTGGTGAAAAGTCTGTTTGTGTCTTTTGTCCATTTTCTGTTTGGATGTTTTCGTTTTTCTGACTTGTGGTGTGCAGTTTGTCTCTTCATCCTGTAAATCAGGTCTTCACTGAGCGGCTTTCAGTTTGGTTGAGATGCAGAGGACCAGTGTTTCCCTTTTTGAATGAATGGCACTGCTGGTGTCATGTCTAAGAATGCTGCCTACCTGAGGTCTCGAAGATTTCTCCTACTGTTTTTCCTAAAATTTGTACAGGTTTTTATAGTTTTGTTTTTTTTTTTTTTTAAGATGTATACGTGAGTATTCCATTATTATTTGGAGCACTTGTTAATGATACTGTGTTTTTGTTGTTTTTACATGTTCTTGCTAGTTTGTAGACATAGGGTGGATTTTTGTGTGTTGATCTGCTATTTTGCAACCTCTTTGAGCTCACTGTATCTAGGAGTTTTTGGTTGATTCCTTGCAATTCTTTAGATAGACAGTCATGTCATTATCAAGTAGAATGTTTTATTTTTCTGTCCCAATCCGTTTGTCTCTTTCCCCCCTTTTCTTCCTCATTCGCTGACTGGTGCTTCAAGGATGATGTCCAGAAGCAGGAGTGGGAGGGAGGCGTGTCCTGTCTCACTGTCAGGGCGATGCTGGCTGATGGTGCTGTCCACTCCCCTCCTCTCTGAGGGGTTCCTGGGCCCTGTGGTGCCGAGGGTCTTTGAATGCCAGATACTTTTCTGCATCAGTCGTTAGGATTCTTCTTCCCTGACCTGTTGATGTGGTGGGTTGTGTTGATTAGTTTTCAAGCACTGGACCAGGTTTGGAGGTTTCTAACATCAGTGTTGCTGCCCAACCTCTCCGGTCGCCGCCTCCACGTGGTGACCCTGCGGGGGTCACTCTAGACCTGGTGCTGGCTCTTCTCCCCATTTGTCCTGCAGCCGCCTAGTGGGTGGGCTTTGTGTCCCCAGCTTTTGGCAGTGCTGCAGGGTCGCCCGGGGTCCTGCTGCAGGGTCGCGGGGTCACTGTCCTGTCTGTCCCCAGAGCTGTCCTCCTCTGGGTCTTCGGTCTGGTCTTCCTCTGGCTTGTGCTTTTGTCTCTTGGTCATCTCTCTCCCTTTCTTTCTCTGTGGATCAGCTGTGGAGGTGTGTGGACTTGCCCCCTGTGCTCTTGGTCACCTGAGTTCTCAGGCCAGCCTGTCCCTGTCTTCTGCATTTCCTGTGCATCTTGGTCCCTTCTGTGTAAGATGGCTGTTTTTCCTCCTGTGTTTCCAGCCCCTTCCCCCCATCTTCCTAGCTGTGTGTTCACCTTTAATTGATGAAGTTTTCGTTCCCATTCTGGCCACAGTTACAGTGCTTGTCGTGTGCTCTGTGCAAGGGGAGGGTCTCCCTGCAGCCGGGGAGCCCGGAGCTGCTGCCCCGTGTCCAGTGACCTGCCTTTCTGTACGAGGCATGGGGCCCCCGAAAGGGAGATGGTCCTGGAACAGAGCCTGGCAACCAGCCCCCGACTTTCTAATCACCTCCTAGGGTGCAGTCTGTCCATAACCAGCATTTTAAACTTTATTACTGTGAAATGTAACGTATAACATCTAAACGGCTGCGAAGTATTGATAAAAATGTAGAATCTCATTCTCACAAAGTGCACATGGGTGTGGCCTTTGTGTAGAAAACTCCTGTCACACTCTCGGGCGTGACTCCCCTCCACACTTTTACGGCGATCACCACGTGACGTGTTAGTCGTCCTGTCGCCTCAGTTAGGCAGACAGACAGTGTGCCCTTTTTCCTGTGATTGTGACGTGGCTGGACCTGTGTGACTCAGCTGCCCCTGGGGCCGCCTGGGCCCGTGTGTGGGGCTGTGTGCGTGGCTCTGCCTGCGCGCCCTCAGGCCGTCGGTTCCTCTGCTCTGCGTTCTTGCTGATGCTCTGTATCTTGTTTTGGTTTTTGTTTGCATTTCTCATCTGGATTTCTTCTCTTGTGAAGGGCCTATTTAAGTCTCGTGTCCATGTTGCAGTGGACGTCCACTCTCTGGCTTGCTGGTTTGTGGGTGCTCTCTGCAGAGGCTGCCTAAAGGGCTTGCTGGCAGGTGCGTGTGTAGGAAGCTCCCTCTTCTCCTGTGGGACGGTGACCTTTAATGAACAAAACGTGCTGCTTTCCAGGTGTCAGAATTTGCAGACTTGGCCATCATGGTCAGTGTTCTGGCTGTGCAGGTGTCTTCTTTACCTTGAGGCTGCGGAGACGTTCTCTGTCTGTCGTCCAGTGGCCTGTTTGTGCTGGTCTGTGGGTTCTGTGGGGGGCAGGGTGGGGATCACTGTCGTTTCTGCACGTGGACTCTGCCAGCGGCACAGTCCTCAGTGGGAATGCAGCTCATCTGCACACAGGCTCAGCCTGTGGGGGGTCCGTGTCAGCGTCAGGCTGTCTCAGCACTGTTCTTCAGCTCTTTAAAACTGTGACATTAATTTTTTAAATTAATATTTATTTATGGAACGTGAGGTTCTCTACTTTCCTTGTTAGGTTTATTAGCAGGGTTCCTTTCTTTCTTTCTACAAGATTTTTCCCTACTTTACTCCTGCCAACGTGGGCTTCTGCACAGGGGACACTGGGGGTTTCCTGACCGTGCTCCCGACAGCAAGTCCTCCTGCTCCTCCCTGTGCCCGGGGTCACTACACAGGTGCTCAGCGGCTGGGCCTGAATCCTCACATGCCTGAGGGTTCGCCACAGTAGACCTTTACTGAAAAGTAACTATTTTACAAAAGGAAACAAGATTAATGAAGAGTGGCCTGGCTTTGTGCAGCTCAGATCCACAGGGCATGTACTAAGACGAGTTTTGAAAGTGTGGACTGGCCCTCTGCATGCCCTCCTGGTCTGGACACCATGAGATCAGGGTCCAGAACTCACGGATCTCTGAGGTGGCCATACACACTCAGAGGTGCCCACGTCTTGGAGCAAGAGGGGCGAGTGTCCCAGGGCTCCTCAGCTCAATTTTTCTCATCTTCATCTTGAGAGTAGGCAGTTTTTTTTAAATTTATCTTCTGCATAATCTTTTAAGTTTTTATGGAAACATTACTGATGAGTTCCCAGGTAGTATGGAACTTCAGCCGCTGTCCTGAGTCAGGTTCTGAGATGCCACAGTTCAGGCTGAGATGGTCCAGTTTTGTAGTAGGAAAATGGAAGAAAGCTTGGAATTCCCAGTTTCAGTTATAGACAGGAAATGTCATTTCCGGCCTCAGCCCTGGGATGTGCGGAGGCAAACCTGGGCCCCCGTGCGGTGCTGTGCCACTAGATTGTGTCAGCCAGCTACATGCCAGGGGTCCTTTGTGAACTCGTATCAGTTGACATGGAGAAAGAAGACAGGTTCTTGGGAGGCTGGTGAAGGGCAGGTTGGAGCTCCCACTCCAGATGCTTCCGAATGGTATGTCTGCAAAGCTGTTCAGAGCAGAGGCTGATTCTAATTCTGGTGAGCTGTGTGCAGAGACCCTCGTCCAGCAAGGCAGGCCCTGGGGGTGTGATCTGGTTGGTGTGACATGCTCTCTCTGACTGTGAGGATGAGGTCTGAGGAGGGCACTGCCAGGAAGACAGAGCAGACATGCTTTCCCTGTTCCTTCTGCCAAACACAGTGAACAGCCTGGATGTGACGGACGGGATGTGCAGCACTGTCCACGCCGGGCAGGCTCGGGTTGGGTTGGGTCAGTGCGGCCGCAGGCAGAAGAGACTCAGGAACAGGTGCAGAGAGAGGCTGGTGCGTGCCGGGCGGTCAGGGAGCAGCACACGGTAGTGAGACATCGAGTCGGGCAGAGCCTCCGCTGGGTTTCTGGGGAGGGTGGTGGGTGGGACTGACGAACTCCGTGGGATGCAGGGGGGTCTCTAGTTGCCTGGTAGCTGGACTCCCACGTGAACCCCAAGGCCCTGCTGTGTTCTCTTTCGTGGGGTGTAGACAGTGCCCTGCCGGAGCTGACCACTGGGTGGTGCTTCAGGAGAAGCCCTGTCCTGGACCCTGACGTGGGAGGGGACCCCTTCAGAAAAGTCACTGCACCAGTGCATCGTGTGATGCTGACTGGAGGTGCCTGGGTTTCCTGTGGGGTCACCGAACCTTAATCCCATGTCCTCTGTTTTGAAGCAGACGGTTGATGATGAAGCGATGGCGGCGTGAATGAAGGCCCAGTGAGGAGAAACGATGCCCAAGGGTGGGTGTTCTAGAACCCCACAGCAGGAAGAGCGTTCCCTGAGCAGCGACATGGTGGAGAAGCAGCCCGGGAAAAAGGTGAGCTCCCGCGTCCGTGCGGGGTTAGACCTGGGTGTCGCCTGCCTGCCTGCCCAGGCTGCTCTGCTTGTCCCTCTGCCCTCCTTTGCCCGGTGCTGGTGTCGGGCCCGCTCTGGGGCCAGCAAGGGAGGAGCTGCTGTGGTCTGGGTGGCTGTGGACGACAGCACCAGCTTCCTCTGGAGGATGTGTTTGACAGCAGAGTGCTTTCAGCACTGGGTCCATGGACAGAAGCTGGTGCCTGTCTGAGAGACCCCATGACCCTGGGTTCTGACCTCAGCTGCGGGCAGACCAAATGTGACAGTGGCCATGTGAGTGGTCCTAACCGAGATGCTGCTGGGCAGCTGCACTCCCAGTTTTGCTCAACCCAGTGTGAACAGGGAACGGGATGTCGACCTGCATCCTTGTGTCCTGTTAACGTGCTGGTGCCCTGGGCTCGGGGGTGTGCAGTGTGTGCGCCGTGTGCTCCACGCACCGTGACCCCAGGGTTCCCTCCAGGCTGGTCTGCAGAATCCCAGACTCACAGCCTTCCTGAGGGAGGGCCACCCGCGAAGGCGGTCTGTGGCCTGTGCCCTGGCTCCTGTCCAGGAGGAGGGGGCGGTGCAGATGAGCTTATGTGGAAGCTGGGTGTGGCTTGGTGCTGCTTGGTTTTTGAGCAGGTCTTGGACGAGGCCTCAGACTCCCTGCTCCTCTGAATGCTGGGAAACTGTAGGAGCGCTGGTTCTCAGGATCCACGTGCAGATGCTGAAGCCCAGAAGGGCGGCAGGGGCAGTGGTCTGCCGGATCTTAGTTCCCTGTCCAGGGGTTGAGCCTGCGCCCCCTCCACTGGAAGCGCAGAGTCTTAACTTCTGGACCACCAGGGGGGTCCCCAGACAGGCTTTCTGGTGGCAGCGAAGGGTCAGGGTTTTGCCATCCTGTATGGACTCCTGTGGTCCCCGTGACCTGCGAGGCAGGTGTCGCCTGGGGACTCCTGCTTGTCTGTCAGGGCACAGAAGGAATGGAGAAAAAGCCTCAAGGAACAGACTGTGCCGAGTGTGAGCCCCTTCTGCTCCCAGTCCAGCCCGCACCCTGCCCTGCTCTGCAGGACCTGGGCCGTAGCTCCCCAAGTGCTCACCGGGCATAGCTGTGTGACAGCCACACGTGCCCACGGCAGACTCCATGGGGGAAAGGATGGGTCCGACCTTGAGGGCAATGAGCACCCAGCCGTGGGGTGGGGGTGTCTGTGGAGGAGCTCCCAGGGTGCGCAGGAAGCTGTGGGGAGTGGGCGTGAGGAGGCAAGCCCACAGCCGAGGCAGTGTGCAGTGTGTTCCTGCACGCTGTTAGTCAGCAGCTGGATACTCAAGTTTTATTGAAGCAGAAATGCACCTATCATTTCTAGAACCTGGGAGCATCATGATCGAGACCAGGTTTCACAGCACCGCCAGTGTCCTTGGGGGCCACCCCCCCTCCCCCCCCCGCCTGCCCCCCTCAAGCCTCTGCTCTAACCATGCCTCCCCACCCACAGGCCATGCGGATCCATGGCTGGGATTTCTGCTGCTTTCCCGTGGATAGGCCCTTGCTGTCAAGAAGGAGGCTCTCCCTCTGGGGCTGCGTGGTGTCCACTGTGTGGATGTTCAGCTCCACCTCCTTTGTGCGGATGCAGGTCTGGGATGTGAACACACGTACATTGGGTTTTCTGCAGAAGTGGCAGATACGGTTTACTGGTTGGTCAAAGTGACTGCTCCTCTGGCGGCTCAGATGGCAAAGCATCTGCCTGCAATGCGGGAGACCTGGGTTCGATCCCTGGGTTGGAAGATCCCCTGGAGAAGGAAATGGCAACCCACTCCAGTACTCTTGCCTGGGAAATCCCATGGATGGAAGAGCCTGGTAGGCTACAGTCCACGGGGTCGCAGAATTGGACACGACTGAGCAACTTCATTTTCACTTTTTAAAGTGACTGCACAGTTCTGCACCCCAGAACCTGGTCGAGGTGGACCCAGTCCATGCTGACAGTGACGTCTGTAGACAGACAGGTGTTTTCCTGTCATCTGCAGGCTCTCTGTGACCCATCTGGGCTGTTCTGTTCTGAGCTGTGAAGGAGGGTCAATGTTTACTTTCTTCCTGTGGATGTTCACCTGGTCACTGTCACTGGAAGGCTGTCTGTTCCTCCTGGGTTGTGGCGGTCAGGTGGGGCTCACTTCTGCTCTTTGCTCTGGACCTTTGGCCTTTAGCTTAGGGCCACCTGTTGTGTAATCTTGGTACCTGGTAATTTAACTTGTCCGCTTGCATTGTTCTCCAGAATTGTCCTTGTTATTCTTGCACCTTTGGTTTCCACGTACATTTTGGAAAAGCTGGTTGATGTGCTGGGCTTTGACTGCTCTGAATGTGAAGATGCATTTGGGAGATCTGCTGGGTTAATAGTGATGAACACAAGTGGCCTCCATTTTATCAGTCCTGTTTCTGTTCTCAGGGGTTTATCATATGCATAGAGGCCTTGAGCATCTTTTGTTAGGTTTATTCCTGTGTGTTTGATGTCTCTTGATATTAACACGGCATGCTTCAGCGTGACTTCCTGGTTGTCTGTAGCATGTGGGAACCGCCCACTTTCTTTCCAGCAGCCTCCCTCACCCACTTACCAATCTGAAGAATTGGACTGTATATTCCTCATGATTCTTTCAGGTGTCCAATCCTGCCATCCCTCAGGAAGATCAGGGTTTGGGGGGGGCCCTGCTCTGACTGGAGGAGCCACCCCCCAAGGCTGTTGTCCGAGTGGGAGCCCCCACCCACGTCTGTGCTGGAGTGGAGGCACCCATTTGCCTTTTGCTGGGTGACTGCTGTTTCTTCACTGTTATGAACAAAAACTAAGTCGTGTGACACGTGGCTTGTGCTGTGGACTCTGTTGGAAGCTTTGAGGGTCCCCAGCAGCCCAAGGCCAGTTGCTTAGCCTGTCCCATTGGCCTTTCTGGTGGGAGCACGGGTGTCACCTCCTGGTTTTAATTTGTGTTTTCCTGTCACCAAACACCTCTCCAAATGTGAACTGGCTATGTGGATATTTTCTTAAGTGCACACATATTCTTTTGCTTATTAAAAAGTGGTTTTATTTTTCAGTAGTTGTGGTGATTATAGGTATTCTTGCCTTGAACTCTGTCTCAGGGGTGCACCCCATCTTCTGCAGTGGAGCCTGTGTCGAGTGGGGACACCCTTCTCACAGTGTGCTGGGGGTTGGTGTCAGGACCTCAGGCCATTTCTGCAGTTGAGAGGGTCATGATTTCTGTACTTCATTTTCTTAATGTGAATTACATTGATTTTTCAGATGTTTTGCATTTCTGAAAAATTTTGATTTAGATTATCTGTCTAAATACCAGATTCATCAGCTGGGCCAGTTTTCTTGGTGGGAAGGTGCTGAGGACATTCTGGGGCTTGGCTGGTGGGTCTGTTCTCCGGTGGGGGTGGGGTGCAGGTGGGGACAGGCGGGCCTGTGTCGGGCCTTGCCTGCTGGCCCCTTTGCACGCTCCAGATGCCCCTGCAGCTTGTGGTGTGCTCTGGCGGGACCCCTGGTCACCGAGGGTGTCTTGTTACCTCCAGAGACCGGAGGGCTGTTGGGGTCCCAGGAGACAGGGCTGTGCAGCGTTCAGGCGTCGGTGTACCCTCCCAGGATCACCTGAGGCCTCGGTGTTGCGAGGGTGGTGTGTGTGGGGAGGATTCCAGAAAGAAAGCTTGTCGCTGGGGAAGGGAGCTGCATGGTGGCAGCAGTGCTGTCTTCCATGTCAGCGCGAGCCCAATGGCCCGTGCGGCGCCCTGTGGGCCGGTGAGCCAGGCACTGCATAGTCGGAGGTGGCACCGAGTGCGCCCCGTCCCACCCCACCCCCAGGGCTCTGCGTGCCGCTCTTTCTGGGTGGGGCCTTGTGGAGTCTGAGCCCTCCACCCCTCCCGCGAGGCGGGCATCACCTCTGCTTCTGCAGACAGTGACACCAAGGCAGATGCGTGGCTGGACTTCCCAGGATGGGGCTGGAATGCGGGCTTCTGGGTCCTTAACCTGCCGAGAGGCCAGCAGGGCTGGGAGTGATGGCCACACCCGACCACCATCTGGGCCAGCTCCTGCAGTGGGGTGGGCTGCCCACCCTGGGGCCACCCGCAGGGTCACAGGCCTACAGCAAGGCCAGAGTTGACTGGAGCATGGAGCAGGCAGGGGGCTGCAGAAAGATGCACAGAAAGGGGAGCCCACTGTCTTGGGCAGACACGCTCCTGTCCAGTGGGAAGCTTTATAGCACACAGTGGGCACCATTGGTCAAGCCTCTCTGAAGGTGTGTTCGCTCACCTCCGAGTCTGTCCCAGGGGCAGTGCCATGGCTGGCGGGTAGAAGGCTCCATTACCAAATATGAGGTGTGTTCTCCTGGCACAGGAAGTCCTTGAAGATGTGAGGACGTTGAAACTTTAATTTGGGGATGGTATTTGAAGGTGTTACTTTCTTTTCCAGGACAAAGATAAGGTTTCTCTAACCAAGACCCCGAAGCTGGACCGCAGCGATGGTGGGAAGGAGGTGAGAGAGCGCGCACCCAAGAGGAAGCTGCCCTTCACCGCGGGGGCCAATGGAGAGCAGAAGGACTCGGACACAGGTACCGCTCTTGCCCGCCCTCGAGCCTGGGCTCTGCGCTGACTCCAGGGGGTTCTTCTCGAGGGCCTGGGAGGGGTGCTGGGTGAGGCTCTTCACTGATGGTGGGGCGACTGGGAGCTGGTAGGGAAGGTTTCCTGCAGAGCATCGCCCCGACCCAGGGGCCTCCCATGTTGTCCACCGTATGTGTGTGACCGCCGGCCCCTCTTCCTCTGACTCCCAGGCACCTGCACTCTGTTCAGCCTCTGGAGAGCTTTACATGAGAGGATAAACGGGTTACCCTCAGGGCTGCCAGATGTACATAAGTTAACCCAGTTGCCAAAGGGTACTGTGAAACAGGCAGAAGCAAGTTCCGTCTTCCCTCACGTGCGGTGGGAGCGCGTGCAGGAGGACCGGAGACCGCCGCGTGGTGCCCGTGCTCCCAGGTCCGTTCCATCTTGAGCTGCTCACAGGGATGTGCTAGGTCCAGGCAAGAACCTGGCCCCCCTGCTGGCCAGCTCACTCCCCTCCTCTTGGCCCAGGGGCCAGAGCCTTCCCAGCCTGCCGGTCATCTGATGGCAGACCCCGAGCCAGGGGCAGGCATGGGCGAATCCATGGCGCCACAAAGGGGTCCTGCTTCCCTCAGGATGCAGCCACGGGGGAAGGAGCAGAGGTCCTGCCAGGATGAGGTGGGGTGCAGGCCCTGCTGTGTGAGGGTTTGCGTCAGTTCACAGGACAAGGACAGGCACAGAAATGAGACAGACGTGAGAAAGTTGGGAGAAGTGGCAGAGGGAGAAGCCTGGAAGGGGTCTCTTTCCTTCTCAAGCCCCTGCACAGGTGCGCGCACCCCCCCCGCCCCAGCATGTGATCCCTGGGCTCCCAGCCCTGAGTAGGCACCCAGGCTCATGGGCTGCAGGCCACTGGTGCAGGGTGGTGGGGTTGGTGGTGCCAGCTGGGGTACGACTTGGTTACCGGGAAGGTGGTCCAGCCTCCATGGGGTCCTTCACAAGGAGAGTCATGGGCATCCTCCCAGGGACCCTCTGCGTCAGGTCTGGTGCAGAGGACACAGGCCGGCCCAGACACGTGCTTAGGCTTGAGCACCTTGGCCAGTCCTGGTTTGTGCAGGGTGCAGTGTTGTTGTTTGGTTTCAGGCTTCTTGGATGCTGGGCATCTGCAGGTCAGTGTCCTCCTGCAGGGCTTTCCTGTCACTCGCAGGAAGACTGCTGCTCCAGGAGGGGGCAGCCGGGGGCTGGGATCACCTCCGCATGAGGCCTGGGGGGTGACTGTGTACAGAGGCTCAACGCAGGGCACAGCACTCGCCCTCCTCGCCCCTTCGGGGACGGGTCCTGCTGGACCAGTGACCCTTCACCAGCAGGATATGAGCTGCCTGCTGGAGCAGAGGCCTCCCCCGCCCCGCGTGACTGTGACCCCCAGGGGCCCACTGTACAGCTCTCTTAGCCATTTGGTTTGTTCATGGGGCAAACCAGACTCCAGTAATGGGGAGCGTCATGTCCTTCGGGCCAGTACTGGGCACCTCGCCTGCAGCCCTGGTCACTGACCCTGCCTGCCTTTCCCGGTGAGCAGTCATCTGGGCAGGTGGGCTGAAGTCCTCTCCGCCCACCCCTCCCCCCACCGCCAGCCGCCGGCAGCGCTCGCTCCTTGGTGCGTGCCCACATCCCTCCAGCGCCCCCTGCTGGGACATGCAGCCTGGTTCTGAGCCACCAGTGGTGGCTCCTCAGCTGTGCCCCAGAGCCCCGCCCCCTGCCCCGGGGGCCAGCCTACTGAGAACATGCGCCCAGGACAGTCCGGAAGGGGCATCCTCCTGCCCACTGCCATTGCCCAGTGCCAGTCTTGGTGGGACTGAGACCTGCTTCAGATTGCTCTGCTTTTTATTTTCCCCAGAGCTTAACTCTGCACACACCTACCTGACCACCACACACCAGGCTTCCTGCTTAGTCTCATGACAGTCTCACTGCCCCTACCTGGGGACAGAGGTGGCTGCATGTGCTTCCCTGAGGGGCAGGGCCTGCTCCAGGGGGATGTGCTGGGCTCTGGGTCCTGGAGTTCTGAGAACACACCCTGCTGAGTGCTGGAGGCCACCTTTGTGACCACACAGGTGCTTGGCCACCTGCTGGGTATGGACCAAAGCAGAGTAGCACTCTGAGCGCCACCCATGCCATGACTCTGGAGTCCTCAGGACCCCAGTGAGAGCAGGACTGGTGTGGGGGTGCTGGCCAGCTCCATCTTGGGCTGAGTCTGGTGGGTGTGGCTGGGCCCACTTGTCTCTGGTCTGGGTCAGGTGGCTGCTCTGTCCACTGGTCGCCAGGGTTCGGGGATGGGGGCCTGAGGGGTGCTTGGAGGCCTCCAGATGGGCTGGACCAGCAGAGTGGAGGACCCGTCTGTGTGTTGCTGGAGTTCTGATTTCATTTTGCAGGGGTTGCTGAAGTAAAAGCTGGGGTCCGTGGTTGGGAAGCCCTGTTGTCCAGTCCCTTCATGCTGACCTTACCTCATAGATTCTGGCCTCCTTACCTGGTCCTGTGTAATACGCTCTGTCACCCTCGCCAGGAGCTGAAGCAGCCTTAGTGAGGAAGGGGAGAGAAAGACTGCCCCCACCCCCGACCCCCCTCAGGTCAGGGACTTACTGAAGGCCACATAGATCTCTTTTTCGCTGATCAGTGATGGTTAATTTTTTTTAAACAGAAAAGGAGATAGCAGGTCATCACTGCAGCCTGAGTGACAGGCCCTGTGCTGGTCTAGGGGCATTCAGAGGGCCAGAGTGTAACATGGGTAGGACCCCATGTAGCCGTCACCTGACAGCATCTGTCATGTATGGACTGTGCCTAGGCTGGCTTCTTGGTCAGAAGCCTGTCTTGTGACTCTGTCCTGTGTGGTGGACTGTGTGCTCCTGAGACTAAGAGATAGGACACTGTCAGGATGCCAGGTCCTGGCACTGACTCCACCTCCTGCCTGCTGCCGAGCCCTGCGACTTCATGGGGACTGTGGATGCCTGCCCACCCTTCGGGGGGGGTGTAGGTGGTGGTGACATCTGAGGGGGTCATCGACTCCCCACTGTTGTGCCAAACCAGTCTTCAGAGAGACCCCTCTGCTGGGAAGCCTAGGCCTGTGTGATGACGGGTACTCACCCTGTGCCCCAGACACAGGCTTCTGGTGGCAGCGACAGGCCAAGGGCAGCCTGCCTGCTGTATGATACCTTGGGCCGGAGGACGCTGTCCTTCGCCCAGGTGCCGTGAGGTCTCCCAGGCTCATGCCATCCTGCCCCTGCGGGATGGCTTCTGCTGGAAACAGCTGTTGTCCACTCTGTCTGGATAGGTGGAAGCGAGGACAGACCCCCAGGTGGCAGCAGCGGGATGGGCTGCATGGGGAAGCTGGTTCGAGGAGACCAGATGGCCTTCCGGAGAGGATGGGGCTCCCGCACTGGGAAACAGCACAGGCAGCAGGGTGTGAGCCCTCAGTGAGGCGCAGAAGGGAGCTGGGGCATCCAGCCCAGCTCTGGAAAGAGCACATGGTCGCCCAGTGGCTGTGTAGGTGTGAGAGCGGGCCCCACTCAAGAGGGTCAGGTAGACCGGGGGATGTGGAGGGGAAGGCATCTGCAGAGCTTGCCCGAAAGCCAGAGGTGGCCCTGGTTTCATAGGGAGGTCTTGTTCCCGAAACTCACTCTGCGTCCTTGCTGCCAGGATTCACTGACTCAGGGGTTCTTCTCTGCTGGATGCTGTCAGTTCTGCTGGGGTCAGGGGGCACAACTCTGCATGCCAGGTTCTGAAACAGAGGTGCTCAGGGCTGCTCTCTCCACAGCCCCAGCTGGGCAGTTGGGGGGGGGAGCAGAGCCGTCTTCCAGTGGCCTCTTGGGGGGACACCAGCGAAGGCCTGAGGGCTGCTGGAATCCTTGCAGCTGCGGGTGGGTGATCACATCCCAGGAAGAGATGATAAACGTGCGCTGACTTCACAGAGGACCAGCAAGGTGACCAAGCTTGAGAATCAGGGTGCTGAGTCACATAGTCACGCTTTCCTAGCGGTGAGGGGACATTCAGCTCACGAGACCACTCCCCCATCAGCCTGGGAAGGGGCAGGTGTCCAGAGAAGGGCACGGTGCCTCCAGCCCCCACACATCATCCCTGGCCTGCCCTTGCTGCTCCCACGCACCTGTCAGTGTCCACGTCTCTTAACTTGGCACCTGCCGTCTGGGCTTCCTGTAGGTTCTGCTTTGCTTCTGGGTGGATGTAGGAAACAGAACCTTAGCCGAACACGAGGAGTGGCCCACTGCCTGGGACACTTCCTCTGCTGTGTCCTCAGGGTCGTCACACAGGGCACGAAGGAGGCCTTGCTGGGGTGGATGCTTGCTGACAGGACAAAGCAGCCAGGCAGGCGGGCCCTCCTACAGCACCTGCACCCCAGCCTCCACTCCTCTGTGGCCAAGCTTCCGTGGGCGCCTACTCCATCCGGGACTCACAGCCCAGCCAGACGTGGGCTCCTCTAGATACTGGCAGCGGCCGCACCTGTAGGAAAAAAACTGCACTTCAGTGTGGAGAAGCCGGCGTCTCAGGAGATGGGACTACATTTAGGGATTCCTTTGTGATAAGCCTTGGGAAACCTCTACCTGTGGGGTGAGACCTCCTCACACAGGGCACGTGAGGACTCCTGCTGGGGGTGCCTCAGCTCTCCTATCCCTGAGGGTGGGGGGCCTGCCTGCCATGTGCTCAGTCTACCCATGGGTGGCCTTCGTTCTTCCTGAGACTGCAGGCCTGGGTCTCCGGGGCCCTGCCCTGCAGCTGGGGTCAGTCTCTGGGCAGCAGGTGGAGCCCTCGAGGCGCACCCTGGCCCTGGGTGTCACTGCCTGCACAGCGACTGGAGGAGCGTCGGCTGTGGCCCTTCTGCTGGTTCCTCTGCTGTCTTACAATCACGGGCATGGCATGTCTGTCCCGAGACCTCTGTGCAGCGGAAGAGGAGTGCGGCTGGTCTGCTTGCTTCTACCCCAGGGTGACCTCGTGGACTTGGCAGGGCAGCCTGGTGGGAGGCTGTGCTTCTGTCCTTGTGTCCGGGGAATTCATGTCTGCATTGTCCCTGGGCAGGAGCCCTTGGGAGGCCACACACCCCCGACTGTCTGAGGCCCTTCCACATTGCGAGGCTGTGCCCAGACAGATCTGCGTGACCGCTCACCTGTGGCGTAGCTTCTGGGCTGGGCCCTGCGGCTTGACTGCCATCCTATCATGGCTTCATTTCTCAGGACTCCTTGGAGCCACCAGGTTCCTGCTCTGCCAGCCGCGTCTGGTGCAAGGGCCTCTGCGGCTAGGGCCCCTGTGCCGCCACCTCCTTACTGCCTTCACAGCTTATGGGGGAGCAGGGCTCTTGGTCAACGATAAGGAGCATCTTTTCTGAATTTCCTTCCTTGGGCCTGTGCCTTGGGGGTAGGTTAAAAATCAGTAGTTGGTGGGGTGGCTTGAGGGGTGATCACGTAAGACACAGATTAGCACTGTCAGCAAGTCACAGCTATAGTTTTTATAAACAAGCAGTTTAAGGAAATAGCAGTGAAAACTCTTAAGAAAATGGAAAGTGATATGCTTGCGGGGCCTGATGTGGTGAGCGGTCCAGGTATGTGGTTCTGGGAGTGGAGACGTTGCCTCTCTCTGGGGTCTGACCCAGCCCAGGGGTGCAGGGAGAACCTCTCGAGCGTGGCCCCTGTGGTGACCTTGTGGTCTGCACCCCATGACCTAGGACACCCCACACAGGGGCTCTCCCAGAACACACAGGGCTGCAGGGGAGGGATCTGAGACTTGGTGGATCCCCAGTTCCCATGAGCTTTTTTTGGGCTCCTGATCCCAGGAGTCGGAGTGTTTTTCTATCACCCCTGCCCCGTGAGACACGGGCACTGTGGCTGTCTGCGGCCAACAGGGTGTGTGTGAGGGGCCTGAGGAGCGCAGCGTGCTTGTCGTGAGGAGGCTGAGGGGGCGCCGGGCTGGCCCCGTATCTTGTTAGTGCTCTGTGTTGATGCCTTTAGATGCCTCCAGCTCAGTCCACGCCGTGGTACTGCAAGGCTGGTTCGCTCCTCGAAGCGCCATGGCATGAGATGGAGGCTCCTAGAAGCAAGAAGAAAGGTACAGTACCGCCCAGTCAGCCTTGACCTCTCCATGGGTCTCTAAACTGTGTTTGCATTTTACATCTGAACTGTCTCGGAGGCGGGTGGGGCGGAGGCCCTGGACCACAGGCGCGAGCAGTTGCTAGACCGAGGCCCGTCCTGTGTGAGCAGGGACTCGGGTTGGCCGTCCCGCCGCCTGGCGTGCAGGGAACGGTCTGGGGAGGCACCTGGAGCAGTGGATGGTCGGTGGGGGCCAGGCTTGGCTTCAGTGGCTGGTGACGAGGTGTTGGAATTGTGTCCCCAGCACAGTTACTGCCGGAAGAGGTGATGCCGGGCGGCCTGCGTGCCGCCAGCTGTCCCTTCCCTTCCCGCGCGGCCAGGTGAGGCTCCGGGGTCGAGGGCGCCGTGGCATGAAGTGTCCCCTCTCTCCCCCACGCCTCACAGAGAAGCAGGGTCCTGAGCGGAAGCGGATCAGGAAGGAGCCCGTCACCCGCAAGGCCGGGCTGCTCTTCGGCATGGGGCTGTCTGGGATCCGCGCTGGCTACCCTCTCTCCGAGCGCCAGCAGGTGGCTCTGCTCATGCAGATGACAGCCGAGGAATCCGCTAACAGCCCAGGTGAGCCCGGGGGGTCCAGGGCTGGGGGGGCCCAGCCCCAAGGGTTCCACCTGCTAACCTCCGCCATCCTCTGCTTGGCCGGCAGTGGACATGACACCAAAGCACCCCTCCCAGTCGACAGTCTGTCAGAAGGGGACGCCCAACTCTGCCTCAAAAACCAAAGATAAAGTGAACAAGAGGAACGAGCGTGGGGAGACCCGCCTGCACCGGGCGGCCATCCGGGGGGATGCCCGGCGCATCAAGGAGCTCATCAGCGAGGGGGCGGACGTCAATGTCAAGGACTTTGCGGGTGAGCGCTCGGAGGGTAGGACCAGGGCAGACTCTCTGACACGGCACCCTCTTCTCTTGCCTGTGCACCCAGAGCTGCCTTCTCAGGAGGCCTGGGACCCCAGGACCCCTGCCGAGCGGGACCCCCATGTGTCTGATTCAAACCTAACTTAGGAATACTGATATTTTTAAGAGGTGCTAACTTGAATTTTTCCAAAACCCTGGGACCAGTCCCTGGGGTGGTCACTCCCTGGGAGGCCTCGGCGCTTGCTGCACGGAGGCCTGTCCAAACCCACGGTCTGCTCTGCTTTCCTGTGTGATGATACTGCTCATCTGTCTGGACCCTTCACAGCTTCCTAGTCTGTAGGGTTAACCGCTAGCGGTCATGGGCAACCCAGAGGTGCCCCAGGAAAGAACACCCAGGCTGGGCGCCTGTCCTTAGAGTTTCCTGTGCCGCCCAAGGTGGAAGTGGCCTTGAAGGTTAAGTCACATACGTGCTGAGTGTCTGTTTCCAGGCTGGACGGCATTGCATGAGGCCTGTAACCGGGGCTACTATGATGTCGCGAAGCAGCTGCTGGCCGCGGGCGCGGAGGTGAACACCAAGGGCCTGGATGATGATACACCCTTGCATGATGCCGCCAACAATGGGCACTACAAGGTGGGTGCCTCCCCACAGACCCCTGGGTGGGCCTGCTGCAGCTTCTTGATCTCTCTCTTTCCTGGTGGCAGGGCGACTAGGAAGTGAGTCTTTGACCACCCCCCACCCCTGCTCTGGCCACGCAGGTATGGTTGGATGTTAGAAGGTTGAGTGGCCAGCCCCAGAGCAGGAGCTCTGTCTGTCCTCATACCTGTGCTGTCAGACCAGGCACGTTGGACAGGTGCAGCCACACAGGGTGACCTGTGTGACCAGCCCAGGAGCCATGAGCATCTGGGGTGCCAGCCCTCAGGTCCAACACTGGAGACACACGTGTAGGTGAGGGTCTGGCCACGTCCACACCACAATGTCCTGAAAAGGCCCCTGTCTAGAGATGGGAGGCAAGCGTAATGACGTGTGACATCTGGTCTTTTGTGGTGGCCCCGCTGGTCACTGGTGGCAGGTGCCAGGCAACCAGCAGCTCGGCCAAGGGGATGGACATAATGGGACAATAACACGTGGGTGCCAGGAGAGATGGGAAGGGTTTTGGGCTCGAGATGCCAAAGCTCCTGTGGACACTGAAGCGCTGAGGTCAGGAATTAGGTAACCTTTTAGGGAAGATGAGAGGGGTTTGTTTTTCTTTCTTAAGAGCCCTTTTAGAGAAATAGGCTGAGAAATTCATGAACTATCAAAGGATTTGGTAAAAATATCCCCGGGGCAGTGGGCAGGTATACATGCAACGAGGCCTGTGGACGGGGGACCTCCGCAGAGGGGAGCTGGAAGACCAGGAGATGGGAAGTGACCCTGGACTGTACAGGGGGACAAGGGTGTGTACAGCAGAGACCCTTTCTCCATGTAAAGGGGACTGGCCTGCATTGCCAAGTCTTATAGGGAGGGACCACAGCGCTGGGAACATGGTGGCCTCCAGCGGCTGGGGTGGCTGGCCCTTGGCTGGCAGACAGCAAGGACACAGCCCTGGAGCCCAGCCTCTGGCCCCAGGGTTGTCCACGGTCCCAGAGGGCAGGGGAGCCCCTGCAGTGGAAACACAGCTGCTGCTCTCCCTGTCCTGTCTGCCAGCCATCTCCGGGAGGCCACTGGAGTGAGGACTGCAACGGAGCAGTGGTTTCCTGATGCATCTGACCACTGTCTGGTCGCTGTTGGGTGTGCAGTAGTAGTGTCTGTGAACAACCTGCACTTGTTCGTCAAGACAGATACATCAACTAGGGGACTTGCCTGGTGGTCTGGTGGTTAAGATTTTGCTTTCCAGTGCAGCGGACACCACTTCAGCCCCTGGTCAGGGAGTGAAGATTCCACATGCCTCACAGCCTAGAAAAACACACACAGAAGCAAATCTTAACAAATTCAACAAAGACTTTAAAAAAGGTCCACATCAAAAAAGAGTGTAAAACATTAACTACACCCCAGTTAAAAAATACGTTATTCCAAGACTTGCCTGGAGGTCCAGTGCCAAGGACTCCACACTTCCTCTGCAGGAGGCACGAGTTCACCCCTAGTCAGGGAACTAAGATCCCAAATGAGCCATGGCAGGGCCTTAAAGAAAGGAGAGAAATACATTATTATTAAAAATGTAACTATCATCTGCAGCCAGTCATCTTTTTGCTGGTAGAGGGTTGAAATATCCTGACAATCACCAAAATGTAACAGAGACACCAAGGAAGCAAATGCCTTCAGGGAAATGGTGCCGATAGACTTGCTGGGTACAGGGAGGGTTGGCACAGACCTTCATCTCTATAAAGTATGACAAATCAAGGTCTGCCTGTCCTTGGGTTCAGTGGTCCTGGGCACAGACTAGAAACAGGTGATCTTACTTTTAAAATAAAAAACATGAAATAGACCTGCTTGTGGAGGCTTGGTCTTTGTTTTCCCTACTCTGTAACAGCCCCCACCCCCCCACCCCCAGTACACAATTTTCATCCAAATACCAGGAGCCTGTGTGATGGGTCTGTGGTAGGGAGCGGCCTGGTGGGTAGCACACACAGCCTGTAGCCCTCAGCCTGGTCCTGCCCAGACCCTATGACCAGGCACTGGTGTGGTGGCCGCTCCACCTTCCTCACGTCCCTGATGTGCCTCTCGCTGCTACACAGGTGGTGAAGCTGCTGCTCCGGTATGGAGGGAACCCTCAGCAGAGCAACAGGAAGGGCGAGACACCGCTGAAGGTGGCCAGCTCCCCGACCATGGTGAACCTGCTTCTGGGCAAGGGCACCTACACGTCTAGTGAGGAGAGCTCAGCTGGTCAGTGCTGTGGGGGGGAGCAGGGAAACGGGGGGGCAGGACAGGTAGTTCCACTGCAGGCAGCCTGCTTGGATGCCTGGCGCTGATGGGAGCTTCCGGACTGTGAGGGCACCCCACCCTGGATAGGGGCTCTTGTGCGAGATCTCCAGCCCCTTGTCTGTGCAGACCCCTGTCTGGCCACTCGGCCCAGGGCCAGCCTCAGTCACGTTACTGAAGTTCTGGGCTTGTCTACCACTGCCCCTGCCTGAACAGCTCCTGACGCCTTTCTCCCTGTTCCTGCAGAGAGCTCCGAGGAGGAGGAGGAGGACGCCCCATCATTCGCACCTTCCAGCTCGGTCGATGGCAATAACACAGACTCTGAGTTTGAGAAGGGCCTAAAGCACAAGGCCAAGAATCCGGAGCCGCAGAAAACCGTGACCCCGGTCAAGGACGAGTATGAGTTTGACGAGGACGACGAGCAGGACAGAACCCCCCCAGTGGACGACAAACACTTACTGAAAAAGGACTACAGAAGAGAGGCCAAGTCAAATAGTTTTATTTCTATACCCAAGATGGAAGTGAAAAGCTACACTAAAAACAGCACGATTGCACCAAAGAAGGCGTCTCATCGCATCCTGTCGGACACGTCTGACGAGGAGGACGTCGGCGTCGCCGTGGGGGCGGGGGAGAAGCTGAGACTCTCAGCCCACACCATGCTGCCCGGCAACAAGACCCGGGAGCCTTCGAACTGCAAGCAGCAGAAGGAAAGAAATAAAGTGAAAAAGAAGCGAAAGAAAGAAATAAAGGGCAAAGAAGTACGGTTTGGGAAGAGGGGTGACACGTTCTGCTCGTCTGAGTCTGAGAGCGAGTCCTCGGAGAGCGGCGAGGATGGTGGGGACTCGGCGGGGAGCCCGGGCTGCCTCAAGGAGTCCCCGCTGGTGCTGAAGGACCCCGCCCTGTTCAGCTCCTTGTCTGCCTCCTCCACCTCATCCCACGGCAGCTCCACTGCCCAGAAGCATAACACCGGCCACGCGGACCCACACGCCAAGCACTGGCGGACAGACAATTGGAAAACCATTTCCTCCCCTGCCTGGTCCGAGGTCAGCTCCTTGTCAGACTCCACCAGGACAAGACTGAGCAGTGAGTCTGACGGCTCCTCCGAAGGCTCCAGCGTGGAGTCACTGAAGCCAGTCAGGAAGAGGCAGGAGCACAAGAAGAGGGCCGGCCTGCAGGGCGCACTGCCTGACAGGAAGAACTCCTTCCTCCCTAGCGGGGACGGCGCCATCCCCAAGCTGGACAAGGAGGGCAAAGTTGTCAAGAAACACAAGACTAAACACAAACACAAAAGCAAGGAGAAGGGGTTGTGCTCTGTCAGCCAGGAACTGAAGCTGAAGAGCTTTACCTACGAGTACGAGGACTCGAAGCAGAGGGCAGACAAGGCCATCCTTCTGGATGACGTGTCCGCTGAGAACAAGCTGAAGGGCCTGAAGCATGAGAGAGACCACTGCAAGAAAGAGGAGAAGCTCAGCAAGATGAAGTCAGAAGAGAAAGACTGGCTCTTTAAGGACGAGATGATCAAGGTCTCCAGAGAGGAGAAGTCGCTGAAGAGAATCAGGGACCTGAACAAGGACGGGGGCAGGGCCTTCCGGGAGGAGAAGGACCGTTCAAACAAGGCCGAGAAGGAGAGGCTGCTGAAGGAAAAGTCTCCTAAAGAGGAGAAGCTGCGACTCTACAAAGAGGAAAGAAAGAAGAAGTCCAAAGACAGGCCCTCAAAGTTAGAGAAAAAGAATGACTTTAAGGAGGAAAAAATTCCCAAAGAGAAGGAGAAGATCTTCAAGGAGGATAAAGAAAAACTCAGAAAAGAAAAAGGGTATCGGGAGGACTCTGCTTTTGACGAGTACTGTAACAAAAGCCAGTTTCTGGAAAACGAAGACACCAAGTTCAGTCTCTCTGATGACCAGCAGGATCGCTGGTTCTCGGACCTGTCAGATTCCTCCTTCGATTTCAAAGGGGAAGACAGCTGGGACTCCCCAGTGACAGACTACAGGGACATGAAGAGCGACTCTGTGGCCAGGCTGATCCTGGAGACGGTAAAGGAGGACAGCAAGGAGAAGAGGCGGGAGAGCAAGGCCCGGGAGAAGCGCGGTGACAGAGACGTCTTCTCTCGGAAGAAGGACAGGGATGGCCTGGAGCGGCGGCGAGAGCATGTGGCTGACAGGCACAGGGCTGTCCCCAGCTTTCTCTGTGAGAAGGACAAACGGCGGCGCGAGTCCACCGAGGGCAGCCGGGACCGCAAGGAGCCCCCGGAGGCTGCTAAGGAGCGGAGAGATGGCCGCGTGAAGTCCGAGGAGGCGCACAGGGAGGACCTGAAAGAGTATGGCTGTGACTTTGGGAAGAGCCTGGAACCCTGGGAGAGGCACCACCCAGGGAGGGAGAAGGAGAAGAAGGAGAAGCTGAAGCTGGAGAAGCACAAGGAGAAGTCCAGCGACAAGGACAAAAGCGAAAAACTCATCCTTGAGAAATGTCAGAGGGACAGAGAGTTTGATAAGTGTTTTAAAGAGAAAAAGGATGCCAAGGAAAAGCATAAAGACGTGCACAGCAAAGACAAGGAGAGGAAGGCATCCCTTGACCAAGGCAGAGACAAACGGGAGAAGGCCTTCCCTGGAATACTCTCTGAGGACTTCTCTGAAAAAAAAGACGAGAAAAAGGGCAAAGAGAAGAGCTGGTATATTGCAGATATCTTCACAGATGAGAGTGAAGATGAAAAAGACGACTACACAGCCAGCGGATTCAAAGTTGGGGAGGCGAGTGAGGGGCGAGGGGACGGCCCCCCAGAGAGGGAGGACGGGCGGGAGGTGCACCCCCCCGACCGACACCGGAAGCACTCAGCCGACAGGCAACCCCATGCTGAGAAGCAGAAGGACAAAGAGATGAGGGAGAAGAAGAAGGAGAAGGGGGCCACAGACGGGGGGAAGGACAGGAGGGAGAAGACCTTTGAGAAGCACAAGGAGAAGAAGGACAGGAAGGACCGCACGTCTGTGGACTCCGTGCAGGACAAGAGGAGCAAGCAGAAGCCGCCCGAGAAGGGGGAGAAAAGGCCCCCTGTGGAGGACAAGACCAAGACCAGGCACCGGGAGAGGCCGGACCGAGAGCAGGGCCGTGAGAGGAAGGCCAGCAAGGGCACCGAGGCGGAAAAGAGCCTGCTGGAGCGGCTGGAGGAGGAGGCCCTGCAGGACTTCCGGGAGGACTCCAATGACAAGGCCAGCGAGGCATCCTCCGACGGCTTCCCCGACCGCGGCCAGGACCCCAGCCTCAGCGCCCTCCTGGACGTGTCCTTCCCGGAGCCCCCAGAGGAGCGGGTGCGGGAGAGGGAGCGGCACCGGCACGCCTCATCATCCTCCAAGAAGAGCCACGATCGAGAGCGGGGCAAGAAGGACAAGCTCGAGAAGAAGGACAAGAGCGATGACTATAAGGACATAAGCAGCCGGAAGGACACCAGCCAGTACGAGAAGGAGCTCCTGGACAGCGATGCTTACGGCACCTCCTACGGCTCCAAAGCTGACGCAGAGGATGAGCTGGATAAAGCCCTTGAGTTGTTTTCTACTGAAAAGAAGGAGAAAAACGATCCTGAACGAGAACCCCCCAAGAAGGTGGAGAAGGAGCTGCGGCCTTATGGCTCCAGCGCCCTCAGCCTCCTGAAGGAGAAGCGGCGGCGGGAGAAGCACCGCGAGCGGTGGCGGGAGGACAAGGAGCGGCATCGGGAGCGGCACCATCGCGAGGAGCCCAAGCCCCTGGCCAGGGACACCGCCCCCGGCGCCTTCCGAGACAAGGCCAAGGACGAGGGTGGGAAGCTTGGCGAGGCCAGGCTGAAGGAGAAGATCAAGGAGAATCCTGAGAAGGAGAAGGGTGACCCCACGAAGCTCAGCAATGGAAATGACAAGCTGCTCCCGACCAGAGACCCGGGCAAGAAAGATGTGAGACCCCGGGAGAAGCTTCTGGGCGACGGGGACCTGATGATGACCAGCTTCGAGCGGATGCTGTCCCAGAAGGACCTGGAGATCGAGGAGCGGCACAAGCGGCACAAGGAGAGGATGAGGCAGATGGAGAAGCTGCGGCACCGCTCCGGGGACCCCAAACTCAAGGAGAAGGCGCGGCCCGCCGAGGACGCGCGCAAGAAGAGTCTGGACGGCCCGCCCAAGAAGCCGCCTGGTCCCGACCTTGCCCCAAAGGACAGAAAACCTAAGGAGTCTGCTCCTCCTGCCTCTGCCGCCGAGAACAAGCCCCACCCAGGACTAGCAGTGGACCCCCGGGACTGGCTGGCGGGACCCCACATGAAAGAGGTCTTGCCTGCGTCCCCCAGGCCTGACCATGGCCGGCCCACTGGGGTCCCCACCCCTGCCTCGGTAGTGTCCTGCCCCAGCTACGAGGAGGCCATGCACACACCCCGGACCCCGTCCTGCAGCGCTGACGACTACCCCGACCTCATGTTTGACTGCACGGACCCCCAGCCGATGTCCAGCACCTCCGCCAGCGCCTGCTCACCCTCTTTCTTTGACAGGTTCTCCGTGGCCACAAGTGGGATTTCAGAGACCCCGGGCCAGACACCAACGAGGCCACTGTGCACGAACCTTTACCGCTCGGTCTCCGTGGACGTCAGGAGGACCCCCGAGGAGGAGTTTGGCCTCGGGGACAAGCTGTTCAGACAGCAGAGCGTCCCCGCTGCACCCAGCTACAGCTCGCCAGGGCAGCACCCCGAGGACAAAGCCCCTGGCCCCCCAGCACCTGCGGAGAAGTTCGCCTGCCTGTCTCCAGGGTATTACTCCCCGGACTATGGCATGCCCTCCCCCAAAGTCGACGCCTTGCACTGCCCGCCTGCGGCCACAGTCAACCTCACCCCCTCCCCAGAGGGCGCCTTCGTTAGTTTACAAGCCAAGTCCCCCCCTTCACACAGAGATGAGCTTTTGGCCCCGTCCATGGAGGGGGCCCTCCCCCCTGACCTTGGCATTCCCCTGGATGCCACGGAGGACCAGCAGGCCACTGCAGCTATCATCCCCCCAGAGCCCAGCTTCCTGGAGCCCCTGGATGAGGGCCCTTTCAGCACGGTCATCACAGAGGAGCCAGTCGAATGGGCGCATCCTGCTGCTGCAGAGCAGGGCCTGCCCCCTGGCCTTATTGGGGGTGCTCCTGGTGACACAGCCAGTTGGCCTGTGGGGTCGGACCTCCTACTTAAGTCCCCACAGAGGTTCCCAGAGTCCCCGAAACATTTCTGCCCGGCCGAGTCGCTCCATCCTGAGCCCCCTTACCCGGCATCCCCCGTCTCATACCCTTTGCCGGTCCCCGAGCCGGGACTGGAAGCTAAGGACGAGGCCGAGGGAGCAGTCCCAGCTGCAGTGAACACTTCCGAGGAGTCGGCCGCGTTCGCCCCTCCCTCTCGGCTGGAGTCCTTCTTCAGTAACTGCAAGCCCCTTCCGGACGCGCCCCCTGACGCGCCCCCAGAGCCTGCGTGTGTGACGGCTGTGGCTCAGGTGGAGGCACTGGGGCCTCTGGAGAATAACTTCCTGGAAGGGGGTCACAACCTGTCGGCGCTCGGCCAGGTGGAGCCGGTGCCCTGGCCCGGTGCCTTCCCCGCTGCCGAGGACGACCTCGACCTGGGGCCTTTCTCACTGCCAGAGCTCCCTCTCCAGACCAAGGATGTTCCTGACGTGGAAGCAGAGCCTGTGGAAGAGTCTCCTCTCGTTCCTCCAGAGAACACCCCCTTGGGGGCCCCTGTGCTCCCAGGCGGCGGGGAGCCCACTGGGGCAGCTGCTGACCAACAGCTGGTGTCGCCTCCTGACCAGGTGGCCACCCGGCTCCCCACCGAAGCCGCAACGGAGCCCCCGGAGGAGCCGAAGCCAGCAGTGCTGCCTGAGGCCACGGCAGAGGCAGGGTCCAGGCCAGAGGGGAGGGCGCCCGAGGACTCCCACCCTGGTTCAGGGCTCACACCAGCCCTCTCAGAGCAGCGTCCACCAGGGAGTGGAGGTGAGGAGGCTGAGGGCCAAGACTCCTCGGCCTCGCCCCACAGCGCCCCTGATGCCCCCGTGGATGGCTCGGCTCAGGCCCACGTGGCAGATGGGGCTGGCCCTCAGGACAGTGCCGGGCTCGAGGGGCCCCCTGACGGCGTCCAGCCTGAATCCACCGAACCAGAACCTAAACCGATGGCCGAGGCCCCGAAGGCACCCAAAGTGGAGGAGATCCCTCAGCGCATGACCAGGACCCGCGCCCAGATGCTGGCCAACCAGCACAAGCAGAGCTCACCGCCCACTGAAAAGGAGCCCACGCCCACCCCCAGGGCCAAGGGTCGAGGCTCTGAGGATGACGACCCCCAGGCCCAGCACCCACGCAAACGCCGCTTCCAGCGCTCCAGCCAGCAGCTGGCCCAGCAGATGCACACGTCCACGCGGCAGACACGTGAGGTGATCCAGCAGACGCTGGCCGCCATCGTGGACGCCATCAAGCTGGACGCCATCGAGCCTTACCACAGCGACAGGTCCAACCCATACTTTGAGTACCTGCAGATCCGGAAGAAGATCGAGGAGAAGCGCAAAATCCTGTGCTACATCAGCCCGCAGGCGCCGCAGTGCTACGCCGAGTACGTCACCTACACCGGCTCCTACCTCCTGGACGGCAAGCCACTCAGCAAGCTGCACATCCCCGTGGTGAGTGCCCACCCAGGAGGCGGGGAGCAGCCCCCTCCACACTGGCCTCTGCCACTCACCGTCTGCCCACGACACTGCCCAGTGTCGCCTCCTGCCCCGCAGCCACCAGGTCACCTTGTGCTTGGACCCCGGCCCACTCGCCTCAGGCACGCCCAACCCCCTCTGCGGCCCTTCCCACAGCATGAGGCCTCTACAGAACCTGGCCCTAGACCTCTCTTCCCCAGGGGCCCGAGGGCACTGCTCCTGCCTCCTTGAAGCAGGTCCCCACCCAGCAGGCCTGCCAGACACAGGCCCCCACCCTGCCTGTCGGCCGTCTGCTCACATGCCCCATGCTCCCTTGTGCCATGGTTCACCCCACATTCGTGCAGCTGTGACCATCCAAGCCCCGCCATGCACACCCCCTGTCCCATCCTCATACTTGCATCTGGGCAGTGGGCAGGTCCTGCCACAAGGACCTCTGGGGAAGCGTGTCCTCCAAGTTCGGCTGTCCCCCCACCCCCTACCCAGGAGCAGGCACGGGGCTCGTGGCCAGGAGAGCCCCGCTGGGCCACCTCTCTTCACCCGTAGCCAGAGCCTGGCCGCTCGAGCTTCGCAATGCTCCCCAGGCGCCACCTGTTCACACGTGTGCACTACATCGACACCACCCCCACCTCTGCGGAAAACCCAGCTTTCCTCTTGTTCTGTCCATCAGGCTCAAGGCTGGCCATGTCCCACATGTGCGGCCTATCCCCAGACAGACGGGGCCTGAGGCACTAGGTTCAGGAACCTGTCCTGGGATCTCTGTTCAGGGAGAGGGACTTTCTGCTGTTTGTCTGTAGAAAACTCGGAACTAGAAAACCGGCAACAGCTGAGGGCGCTGTGCCCCTGCCACCCGAGTTCACCCACAGTAGACTGCCCCGCAGCTGGGCCTGGGCTTCCACCCTCAGGAGCAGGAGGAGGGGTTCTCAGGGCCGAGACCCCGACAGAGACATCTGCCAGGTGCCCTGGGCCCTGAGGGGGCAGGCAGGCAGCTGAAGAGACCCAGCTGGGTTTCTCTTTTCAAGTTTTGAGCCTATTTTAAACCAAAAGATTGGAAGACAGCACATACCTCAAGTGTGGGCCTCAAGTGCAGTCTGTCTGCAGCTGGGGGCTGTTCCTCCCTCCTGCCCCCTCCAGCCTGTGGTCATGGCTGCACATTTCCTGTGTGACTCAGAAGCACTGGCTTCTCCCTGGGAGGTCGCCACTGGCATCCATGGGCTCCTCTGGCCTGGCGATGTCTCTTCCAAGGTAGCCGGGTGAGCCCTACACCCTGGAGACGGGCAGGCCCACTGTCCTGTCTGTGTTGCCTCTGGGCAGCAGCGTCCCAGTGGGCCTCATATCAACTTGGGGTGCGTGAAGCCTGTGGTAAACAGAGGACCCTGCCAGTCCTCTGTCCCCTCACCGTACCAGGGTAGTGATGCAGACACCCGGTTCTTGGCTTCCCTTGCCTCCTCCCCCTCCCTCTTCACAGGTGCCTGCAACTCCCTCGGGGGAGGGGGGCTCACTCACCTGCTCTCAGGGACAAAGCATCCAGCTGCTGCGGGCTCCTGGCTTGGTATCATGGGACTGTGGTCCTCAGGGTGAGTGGGGCTGGGGCAGCTCCCGGCCCCTGGTGAGCCCGTCTCTCCTGTGACCACAGATCGCGCCCCCACCCTCACTGGCAGAGCCCCTGAAGGAGCTGTTCAAGCAGCAGGAGGCCGTGCGGGGGAAGCTTCGCCTGCAGCACAGCATCGAGCGGGTGAGTATGCGGCCATGGGCCTGGGGCACCCGGCTCCCACCCTCTCAGCTTACTGGCCCCTCTTCTTCAGGAAAAGCTGATCGTCTCCTGCGAACAGGAGATCCTACGAGTCCACTGCCGGGCGGCGAGGACCATCGCGAACCAGGCGGTGCCGTTCAGTGCTTGCACCATGCTGCTGGACTCGGAGGTGTACAACATGCCGCTGGAGAGCCAGGTGGGGCGTGGGCTGGGCATCTGCCGACCATTTCCTCTGAGGCTCACATGCATTTCGGACACGAGCAGCCAGAGCTGCTGCCCTGGGGCTTCCTGAGCAGAGGACCCAGAGAGACCGTCGCCCTGGGGACACGGTGCTGCCACCGACAGCAGGCAGCCCCAGGGGCCCATTACCAGTGACTCGCTGGTCTGGGGCAGGGCCCAGGGCGCCACCTCTTGGAGCACACGGTCTGCCTCGTTGGTCCTCCAGGGTGGCCCTGCGTGTCCACTCCAAGGGTCCAGCCCGCCTCTCTCCACCCCCAGGGGTGGACTTGTCCCACAAGGTCACAACCTTTCCCGCCTGACCTCTGTCCCAGTAGGTGGAACCTGTGCCCCTCAGAGCCCCCACCCCATGCATGGACATGTCAGAGATCTAACGTGCAAAAAGCAAGCCAACTTGTGTGCACCCTGACCTTTCTCCTCTCATCAGCCACTGCAACTCTGAAAACAGCCCAGAGCGTGTCCTTCTAGGCCTGCCTTCTGCCTCTGTCCCTGTTCAGGCCTCGGCACCAAGTTCCCCCACCCACTGGCAGATCACATGGAGGCCGCCACATGTGACATAACAGTGGTTAGAAACTTTTTATTAGTGCCTTAAAGATTTTCCATTCACTTACATACAATCTTTAAGGATACAAAAACTTTAAAAGCTTTCCTTAGGTAATGTGCTAGTGGTGACACGTGGAAGTTTTGCTTTTTGCATATAAAAGGAAAAAGGATCTGCTGACCTTGAAAGGGCGTTTCTGGGTTTCCTCTTGAAGGTCCAGGAGACGGGAGGTCTTGGACTGGGGCCCCTTCAGGCAGGTGGCCCCCACCCACCCAGCTGGCAGGAGCCAGTGGGGACACCTGGTCCTAAACCACTGTCCACTGCAGGGGACCTCAGCCACCTCAGGCCTCCCAAATGTCCTTTTGAAAGAAAAAACCACTTGCAGTTTTCACAAAGAAGAAACTGGACAGATACCATCGTGCACTCACCCTGAGGGGGTCCAGAGTCACGAGCAGGGCGGCTCCACCCTGGACAGTGTTGGGGAGGGGTGGCTTCCTGGGCCCCTTAGGAGGGCGGGGGTGTGTGTGTGTGTCCTGCCGGTTGGCCCTTGACATGGGGGCACTGGGGGGGTTCTAGAACCTGCACCCCAAGTGTGAGGGGGTCTTGACCGCCAGGAAGCTCCCCCTTCCGGATGCTCACGTGCATTTGGCTCTCCCTGCAGGGTGATGAGAACAAGTCAGTGCGGGACCGGTTCAACGCCCGCCAGTTCATATCCTGGCTGCAGGACGTGGACGACAAGTACGACCGCATGAAGGTGAGCCCCTCCTCCCTGAGCGGCAGCGGTGGGCCGGGCTCTCCGGGTGGGGGCGGCTGCTGTGGGGCTGCGTGTGGAGGAGGCAGCTTCACACCGGCTCTGAGCCCAGCTGGCAGCAAGCGAGCGAGGCCTCCCCGCCCCCATGTTGCCTCTTAGAGTGTCTTCCCTCCTGTCCAGGTGTGCGGGGAGCAGCTCCTGTCACCAGCTGGCGGTCAGACCTCTGTGGGACCCCACCTTGACCCTCCTCAAAGGTCACAGCATCCACCAGCAGCCCTGCCCTGGATGTGCTGACCAGTGCAGCAGGCAGAGGACGGGGGGGAGATAGAGAGCTTAGCAAGTAAGAAGCACGTCCTCCTCTGTAGGCGCGTGAACACACACCGGCAGTGATGCGCCTGCTACAGAGTTAGCGCCCATGAGGCAGGGCTGCCGAGTGTGGAGTTGATGGAGGCGAGACCCAGGTTCCACACTGGGCTGCCAGCCTCACCCCCACCTTACCTCGGTGACCCCTGCCCCCAGCACCATACCCAAGGGGGTGGCCAGGGGCCCAGAGCAGAGAGGCAACAGCTTACAGGGCGTTCAGGCTTGGCTGAGGCCGCATTTCTGACAAGCTCCAGGGTGACAGTGTGGAGGTCACATGGTCAGTCCTCCCACCACCAGCCTGCCTGAAGGGAGCTGCGTGGAAAACTTTGCTATAGGGAGATACTTTTTGACCAAAGTAAAATGAGACTTGGTACATTAAAAAGTCCACGGAAGTCTAAATTTCCTTAATGTGCCAAGAACTTAAAAATTAATGGACAGAAAAAGAAACTGGTGAGGTACAGAGAGTGCAGGGGCACGAAATGGCCATACCCCCATGGAACAGGCTCCTTGCGCGTGGCCGCTTGTTTGGGACCACAGTGGTCCCACTAGGAGACAGGCTGCCCTCCTCAGGTCCCGCAGCCCCGGACACATCTTCAGGGCAGTTTTCTGGGTAAACAGGCCTGCCTGTTGGGTGTCACGGGGTTTCAGCCTAACAGTTTCATTTCAGTCTGAAAACTCGGACTGTACGTACAGCAGTTCAGAAGCCCAGGAGTAGCTCCGTCTCAGGAGCACCCAGAGATGGAGACACTATGTAGTACCTTAAATTAAGTAAGAGCAGCGTGACTCTGAGGATCATGAGTGACTGTGTGTGCCGAGGACGCCTGGCCTGCTGGTGCACACAGGGCTTAGTTCTGAAAGTTTTTTAAACTGAATTATTTTAAAGCAATTTAGAGACTGTGATATCCTGCCCTAAATGCTTGTGTGCTCATCTAAGAAAATAAGATGAGCTTCCTGCATAATCACTGTCACATCGTTAAGTCTGTTAACCCAAGTCTGTGCTCCCACCTGCCATGCTTCTATCTCCCATGTGTTCCCAAAATGTGCCCCGCACCCTCACTCCCTCACACCACCCCCCAAGTCCACATGTGCTGCCTCGGGTTAAGACCCATTTGGGTAACCCAGGTACTGTCCTCATTTCAACATTCGGCATTCTTAACATGAAATACACAGCACAGGCTTTAACAGTCTGTTTGTCTTGGTACCTATTTCTAATATTGAGAATGCAAATGAAGCCAATCTCACCAGCCATAAATAAAGTAATTGTAAAATGAAAACAGAAAAGCAAAACTGTTAAAAGTTCTGACTAGAGGCGAAACCCCCAGGGGTAGGGGCATGAAGCAGGGATGGACAGACGCCTGTGTGCTCAGCAAGGCCACTCACCGGGCAGGATGAGACCCAGATGCAAGAGGCCGTCCCAAGGCCAGAGCTCAAAAGGGTCCCCCGCCCTGACCTCGCAGAAGCGCTGTGGCAGGGGGAGTGGGTGAGGCAGGGTCTCTCCTCCCTCCTCACCTGCTGCGTTTCCCGTGCAGACGTGTCTCCTGATGCGGCAGCAGCACGAGGCGGCGGCTCTCAACGCCGTGCAGAGGATGGAGTGGCAGCTGAAGGTCCAGGAGCTGGACCCCGCCGGGCACAAGTCCCTGTGCGTGAATGAGGTGCCGTCCTTCTACGTGCCCATGGTCGACGTCAATGACGACTTTGTGCTCCTGCCGGCCTGACGCGCAGGGACGGCTGCACAGGACACAGGCGAGCCCCCCTGACGTCTGCTGCCGAGTCCAGGCGGCGGGAGGAGACCACGTCCCCAGTGGGGACACCCAGGGAGAAACCGCACTGGGTCCCTGGTGCGCCTCCTTCCTACCGGCCCCCGCGGGAGGACACGGAGCCGGGGGCACAGGCACGGGCATGGTGGCCTCGGGCTCTTCTCTGGCGGCTGCACAGGCATCTCAGGAGCTGCAGGATGGAGAGCAGTCTTTAAATTCCTGGTTCCATTTTTGATCGACTCAAGAGAATAAAACTAAGGCGTCTACCCCTCAGCAAGAGTGGTCTCTGGTCAGAGGGCGGGGAGAGCACCGGACCGGCTACCGTCCTGTCACCATGAAGCTGCCGATGGCTCGGGCCTCCGACTGGGGCCAGGACGCTGGGCTGGGCGAGGGCCTGGCTGCGCCGCCCGCCCGCCTCACAGGGACATGGAGGCAGGACACTCAGTTGTGTTTTTAATGGAGTCAAATCCACGTGGTTTGTATATTTTTTCCTTTAATCTTGGGCATTTTGTTTCTCTTTCTGAGAACATAACTTGAAACACTACAGAGCCAATAATCATATAAAAAGTGTACCCGTAAACGCTGTACAGTTTTATACACGTTCACAATGTACTTTTGCTGCCTTCTAGATAATTTATTTTGCAACACATTACTGCACAGTTGTAAATAACTTATGTACTGTAACATCACTTCAGTTATGTGTAAAGAAATAAATAAATTAATTACATGCTCTTTGTACACAACCCCTCTCAGGAGGGCAGATGTGGCTGTGAGGGGAGGGGTCCCTCCCTGGAAACCCCAATGCCTTCAACCTTTTTCCTTTTGAGACAGATTATACTTGCACCTCCTTTCCTGCCCTTACTGGGACCCAAGGGGCTGTCCTCTGCTCACAACTAGGTGGCCGTGAGGGTGGAGGTCACCCAGAGGCTGTGTCCCCAGGGCCCATCAGAGTGGGAGGAGACAGGTGAGGTGTGAGCCATGGGACAGCTGGTGCCCTGGGCAGTGCAAATATGGATCCCTGGTCTCGTAGTTCCCCATGGGACCCCGCCACGCAGGGTCCCCACTTAGGACACAAGTCCCACCTGAAATCACGTACTCTGATCTCTAGGAGTCAGAGATCTAAGCTCATTACATCTTGGGGTCTGTGCTCTTCTCAGGCCAGGGGTGTCTTCTGAGCAGAGGTGCCCTGCCCGCTAAGTTCATAACGCCCTGTCCAATGGCTGGCCCCAGGTGGAAGGCGACAGGTGTAGGCCACAGGACCAAGCTGGGGTAAGCCTGGCCTTAGGGTGTATCCCTGGGCACCTTGACCCCCACTCCCGTGCTTTTCAATACCTGGTAGGTAGGGGTGGGAGCTGCAGACACGACCCCATTCAGTTTCCTCTTTGTGGGCTCCCTGGCCTAAGCTCTCACCAGCCCGCCAACTTTGTGTTCCTCTTCATTGCCTGGCACCTTTCTCAACATCAGGAATTAGGCCACACCCGTTCACCTGGCCCATCCTGGCCTCAGCACCTTCAGGCCACCCTCGTGGAGATCCTGCACCTGGCGGAGCCCACACCTGGTGTCGGTCCCGCCTGCTGCAGGTGCTGGTTCTGCACCAACGAACCTGTGCAGAAGCGTGCCCTGTGTTCTGGCAGGTCTGAACCACAGTGGCATCACGTACGACTCCTGCCCACGAGAGACAAACGTCACAGATGCTGTCATCTGCATGCCTGTGCAGGAGTGGGACCCAGAGAACAAAAAGGAATTAAATTTCAGGATATGTAGAGAAGCCGTAAAACTCAACCATAAAAAACAATTCTGTTCAAAAGTGGGCAAAAGATTTGAACAATCCTTTCTCCAAAGAAGATGAACAAATGGTCAATAAACACATGAACAAATGCTCAACATGACTAATCCCTGGGGAAAAGCAAACCAGAACCACGATGAGATACCCCCTTACACCCATCAGGATGGCTGCTAACAACACAATAACAAATAGAAAACATCAGGTGCTGGTGAAGATGTGCAGAAAGTGGGATCCTCCTGCACTGCTGGTGGGAATGAAAAGTGGTGCAGCCATGATGGAGAACACTGGAGGTTCTTCAAGAAATGTAAGGAACATAATCCACTGATCCAACTTCTAGGACCACACGCCACAGGAACTGAAAGCAGGGTTTCAAAGACATGTCTACACCCCAGTGTTCACTACAGCACTGTCCACAACAGCTACAACATGGAGTCAACCTGAACTATCCACTGACAGATGAATGGACCAGGAAAAGGTGAAGTTTTTCAGCCTTAAAAGAAAACGAGGCATGATGGATGAACCTTAAGGACATTATACTAAATGAAATAAGACAAATACTGGACCATTTCACTTACATGACATACTTATGAGTAATCAAACTCAGACAAAATATGACACACTTTATTTTCCTGGGCTCCAAAATCACTGCAGATGGTGACTGCAGTCATAAAATTAAAAGTTGCTTGCTTCTTGGAAGGAAAGCTATGACAAACCTAGGCGGCATATTAAAAAGCAGAGACATTTCTTTGCCAACAAAGTTCCATCTAGTCAAAACTGTGGTTTGTAGTCACGTATGGATGTGAGAGTTGGACTATAAAGAAATCTGAGCACCAAAGAATTGATGCTTTTGAACTGTGGTGTTGGAGAAGACTCTTGAGAGTCCTTTGGAGAGCAAGGAGATCAAACCAGTCAATCCTTTTAAAGGAAATCAACCCTGAATATTTGTTGGAATGACTGATGCTGAAGCTCAGGCTCCAATACTTTGGCCACCTGGTGCAAAGAGCTGACTCACTGGAAAAGGCCCTGATGCTGGGAAAGACTGAAGGCGGGAGGAGAAGGGGACAACAGAGGGCAAGATGGTTGAATGCTATCACCAAGTCAATGGACATGAGTTTGAGCAAACTCCAGGAGATAGTTAAAGGACAGGGAAGCCTGGCCTGCTGCAGTTCATGGGGTTGCAGAGAGTCGGACACAACTCAGTGACTGAACAACAATGGTACTAACATGTAAAGGGAGAAGTCGACAGGAATACAGTAATAGTAGGAAACTAACACCCCCACTCACACCAATGGAGAGATCTTCAACAGAGAATCAATGAAGCAGTAGAGATCCTAAATGACACAAGAAAACAGACTTTAATTGATCTTTTCAGGACCTTACATCCAAAAGCCCTGAATACACATTCTTTTCAAGTGCACACACACAGAACATTCTGTAGTACTGCATGTGCCATGCTGTGCTAAGTCACTTTAGTCGTGTCCAACTCTTTGCAACCCTATGGGCTGTTTCCCGTCAGGCTCCTCTGTCCATAGGATTTCCCCAGCAAAAATACTGGAGTGGATTGCCTTGCCCTTCTCCAGAGGATCTTTCCGACTCAGGGAGCAAACCCATGTCTCTTGCATCTCCTGCATTGGCAGACAGGCTCTTTACCACTAGCGTCACCCGGGAAGCCGCCAGGACCACAAACCAGGGCATAAAGCAAGCCTTGACACATTTAAGAGGACAGAAGTGACCCCGGGCATCTTCTCTGACCACAATGGCGTGAAACAAACTGATCACAGGAAACAAACGGCTGCTCTTCCCTGTGGCACCGTGGAGGCGCTCTGCCATTGCAGGACAAAGCTGAACGTCTCTTTCCTGGTGGATGATGAGTAACACTTTGTACCTTTTATGAGAAGCGTGTGGCCAAAGAAGTTGCTGCTGACCCTCTGGGTGAAGAACACAGGAAGGTCATGTGGTCTGAGTCAGTGGTGGGGATGACAAACAAGGCTTCTCCACAAAGCTGATGTCCTGCCCCATGGCTGAGTCTGCCTGCCACTGAGTAAGGGACATTCCTGTCCAAGTCTGTACCAAGTTGAGTGTTCTCAATTTGGTCATTGGTAAAAAAAAAGGGAGGGTAGAAAAACATTCCTGGACTCCCTGACACTACTATACCTCACTGCCTGGGGCCCCCAAAAGCTGCAGAATCCACTGATTTTTCAATCTCTAAGTAATGTGATGTCCACCAGGACACTGTGAGAAAGATCCTAAACAGAGAAGGTAAGAAACCATCAACACACCTTAGATTCAGTGTCTTTCTTCTCCACTCCATTCTGCAACACAAATGTCAGTGTCCTGCTCTGAAGAATCAGCATATCAGGAAAAATAAGCAAGAGGCTGCAGAATATGCTAAGTAGTTGGCCTCCTTCATCCTCTTATCCAAAGAAAAATGCCAGGAGTAGACTGCCAAGAGGGGGAGGCTGTCCTCTCTGATAGTGTCTACCTGAGCCCAGTCAAAAATGAGATATTCTTAGAGTAACAAGTAAATAAGCTCAGACATCAGGAATAAAAGAAGGAAAGGAGGAAAAAAAGAAAATCACATGGATGCTAAACAACATGCTACTGGAAAACCAATGGGTCAAGACTTTGAGTGGTTAAGAATCCACCTGCCAACACAGGGCACTGAGGTTTGATCCCTGGTCCAGAAAGATCCCACGTGCTGTGGGGCAACTAAGCCCACGCAGCACAGATACTGCGTCCACACACCGCGCCTACTGCGCCCGCCTACAGCCCACGCTCCACAACGGGAGTGGCTGCCGCAGTGAGAGCCCGCACACCGCAACCGTGTGCAGCGCCCACTCGCTGCAACTAGAGGCAGCCCACACAGCAACGAAGACCCAGCCCAGCCAAAAATAAATAATTTGTTTAAAAAAAATAGGTCAGTGATGAAATCAAAGAGGAAATTAAAAAATACCTTGAGAAAAATCAAAATACAACCATTCAAAAGCTACAGAATGTGGCAAAAGAAGTTCTTAGAAGGAAGTTCATAGTGATATAGGCCTTCCTCCAAAAACAAGAAAGATCTCAAACAATCTAACCTACCACTTAAAAGAATTAGAAGAACAAACAAAAAACTAAAATCAGCACAAGGAAGAAGATAAACAACAGAGAGGAAGTAGGTATTTAAAAAGAACAGAAAAAATAAATAGAACAAGAGTTGTTTCTCTTTAAGGATAAACAGGCCTGACAGCTCTGACCAGGCGCACCAAGAAGAGAGGACCCAAATGAACGAAAACAACCATAACAGCTCATACCACAGAAATACAGAAACCGTAAGGGGATACTACGTACGATTATATGCTAACAAATTTGACAACCTGAAAGAAATGGATAAGTTTCTAGAAATACACAGTCCACCAAAACTGAAGAAGAAACATAATTTGAAGAGACCAATCATTAGAAGTGAAAAAAAATCTGTAATTTAAAAAAAAAAAAAAAACAAAAACCCAAAAAACAAAAAAACCCTCCCACGCTTCCTTGGTTGCTCAGTGACAAACAATCCACCTGCCAGTGCGGGAGACGGGTTTGCCCCCTGATCTGGGAAGGTCCCACATGCCATGTATTAAGCACAGCTACTGAGCCTGTGCTCCAGAGGCCAGCAGCCACAACTGTTCAGCCCACATGCCGCAGTGAGAGAGTAGCCCCTACTCTACATACTAGAGAAGAAAACATGCAGCAACAAAGACCCAGCACTGCCAAATGTAAATAATTTTTTAAAGAAAACCCTATAAATGTAAGTCCAGAACCAGATGGCTCCAGGGGTGAATTCTACCAAACATATAAAGAACTTATATAGATTCTTCTCAAACTCTTCTTTCCCCCACAAAAAGAAGAGGAGGGAACACTCTCAGAGACATGCTATAAAGCCACCATTACCCTGATACCAAAACCAAACAAACACAATTACAGGCCAATGTCTTTGATGAACACAGATGCAAAAATCCTCAACAAAATATTAGCAAACCAAATCGAACAACACATAAAAAGAACAAACCAAAACCAAGTGAGATTCATCGCAGGTTCTTAAGGATGGTTCAATATAGATAAATCAGTCAATGTGATACACCACATAAGAGACAAAAACACCATCATCTCAACAGATGCAGAAAAGCATTTGACAAAATTCAACATCCATTCATGATAAAAACTCTTAGCAAAGTGAGTATGGGGGGAACATACCTCAATAAAATAAAAGCTATTTATGAGGCTTCTTTGATGGTCCGGTGGTTAAGAATCCACTTTGCAATGCAAGGGACACTGGTTTGACCCCTGGTCCAGGAAGATCCCACATGTATGTGCCTCAGGGCAACCAAGCCCGTGTGTCACAACCACTGAAGCCTGCACATCTAAAGCCCCTGCTCCACAACAAGAGAAGCCATCACAGTGAGAAGCCTGCACATAGCCACAAAGACCCAGAGTAACAACAACAAAATTATATATATATATATATATATATATATATATGTATTTTTTAAAGCTATTTATGACAATAAACTGTGGAAAATTCTGAAAGAGATGGGAATACCAGACCACCTGACCTGCCTCTTGAGAAACCCGTATGCAAGTCAGGAAACAACAGTTAGAACTGGACATGGAACAACAGACTGGTTCCAAATAGGAAAAGGAGTACGTCAAGGCTGTATATTATCAGCCTGCTTATTTAACTTATATGCAGAGTACATCATGAGAAACGCTGGGCTGGAAGAAGCACAAGCTGGAATCAAGATTGCCGGGAGAAATATCAATAACCTCAGATATGCAGATGATACCACCCTTATGACAGAAATAGAAGAACTAAAGAGCCTCTTGATGAAAGTGAAAGAGCACAGTGAAAAAGTCGGCTTAAAGCTTAACATTCAGAAAACTAAGATCATGGCATCCGGTCCCATCACTTCATGGCAAATAGATGGGGAAACAATGGAAACAGTGACAGACTTTATTTTTTTGGGCTCCAAAATCACTGCAGATGGTGACTGCAGCCATGAAATTAAAAGACGCTTAATCCTTGGAAGGAAAGTTATGACCAACTTAGACAGCATATTAAAAAGCAGAGACATCACTTTGTCAACAAAGGTCCATCTAGTCAAGGCTGTGATTTTTCCAGTGGTCATGTATGGATGTGAGAGTTGGACTATAAAGAAAGCTGAGCACCAAGAATTGATGCTTTTGAACTGTGGTATTGGAGAAGACTCTTGAGAGTCCCTTGGACTGCAAGGAGATCCAACCAGTCCATCTTAAAAGAGATCAGTCCTGGGTGTTCATTGGAGGGACTGATGTTGAAGCTGAAACTCCAATACTTTGGCCACCTGATGCGGAGAGCTGACTCATTTGAAAAGACCCGGATGCTCGGAAAGATTGAGGGCAGGAAGAGAAGGGGACGACAGAGGATGAGATGGTTGGATGGCCAACCATCACCGACTCAATGGACATGGGTTTGGGTGGACTCCGGGAGTTGGTGATGGACAGGAAGCCCTGGCGTGCTGCAGTTCACGGGGTTGCAAAGAGTCGGACATGACTGAGCGACTGAACTGAACTGATGACAAACCCACAGCCAACATAATAATAATGGTGAAAAACTGAAAGCCTTCCCACTAAAATCTGGAGCAAAATAAGGATGCCCACCATCACCTCTTCTATTCAACACAGAAGACTGGATGTCCCAGCTACAGAATAAAAGAAAAAGAAAGAAAAGGTACCCAAACTGGAAGGGAAGAGGTAAAATTCACTATATGCAGGTAATATACTACTGTATACTGAAAACCCTAGACTTCATGCAAAAACTACTAGAACTGATGAACAAATTCAGCAAGGTAGGTGGGATACAAGATTAATGTAAGAAATGGGCTGCATTCTTCACACCAACGATGAAACAGCAGAAAGGTATTTAAACAGTAACTGTTTATTTGTTTTGCCATGCCATGCAGCATGCAAGCATCTTAGTCCCCTGACCAGGAATTAAACCCATGTACCTTGTAGTGGAAGTGCAGAGTCTTAACCACTGAACTGCCAGGGAAGTCCAACAATATCTTTTAAAATTGTACTCCCCAAAATAAAGTGTTTGGGAATAAACCTGACCAAGGAGGTGAAAGACTTATACACTGAGACCTGTAAGGTTGATAAAGGGAATCAAAGATGATTCAAAGAAATAGAAAGCTATCCCATGCTCTTGGATTGGAAGAATATTGTTAAAACAGTCATATTTTTCAGAGCAATCTACAGATTTAATGTGATTTCTATCAAGTTACCCATGATGTTTTTCACAGAACTAGAACAAAGTAATCCTGAAATTCATATGGAACCATAAAAGACCCAGAATTGCCACAGCAAACCTGAAGAAAAAGAACAAAACAGGAGGCATAACCCTTCCAGACTTCAGACAATACTATAAAGCTACAGTAATAAAAACAGCGTGGCACTGGCAAAAAACAAGACATATGAATCAATGGAACAGAACACAGAACCCAGAAAGAAACCCACACAAATCAATCTTTGACAAAGGAGGCAAGAATATGGGAAATGGGCAAAAGTGTCTTCAACAAGTGGCGTTAAGAAAGCTGGACAGCTGCATGTAAATCAATGAAGTTATTTAGAACACACTCACCATTCACAAAAATAAACTCAAAATGGCTTAAAGACTTAAATATAAGATACCATAAAACTCCCAGAAGAGAGCACAGGCAAAACATTCTCTGACATAAATCTTACTAAAGTTTTCTTAACATCAGTCTCCTAAGGAAATAGAAAACAAAAATAAACAAATGAGATACAATCACACTTTTGCACAGCACAGGAAACCATAAACAAAACAAAAAGACAATCTACAGAATAGGAAAAAATATTTGCAAATGATGTGACCAACAAGGATTTAATTTCCAAAAGATACAAACAGCTCATACAACTCAATAACAAAAACCAAACCACCCAATTGAAAAAAGGACATTAGACTTACATAGACATCTCTCCAGAGAAGAAATACAGATGGCCAATAGGGACAGGAAAACATGCTCAACATCGCTAGTGATCAGAGAAATGCAAATCAAAACTACAGTGAGGTACCACCTCACACTGGTCAAAATGGCCATCATTAAAAAGTCTACAAAAACAAATGCTGGATCTGATGCCCATGTTCCACAACTACTGAGCCCACACAACACAAATAGAGAGTCGGCATGCTGCAATGAAAGATCCCATATGACACAACAAATATCCCACATACTGCAACTAAGACCCAATGCAGCCAAATTAAAAATAAATGCTGGCAACGGTGAGGGGAAAAGGGAACCCTTCTGCACTGTTAGTGGGAATGTGAGCTGGTGCAGCCACTGTGGAAAACAGTACAGAGGTTTCTCACAAAACATCATCTAGCAATCCTACCCCTGGATATATATCCAAACAAAACTGTTATTCAAAGAATTAAGATACATGAGCCACTATGTTCATAGCAGCCTATTCATAACAGCCAAGACATGGAAGAAACCTCAATGTCCATCAGCAGATGAATGGATAAAGAACATGTGATATATATATATATGCATTTAGTATATACAATGAAATACTACTTAGGCATAAAAAAGAATGAATAATGCCAACACTGATGCAACTAGAGATTATCATAATAAGTGAAGTAACAAAAAACCAAATACCATATGATATCACTTAATGTGTGTAATCTAAAATATGACAACACGAACCTATCTGTGAAACAATCACAGATACAGAGCACAGACTGGTGTTTGCCAAGGGGATGGGGGCTGGAGGAGGGATGGAATGGGAGGTTGGAGTTAGCAGATGCAAACTATTATATATGGAATGGATAAACAAGGTCCCACTGTATAGCACAGAGAACTATATTTAATGTCCTATGATAAACCATAATGGAAAAGAATACAATAAAAAGAACGCACATCTATCTGTATATGACGGAAACATTTTGCTGACAGCAGTTACTAATACAACATTGTAAGTCAACTTTACTTCAAGAAAACCACACACACACACACACACGTATGCATTTACATATAAATAACACACGTGTATACACATGCACACACAAATACATGCATACACACAATACATCCACACGCACACAATACATCTGCACACACATGTACACACGTGTATACGCACACACAATACACATGCGTACACATGTGCAACATTCATACATATAAACACATAATATACACATACACATGTACACACACAATTACATAAACAGTCACACATGATATACACACGTACACACATACACATAATATATACACACATATATGTCCACACACAGACACATACATATATATACATACATATAAAGCTGGGGCGGGGAGGAAGACCTGGGGAATAAAATGCCCCAAAATACTCTTTAATGTTCTGACATACCTGGGAACACACAAGGCCATGCACATGTGTAGGTCTGTGTACACATGTAGGAAATAACAGAACCCTGAGATCTCGTGAGGCAGGAAGTGAAGGCCAAGGCAGAGCTGTAACCTGAGGGAATTTAAGAGTCTTTGGGTAAAGGAGAGATGACTAACTGGATCACAGACATCTCTGTCTAGTCATCAGCTGAGCAACAAGCTAAGAGCACAGAGACCTCCTGACCCACACACAGCAGGGTCTCAGACTTTATAGAATCTTTTCAGGAAAGTCACTAAACACAGAAGGGAGACAAAAAGTCTGGGAAGCAGGAAACTGATTTCTTGAGTCACCACATTATACTGATGTTATTTAAAATGAATACTTTTGAACAGAAACTTAGTTATACAAAGGAACGAAGTATGGCCCATCAACTAGGAAAGTTTTCAAAAAGAAACTAATAGATACTATCTCTGAGTATGCTCAAATGTTAAACATACTAGATAAGACAAAGTCAGTTTTCAAAAATCAGGTTCAAAGAACTAAATGAAACTATGTCTAAGGAATTAATATGACAGAATGGTTTTCACCAACAGAATACTAGTAAAGAGAAAAATTATTTTAAAAAGAAAACAAATTCTGCAGTTGAAAGTACATTAACAGAATTTGAGTGGGCAGAAAGAAAGTGAAAGTAAAAGTTGCTCAGTCATGTCTGACTCTTTTGTGACCCCATGGACTATACAATCCATGGAATTCTCCAGGCCAGAATACTGGAGTGGGTAGCTTTTCCCTTCTCCAGGGGATCTTCCTAACCCAGGGATCGAACCCAGGTCTCCTGCATAGTACGCAGATTCTTTACCAGCTGAGCCACAAGGGAAGCCTTTGAGTGAGCAGAAGAACCAGCAAACCTGAAGACACGTCAACTGAGATTATTATAATGTGAGGACCAGAAAAAAACAATGAAGGAAAAGGAACAGTTCCAGAGACCCTCAGGATGTGACCAAGGGTATCAATATACTGAAAGGGAGGGCCAGAAAGAAAGAGACAAAAGGGAAGATGGTTAATTTTACGTATGTGGCTAGGCCACAGTACCCAGAAATTCAGCCAAATATCCCTCTAGATGCTTCTGTGAGGATATTTTAGATGAGGTTAATATCTACTGTAAATCACAAGAGGCTGAGTAAAGTAGATATTATGGGGCTCACAGCAAGTTGCCACCCAGTCACTTCAAGGCCTTAACAGAAAATGACTGAATCCCATAGAGATGAGGGGAACTGGCCCCAGACTTTTTTAAAACTCAAATGCAGCATCCACTCATCCCTGAGTCTTTGGCCTGCCAGCCTCCATAATCATGGAAACCAAGTCCTAAAACCTACCTATCTACCCATCTACGTATAATATCTTCTAATGATTCTGTTTCCTTGGAGAACCCTAAGACATCAAAGTAAAGAACCACTTTTTATAAGTTATGTACAAATACTAAAGGAAATCATGTCTAAATAATTAATATGACAGTTAAGAGAATGGCTATCTTAACAAACAGAGGATACCAATAAAGAGAGAGAATCAAAATGTTTAAAGACCAAAGGGGAGGGACTTGCCTGGTGGTCCAGTGGCTAAGACTGCCATTTCCAACACAGTGGGGCTGGGTTTGATTCCTGGTCAGGGAACTAGATCCCACATGCTGCAATTAAATATTCCACATGCCACAATTAAAAGATCTCACATGCCACAACAAAGATCCTGCATATTGCAACTAAGACCCAACACAGCCAAATAAATAAATACTTTTTAAAAAGACCCAAGGGGAAATTCTGTAATTGAAAAGTACAAAAGCTGCATTTGAGTTGGTAGAAGAGTCAGAAAATTTGGAGTTAAGTCAATTAAGATCATTTATTTGAGGAAGAGAAAGAAAAAGACTGAATAAAAAGAGCCTTAGAGACACAGTGGTTGCTCTCAAGGGTACCGACTTACTCACAGCGGGAATCCTGGACAGAGACAATGGGGGCAGAAAGAATATGTGAAGAAATAATGGCCAAAACTTACCCAAATTTACTGAAAAAAACTATCTTCAAAAAGTTCAATGAACTACAAGGAGGATAAAAGATCCACGCCTGGATGCATCAAGATCTTATTGTCAAAAGCTAAAAAACAAATCTTGAAAGTAGCAAGAGAAGTCATTTCAGCCCTCAGGACAGACCTCCAGTAGGATTTACAGCTGATTTCCTATCAGAAACCACAGAGGCCAGAAGGCAGTGGGATGACATATTCAAGGCACTAAAAGGCTGTCAACCACGACTTCTATACCTGGTGGAACTATCCAAAAAATGAAGGTGACAGTAGTCCATTTCCAAATAGACAAAAACAGAAAACTTATTGCTAGCATATCTGCCCTTCAAGTAATACAAAAAAAGAGCCCCTCTGGCTCAAATGAAAAACAACAATAACTTGAATTTACAGGAATAAATAAAAAGACACTGCTAAAGCAACTACATGGACAAACATAAAAGAAAGTGTGAGTGCATTTCTGTTTTAAACTTCTGCTTTATTTAGAAGACAACTACACAAAGCAGTAATTATAAAACTGTTCATGCATTTATAATGTATAAAGATGTGATTTGTATGTAATTTGCAGCACAAAGGCAGGAAGGAGACCGCTATGTTGGAGCAAAACTTCTGGATATTATGGAAATCCCTTACTGTTCACTTAAGCTACAGTGTTTTAGTGAAGATGTTAATTGGAAGCCCCACACCAATTTTTTTTTAATATACAGTAAAAGAAATAGGAATTTACATGGAATACTAGAAAACTGAACAAAAGAAGGCAGTGATGGAGGAACTGACAAAACAGATTCAACAACACATAAAAACAGCAAAATGTCAGAAGCCTTATTAGTAATTACTTTAAATATACGTGAGTTAAAACTCTCCAATTAAAAGGCAGAGACTGGCAGAATTAATTTTAAAAAGATTATGACTCAACTATTTGTTACCCTCTGGAGTTTGATCCCTGGGTCAGGAAGTTCCCCTGGAGAAGGAAATAGCAATCCATTCCATTATTCTTGACTGGAAAATACCATGGACAGAGGAGCCTGGTGGGCTATAGTCCACAAAGTCACAGTCAGACACGACTGAGGGGCTGAGCGCGCGCACATGCGCGCACACACACACACACACACGCTACCAACAAGAGACTCAGCAAAAACTGGTACTCTAGAAAGGAGAACTAGACAGACAACAATCATAGCTGGAGATGTCACTCTCATTTTTCATAATGGATGGGGTAGGTAGGCAGAACATCAATGAGGAAACAGAACACTTGACACCATAAACCAACGAGACTTCTATAGAACACTAATTCTTCTCAAGTGCACAAGGAATATTCTCCAGGAAAGACAATCAGTTAGGCCATAAATCAAGGCTCAGTACTGAGATAAAGTACACCATTCCATTTTATTCCATTCCAACCACAATGGAATAAAATCAGAAATCAGTAACAGGTGAGAATTTGGAAAATATAAAAATTATGTGGAAATTAGATACCACACTCATAAATATTCACATAAGAGGTTACAAGAAAAATCAGAACATACTCTGAGAAACTTAATAGAAAAAAATGGAGCTAATGCACCACAGAATTAGCAATGGAAACATGTGGGAAGGGTGCCCACTGAGCCTCTGTGCTGAGCCACCGGAACAGGGACGCCCGAGGACATCCCTGAGGCCAGCACCACGACCAGAGGGTAAGGGTCATGACCCCCAGGTGAGACGGAGCCAACACACTCCACCTCCTCCTCTGCTGATACAGCGCTGAACCTGGGCAGAGAGGGAGCACAGCCAGCGGACAGAGCTGGGAGACACAGACCTCAAGTACTGCCGACCCAGCCCTATGTCTACAACTGTCTTTTCCTGGAGTGTCACCCAGCTTGAACTACATGATCTGAAATCCAGGAGAAAACACTGCTGGCTGGAGGAGGGAAAGCAGGGATTCCTAATGGTCAGACTGAGCATGGAAATCCCCTGTTCCTTCTCCTCCATCTTCTAATGTCCCAGTCCAGGCAACCCTGTGGTGGGACCGGCAGTAGCTGGTAAAGGAGCTGGGTGGTGAGGTGGGGTCCGGGAGGGCCAATACTGAGGAATGGAAACTTTTTCTGCTGAGAGCAGCTCTGAGGCCAAGAGGTGGGCCAACTCCCATGGCTTTTTTCTCTCTCTATCCTCCCACTAGGTTTCCCTGGTGGCTCAGTGGTAAGGAAGAATCCACCTTGCAATGCAGGAGATGCGGGTTTGATCCCTGGGTTGGGAAGATCCCCTGGAGAAGCAAATAGTAACCTGCTCCAGTATTCTTGCCGGGGAAATCCCACAGCCAGAGAAGCTTGGCAGGCTACTGTCCACAGGGTCACAAAAGAGTCGGATACGACTTAGCGACTAAACAACAAGTCTCCCAGTAGGTGGCCCTGGATATGGACCCACACCCAAGTTCACAGCAGAGCTGGGTAACTAACTAGAGGCCCAAGTATCTGCCTGAGGATCAAAGGGGTGAAGAGAGCACCAGGAGACTGTGGGTGGCGAGGAGCTCAGAAACGTTGAGTCCCCAGGTGATCTTTTCACTCCAGAGCTCAGCCCCACCCATACACACATGGGTTTGTCTCTAATGAGCACAGGACAAACTCTGGAGCAGGGACCATGCACTCCCAGACCACAGACTGCCTTGTGTGATGCCCATCTGGGACAGATGAGAAGCAGCCGGGAAGGCTCTGAGCTGGAGCCCACAGACACAGGCTGGAACTTATAGCTTGACTCTATCCAGGTGGGCTGGCCGATAAAACTAATATACCTATCTTCATAATTTTTAAACAAGATCCAGCATCCCATAATCAGGGAAGGGATACAATTTAAAAGACTTCAGCATGAAAACCAGAAGAATTTCAATTCACACAGGAAGTCAATCAACAGATACTCCAGTGCAAAAATGGCAAGGATGTGGGAATTCTCTCACAAATATGATAAAGTACTGACTATGCAAATACACAAACTGCAATCACTAACGTTCTTCAAACAAATGTTAAAAAATAAAACATCTCATAAAATTGAAATAAAAGATATAAAGAAAACCCAAGTTGAAATTTTAAAACTGAAAAATAAAGTAAGCACAATAAACTCATTGTGTGCACTTAACCGTAGAATGCAAAGAGTCAGTGAACTTGAAGAGAATCAATAGAAATTGTTCAGTTTTAATTATAAAGTTAAAGAACATTTTTAAGAAAGAACAGATCCATAGGTACCTCGGGGGACGTAAACAGTAGGTCTAACATTCATGTGAAACTGGAGTCGCAGAAGGAGGAGAGAAGAAAGACAGTGCTGCAAAGGTTGAGGAAATAAAAAACTAAAAAAATACGTTCCAGCTGGGCAAAAGATATAAACCAAAGATTCAAAAAGCTAAGAAAACCCTAAAGAAGGTAAACCCAAAGGAAGCCATACCCAAGTAAATCATAATCAAACTGGGGAAAGCTAAAGAGAAAGAAATGAATAATCTGAAAAGGAAATGACTAAGAAAATTTCTTTTACAAAACTTCATAAAAACACAAAATTTTTAGGAATTAACTTAATGAAGGGAGTGAAGAATTACACAGTGAAAACTATAAAAGAACTTAAAAGAAAACATAAATAAATGGACACACAGCCCATGATCATGGGTTGGAAGATTTCATGTTGCCAAGATGTCAGTACCACCCAGAGTGACTACAGATTCAACACAAGCCCTCAAAAAATCCCAAGGATATTTTCTTCACATTAAAAAAAAATCATTCTAAAATTCCTGTCCAATCTCAAGGGACCCTGAGCAGCCAAAATGATCTTGAAAAAGAACAAAGTTACAATACACACTTCCTGATTTCAAAGCTTTCTCCACAGGCACAGTAATCCGTGCGCATCTGCCCTCAAGAAAGACACACAGACCAACGGAACAGAACAGAGACCCCAAGAATAAGCCTCACCCCCCTGGACAGGTGAGTCTACACAGGACGCCAGGACCGTTCAACAGGGAGCAGGCCGTCTCCCAGCAAACGGTCCTGCAAAAGCGGAATATCCCCCTGCAGAAGGATGGAGCTGGACCTGAATTACTTACCACCACATACCAAAGAAACAACTCAAAATGGATCAAGTCTAAATGTACAACCCAAAACTATAAAACTCTTAGAAGAAAACACAGAACAAAAGCTTTACAATGCTGGATTTAGAGATGATTTCTTGTTTACGACAACAAAGGCCCAGGCAACAGCAGCGAAAACAGACAAACTGGACTTCATGATGCATCAGAAATGCCTCAGAAGACACCATAGACAGAGCAAGAAGACAACCTGTGAGATCAGACAGAACATTTTTAAATCATTGACTTCTGGGTACATACCCCAAAGTAATTGAAACCAAGGTCTCAAAGATGCACATGTACACCCATGTTCTTTGCAGTACTATTCACAACAGCTAAAACATGGGGCAAACCCACTACCCGTTGGCAGGTGAATGGATAAGGAAAAGGTGGTGTCTGCAGACATTGGCATTTTTTCAGCATTTACAAGAAATGCAGTACTGACAGATGCTTACATCATGGAGGAACTTTAAGGGCATTATGCTAAATGAAGTAAGACAAATACTGGATGATTCCACTTATGTGAGATTAATACTGTAGTCAAAATCAGAGAGACACAATATACAATGGTGGTCACCAGGGGGATGGGAGAACCAGGCGTTATTTAATAGGTATAGAGTTTCAGTTTTACAAGATGAAGACAGTTATGTGGATGGAGGGTAGTGAGGGCTACACAATAATGTGGAAGTATTTAATACCACTGAACTGTACCCTAAACAGTGGTTAAATGGTAAATTTGTGTTATGCGTATTTTAACACAATAAAAAGAAAACCTTGAATGAAATAAAGATATCTACAATGTAATACAAAGTAAAAATAATTAATCTCAAATAGACCCATCCTTCAAGAAGTGTTAAAAGAAGTCCAGACAAAAGTAAAGTAACATCAGAGAATCCTGCATCTACCTAAGGACACAGAGATCTTTAGAACTGTCAATCACATGGCTAAACAGATAAGGTAGGTATATCTTACATATTTCTTCAAAACACAATTGCCTGTTTAATAAATAACAGTGCACTTATGGAATAAACATGAAAATAAATGTTAACAACAGCTCAAGAAAAGTATGGGAGAGATGGGAATATGAAACTGAGACAGGCTGGGTGGGACCTGGGACCCCTGGCTGCAGTGCTGGCACCTGGCCAGGCCTCTTCTCCCAGCAGCTGGGGCAGATTACAGACAGTGAGATACACCAAGCCCAAACGAGTCCCAGCTGCCACCTAAGAGCTCAGTGCTGCACATACGCCACCACCGGAGGGCTGGGCAGACCACCCAAGCCCTGCCGTGGCCCGAGTCCTGGACACACCTCTCCCCTCCCCTCCCAGAAGGAACCAGCTCCCCCACTCCCAGGGAGCAGGCAAGCAGGGGCCCCAATAAAGCCTTGCCTGAACTTCTCGTCTGACCTCTAGCCAATTTCTCTTGATGAGGAGGAGGCTAGGAACCCCGGTCCATAAAGACTTCGTGGCACCCAACGGGGGGCAGCTGTCTCCTTCCGAGGAGAGGGGCTGGGCACCTCCGGGCCCGTTGAACAGAGCTTCCCCGTGGGTGACGAGTGGCTGCCTGAATTTCTTACTTCAGCATCAGCATGTTTGTAAGTCTGCCTTCCTGGCCCCTGGGGCCTCAGATCCTCATTCAGGCAGCACTTTCCCTCCCTGAAATCTCTCTACGTCTCTGTCTTCTCACTGAGAGACTGGATGTCAGGCAGCTACAGTCTCACTCCTCTAGCTCGGCCTGTGAACCTGCTCCCTCTGACAGGTGACAGGCGGAGGAAGAGGGGCTGGCCTCGCCCTGAGCAGACCCTGGTCCAGCAGGAGCCCCCTGACTAGAGAGGAGAGTGACAGCAGTTCAGACCCTGGTCGTGTAGTGGCTGCCAAGTCCTACCGTCCCAGTGTTCTCGCCTTTATTTCCCTGCCATCTTGTTTTCTTTTTCAGCTTCTTCTGTCCCTCCCTCTTGACCCTTACACCTACACTCCCGTCCACTTTATCCCCAAATTTCTTGATTGTGTCTTTAGGGTTTCATCATTGACATCTTGGTTTTATGCTGTTTTGTCTGTCGACACTGCAGGCACGATGGAGCATTTAAATCTTGAAATACAAGCGGGCCCCACATATCCTGAGGCTCCAGCCTTGGGTCACTTCCGGGAGCAGGAGCGTCATCTCTCCTGTTTTCACAGTGACTCTTCCGCCTGGGCTCTCAGGAACCTCCCGACCCATCTGTAGTCCCCAGACAAGGAGGGAAAGATGCCTTTCAAAAGTCAAACAACAAAACTATGAGGTCTCTGGTTCTGTCTTTATGTAACAACTAACTTGCAAGTGAACTGTATTTAATTGGCTTAAAGGAAAGTGCGTGCATGTATATATTACCAGAAATGTGAAAGAAAACTCACCAGAATGTATTCAGGTGAGTATTTCAGGATCCTGTGATTTGGGAAACATTCAATATTGAATTAATAGCTGGTACTAGAGCTGGCTGAAGCTTGCGGATTTAATTAACACAGACTTGTCTTTAGAGTCATCGACATTAAAGTGAAAGTCGCTCAGTCATGTCCGACTCTGCAACCCCATGGACTATACAGTCCATAGACCTTAAGCATAATACTTTTATTGTCGGGTTTCCCAGGTGGTGCAATGGTAAAGAATCTGCCTGCAATGCAGGAGGGGAAAGAGATGTGGGTTCGATCCCTGGGTCCAGAAGATACCCTGGAGTAGGAAATGGCAACCCACTCCAGTATTCCTGCCTTCTGTTGTACCAAGGGTCACTGAAAGTCAGTATGTGCATATTGTTTCTGTCATAAAGTCTGTCATCAAGGAGAATAACCTGATACAGTCAAATTTTTAAATAAATGTAACTGAGATAAGAGCTTATTGGTCAACTCTATGGGAATGACTATGTTGCAGAAATGTCCATCACCAAATGTTGGAAACTTGAAACTAAATTAAAAAATAGGAGTTCATTGAATATCCAGGCCACTTCAAATAAGATGAACTATTGGAAAGTTAACTGCTAAGTAGGTCTAGATTTACCTACATTTGTCTTCTTATGAGGGAGAAACTAAAGCTGTCTGGTGCCACTTGAGTTCTCTATCAATCTATAGGATATAATGTAAAAGACAATTCCTGGTTGCTCATGGAAAGTAGGATGTGTGCTATAAGAAAGGAAGGTATGAGAAATGGAAACATAATTGACAGGAAAAAAGAGGATTTTTAAAATAAAGCTGGCTGTTTCTGAATGGGAGAAAATATGCTTACAGAAAGTTACAGAATGTTTGCAGAAAAGGAACACTGAGAATATATTTTTGTATGTGGTCAGGAATTCTAAGGCTGGATTAAATTTAATTAGGTAAATGGATTCTATTAAAAGTAGGCTATGCAAGACTGGATTTGGTTTTTCTCTCTCACAAGAGAACAAAGCTTTCTTGGAACGCTGCTCTTGATATAAAATTGTGTGAGTTTCTGTGTCTTTAAGTGATCTGCATTTACTTTGAAATCTTTTTTTCACATTAGGATAACTGTTTCACAGCAACCTATCATTCTATCTGACCAGGTATTTTAAAGCTTTTGACAGACTTTCCAAACATCAAATTCTAACTAAAGTGCTTCTGATCTCTAGCTAACTCTGGACTACTTCAAAGGGCCCCTGGAGCATCCCAAAGAGACCCTACACTAGCTGGGCTCCTCTGACACGCTGTTGCTTGTGTCGGATGGAATCATCAGCCTCTCCCCAGTTTTATCACAGCCATCAAACAGGGAAAAGGGTTTCAGCTTCTTCTTCTATCTAGTCTTTTAACTTTATGTCCCAAATCCCCTGTGTGAATACTCCCACCTCCAGGCCATCATACGGTCCTGACCTCATGGCATTTTCCACTGTGCCCAGCTCCAGCTCCTCCAGGAGGTCCTTTCTGCACCTGCAGGACCACTTCAGTACAGGCTGAGGCAGCACATCCAAGGCTACGGACAACCTACTGGGCTGGGGGCTGCCCAGAAGCCTGCACTGTAACCTCTACAGATGCTCAGTCTCAAGGAACACACCCCAACACAGGGACACTGACCACAGGACACAGGCGTGCTTTGCTGGCTGTGCCACTTGGCGTGTGGGATCTAGCTCCCCAACCAGGGATCAAATCTCGGCCCTGGAAGCATGGAGTCTTAACCAGTGGACCACCAGGGAAGTCCCAGACATTAGCTTTATAGACAACAGACCCCCTTGGGGAGCCCTGGGAATGCACTGGGACTGGTTCAAATGCCCCCCTCTCAGGGACTACTCTCATGGGGGGCCTAGGTCAACCAGAGACGTCTGGTCAGGTGCTGGGAGAGGAGAGGGTGCTCCAAACCCCATTAGGTGAGAAGGGAACCTGGAGGATTACCCCAACCGCCTTTCCACACAGCCTCCTGGTACAACGTCTCCAGAACGCAGGACTTCATTTCTGGGAGCGCTCTTTCTCAGGTGCAGGTTACTCAACACGGCAGGATCCTCTTCTAAGCCAGAAGAGACACCTCTGGAATATATCCTTGGAAAATAAAAATCCTGGACTTCCCTGGTGGTCCAGTGGCTAGACTTCGCACTCCCACTGCAGGGGACCCAAGTTCCATCCCTAGTTAGGGAAGTAGATCCCACACGCTGAAACTAAGAGTGCAGGGTGCAACTAAAGAATCTGCACACCGCGACTAAGACCCGGCATGGCCAAATACATTTTTAAGGATTAATATCTTTAAAAAGAGATGGAAAAAAAAATAAAATAAAAAGAGATGGGTCGGGACTTCCCTAAGGGTCCAATGGCTAAGACTTAGTGCTCCCACGGCAGGAGGCCAAGGTTCGATCACTGGTTGGCAAACTAGATCCCACATGCTGCAACTAAGACCTGGAGCAGCCAAATAAATAAACATTAAAAAAAAAAACAACAGACAGACTGAAAAGGGAAAAACTTAACCTGTATTGTAACACTGCCTGACCTTTATATGAGTTGGGTGAGGGGGTGGAGAAAAATGGCCTGAAAATGGGTTCTAAATTACAACACCATCTTGCAACTGGCTCTTTACTGTAACAAGATGGGAAAATGGACTGAGGTTCCCTGTGTCCAAGCCTTCATGGCACTTGACCAATCCCTGCTCTGTGCAGCTCCTGTGCTTGGGGAGTCACAAAGTACTCCCAACATTCCAGACAATCCCTTCTAAGCCTCCCCAACTCTCAGGGGGAATTGAGCCCCACTCACCTCTCCAGACTCCTTTGACCATCCCACACTCCGCCTCCCTGTGTCCCTCACATCCTCCGTTACTTCAGGAAAGAGACCAGAACCTCTGCGGTAACCCAAGATGGGGAAAAGTGCACCCTCTCAGGAAGTGGCAAATGGCAAAGGGACAAGCAGAGTACATGCCCGTCTAACCCACTCAGCCCGATGCAGACAGAGCCTGGAGGGTTTCCAAAGATGCTGGTGAATTTGTGGAAGGGTTTCAGCCTTAACTCTGGCCTTTGATTTAATTTGGAAGGGTGTCCAAGTGGTCCTGCCTACTTGCTGTGCCTGTGAGGACACACAGAGACTTTGGGCAGCAGCCCAGGGGCAGGCTGACCAGCTTCCCAGGGACCAATCCAAACATTTTGCTATGGGTGTGGTCCCAAATGAGGAATTATAATTCCCAGGAGGGAACAGAAGCCAGGGAGCACACAATCTACTGTGCATTAGCAGGGATTAGAAAATGTATCAAAAAGCTGGTTAACTATGAAAGGGCTAAAGGAGTGACCAAAAAGGAAAAGAAAACCAAGCCCTCTTTCAGGCACAGCTTGTGGAGGCTTTTAGAAAACTGACTAACGTTGACCCATCTCCCCAAGGGTTAATCCTGCTGGGACAACATTTTCTCAGGCAGTATCCCCCTCATATTAGGCAGAAACTCCAAAAGTTACAATTAGGCCCACAAACTCCGATGCCCCAACTTCTAGAGATGATCTTTGGGCTATTTAATAAGCCAGATCAAGCTGAGGAGGAAGAGAAAACCCAACGTGAAAACAGGAAGGTCAGGGCTCAAGCTAAACTGAGCTGTCAACTACATCTTTCGACCTCAGGACAACCAAGGATCAAAGAAGTTTAACCATCCACCTGGAGATAAAACCAGAAGGGGAATGCTTCAAATCTAAGTCAGCCGGCCACTGGGCCCCAAAGTGCCGAAAACCACCCCTTGGACCATGCCCAGCCTGCAAACAAACAGGTCACTGGAAGTGGGACTACCCCAGTCCTGAAAGGGAAGGGGGGCTCCCGCTCCGCAGAGAGCGGTGCTGGGCAGCTGAGGCGGCCCGAGGATTCTGGCAGCTCCCTGCACCAAGACGTCTGTCCCCATCGGAAGCGCCAGGTGTCCCTGATGAGGCACGCAAGACAGCCAGTTTTTTTCACTGACATGGGAGCCATTTACCACTCTGTCCTGACCGCTCATGCTGGGCCTCCAAAAGCTGTACTGTGACTCGTGTGGACAGAAAACCTCGCATCTGTTTCTTTTCTGGGCCTCTAACTGGCCAATCTGAACAGCATCTGATCTTACATGCCTTTTCAGGTGCGCCTGCATGTCCTACCCCACTCTGGGCTCTCTCGGAGTCACATCGTTAGGAGACCCTGAGCAACCGCTTTTCTTGACTCTAGACAGATTAACTGAAAGAGCAATGGCCTGTTCCCAGCTGTATTCTACACGCAGTAAACACTTCCTTCTGAAAAACCTGTATGCAGATCAAGAAGCACAGTTAGAATCGGACATGGAACAACGGACGGGTTCCAAATTGGGAAAGGAGTACGTCAAGGCTGTTATTTTGTCACTCTGCTTATTTAATTTACATGCAGAGTACATCATGAGAAATGCCAGACTGGATGAAGCGCAACCTGGAATCAAGATTGCCGGGAGAAATATCAATAACCTCAGATATGCAGATAACACCAACCTTATGGCAGAAAGCGAAGAGGAACTAAAGAGCCTCTTGATGAAGGTGAAAGAGGAGAGTGAAAAAGCTGGCTTAAAACTCAATATTCAAAAAAATGAAGATAATGGCACCCGGTCCCATCGTTCATGGCAAATAGATGGGGAAACAATGGAAACAGTGACAGACTTTATTTTCTTGGGCTCCAAAATCATTGCAGATGGTGACTGCAACCATGAAATGAAAAGACATTTAATTGCTCTTTGGAAGAAATCATGGGGTTGCAAAGAGTCGGACACGACTGAGCTGAACTTGGAAGGAAAGCTATGACAAACCTAGACAGTGTACTAAAAAGCAGAGACATTATTTTGCCAACAAAGGTCCATCTAGTCAAAGCTATGGTTTTTCCAGTAGTCATGTATGGACATGAGAGTTGGACTATCAAGAAAGCTGAGCACTGAAGAATTCATGCTTTTGAACTGTGGTGTTGGAGAAGATTATTCAGAGTCCCTTGGACTGCAAGGAGATCAAACTAGTCAATTCTAAAGGAAATCAATCCTGAATATGCATTGGAAAGACTGATGTTGAAGCTGAAGTTCCAATAATTTGGCCACCTGATGTGAAAAGTTGACTCATTAGAAAAAATGCTGATGCTGGGAAAGACTGAAGGCAGGAGGAGAAGGGGATGACAGAGGACAAGATGGTTGGATGGCATCATTGACTCAATGGACATGAGTTTGAGCAAGCTTCGGGAGATGGTGAAGGACAGGGAAGCCTGGTGTGCTACAGTCCATGGGGTCAAAAAAAGTCAGACACGACTGAGCAAATGAATAACAACAAAACCAGACAGTTTGGAACAAAGAGATCCCTGGGAAGGCTATAAATGCCCAACCTGTAAAAGTTAGCCTTAAACCAGAAGCCACTTATCCTAACTAGAGACAAGACTTCATAAAGCTGGAAGCAGAAAAGGTCTGCAACCCCTTGTAGATGAGTCCTTAAAACACGGCATCTTGTGGCCCCATCAATCTCCCTGTCAAACCCCTATTCTGCCAGTTGTTAAGTCAAATGGGGAATACAGGATGGCACAAGATCTAGGGGCAGGAAATGAGGCAGGGGTCCCTACCTATCCCCCTGTGGCCAATCCTTGTTATATATCAGTCTAGAATCCTGGAGATGCCAAACAGTTGTCTGTGCTTGACCTCAAGGATGCTTTCTTTTGCATCCCAGTTTATGCCTCATCTCAGTATCTGTTTGCTTTCGAGTGGCCTAACCTCCACTTGGGCCAAATGCAACAATATACCTGGACAGTACTGCCTCAAAGGTTTCAGGACAGCCCACATATGTTTGCCCAGACCCTAGGTAAAGAACTAAGGGAAACACAGCTGAAGAGAGGAGTTATTCTACAGTAGATGATATATTAACCATGGAGGAGTTATTCTATAGTATGTAGATGACATACTAACAAGTAGTCCCATCATGGAGCCCTCAGAGCAGAACATCACTGAAATCCTTCATTTCCTTGGAGCCCAGGGCTATAGGGTACCTCAGAGAAAAAGCACAATCAAGTTAAATATCTGGGATATATTATAAGCCCTGGAGGTAAACAGCTATCTTGATAGGGAAAACAAGCTGTTAGGCCTACGTACCCCAAAGACAAAGAAACATCTTTGTACTTTTTTAGGCAGGGCAGGATTTTTCAGAATTTGATTTCCAGGATTTGGCCTAAGGGCTAAGTCCCTACAGATGAAGTCACTGCAGATCCAGATACAGAACTGTTACTTTGGATTGGGGAACACAGAAAAGCTTTTAATAATACCACCCGAGCCCCTGCTCTGCATCTCTCCAATTAAAAAAATAATTTATCTGTACAAAGCTGAACACAGGGGACATTCTGGGAGTTCCTGTACAAAAGCTGAGAGAAGTTCCTCCGACTCTCGGCTGTTTGTTCTTCCAAACAACTAGAGTCTGTGCCCCAAGGTTGGCCTGGATTGGATGCCTCCATGTGGCAGCTCCCCCACTTTATTGGTGGAAGAAGCTAACAAGCTTACCTTTGCACAGTCTCTGGAGGTCCAGGACCCATCATCAAGTACAGGGGCTCCTGGAGACTAAAGGCCACCCCTGGCTAACAAGAGGCCACTTAACTAAGGACCAGGCTTTGCTCCTTGACTGCCCAGAGATAATCCTCTAACCTGCCACACCCTGACTCGGTTACACGAATGCCCATGGAAAGCCCAGATGTAACACACTGCTGCTCTGGAACCTTGACCAGGTCTATCTGATCTTACAGAGCAGGCCACGGAAGACCCTGAGGAGCCTGGTTTACTGACATGGCCGCAGCTTCCTTACAGATGGAGTCAAGAGGGCATGGCATGCTCTGGGAAGCACCCACAGTGCTACGGAAGCAAAACCTCTGAATCCAACACTTGAGCCCAGAGGGCTGAGCTAATAGCCCTGACTTGAGCCTTAACCTGAGGGGAAGGAAAAATTATACACAGACTCAAAATATGTTTCCTTGTCTTATATGCCCATGCAGCTATATGGTAAGAAAAGAGGAATGCAAAAAATTCCCATGTAAAATATGGGGCTGAGATTTTTACATCTCACAGAAGTGGTTCAAAACCAAACACAACAGTCCAATAAAATTTTTTTTTTAAATCACAACACTTTAAATCAACTGCTGCTGCTAAGTCGCTTCAGTTGTGTCTGACTCTGTGCGACCCCGTAGATGGCGGCCCACCAGGCTCCGCCGTCCCTGGGATTCTCCAGGCAAGAACACTTGAGTGGGTTGCCATTTCCTTCTCCAATGCATGAAAGTGAAAAGTGAAAGTGAAGTCGCTCAGTCGTGTCCAACTCTTCGAGATCCCGTGGACTGCAGCCCACCAGGTTCCTCTGTCCATGGGATTTTCCAGGCAAGAGTATTGGAGTGGGTTGCCATTGCCTTCTCTGTTAAATCAACTATACTCCAATAAAAATTTTAAAAACAAAAACCAACACAAACACAATTAGCTGACAATCCTTGCTATTCAACATGGGTGAGGACACTGAAAACTGGTTCTCTAGTTTATTCTTGTGGATCCCACAGGTATAAAAAACTTTATGCCATATGTAAATAAATAGCAAATGGAAATTTACTATATGACTCAGGGGACTCGAACTGGGGCTCAAACTGGGGCTCTGTAACAACCTAGAGGGTGGGAAAGGGAGGGAGGTTCAAAAAGGGGGAGACATATGTACACCTATGGCTAATTCATGTTGATATACAGGAGAAGTTAAACCAATATTGTAAAGCAATCAATTAAAAATAAATAAATATAAAAAAATCTTTCTGGCAGGAGGCTTTCATTTTCTCATAACCCACCTCTTTTCAGCCATGCTGTTTTATGCTGCATTTCATTTATAGTGTTTTGTTGTCTTCCCTACTATTGTGAATCTGTGACTAAGACTTTTTGGTCCACAAGGAGACCTGTGACCAACAGGTCCAGATCTTCCATTCTAAAAATAGACAGACATGTTAAACTTTAACCCTGAGGTTAACAAAAATATACAGCCAAGCAGAATGGCTTCCTAATTTTGGCAAGGATAGTACTGCCTAACCTGTCTGGTCAACAGTTTAAGGAGGCCCTTTCAAAGTTACCCTGGTTCTTCCTCTTTCTAGGCCCTTTAATGGATATTGTTGTTTTCTCCCTTTTCTGGCCTTGTTTGTTTAACCTTCTGGTTAAGTTTGTGTCTTTTAGGCTCCAACAGTTTGGAGTGAGGCTCAAAATGACGCAAGGAATCCAGCCCATTCCAGGGGAGAGTGGCGTGAGTACCCCCAGCTTCCCAGAACACTCAGCGAGGAGCTTCACACCTCCAAGGCAGGCTGGGGTCTGTGGCCCCTGTCAAGCAGGGGGAAGTCTAGAAGAGACCTTAGGCCACATTCCCTTAGGAATAAGGGTGTAGAGTTTCTTGGGGGAACCAGGCAGCCTGGGACCTGAGACCCTTCCTGGCAGTGCTGCAATGCTTGCCCCTGGACAGATGTCTCCCTGATCAACAAATACAAAGAAACTATAAGGGACTAAAAATGGCTGCCTGCAGGTGCCGTGTGGCAAATTATGGACAAAAGATACAAAGAGACCAGAAAATCCAACGCCATTTCTGAAGAGCAGGGAGCAAGAGCAGGGTACTGAGCATGCCCCTGCATGGCAGCACCACCGAAGGGGTGGGCAAACCACCCCAGCCACCCTGTGGCCCAACCCCTGGACATACCTCTCCCCTCCCCCCACGTAAGAAACCAGCTCACCCCTTTCTGGGGAGTGAGCAAGGGGACCTGCTACTTGCTCGCTCCTCCTGCTGCAGTAGGGGCCCCAATAAAGCCTTCTCTCGATTTCTCATCTGGCCCCTGATCAACTGATTGGGGAAGGCTAAGAACCGTGGTCTTCCAGGGTACAAAATGGCACCCCATCACTTGAAGACAGATTGTTAAGTTACACATATATTAAAAACCCTAATGCAAAGAACAGAATAACAAAACAAAAAGCTACAACTAATAAAACAATAGAAATAAAATGAAATCATTAAAAAGATCCAAAAGCAGAAACAGAAGAATAAAGAAGAGATGGGACCAGCAGAGAACAAAGAGCAGGGCAGCAGTCACACCAAGTGTGAAGGTGTCACTGTCCTGAACGTTACAACAGGCAGAGACCCAACTGTATGCTGCCTGTAAGAAACACATGGGCTTCCTGGGTGGCTCAGTGGTCAAGAACCCACGTGCCAATGCAGGAGACATGGGTTCAGTCCCTGGGCTGGGAACATCCCTTAGAGGAAGAAAATGGCAACCCACTCTAGTATTCTTGCCTGGAAAATCCCGTGGACAGAGGAGCTGGAGGGCTCAGTCCATGAGGTCACAAAGAGTCGGACACGACTTGGTGACTAGACAATGACAACAACAACAAGAAACAAACTTTAAATATAACAACATTAACAGGTCAAAAGTGGAGAGATTTGAGAATTGTACCATATTCACATTTACAAAGCTAGAGACTGTGGTATGGAGCTAACAGATCTAGTTTCCAGTGTCAAAAGAATAAAGTTTAAAAATTCAAATTTTCTTTTTTATGAACCCAAATTGTATTGGGTTGGTGCAAACATAATCGCAGTTTTCACATTGTTGAAATTTGGCATTTGATACTGGAATCATTCTTAATAAATGTGGTTATGCTATACATCATTTTATTGAACATTTCTCATTTTATGTGACAATATGAGAAAAGAGAAGCAAAAGGCAAAGAAGAAAGGGAAAGATAAACCCAACTGAAAGCAGAGTTCCAGAGAATAGCAAGGAGAAATAAGAAAGCCTTAAGTGAATAATGCAAAGAAACAGAGGAAAACAATAGAATGGAAAAGATAAAGAGATGTTTTAAAGAAAATTAGAGACACCAAGGGAACATTTCATGCAAAGATGGGCAAAATAAAAGACAGAAACAGCAAGGATCTAACAGAAGCAGAAGACATTAAGAAGAAGTGGCAAGAATACACAGAAGAACTATACGAAAAAGGTCTTAATGACCCAGATAATCACGATGGTGTGGTCACTCACCTAGAGCCAGACAACCTAGAATGTGAAGTCAAGTGGGCCTTAGGAAGCATTATTACAAACAAAGCTAAGGGAGGTGATGGAATTAAAGCTGAGGCTATTTCAAATCCTAAAAGATGATGCTGTTAAAGTGCTGCATTCCGTATGCCAGCAAATTTGAAAAATTCAGCAGTGGCCACAGGAATGGAAAAGGTTCAGTTTTCATTCCAATCCGAAGAAGGGCAATGCCAAAGAATGTTCAAACTACTGCACAATTGTGCTCATCTCACATGCTAGCGAGGTAATGCTCAAAATTCTTCAAGCTAGGCTTCAACAGTTTGTGAACTGAGGACTTCCAGATGTTCAAGTTGGATTCAGAAAAGGCAGAGGAACCAGAGATCAAATTGCCAACATCTCTTGAATCATAGAAAAAGCAAGAGAATTAAAAAAAAATCTACTTCTGCTTCACTGACTATTCCAAAGCCTTTGATTGTGTGGATCACAACAAACTGTGGAGAATTCTTAAAGAGATGGGAATACTAGACCACCTTACTTGTCTCCTGAGAAAGCTGTATGCAGGTCAAGAAGCAACAGTTAGAACCAGACATGGGACAATGGACTGGTTCAATATTGGGAAAGGAGTACATTAAGGCTGTATATTGTCACCCTGTTTACTTAACTTACATGAAGTACATCACGTGAAATGTGGATGAATCACAAGTTGGAATTAAGGTTGCTGGGAGAAATATCAACAACCTCAGATATGCAGATGATACCGCTCTAACGGCAGAAAGTGAAGACAAACTAAAGAGACTCTTGATGAGGGTGAAAAAGGAGAGTGAAAAAGCTGGCTTAAACCTCAACATTCAAAAAACTAAGATCATGGCATCCAGGCCCATCTATTTGCTAGTTCATGGCAAATAGATGGGGAATAGTGACAGACTTTATTTTCTTGGGCTCCAAAATCACAGCGAATAGGGACTACAGCCATGAAACTAAAAGATGCCTGCTCCTTGGAAAAAAAAATATGACAAACCTACACAGCATATTAAAAAGCAGAGACACCACTTTGCTGACAAAGGTCCTCATAGTCAAAGCTATAGTTTTTCCAGTAGTCATGTACAGATGTGACAGGTGGACCATAAAGAAGGCTGAGTGCCAAAGAACTGATGCTTTTGAATTGTAGTGCTGGAGAAGACTCTTGAAGAGTCCCTGGACTGCAAGGAGATCAAACCAGTCAATCCTAAAAGGGATTGACCCTGAATGTTCATTGGAAGGACTGATGCCAAAGGTTAAGCTCCAATACGTTGGCTACCTGATGCGAAGAGACGACTCTGGAAAAGACTCTGATGCTGGGAAAGATTGAAGGTAAAAGGAGAAGGGTGCACCAGAGGATGAGATGGTTAAATATCATCACTGACTCAACGGCCATGAATTTGAGCAAACTCCAGGAGACAGTGAAGGACAAAGGAGCCTGGTGGGCTACAGTCCATGGGGTAGCATAGCTGGACACAACTGAAGCTTCTGAGCATGCACACGTGGCTGATTCATGTTGATGTATGGCAGAAACCATCACAATATTGAAAAATAATTATCCTCCAATTAAAAATAAAATTAAATTAAAAAAAGAAAAAAGGACACTACTGGTATAAAGTCCTGACAAGAAATTAGCAACGAATATTAAGTGAAGAAAAGCTAAAGATAAAAAATATTTTAAAAAGCCACTATTACTGTACTTTGGCTTGTAACTCCACTTTTCCCTGTATTATTTAATAGATAATCATTATAAATATTTAAAACATATAAAGATGTAATCTGTAAAAAAAGATGTAATCTATTAAAATAACAATCTAAAGGAGAGACAGAGACATACAGGAACAAAGTATACATTACTGAAACAAACTGGTATTATTCAAATAATACAAACATGGTATTATTAAATTCCATTTAAATGATAATTCAAGTAAGTTTAACTAAGGTTGCCATAAGATATTAACTGTAATCCCCAAGGTAACCATGAACAAATCACTAAAAAAAATACGGGAAAAGAGAATGGAATCAAGATGTATGCTTAAAAAAATGAACTAAATACAAAAGCAGGCAGTAACAGAAGAACTGAGCAACATCAACAAAAACACAACACATACATAAAACAAATTAATGCAGAAGTAAATCCAAAAGAGAGCTGGGGTGGTTATACTAAAATCAGACAGAATAGAATATGACCTAAAATTGTTACCAGAATCAAAGAATGACATTATATATTGATTTTTAAAAAGTCAACCCATCAAGGAGATATAACAATTATATACACACCAAATAACAGAGCCCCCAAATGCATGAACTAAACATTGACAGAATTGAAGGCAGAAATAGATGGTTCTTCAACAATAGTTGAAAACTTCAATTCCTCACTTTCATAATGGATAGAAATTCAGTAAGGATACAGAGGACCTGAACAGTATACACTAGTCAGATTTAACAGGCATATAGAGAACATTTCACCTAAAGCAGAACACACACTCTTCTCATGTGCACATGGAGCAATCTCAAAAGCAACAGGTCACTCACTGGGCATAAGACAACACCCAATAAATCTGAAACGACTGGAACAACACAAATAATCTTCTCTGACCATGGTGGAATGAAGCTAGAAATCAATAATAGAAAGGAAAGTGGAAAATCCCAAACATGTGGAAATTAAAGAACACTTACGTAACCAACGAGTCAAAGAAGAAGTCACAAGGGAAACTTTAAAAAATGCTTTGAGAATATAGAAAATGAAAAAACACAAAGGATGTGGTGAATGCAGAGGAACACTGAGGGGCTCTTACTGCTGTGAATGACTGCTACGTAGAAAGCAATGAAATCAATAAGCACACTTTAAGGAACAAGAAAAAGAGGGGAAAACTAAACCGAAAGCCACTAGAAGTGGGAAAGGACAAAGACTGAAGTGGAGGTACATGAAATAAACAACAGAATCAGCAAAACAAGTTGGTTCTTTGAAAAGTTCAATAGAATGAACAATTCTCTATATAAGCTAAGAAAAAAGACTCAAATTACTATAAACAGGAGTGAACAAAGTGGCGTTACTATGAATTTTGCAGAAACAAGGAAAGGTCATACAATAAACAATGCCAGCATATTAGAAAACCTAGATGAAAAGGACAAATACCTAGAAACACACAAACTACCCAAACTGATTAAAGAGGAAACAAAAATCTAAATAGACCTATAAGAAATAAAGAGGCTAAGTCAGGAAACAAAAACAGCCCAAGCAAGCAAGCAAGCCCAGAATCAGATGACTTCACAGGTGAATTCTACCAAACATTAAGGAATTCACCCCAATCCATACCACACTCTTCCAAGAAGTAGAAGAGGAAGGAACATCACTGAAGTTACTCGACATGCCCTAAGTTATGAGGACAGCACAACCTTGATTCCAAAGTCAAAGACACCAAAGCAAAAAACTACAAACCAGGAGCCTAAGAAAACAGATGCTAATATCCTCAAGAAAATACTATCAAATATCACTCACATGTGGAATTTAATTTTAAAAATTATACAAATGAATGTATTTACCAAACAGAAACAGACTTATAGACATCAAAAACAAATTTATGATTACCAAAGGGGAGACATGGGGTGGGGATAAATCAGGGTCTTGGGATTAAGATACACAAAATACCATATATAATAATCAACAAGGACCTACTGTATAGCAGAGAGAACTCTACTCAATATTCTGTGATAACCTCTATGAGAAAAGAATCTGAAAAAGAATGGATATATGTATAACTGAAACACTTTGCTGGACACTGAAACTAACACAATACTGTAAATCATCTATAAATAAAATTCTTTTAAAAATGAAAGAAAATACTAGCAAGTTGAATCCACTAGAACATTAGAATGATTATACACTATGATCACATGGGACTTATCCAAGAAATAGAAGGGTGGTTCCACACGAAAAAGTCAATCAACATAATACATCACATGAATAGAAGAAAGAAAAAACCATATGATCATCTCAATTAATACAGAAAAGACATTCAATAAAATCCAGCATCATTTCATGATAAAACACTTTTCAAACCAGTAATAGGAGAGTACCTCAACATGCCCCCAAGCTGACATCCCAAATACCCAAAGCTAATACAATAATCAGTGATGAGAGACTGAAAACTTTCCCTCTGAGATCTGGTGCAAGACAAGGAGGACCGCTTTCACCACTTCTATTCCCTGGTGGCTCAGACAGTAAAGAATCGGCCTGTAATACAGGAGACCTGGGTTCAATCCCTGGGCCAGGAAGATCCTCTGGAGAAGGGAATGGCAACCCACTCCAGTATTCTTGCCTTGATAATTCCAGGGACAGAGGGGCCTGGCAGGCTATAGTCCCTGGGGTCGCAAAGAGTCAGACACAACTGAACGACTAACACACACACACATTCAACACTATAACAGAAGTTCTAGTCTGAGAAAGAAATAAAAGGCATCCAAATTAGATAAGAAGTAGAACTGTCTCTATAGGCAGATGACTTGGTGTCATATGTATTAATAGAAAGTCCTGATAAAGAAGTTCAGCCAGATCGCTGGACACCAGATGAGTCTGTCTGTTTAATGACTTGTACTTCTACACGCTTGCTGTGCTTTGTGCTTGGTCGTATCTGACTCTCTGCGACCCCATGGACTGTAGCCCGCCAGGCTCCTCTCTGTCCATGGAATTCTCCAGGCAAGAATACTGCAGTGGGTTGCCATTCCTTTCTCCAGGGGATCGTCCCAACCCATGTCTTTTGCATCTCCTGCACTGGCAAGTGGATTCTTTACCACTAGCGCCACCTGGGAAGCCTATACACAAGCAGTAAGCAATCTAAAAAGGAAATTTATTAGATAACCTCTCATTTATAATAGCATAAAAATAATTAAAAAATTAGGAATAAATTTAATCATGTCCAAGATTTATATACCCAAACCATAAAACCCTTCTGAAAGAAACTAAAGACAATTTAAATTAATGAAAAGACATCTTGTGAAACTTAATATGGTTAAGAGGGCAATATTCCTCAAGCATTCTACAGTTTCCCCAACATTTTTTTTTTTGCAGAAACAGAAAATGTGATTTTAAAATTCACATGGAGTTGCTAGTGAAAAATAGTCAAATAGTCAAAATCATCTTTAAAAAAATAGCATTGGTGGGCCCACACTTCTCTATTTCAAAATTGTAGCACAAAGCTCCAGTTTACAAGACGTTATGTTTCTGACATGAGGTCAGACATAGATCAATGGAACAAAATTCAGAGTCCATATATTAACCACATGACTGGTTTAATTAAGGGTGCCAACATGATGCAATGGGAAAAAAATACATCTTTTAACAAATGATGCTTGGAAGTCTGGATATTCACATGCAAAACAATGAAGCTGGACCCTTATCACATATATAAAATTAAATTAATTTAGATTAAAGCCCTAAATCAAGAGTGGAAACTATAAAACAGTTAGAAGTTGTAAGTCTTCATGGTCTTGAATTTGGTCATGGTTTCTTACATGACACTACAAGCATGAGCATAAAGGAAAAATTAATTGAAGTTCATCAGCATTAAAAACATATGTACATCAAAAGACACAATCAAGAAAGTGAAAAGACAACCTACAGAATAGGAGAAAATATTTGCACATCATATATCTAATGATGCCAGGATTCAGAATAACAGATAAAGAACTCATACAACTCAACAACAAAAAGACAGGCACCCCAAGGAAAAAACGGGCAAAACATCTCAGCAGTGACTTCTCCAAAGACAAAACATCCAACAAGCATATGAAAATCTGCTCAACATCACTAGCCATTAGGAAAATGGAAATCAAAACCTCCCTGAGGGACTTCCCTGGTGGTTCAGTGGCTAAGACTTTGGGCTCCCAACAGAGAGGGCCCGGGTTCCATCCTGGTCAGGAAACCAGATCCCACATGCCACAACTAAGCCGGGGGGGCAGCCAAATAAATAAATATTTAGAAACAAAAACAGGGACTTCCCTGGTGGTCCAGTAGTTAAGAATCTGCCTACCAATGCCAGGGAAACCAGTTCGATCCCTGGCCCAAGAAGATTCCACACGCGGCAGGGCAACCAAGCCCCGCACCACAACTACTGAGCCTGCGCCCTTGAGCCCATGCTGCACAACTAAGAAGCCACCGAAATGAGAAGCCCGCGCACCGGAACTAGAGTAACCCCACTTGCCGCAGCTAGAGAAAGCCCGCCTGCAGCAACAGAGACCCAGCGTAGCCAAATATAAATAAAAATAAAGAAATAAACTAAAAAAAAAAAAAACAAACCTCTGAGCTTTCACTGCCAGGGCCCAAGGTTGATCGCTGGTTGGGGAAACTGGACCCCCACAAGCTTTGCAGTAGGGCCAAAACAAAAAATAAAAACACACACCGCACTGAAATATTTCACATCAACCAGGATGTAGATAGATTTTTTTTTTCTTTTTTTAAAGAGAAAACAGGTGCTGGCAAGGAGATGGAGAACTTGGAACCCTCATATATCTCAGGTGGGAATGCAAAATACCCAACCACTGTGGAAAATGGCCTGGTGGTTCCTCAAAAAATTAAACACAGACTCACCACAGGACCCAGCCATTCCACTCCAAGGTATATACCCGAAAGAAGTGAAAATAGGGACTCAAACACTTGTACACAAATGTTCACGAAAATACTAGTCACAACAAATAGTGTAATCAACCTAAATGTCCACCAAAGGATGAATGGACATTCACAATGTGACGAATCTACATAATGGAATATTATGCAGCCATAAAAGGGAATGAAGTCCTGATACCTGCGACACTGTGGGTGAATCTGGAAAACATTATTCTAAGTGAAAGCAGCCAGACCCCCAAAGGCCACGCGCGGGCTGGCGGGCGGTCGCCAGGTGGCTGGGGGCGGGGGGATAGCGGTGATTACTCTGCCTTTACTTAATTGGTACCAGGTTTTCTTCTGCCGTGAGAAAGGTGGCGGTACCAAACATCGTTAGTTTTATGTGATGTGAATTTCTCCTTAGGAGAAAAAACCAAAATTTAAGTGTAATCTATAGGACCTATTTTAAGTTTCCTTCCTATGAAGAAGGAAAATGAAAAACAAACTCGACTTACCTTGTTCCCGAGACGGAAGAAGCCGAAGCGCAGCGAATCCGAGCCCAGCTCAAGGGAGGCCCAGCCCCGGACGAATGAGCTCCTTGCGCTTATCCCTTCAATAAGCCTCAAACTTCTGAGGGCGCGCAGCACCGAGCGGGGTCCCTCCCTTCCGGACACCACGCTTCCCCCGGGCCGCAGCCTGGTGGCCACGCAGGAAGGTCAGAGCAAGCCACAGGAGCTGGACGGTCCGCGCTGGACCGCCGGAGCCGCTCGCTCGCACGCTGCAGCGCCGCGGCCGGCCGCCTGGGAGCAGTGGTGGCCCGCGCTCCGCAGGCCCGGTCTCAGGCCGGCATAGGGTCCAGGAAGTATCCGGCCCGCGACCGCCGCACGTCGCCCAGGCTCGGAGCCTCCTGAGGGAGCGTCCGGCCAGGTCCGCGGGCACGACGGAGAAGCCGCCTCGCGAGTCGCCCGCTGCCTCACGCCGCTCCGACCTCGCGCGCACGTGAGCGCCCCTCTGGCCACGCCCCAAACCACGCTCCGCGCCAGGACGTCTCGCTAACCACGCCCCCGTGACCACGGGCCCAGGCCCCTCACCTGCCAGGTCCTCGAGGGCCCCGCCCTCCGTCAGCTCCAGGCCACACCCCCACCCGCCCCGCCCTTCACCCGGGCTTTCCTCACAGGCCCCGCCCAGAGACTGTGTTTGCCTTCCAAGGCCCCGCCCCACCTCTCTCCGTGCCCCGCCCAGGTCCCGCCCCACTAACAGCTAGAGCGCAGACAACGCCCCTATCGGCCCCTGCCCTGCAGACACAGTGCCTCTCACACTCCGCCCCGCCGACACCGCCCCTATAAGGCCCCGCCCCTCACACACTGTCCCTTTCAAGCCCCGCCGCCACCCGCCACCAGGGCGCAGAGGCGTCGGATGGAGCCCGAGGTGCGGGTGCTGCGCTTAGCCGGCGGCTTCGGCCGGGCCCGGTGCCTCCTGGCCGCCGCTTCGTGGCTACCGTGCGTGGCGCTGGCGTTGGCGCTGGGCTCGGAGCTCCTGCTCACCGCGCTGCCGGCGCACCACTGCGGCTCAGACCCCGCGCGCGCCCCGAGCACCTGCCTGCCGCTAAGCTACCCGGAGTCCGTGCCGCGCGCTGGCTCCTACGACTCTCGGCCCTGCTCACGCGGCTGGTACTACGCGCAGCCCGCCGCCGACCTGCTGCGCAGTCCGGTCACCCAGGTCTTCTTTACTTGCCCCTCTGTCCCTCGTCCTCTGCTTCCCTGCTCTGTCTCCCCCACCCTCCATCCCCCTGCCCTCTGTACCCTCCTCGGGTCCTCCTCGCTCTTCTGCCCTCGGTCGACGGGGGCTGTCATCCTGGGGCTTTTGATTGGGGGGTCAGCCCCCTCCTGTCTGATGGTGTAGCAGATGTCCCAGTAGGCAGGGTGCCAGGCCTAAAGGCAGAGTCTGAGGCTGGGGGCTGCCCAGGTAGGCAAGCAGTCTGGGGAGGCGGAGGCGGTAAACTGAAGCTGAGCAGGTGAGTTCACAGAGGTCAGCATTGCCATGAACAATCGAGCAGCCTGTGCAGGTGTCCAGACTGGATTCCCAATACTTTGAGTCCAAGGAGTGATTTGGTCAGTTCGTTTTGAACAGCAGGTCTCTCCACTGTGAGGTGTGTGCAGGCTGGCCTAGAGGTAGGGGTGCCATGGAGACATCCCAGGACTCTGGGAGGGGGTAACTGGAACCTCCCACCCCCCCACTCTCACACCCCCAACTCCCACCCCCTATCCCCCTCCCAACTAGGGCCTACGCACCCCTGCCTCCCTCTTGGCAGCCTGTGTGCGGCAGCCACACCCTACCCCTGGGAGGAAGGGGCCCTAACTGGAAACTGGGACAGGGTTGCCACATCTCTGCTCAGGCTCTTCTGGGGCCTTGAACCAGCTGTGCCTCTTCTTCCTGCCCACCTGTTTGTTGTGGTGACGGATTCATGTCTACCAGCTTTCACAAGCAGTCAGATTTTATTTTTTTTAGCAGCCAGATTTTAAAACAAAATCTCTGATGTAGTGTGACCCAAAATAATGTTAGGCTTAGGGAGAAGGAACAGGGTAGGCAGGGGGCTGCAAAGCTGAGGTCAAGGGCCCTTGGCCGGGAAAAAACAGTGAGCAAGGCCCCACAACCTGTTCTGGAAGTGGCTCTTGAAGTGTGGAGGGCAGGGGAGGTTCGGGAGAGGCCTTGGGGCCAGCCTGGGGGAGGGTGATGGCTGGAGAAAGTGGGAGCAGCCCCGCCCAGGGAGGCATTGGGGCAACACCTCTATGGTCCTTTCCACCCTGACATTCAGGGAACTCCAGCGGGAGAGGGAGAGGAGGGTCTTGGCTAGCTGACGGGTAACTGGTGTCCCCTACAGAGGAACCTCGTGTGTGAGGATGACTGGAAGTTACCCCTGGAGCAGGTGGACCACCTCCTGGGCTGGTTGCTGGGCTGTGTCCTCCTGGGCCCGGGCTGTGACTGGTGAGGTGCTGCCCCTTCCCTCCCACTCTGACAACCCTCCCCTGAGTTCTCCTGATTGAATCAATGTGTGTCCCCTGCTGCCCACCAGGTTTGGCCGCCGGGCTGTGTTTGTGGGCTCCCTGGTACTGGCCACGGGCCTGGGGGCCGGTGAGGCCCTGGTTGCCAGCTTTCCCACCCTGCTGATTCTGCGGCTGCTTCGGGGCGGGGCCTTGGCAGGGGCCTCCCTTGCCCTCTACGTGGCTCGTGAGTACCATGGGGGGCCCTGGGAGGCGCCCACTCAGGCTAGGCCTCTGACCCATTGGAGGGTGCCTTTCTAGCACTCCAGTTGAGGGCCCTTCTCCAGAAGGCAGGAGAGACACTGTTCACTCTGTGGGCTCTGCTTTTCATGGGCAGGCCCGGGTGACAGAGCGGGCTGCATGTTGGCCTCAGACGTCCAGGTCCTGGTCAGGTCAGCCACTGGCCCTCACCTCCCTGGACAAGGCAGTCCTCCTGAGAGGCCTGGGCCTCAGGCTATCCGTGTCTGCCCAGGCCTGGAGCTGTGTGACCCCCCAAACCGCCTGGCATTCTCCATGGGGGCTGGCCTCTTCTCAGTGGTGGGCACACTGCTGCTGCCTGGCCTGGCCTTGCTCGCCCAGGACTGGCACCTCTTGCAAGGACTGAGCGCCCTGACAACGGGACTGCTGCTGCTCTTTTGGGGGTAAGTGAGCTGGGGTCATGTCCACTGCAGAGACCATGTGTGTCGCTTCCCTCTGACTGTTCAACACCACACAGGTGGGCACAGGACAGGGACACAGAAAGTCATGCTTTGTGTATCCCCACTGGGTCCTGCCCTATGGGGAGGTCCTGCAGCATCCTCACTCAACCCCCGCAGGTTTCCAGCTGTGTTCCCCGAGTCTCCCTGCTGGCTGTTGGCCACAGGGCAGCCGGCCCGAGCCAGGAGGATCTTGTGGCACTTTGCCAAAGCCAGCGGTGTGGACCCCGAGGACAGCAGGGAGGAGGAAAGCTCCCTGGCTATGGGTAATTGACCAGCTAGGGAGAAAAGAGACTTGGGTGCTAGAGGAAGGAGGAGAAGCATCATCCCTTCACTGGTGCCCCACTGTGTCCCCTGGGCCACAGAGCTGGACGTGCTGTGCGCGGGATGCCCCCAGCCCCGGCACCACTCGGTCCTGGAACTCCGGCACACACACGTCACCTGGAAGAATGCACTCATCCTGGGCTTCAGTTCGTGAGGAGGGGGGTTGTGGGCAGGCTAAGGGAGGGAGGGAGGGGTCTTCATCTTCCCCCTGGGTGAGAGTCCCGCCTCTGGCTGGGCTTGTAACTTTGCATCCCTCCCAGGCTCATCAGTGGGGGCATCAGAGCCAGCTTCCTGCACAGCCTGGTCCCAAGTGATCCCAGCTTCTATTGGCCTTACTTCCTGGAGGCTGGCCTGGAGGCAGCAGCCACCGTCTTCCTGCTCCTGACAGCGGATCTCTGGGGGCGCCGCTCAGTCCTGCTACTGAGCACCTTGATCCTGGGCCTGGCATCCCTGCTGCTCCTTGCAGGGGCCCAGTGTGAGTGTGGGGTCCTGTAGGCTGGCAGGGCTGTCGTGTTTGGCTGGGGTTTGCCCAATGTGTGTGGGGGGAGTTCTGAGATGAGCCCCCTCCCAGAGCTGGGGAGGCAGGATAATGTTGCTGTTCACCCCATCCATCATCTCCCCACTGTGCACCCGGAGAAACTGAGGCCCAAAATGATTCAGTAGAAGGGGTTAAATGTAAGGGTTTGGATTGGACGAGGGCTTCCCTGGTGGCTCAGATGGTAAAGAATCTGCCTGCAATGCAGGGGACCTGGTTCGATCCCTAGGTTGGGAGAAGGGAACCCACCTACCCCCTCCAGTATTCTTGCCTGGAGAATCCCATGGACAGAAGAGCCTGGTGGGTTATGGTTCACAAGGTTGCAGAGTCGGAAACAGTTAATCGACTAACACTTTTGAATGAGGGCAGCCTATGAACCCCCAACTCCCAAGTGTAGGAGCAGAGAGGGAAGGCTGGCGAGGCCCAGAGCCCTGAGACATGGTGAGAGGAGGGAGGGTGCGTGGGCAGTGTGGGCGCGTGGGCAGTGTGGGAGACTCTTCTCCTCCCCAGACCTGCCCAGCTGGACGGTGCTGTTCCTCTCTGTCCTGGGGCTCTTGGCCTCCCAGGCCGTGTCTGCCCTCAGCAGTCTCTTTTCAGCTGAGGTCTTCCCCACGGTGATCAGGTGAGCAGGCCCTGCCAATACACCCCAAAATGCTCCCTACACTCCCCAGCTCTGTGCCATCAGGACGGGAGTTCACCTGTCTCTTCCTGGGTGGTGAGGGGGACACTGGTCCCAGAGCGGTTGGCCCCATCAGCTCAGGAGTGGAGGATGGGGTGGTCAGAAGTGAAAGCCCCCAGAGAGGGTGGGATTCCAGAGGAAAATTGGCTTTGGATTTTCTAAAGGAAAGGACAACTTTGGTTCCAGGGCAGCTTTCCCTCAGACTTTTCAGCTGTTTTCCTGGGGCCCCACACCTTGGCCCCCACTAAGGGTACCCACCCCAGGAGCACTGGGTGCCTGCCCTGTGGGAGCCATGTTCTACCGCCCTCTCTTGCAGGGGGGCCGGGCTGGGCCTGGTGCTGGGAGCTGGGTTCCTGGGCCAGTCAGCCACCCCGCTCACCAAAATGCACGGCCGGCATGGCTTCTTCCTGCAACACGTGGTCTTCGCATCTTTCGCTCTCCTTGCCCTTCTGTGCATCCTGCTGCTGCCAGAGAGCTGTGGCCGCGCGCTGCCCCACTCACTGCAGGACGCTGACCGCCTGCGCCGCTCCCCGCTCCTTCGGGGCTGCGCACACCAAGACCTCCTGCCCCTGCTGCCAGCCTCCCTCCCTGGGGCAGGGACACAGCTGGTCCAGGAGGGGTGACCAGGCTGCAGACACTGCCACCCACCAGTGCTGGTGGAAGGGTCTCAGGAGGGTGGTGGGGAGCCGGCTTGTTTTCAGGGGCCCTGGCCCCCCTCTAAGTGGGGAAGATAAAGGTGTGTGTGGAACTTGGCTTCCTCTCTGACTCTTCCCTCAGGCCCTACTCTTGGCTGAAATGGGCTTCTGGCGTCCACCTCCCCCTCACAACCAGCATCCACAGCCCCTCCCATGGCCCCCCACCCCAGGAGCAGCTGGGGGCCAGCCGGCTGTCACAGCTCTGGTAGAAGTGAGGTGGAGGCGGCCAACCGTGCAAGGAAGAGAGGAGCACACTTTTAATTCACATTTGCCCCAGGGCTGCGCTCTTTCACACAGAGATGAGGTCAGCGTGGGTGGGAGGCCCAGCTGGGAATGGGGCCTGACCCCACTGTAGGCAACTGACAGGGGCAGGAGGGGCGCTTCCTTCTGGCTGCTCCACTCCAGCTCTGAGCCTTGACCTCCCCTGGGGCAAACCAGACTGACCAAGGACCAAGGAGCCAGGGTGGGGCCCAGAGCTGTCTTCCACCTTGATGGAGGTCCGCTGGAATTCCCAGGTACACAGCCCAGTTAGGTGTGTCCGCTCTGGCCCCTGAGGTCTGCCCTCTGTGTCCAGGAGGCTGTGCCCTCCACTGGGCGGTGCAGGTCCCCAACAGAAAGCCCTTGCGCCCTCATGGGGGCCCGTACAAGTCAGCCAGGCGGGAGAAACGGGGGCCCCATTCCCGGAGGCAGCTGTAGTCCTGGTCCTCATCGTCCAGGCTGGACAGGATGGAGCTCAGTGTCCCTGCCACGGAGCCGTCCCCCTCGTAGTCATAGATGAGAGCCGTGTCGTAGGGCGGGACGCTGGGGTCACTGTCCGCGGCCTCCAAACCCTGTGGAGAGGCCGGGGTCTCAGGACCAGCACATGCTGGCCGGGTGCCCTCCGCCACCGGCTGGGGCGAGGCCTGGAACCCGGAAGGGGAGGGGGGCAGAGGAGGCCTAAGTGGAGGCAGAAGGTACTCAGAGCAGCTCGGAGCCCTGCGCTGCCCCTGCCCCAGAAGGCGATTAAAGGCAAATTTCCTCTGGGCGGTTCTCTTTCCTTAGTCTGTAGCCACCACCTCCCTATTCCGCTCCAGAGCGATGCCTCAGGCTTCGGAGGAGGGGGTAAGGGGCGCCCCCGGGGCACCTACGTCGTTGATGAAGTCCGCGATGTCTGCGGGGCTGGTGGGCAGCGCGCGGGTCACCTGGGGGCGCGCTCGGCCGAACGGGGCGTCTCTGCGCAGCGGCGGCCGTCCCGAGGAGGGGCCGAGGGCCGCCAGTTCTGCTGGGTGGCGCAGCTGGTCCATGTCGTAGGCGTCCTGAGGGCGGACGGAGCGCGTTCGGGTCAGCCGCAACCTTCGCGGGTAGGGAGGCTGCGGGCCAGCTGGGGCCCCTGGCCCTACCCGCAGCACTTGTAAGCCGCCCCGGCTCCCTCACCTGGTCCTCCTCCCCGCCCCCCTGTTCGTCGTAGTTAAGGATGTTGTCCCGGAGGTCGTCCTGCAGTCCGTGCAGAAGCCTCTTGTCCCAGGACTGCTGCCGGAACCGCGCCAGGAGGGCCACCAGCAGGGCGAGCACTGGGTGGGGTTCGGGGCGGAGGTCGGGGTCGGGTGGGGGTGGAGCGCGGGGCCGAGGGGAGCGCAGGGGGCGGGGGCCGGAGGGTGCGTGGGCTGCCGGGGGCGGGGCTAGAGGGCGGGTGGGGCTGCCAAGAGGCTGGGGTCCAAGGGCAAGGGCATGCGGGCGCCGGCACTCACAGAGCAGCAGGATGACGCTGGCCAGCAGGATGACCAGGGCACCTAGGCTGATGCCCGCGCCACCCGCCCGCAGTGCAGCGGCTCCCGGCAGGCAGGCGCCGTCCTGGCCGCAGCGGCACACGGTCACGTTCAGGGGCTGCTCGCGCTGCTGGGGCGGCTGTCCGGAGTCCTGGAGCAGCAGGCTGAGGCGGTGCAGCCCCTCCGGGACCCGGAGCCTTGGCCGCAGGCGCGCGTGGCTCACTGCAGAGGGCGCTTGCGGTCAAGCCGGGGCCGGGGGCGGCCGTACCCCTCCGTGCCTGTGCACCAGGAAGCAGCCGACTGGGTGGCGCTCCTGGCACGCTAGGCCTCGGTTTCCCCATCCGTCCTCTGCGTCTGATAACCAATCCCTGCCAGGCCTGAGGGTGCACTAATGTGGCACCAGCGGGAACCTCCCCCAGGCTCTGAACCCCAGGGGTGTGTGTGTGGGGGGCTCACCATTAACCTGGCTGAGGCTCCAGTTCCGGGCCAGCTCTGGGACCCTGGGGCTCAGCTGGAAGTGGAAGGGAGCCCCGTGGGGGGGCAGGTCCTCATCCGTGGCCCCCAAGAGAAGGCCAGAACCCCGGTCTGGTGTGCTGCACAGGCTGCCCCAAGGCGGGGACAGCTCAGGGGCGTGGTCGTTGACCTCCAGGATCTCAATGGACAGGGTCCCAGTGGCCGTGCTGGGTGGGGAAGCTGCAGGTGGGAGAGGCCTAGTGGGCCCCTGGCCCCTGCAGAGCCCCCGCCCACCCTGTAAGTCTGCTGAGTGGAGCGCCCGGCTGTCAGCTCTTGGGCAGCAGCAGGGGCCTCAGCTTGGATTAGGGAGCCCAGGAACCAGGCTGGGTTCCCCACTCACCATCATCTTGGGCCAGGATGATGGCCCTGTACCAGCCATCCTTGAGGAAGGGGGATGCGGGGCTGAGCACTCGCTGAGTCTGGACCTGGCCAGTGGCCCCATCTACCTGCAGCCAGTCCTCAGGGTCATAGTCCTTGGAGTAGCTGTTGGTGAGGAGGGGAGGAAGGTGCAGAATGGCACTGAGCCTGAGCAGAACTCCCAGAGGTGCGTAGTCATGTGTAGATGGGAGCACACTCACACACACACTTACACACACACACACTCACACACACATACCCCCTTTAAGCATAGTCCTCCCACAGCCTTAAGCTGGTGTTTTCTGTCCCAATCAACAGACGAAGAAACAGGCTTGGGTAGGGCAGGGGAGCTGCCCAGGCCCCATGGCCAGAGGTGACAGCCAAGACACACTGGTGGGCACAATGGATACAAACACAGACAAACAGGGCCAGGGCAGGGGGTGAAATCCAACACAGTGACAACCAGTCCCAGGGAGCAAGGGCTCCCCAGAATGGACAGGGCCAGACACCCAGAAGCTGGCCAACACAGACTGGTTGTGTAGGCATGTGCCATCTGGAGCCCAGCCCTGCCTACAGGATGAGGTCGTGTGAACAAGCACACAGGCCCTTGAGAGCCCCTGAGCCCTCAGTGACCACGCAGAGAAGCCCTCCGCCCTCTGGCCGGGTCTCTCATGGGAAGAGAATCCTCAGGACACAGGGCTGTGTACCCTTAGCTGTGCTCCTGCCCTGGCTGGGAGGCAGAGGGGTGGGCCCTCACCTGAGCCTCTGTGGCTGCTGTGTGTCAGGGTCCCGGGCAGAGAAGGTGGCCACAGGCGTTCCTGGGGCAGCCCCCTCAGCTAAGCTGGTCCGCAGTGGATTCTCCTGGAACACAGGTGCCTCGTTGACATCCCGCACCTGCACGCTGACCCTGGCCTGGCTCCGCTCAGCCCTGGGGGCAGCTGCCTGCAGGGGGGCCTCATTCTGCACGGCCACTTTGAGGTCATACCGCTCCCGACTCTCATAGTCCAGGGGCTGTAGGGGGAAGCAGGGTGGTGGCCCGTCAGGACTCTGGACCCCACATTCAGGGCACCCAGAGGCAGCTATAGGCTGGCGAGGCCTCTCCTGCTCTGTCCTCGGAGTGCCTTCTTTCCTTCTTCTTTGTAGCCTTGGAAAGATAAAAACTACGCAGAGAGAATAATGGGAAAATACTCTCGACACTCGAATGCCTGTCAGGTGTTGTGAGGTCAGTTTCCATCCCCTGGCCAGGCTTCCTCCTCAGTGACTCAAGCAGACAGTGATCTGGGTCTTATTGCTAAGAAGGTGTCTGGTGAATGTGGTTGAACTGACCTGTACAACCAGCTGACTGTAAATAAAGATGATCCTGGAGAACCTGGGCGGGTCTCATGTGTGGGTAAGTCTCTGAGAGCAAACCTGAGGCTTCCCCTAGGAAGATGGGATCCTGCCTCTGACACAGCCTCAGCTCCTGACTCTGCAGCTTCTCGCAGCCTTGAAGATTCTGGACTCTTCAGCTGCCCTCACAACCACCTGGCTGGCCAGCTCGAGTCAGTCTCTTGCAAGAAAGGTCTTCATATAGCGATAGCTACATCTGTGTCTCTCTGCAAATGTGTGTAGGCACATGTGTGTAGGCATGGGTGTGTATGTGCATGTGTGCACATGTATCTCCTGCTGGTTTTGTCTCTGGTTGGCTGACACATGAGGCCTGTACTTGTGCACATTGATCACTTGCATTAAGGGGCAAAATATCAGAAATAACACATGGGCTTGGGGGCTGCCCACTCCGTTCAGCCCTGGCCCTCTGTGGTCAGCGTGGCCCCAGCCCACAGTCTGTGTTCTCAGTCCCCTCGGCTCCATTCTTAGGATGCACAGAGGGTCCAAACAGGCTTCCAGAGTGTAAGGAGAGGCTCCTTCCTCAGCTCACCTTCACCACAGACAGCACACCCTCGTTGGTCCTGGGGTCGGTGCGGATGGTGAACTGCCCATCGGGGTCACCCTCCAGGATGGTGAACCGGGCTGCCCAGTTGGGGGAGCCAGGCAGGTCCTGGTCCTCCACCTCAAGCCGCCCCACGTCCACTCCACTGACAGCCTCTGCGGCCTCCATGAAGAACTGTGGGAACCCAGCCCCATTACTCACTGGCAGGCGGGGGTGGGCGATGGTCCCCTGGGAGCTCACCCTCCTGCTACCTACATTCGGGGAGTCCAGGACCCAGGGAGCCCCCTCCAGGTTCAGCCATGCCCTGGGCGTGTCTTCCCCTGGAGCAGGGCTGCCCCCACTCCCACCTAGGAGAAACTGGGGACACATCCTAACCCAGGGTCTCGGTGGCTTCCCTCCAGGGCCCTCCAGCTCCTAACATGCTCACAGGCCCCATGCTGGCCTCTAGCCTGGGGTCCTGCACAACCCACGCAGGGTGCCTCCTCTGAGCACCCAGCCTCCCAGTCCTCCGACAACCAGGATGGGGGGAGGGCAGCCCCGGGCAACAGCAGGTAGAGGTGGCACCTGGTCCCCAGTGAACTCAGGGGCGTTGTCATTGATGTCTTCCAGCGTGATGATGGCCGAGGCGGTGGCGGTAAGGCCGTCTCCAGACATGTCCGCCACCTGCAAGGTCAGATTGTACACGGCGACCACCTGGGGACACAGTGACGGGGGTCAGGACACCCAGGTGGAGCGCAGGGCAAGGCTGGTTGGCCACCTTAGGGCCTGGGGGGAAGGGCATGCATACTCCAGGAGGCTCCAGCTCCTGTCCTGCTCCCAAGCTCTGGAGCAAAACAGGCTGCCTGTCCTCTCAGGGTTGGATGGCACTACTGCTGACCCCAGACTCTGCCCCAGCCTGTGAGTAGGCAAGAGGTCAGCTGCCACATTGGATAAGTGCTTTGGGGGGCACCTGCTGCATGTGGGGGGCACGTCTCTGCCCTGGAGAGACAGGAGCAATGGCCAAGAGAGGGGACAGAGATAGCTAACATAGTGACTGGCCCTGGGGAAACCAAGGAGGATTTCCCGGAGGTGCCAATGCCACACAGAAGCCTGGCAGTGAGGGGCTGCAGGGGCCCCACAGAGAATGAGCAGACACTGTGGGGCCCAAGAGGTGAGGGGCACTTTTTGGTGGCCCTAACCCAGGCCAGGGAGCCCGACTGCTTTGCAGGCAATGAGGTGAGGGAGATTTTTCAACAGAAAACAAGCTGAGGGCTCCTCATACTGTCTTTGCATCCAACGGCACAACCATCCACAAGGCAGGTCTGCGGGAGCCCAGGGCAACCGGGAGGGTCTGTGGCAATCAGCCTCTAGTGCGGACTGCCCCGTCCAGCTGTCAAGGTACAGCGGTGTGGCCTCACCTCGCGGTCCAGGCCCACTTGCACTGTGCGGATCTCCCCCGTGAGCGGGTCGATGCTGAAGAGCTGGGGGCCACCCTGCTCCAGGATGGAATACCGCAGCGCTGCATTGTCTGTCTCCGGATCGTCTGCATCCGTGGCCTCAGCCCTGGTCACGTAGGTGCCTGTGAAGGGCAGGGACATGTGGGGGTGATGCCCAGGGGTGCCTGCCTCAAGCTCCTGCATTGCCTGCTCCCCTGCAGCATGCAACCGTGCCAGTTCCAGGCCCTCGGTCAGCCTGTGCACACACGAACGTCCCAGTGTACTGGCTTGTGCTGCTTGTCGGGGAGGAGGCGGGGTGTCCAGTGCACACAGCTGACACCTGTCTCCCACAGGACCCCAAGACGGACCAGGCAAGCTCACTGGGAACCAGCCCCTGGGGAGGTAGCTGGTGAGCCCACCACTGAGCAGGCCCTGACCTCAGCCCCACCTGCAGAGTGAAGCAGTGCCCAGGTCATACCTGCACTCTGGGCCAACATGGCCCCATATATCAGGAAAGAGGGGCACGTGGGCCCCCCAGGCACTCGGCACCTGTGCCCACCGGTGTTCCCAATCTCAGGAGAGGGGTGTCCACCAGTCCCTGGAGACACCTCAGCACCTGTGCCCACCTTGCTTTTCCTCTGCAGTGATTCAGACCTGACCCCCCACCCCAGCTCCCATGTACTAAGTGAACCCAGTGAGGTGGGCTGGCCTCGGGCCATCTGGGGAGCTGCCCCCCAACCTGTGACTGGGCTCACCGCAGACCCTCCTGGGCCCTGTCAGGTCATCTGAGAGTCACGCTGGTGTCTGATGAGCAGTAATGACCGAGCCACTGGCCTAGCCTTAGAGGTGGGGAGCTACCAACTCCTGGCACAATGTTGGACCCCAGGCTGAAGCCAAAAAGAATGCTTAGAACAGGCACCGGTAGGCAAGTGAGCGCTTCCTAAAGCACCTGCCATGCTCTATACGACCAAGCAAGTGAGCAAACTCCTGGGGTGATGGGAGACCAGCTTCTCACTGTCAGAGATGCAGAAGGGATCCATGGAGCTGGATCAGAAGTGGAAGTGCCACAGAGGACTCATGACTTGTGATGAAGGTAGAAACATGTGCAAACATGGCTGTGAGTGAGCACACATATATGCACAAACACACATACAAACATGCACACACACACTCTGGACTCTATACATGAGCAGCTTCGGCTACTGAAAGGGCCTGGGCTGCTTTGATGATCTTCTGATCAGTGAAGCTTTCAGCTTCAAAATAATGGTGCAAAGAATAATAACTCATTGAAGGAAGAGAGACTCCATAAAGGCAGACTGATACATATGAACAAAATACATATGAGATAGGCTGGGACCTGGGACCCAGTGCTTGCATCTGGACAGACTTCTCCTCAATCAACAAATACAAAGAAACTAATGGATTGAAAGTAGCTGCATGCCTGTGTGCATGTGCAGTGGGTCAAATTATGGACAAGATAAAAAAGACCAAAAAAGCCCCAACTGCCACTTTTGAAGAGCAAAAACGGGGTTGGAAGCAAAAGCATGGTACTGCGCATGCCCTCTGCACTCAACACCCGTTAAGGGGTGGGCAAATCATTTAAGCCACAGCCTCCCACCTGACCCCTGAACCCTGGATACCTCCTCCCCTCACCCCATATAAGGAACAAGCTTGCCCCCCACTTGGGGAGTGAACAAGAAAATCTGTTACTTGTATTTGTCCCCCACTCCTGCACAGAAGCCTCAATAAAGCCTTGCCTGAATTTCTTGCCTGGCCTTTGAATAACTTCTATTGATTAAGGAGGCCAGGCACCTTGGTGGGCAACACATACATTCATACATTCATAAAGGGGGGACTGAAAATTCTATCATGTAATAGAAAGCCAAGTGATGACAAAGGGGAAAAGATGGAACTGACCCTGTCACTTCCTAACCATCAGGACAGTTAATACCTGGCAGGCAGGAGCCTCAGGGACATCAAAGCTTCTGTGTCAGTGTGAGGGGACACCTGCACCGTCTCAAAGGATATCCACAAAGAGAAAAGTACAACAGTCACAGCGGAGACACCTGGCAGACACCCTTCTAACTACTGGCCAAAGTCAGGCATCTCCAGGAACAGGACCTGTGCATCTCCTGAGGGGGTCCAGCCACACAGCCCCACTCAGAGATAAGGTTCACAGTGACTGCCTACATACCTCAGGATGTCAGTGTCATGACCAATGAGGCAAGAGACTTTTCACAATGAAAATTATAAAACATCAGCGAGAGAAGTTGGAGAAAACATAAATAAATGGACACACAGCCCATGATCGTGGGCTGGAAGACTTGCTGCCAAGTTGTCAGTACCACCCAGAGTGACCTACAGATTCAATGCAAGCCTTCTCAAAATCCCAGGGATATTTTCTTCACATTAAAAAAAAAATCATTCTAAAGTTCCTGTCTAATCTCAAGGGACCCTGAACAGCCAAAACAATTTTGAAAAAGAACAAAGTTAGAGGACACACTTCCTGATTTCAAAGCTTTCTCCACAGGTACAGTAATCCATGTGCATTTGCCCTCAAGACAGACACACAGGCCAATGGAACAGAACAGAGATCCCAAGAATAAGCCTCACCCCCCTGGGCAGGTGAGTCTACACAGGACACCAGGACCGTTCAACAGGGAGCACGCCGTCTCCCAGCAAACGGTGCTGCAAAAGCTGAATATCCCCCTGCAGAAGGATGGAGCTGGACCTGGAATTACTTAACACGACATACAAAAAACAACTCAAAGGGGATCAAGTCTAAAAGTACAACCCAAAACTATAAAACTCCTAGAATAAAACACAGTGCAAAAACTTTACAATGCTGGATTTGGCAATGATTTCTTGTTTATGACAATAAAGGCATAGTCAACAGTAACAAGAACAGATGAACTGGACTTCATGATGCATCAGAAATGCATCAAAAGACACAATCAACAGAGCAAGAAGATAACACGTGAGATCTACAGAACATTTTCAAATCATCTGTTTGTTAAGGGATAAGGGATCTGATATCCAGGATATGTAGAGAACCTGTAAAACTCAACCACACACAAAAAACAAACAACTCTATTCAAAAATGGGCAAAAGACTGGACAGTCCTTTCTCCAAGGAAGATGTACAAATGGTCAATAAACACATGAACAAATGCTCTACATGACTAATCACTGGGGAAAAGCAAATGAGAACCACATGAGATACCTCCTGACACCAGTCACACAACCAGGGATTGAACCTGGGCCCCTGCTTTGTTAGCAGCCTCCCAGGATGGCTGCTGACAACACAACAACAAAACAGAAAACAGCAGGTGCTGGTGAGGATGTGCGGAAACTGGGACCCTCCTACACTGTTGGTGGGAATGAAAAATGGTGCAGCCATGATGGAGAACACTATGGAAGATCCTCAAAAAGTTAAAAATAGAACTACATGATCTAGAAATCCCACCTGGGTACGTACCCAAAGGATTTGAAAGCAGGGTCTCAAAGACATATTTGCACACCCATGTCCAGTACGGCACTACTCACAACAGCTAAAAAGTGAAAGCAACCCAAGTGTCCACTGAAGAATAAGCAGATCAGCAAAATGTGGTACAAACATCCAGCAAGTGTTATTCAGGCTTGAAAAGGAAGGTGATGCTGACCCGGGCACCACACTGACGAACCTTGAGGACGTGACACTCAGTGAAATAGGCCAGACACGGATGGACAAATGCTGTGTGATTTCACCCATACACAGTCAAGTCATGCAGGAAAAAGTAGCCAGTAGGTGCCGGGGGCTGGAGAGGGGAAATGGAGAGCTAGTATTTAATGAAGACAGAGTTTTGGTTTGGGAAAATGAGAAAATTCTATGGTGGTGGTAGCTGCACAGCAATGTGAATGGACTTAAAGCCACTTAGAAATGGTTATGAGGGTAAATTTTCTTAAATGCATTTTGCTACAATAAAAGTTTGCAAAACAAAAGGCAGCATTGTGAAGACCTAGTGGCCTAGGAACTGTCCCCAACAAGGGGGGATGAGCAGGTGGGGGTGTCAGTCTTGCCCCACAACCAGAACAAGGGGGAATCCTCAAGATCACCCCTGTGTGAGCATGTCAGACGGTGGGGCACAGGCGACCTGATGTCCTGGGGGTCCAGGCTGTGAGTGGCCCCCAGGGAGGTGTACACATGGGGCCCCCCCTGGTATAGCAGGAGGAGTGCCCCGTGGAAGCAGGAAGAGGGGCCGAGGCCGTCGCAGCCACTGGTGCCCACACGGGGGGCAGCGCCCTTCCCCACGCACCCACTGAGGCCGTAGGCGAGATGTTCCTGTGTCAGTAACTGTGTCGCCTCCTGATGATGGTGACACTAAGTCACTGAAGTGTGTGCTCTGAAGGCCTCACGTCTGTAACCAGGTCCAGACAGGAAGGATGGGAAACAAGGAAACAGTGGCTGAGGCAAACACGATACACAGTGCACCTCTCTGATGCCTGTCCAGGGATTTGGGGCAACTTTCCCGAAACTCTGAAACCATGTCAGAATGAGAAATTAGAAGTTAAAAAAAAAAATTATTGTCATTTTAAGTCTTGAAAAGCACAAAATGGGATGAAATAAACACACGTGGGGACTTCTCTGGTGGTCCAGTGGCTAAGACTCTGGGCTCACAAAGCAGGGGTCCCGGGTTCAATCCCTGGTTGGGGAACTAGATCCCGTATGCCACAAGTAAGAGTTTAGTGCAGAAACTGAAGACCCTGTATGCTGCAGCTAAGACCCAGCACAGTCAGATTAAACACACACACACGCATGTGGCAAAGGATGGGCATGCCTTGGTGGTGACCCTGAGCCTTCCCACCTCTGCAGCACAGCTGGCTGGGGATCAGACTGGAGGCCCTGGGACCAGGGTGGGAGGGGGAGGGGTAGACTGCTGTCTGCAATGTCTGTCTTCTTTGGAACAGAATCAGGCCAGCGAGTCTGTCCTGTGAGGACGCATGAGGGGTAGAGGGTGGGGGGTTCCGCAATCAAAGTGTAGAATTAATAAGCAGTAAAAGCAGTGCCGATAATGAGCCGGGGGTCTCCTCTTGGGCCTGAGACTGTTTCGGAAGGAACAGAGGTGCTGGTTTCACAACACTGTGAATGTGGTAAACACCAGTGAATGTTCACTTCAAAATGCGTAATTTTACATTATGTGAATTCACCTCTATTTAGAAGGAGAAGTGGGGAAGAGGAAGGAGGGGTGGGAGGGAGAGGAAGGGCGGGAGGCAGAAGCAGAAGGGGAGGGCAACAGAAACCACCAGAGGTTTACCATCCAGGATCTGCCATCTCTGCATTTTGTTTTTGTTTTTTTTTTTTCCATCTCTGCATTTTGGAAGACTGGGGCATAGAAATTTATATTGCAACAGGAAGTGACTTGAGTTGACCCGTGGAAATTCCCTGCATCCTGGAGACTCTCTGGAGGACCTCTCAAGTTCTCACTGACGGGAAATCCTGGACTTCTGAACCACCAGTGCCCATGGCAAAGCCCCCTCCCCACTGGGTCCCCACCCGGCTCACCTGGGACGGCACCCTCCAGCACCCGGCCAGTGAACACCTCCTGCCTGAAGACAGGCCGGTTGTCGTTCTGGTCCACCACCACGATCTCCAGGTCCGTGGGCTCCTCCAGGGTGGACCCCCCCAGGTCCAGAGCAAAGGCCCTGAGCTAGTGAAGCAGACAGCAAGGGCGACAGGGACAGTGAGAGCCTATTTTGCTTCCGGCAGCGAACAGGTGAGAAGCGGCCCGCGGCCCTGCAGTGCTGGGCAGGCGGGATTTCCCCACCAGGGGGCGCCTGCGTCATCCCAACAGGCCAGCCGGCCACCAAGCCTGCCCACTTTCCGGGAAGTCACAGCCTTGTGTTAAGTGTGCTTGGAGCGCTCCTTAAGTGCTCCTGGTCTCGAGGCCCTTTTTCTGTAAACGGTTTTGGCTGCTTTTGAAGTTTCCTCTCCACACGTGAAAATTTAAATTAAGCCACCTCCTGTCCCTTTGGAGGATAGACTTGATGCAACTTCCAGGGAAACACGCTCTCTGACTCTGGGTAAGGGAACTAGCCTCTCAAAGTCTGGGACGACTCAGGGCACATGAAAACAAAATCTGAAGCTCCCTCCCTGGGCCAGGCTGGGGGGCTGATCCTCTGTTTACAGGAGACTCAGGTGAATGCCAGGTTCCCCTCTTCCACGCCTGGCTCACCCAGTCCTGACTCCCCTCCCCACGCCCTCCCTCTCAGGCTCCACAATCCCAAGACCTCCAACGGGCAGGTCCCACGCCACCCACACCACCCTGACAGTCACTATGGGGCAGCTGCGTTGCGGGTGGCCAATTCCGTGGGATTCCCCACGGCGCCCGGTCCCCGCCACACTTAGCAGTCTGGGGGGAGAACGGGCCACACCTGGGAAAGCTGACGCCCACCCTGCTGCTGGCTGCCCAGTCCTCCCGGGCAGGATGCAGCCCTCAGCCTGCTCACGCGCATCTGTCCGATGGGCGAGCGACCCTGAACACCTGCCTTTGTGGGAGCGGGTCCCAAATCCTGCCCTCGAGGCCCAGCTAAGGACGCTAGTCTTGCAGGCGGGGGTGTGGGCGGGGCCCCGGAGGGGATGGGCGGGGCGGGGCGGGGCCCACCCTGAAGCGGTCGGTCTTCTCTCGGTCCAGCATCGCGTTCAGGGACACCTTCCCGGTGAACTTGTCTATGGAGAAGACGCCTCGCGGCTCCTCGTCCACACCGGGCCCCTGGATACTGTAGATGACGCTGCCCAGCTGCTGTTTGTCCGACTTGATCTGCGGGCCAGGAAAGCGGCTGGGGAAGGTGCCCCCAGGGGAGGGGTCTCTCCCCTAGTCCTTGGCCCCTCCCCCAGCTAGGACGAAGTCACTCGGCCTGTGGCCCCAGGGTTCCCCCTGCCTAAAGCACACACCCTCAGGGTCCCCCTCCACTTGGCTCCTCACCTGCACCAGGGGGAAAGGGAGGCGCTTGTGGTTCTCCGACACGCTGATGGGAGGGATGACCCAGGCTCTCCGCACGCGACCCAGCGTGGGTGCCCGGCGCCAGGGGTACAGGGTGCGGGGCTGCCTCAGCCTGGGGACCCCTGCTGAGGGGCATAAGCTCTGCAACGAAGGAGAACGGCCGTCACCAGCACAGCAGAGGCCAGGGCTCCCCCGCCACAGCCCGGACGTGCCCTCCCTGGATGCCAGGCCCTCCCCTGGCCACACAGGGCCAGGACCTGGGTGGCATGGGGAGCTCAGGAGGACAGAAGGTGGCTTGGCTCCCAGGATCCTGGGGAGGCAGGGGGTGGGAGAGGTGAGTTGTCCAGAAAAGACAGCTGGGCCAAGCTGGGCAGCCCTCCCACGCCTCCCCCCACTTTGTGGGTAAGGAGTGCAGATAACGGGGTGGAGGGGCAGGAAGAGATCATCCTCCCCCCACATGGCTGATCTGCCAGAGGTGAGTGAGGGGATCCTGGCTGGGGACAGTGGGGGTGACACACGGCCATCCCAGGCCTCACCGTGGTTTGAGTTCTTGATGGTTGATTGAGACTGACCAGGCCAACGCTTCTGTCTAAAGAGGCAGGGGCAGGGGCACCCCTCCCACACCCAGGGCAGCTGCGCACACTGCAAGCCTCCTTTGCCAGACTGGGGAGGGTGCAGGGTCCCCCATGCACAGACCTCCTCCTCCAGGAATTGGGCCAGGGGAGGCAGGACAGCGTGTGGGGCCGCTGTGTAAGGCTGCCATGCTTCCCCAAGTCTACCCAACAGGCAGGAGTGGGCACATCACCCACCTCCCAGGCCCTGCCTGGTTGCCACCTATTGAGCTCTGGACTCAGAACCAGGCCAGTACGGAGCCTGCTGGGAGACAGAGCACCTGCCAAAATGCTCCCAGACCCACCGTGAGCTCACCCCACTGCCACAGTCAGAAAGGAAGCTGAGGCCCAGAGAAGGAACCCGGTTGGGGCCTGAGGCAAAGCTGACAGCAGCCCCAGCTAAGACCCAGAGTTTCCTGAGGCCTGGTTGAAGCACGTGGTTTCTGTGTCCGCTCCTTGATCGGGCAGTGGCTGGTCTGAGCCTGGCTCAGGCACTGTAGCCAGCTGAGCACAGAGGTATTAGGGGTCCTCCACACTCCCAGAGTGGTGAGTGGGGCTGAGGCTGGTGCACTCTTGGGGGACACGGAGCCTGGGTGGTCTTGGATGAGGCCTGTCAGGGCCCGAGGTGGGGCGGGGTGGGGGCACTGCGGGGACCCAGCTTGGCGTGGCTATAGAATAATGTGAGCAATGTGCTTTTCATGGCTGTTATGAGCCCCCCAACTGGGCTGGTGGCTTCAGGAAAGGAGGGTGAGGTGACTGGTGAGTGGGGGGGGGGGTCTCAGGGTGGGGGCTGAGAGGGATGAGAAGCCCCTCAGCCAGGAGGCTGCTGTTCTGGGAAACCTCTGGCCTACGCCCCCCTCCCCAGCACAGCCTCCCTGTTCTGCCCAGCTGGGTCCTCGCACACTTTGCTTACAGAACCACAGTGACACCCGGACTAAGGCCGGCCTCCCCAGGGGCCCCGGACCACCTCCAATCTTCTGAGTGCCCGTTCTGCCCCATCACCTGAAGTGCCAGGAGCCTGCGGTCCAGAAAGTAGCAAACTCGATTAGGAGAGAGGACCAGGCGTTTCACCAGGCCCCCAAGCTCCCTGCAGCCTGACAGATGGCCACAAGGCTTCCAAGCTCCCAGGCCGCTGGCCTCTCACCAAGCATAGGCCAGCATGGCGCTCCCGCCAGGCAAGGACCTGCTGGCCTTTGTCACAGGCTCGGGGGACAACGTCTGTTTCCTGGGCACCTCAAGGCAGCAGCTCCTTTGCCCCCCACCCTACCCTGCCTGCCCCTCCAGATGGCCCTCAGGGAGCAGCAGAGCCGGGAGCCCCAGGACCACCAACACTGGAACCTCCATCAAGAGAAGCGTTTCTGAGCCACCCAGTGACACAGAGGCCCTGCCCTGACCTCAACGTGGTGGGGGACTGGGCTGGGCAGGTGTGGGGAATAGTCTGCAGGTACTCCTTGACCTTAGGCTCTTGGAGGGACCCTGAGGGACACACTTTGCCCTGTCCACACCTGCACTGGCCCTTACCCTCCTACAGACCCCCATCGTGCCTCTGGCTGACTCCTCCCCACCTCCGGCCTTGGCGACACCCCATGATGTCCACCAACTTGGCACAGGGCAAGTGGCCAGAGCGGGCTGTGGGAGTCCCGGCCACCAGACTCTCTCCCCAGCCCAAGGTCACAGGTCAGCAGAAGCCACGGAGCCTTGGCAGGGGCCCCTCGCCCAGATGAGAGGCTGCAAGGGGTGGGGCTGCAGCCCATTTCCCACTCTGGGGATGTGCCTCAGTTTGTCCTTTGTTCTCCTGACACCCCCTTCCCAGAGACACTGGTGGTCAGTGAAGGCCTGGGAGCTGCTTAAGAATCACAAGACATCAATCTGGAATGAAGCCACGTGGACAGAACTGTGGACATTGACCGGAAGTAGCTCACAAAAGCCCCCGTGCCACACAGAAGCAGTGGGTGTCAGGGGCCCCCTTCCCCCAGCGGGTGTCCTGCAGCTCCTCAGGTTTACCCTCATCCCCACCCTTAACCAAGAGCTGAATACAACACTTGGAACCCCTAGAGATGCCGGGACCCCTGCCCTGTTCTTGGGCCCCCAACCCCAAGGCTCCTGAGTAAAAGAGCTCCCTGCCGCATTTGGAGTTCATGGGGCCCAGCCTGCGGTGAGCGCCCCACAAACCAGCAGCAGGGGCAGGAATGGCCTTGCCCACCCCAGACCAGGCAAGGGCTGGAGGGGGTGACACTGTCCAGCTGCGGGCTACCCAGGGCTAGGCCCCGAGGCCAAAACCTCCTTCTGGGGCCTTTCTGGCCCAGGACCACTCATCCCCTGGGACCTGTGGGATGCCTTCTCCACCTGGCTGCCACAGTACGGCTGGGCTACTTCAGCTTGACTTGTCATCAGAATCAACCAGGATCGGTAAACAATACGGACAGATTCCACCAGTTCACCCCACACCTACTGAGTTGGGAATCCAGGCAGGCATGGGGCTGAAAGGTAGGACTGGGGGACCCCAACCAGGCTCCACCCCACCTCTCAGAGGCTCTGTGTGTGGGCTGGTGTCAGGGTCCCTGGTGGATCCATCCCTACCATCAACTGTACAGAAGTAAAGAAGTGCCAAGAACCCCAGAGGGGCAACCAGCTGCCCTTGACCTCCACTGGGGTCCATCCTGCCTGGGGGCCTGGAGGCAGCCCGCAGAGCTCTTTGCTGTCTTCACCAATCCTTGGGCTCAGAACAAAGAATTACGAGGCAAGCTGTCTCCCAGGGGCCCGGGGAAAAGAGTTGGACACTCCCCCATGCTGCGTAGAGACACTGGTGATCAGGGCAGCCAGTGGGACAGCAGGGAGAGCCTGCTTCAGCTCCTGGCCCTGTGGCCTTCAGGGGTCCCTGTGAGTGGTGGGCAGCGGACCCCCGTGCGTCTTTGCTGACAGAAGGGTGTTTTCAATCTCCCTGCCCGGTGCAAGCAGAGGCCGCCGTGGACTGGGGAAGGGGTTCTGGGGCTCTGCTGAGTCATGTGGCCTCTGGGAGGAAACCTCAGCCATGCTCCAGGGGCTCTGCAAACTCTGAAGACCCCCTGGGACAACAAGAAAGTCCTGGAAGGGGGCAGCCCCCACAGCAGACACACGGTTTCCTCCAGAGCAGGCCAGGGGATCAGCCCCATGTCAGCATGACAATAAGCGGGGCTGCAGGGAGGGAAGCTGAGGTGCCGCCTTCCCACAGTGGGCGGGACAGTGGGGAGCATGGTGCTTGCCCCAGTGGGGGTGGGGGGAACAGCTGTCCTCTGCCTCATCATCCTGTCCCTCCGCTGAGGCCTGCAACAGCTGGAGGGGGGCTCAAGGGAGAACCACAGGGCCTCTGGGCCAGGCGGACAGCTGGCTCCATTCCTGGCGTGCCTGATGCCTGCCAGGCCATCCAGGAACGGGGTGGCCTGGATTCCAGCCCAGGAGGTGGGGGGAAGGGGCTCAGGCCTGGGAAGCTTGCGGGGGAAACCAGACTGGGAACGTTTTGCCCACAATGTACCTCGGCCTCTCCCTGGCCCAGGCAAACCGCACCCACATGACCCAAGGCTCCAGGCCTCCCCCGGGTCCCTAAAATCTGAGGAACCCAGGCTCGGAAGTGATGTTGGAGGGGTGTCTCCACACACAAGTGCAAGGTCTACCATGCAGCTCACTGGAGCTGGGGGCCCCTTCCAGCAGTGTGTGGGTCAGCTCTGAACTATCTGCTCCCCACCCCCAGGCAGGGTGGGGTCCTGGGGTGGGGTCCCAGTATGGACCCAGCTACTGGGGACACTCTGGGCACAGGGGAGGGACTGACAGAGGCCGGCTCTGAAAAGACACATACAAAGCCCCCTGGCTGAGATTTCAGGGGACATAGGCAGCGGGGAGGTGAGCCTCCTTCAAGCCCACCAAGCTGGCAATGGGCCTGCACAGAGTCTGGTCAACAGGCCCCACCCCAGGAGCCCACCCCAGACAGCCTGCTCAGTGCCTCTCGGAGGGGAAGGAAGATGTGTCTAGGAAGCAGCCACAGGACCCCTGTGGCTGGACAGGAACGGACAAAAGTCTGAAAGCTGAACTGGGTTGGGGAGGGCCGGTCCAGGGGATGCTCCCCTCGCTTGGGTACTGATCCGAGCTGGACTGAGTGAAGGAACATGAGCGGCCAGGACCACTGACTGGTCTACCCCCCACTCCCGCCCCCCAGAATCCTTGCAGTCCCAGCTGTCTGGGAGGGGGTGCATTCTGCACTAGCCCTGGGGGAGGGGAGAGGAATCTGAGCTCTCCTCCCCTCCCTTGGGGCCTGGTAAGAGGATGATACCCTCAGTCTCAAAGGAGTGGGTCTCTGGGAACCAGGGGCCGGAACGCTGTTCCTGGACTGAGTGGAGCCTTCTGGAGTGTGTGGGGCATCTGGGCCTGGCTTGGGAGAAGCAGAGAGCCCACTGCACCCAACGAGCTCCTAGCAGGGGGTTGAGGGGCACAGGTCGTGGGCAGCTGGGCTGTGCTGGGCAGAGGGTGACCATGACCTCTCTGAGCTAGCTAAACACAACAGTGGGGAGTGGTGAGCATGGTCTACAGCGGGTGGGGATGTCAGTGAAAGGGCCCAAAGGCAGGCGTGGAGGTGTCTGGAGCTGTGGGGCTGGGGGCCTGAGGGGCCAGCCACTGGAGCGTCCAGATGGCAGGCACTTAGCAGCCAGGGGCTGAAACCCAAGCTGGCACACGGGAGCCGTGGGAGGGTCTGTGGGGATGAGAGGGGATGCCCTGGTGGGTGTGGAAGTGTAACAACAAGCAACGGGTCCTGAGCGCGGCTCCTCGCCCCCGTGATCATCACCTGTCCAGGCTAAGAGGTCTGAGGCTGTCCCCTCCAGCCTCACCAGCGGCCCTGGTTCACACACTCCACTCCTGGGCCCAGCCCAGCACCTGCCCAGCAGCTAAGGGTTGTGAGAACCCGGTCGTATCCAGGGGTGCCTATGTGCGGAGTGGGGGCTCTGTGCTTCCCCCCAGCTGCTGGCTCCCAGGCTGCAGAGGCCACAGGGCGAGGGGGCTGGAGGGCCAGCAGGAACTGTGGAGGCAGCGACTATGTGTGCTGGGACCTGTCTCTATTGGGCACGGGGCTGCCCAAGGAGAGTGGGTTCCTGGAGGGCAGAGCTGCCCCTCCCCACCGGACACAAGGGGACCTTGGGCTCCATCCAACTAGGCGGGTCAGGAGCCAACTCATGGGGGGTTGCTGTGGCCGGAACCTGGCCTCCAGGCTTTCCCAGCCAGGGGTGCTCCTGCTGCCCCCTCTCCCCATGCACCCCTGAAGACTGAATACCCCCAAACCCTAGGGCTAAGGCCAGCACCTCCAGCGTGAGGGCAGCCTTCTGGGTCCTCTATCCTCGGTCCCTGAACTTGGCTCTGTCCCGTCCACTGGAGGCAGTTACACTACTCTCCCCCAGGGGCACAGAGCACGCTCGACAGGACTACCCCACCCAGAACCTACCCGGGGCCCCTCAGCTCACAGCCGCCCACGGGAACCCAGAGCCAGTGGTCCAGGAGGCCGGAGGCCGGGGTGCCCCACTCTGAGACGCGGTGCTTAGCGCGGGGGCCAGGGACCCCCGCGCGGCGCCCGGCCTTACCTGGGCCAGCAGCCCGAGGGCGAGGAGGAGAGCGGCGTCCATGGGCCGGTTGCAGGCGGCGGGCAGAGTGTCGGGCGGCGGGAGCGGCGCCTTCTGCTGGGACAGGACCCGGCTGAGTGACAGCACAAGTGTGCGGGCAAGGGAGTGACAGCACGTGTGTGGGGGCGAGGCGGGGCGGGGCCTGGGCGGAGCCTGCGGCTGAGTGACAGCACGTGTCCAGGGCGGAGCCGAAAGCTGGGCTCTGGCTCAGGCGGTGGAGAGGAAGCCTGTCAGAAAGGCTGCGAACATTCTCCCTCATACTAAGCACCTTCGCGCTCCTGCCTCAGGGCCTTTGCACTGGCCATGCCTTTACCCAGACTGCCGTCAGGCTCCAATCCCACGGCAAGGCGCTTGCCGCCTTGAGGGCTCGGATCACATTTGCCATGTTCATTTAGTGTTCCCGCTGTGGGTGGAGCTCCTCAGGGCGGGTTGACCCTTGCTGCCCACTAGGGCTAGCGTACAGGAAAGAGAGCCCAGCCCTGCCTGCTCCCTCCTTTCCTTCCTCCTCGGTTGGAAACTACTCGGTGGAAGGGGCAGGCTGTCTCTCCCCTCCCAGGCCGACCTCCTGGTGTGTCGCTCAGAACCAGGGGAGGGCAGGAGGTAGGGAGGTAAGGGGTGCCCTGCGGAGTGAGGAGGGGAGTGAGGAGTGTCCTGTGCGGGAGCTGGTCTCCGCGGCAGAAGCAGGCATGGGGCCTCTGCCCTCCTCTCTAGGTTGAGCAGGTGCAGCACCATCTGTGCCCGTAGCCTGCTTGGAAGCAGGCCAGGCTGCCGGGGTGGGGTGGGGGCTCCGGCAGTGACTGTATCCCTGGCACTCATGGCTCCAGGGTGGGGGTGGAGGGCGGGAGTCCCTTCCATCTGCAGGCTCTGAGGCCCTGATGCTGAACAGTTCCTGGAGGCCACCGTCCGCCTCTGAGGTCAGGGACCTCAAACCCGGATGGAGGAGGAGCCCTCTGAATGCTTTTGGGTTTCTGCCCCCATAGGTGAGGTACAGGGGATGGGGGGGGGGGGACGCTGAGTGCCCAAGTCTCCTGATTACCCTCAGGCACTCTCTCCTCTCGCTAGTCCATCCCTGCTCTGCACCATCTGTCCCCTCAACAACCTCTGGGGGTGGGGGCTCCAGGGGGAGGGTGAGCTGGACCTGGTCGTGGAGCGGTGTGGGGGTGGGGGGTGTTGCCCAAGAGATGTAGAAGCCTGGGGCCCAGTTCAGCTCTGGGCCTTGCACAGGAAGTTCTCTCTGCTGACTGCTTGTGTCTGAGCCTCGAGGGCCTATCCAGCACTGGTCCACCCCAGGGTGCCAGGGCTAGTTGGCCTTTTTCCCAGTGGGCTCAGGGCTACTGACCCTCTGGGCATCCCCTCCCCTTCCCAACTCTGCAGACCCCAGGCTGCCAACCCCAGAGTTCAACCCTTCACCACCAGCAGACCCTCCCTGGGGTCCTGTGTCAATGTGCAGGGCCTGAGGCATGGGAGTCCTCACCCAGCCCCGAGGGGTCTGGACCCCCTTCCCTAGATGGTCTCCCCTGATTCTGGTGGGGCTTAGGCACCTGTGAACTGGGTGGAGGGCAGAGGCTGCACTAGGGGGAGCCTTGGGGGAGGGAGTAGGTGTAGGGGGTGTGGGAGGTGGGGGTCAAACTTTGGGAGGTTCATCCACCTGTTTAGGGATTTGCAGCTTTCTCTTGATAAAAGAGAGGCACTGAGGCTTTCAGCAGGGAAGTGAAGCTCCTATAATTTTAAAAAATAATGTAGTTATATCAATAATAACATAATGATAGTGTAACAAGGATTATTATTACATGTAAAAGAATAAAACTGTGAGGTTATAAAGTTGTTTCAGCTGCTAAGTTTACAGTAACTTTCTGGCAATGTAGTTGGTGTGTAACTGGGCCACACAGCTGGTGTTCAAGTGGGCATTTGCTCGCTGGGCTCCCTGGGATAATTGCATGCCCCCACCCTTGGCCCTGTCTGCCCAGGGCTCCATGGTGCACATGCCTATTCTGCAAGAGAGGGTCAGCTAGGGTCGTGTGGCAAGGGGACAGATGGCCAGGTGACTAGCTCCTGGGGCTGCAGAGGGGTGCCCACCCGCCCACCCAGGCTTCAGGCTCTGTGTCTAGAATGGGGACACAGAGGGGAGGGAGAATGCCTGGGGGTTCAGGAGGATTGGACAGAAAGGAGGTGACCTGGACACCAGGCATTGACCTGGGTGAGGACAGGTTTCTTGTGGACATGAACGGAGTGCCTGTAATCGTCCAGGTGGAGGTGCCCAGGGGCCGCTGTTGGTAACAACCGTCAAGGGCAGTGTTGCTCCAGGGGGGCCAGGCACTGATCTCACCCCATAGTGGCTGGCCCCTGTGGAGCCCCATTTTACCAGGCAAGGACCCAGAGGCCAAGGTGACACAGCCAATATTGGTGGGGTCTGGGAAGGAGTCCAGGCAACAGGCTGCAAGACCCTCGCCCTTTCCAAGTTCAAGCCTGGTCTGAAGCCTGGGTGGCGGCTCTTTCTCCTCCCTGTCTCCCCCTCCCAACCCTCCCACTATGCAGTTTCCCGTGCCAGGCCCCTTCCAGGCTCTGGGGCATCAGCTCTCACAAGGCTGCCCTCCCTGGGAAGTCCGGCACCAACAGATCCCAACGTGGTGAGGCAGCATGTGTTGGGGGCGGGGGGTGGTCTTCAATGGAGTCAGGCAAACAATGGGGCAGATCTGGGAGGGTCCTGAAGCGCTGCCTGGCCCCATGGTCAGGATGGAGCAGTAGGGCCCTGCAGAGGGCTTCCTGTCTCTTAAATGCGGCCCAGGGTCAGAGAGGACAGAGGGGTGGGCTGGAGCATGGGCAGCGCAGGGTGTCACTACCCCGTCCAGGCTGTGTGCGCCCCCTGGCGGCCACAGCACAGCCAGGCAGGGCCTCCCAGGACGGCACAGGTATGAGTGTCCGCAGGCAGATTTGGGGGGGTCTTGCATATTCTGGAGCCCAGTGACGGTTCCCAAACACACACCGAATGGTCATTCTCAAACTGTTTCTAAAGTCTTGGGTCCAAAGAAGACTTTGGCAAACAGATGGACAGAGACAGAAGACAGAGCAGGAGCTGGGGGTACTGGCAGCTCCTGCTGGCCCTATAGCCCTGAGAAAATGGGAGCCGGGCTAGAGGCCCTGGGGTGGCAGGTTCTGTCCCGGCCATCCCCAGGGCTGTCTCTGAGTTCCAAACTACCCCCCCCCCGCCCCCCAGCTTCTGGGACCAGGGTCCTTCCTGCCCAGCAGCCCTGACACAAGGGATGGAGGGTCCCAGCAGGTACTGGAGCAGAAGGAGGGAAGGGATACCTCCTCTATCTATCCCTGCTAGGCCCAGCAACACCAGCAGAGGGCAGTGTGGCTCCAGGTAAGGTGGAGGTGGTTGTCTGGTCCTCCCTGATGCAGCCGGCCCTGAGTCTGGGGGGCATGGCCTCTGCCAAGTGGCATCTTCAATGACCGAACCAGGCTGCCCCGCCAGAATCCCGAGCCCCTGAGGCCAGCCTGAACCTCAGGCCGTGGCGAATACCTGCAAGGTCCAGGGAACCAGGCCCAGCCACACTGACGTGGTGCAGGACAGGCCAGAGAACAGAGGTCTCTGGGCTCAAATCGTCAAGCTTGAAAGCAATTTGTAAACATAACTGGGGTGGTTCTCATGGAAAAACCCACTCCAGGAGAAACCTTGACCAAGCGGGCAGGGCCAGGGCACCCCTGCACCCTAAGACTCCAGGGCAGGAGTGCACGCCCCTGTCCTGATCACTCAGAGGCCTCAGTGAGCCTGTGCCCTGCACACACGTCATGTCACAGCCCTCGTGAGCCACATCATGTGAACGTCATGTGCACCTGGTACAAGCCTGGGCTGGAGAGGGTCCTTGTCTTGAAGAAACTGGGGGGATGTTGTTGTTTAGTCCCTAAGTCCTGTCTGAATCTGTGGGACTCCATGGACTATGGCACACCAGCTTCCCTGTCTTCCACTATCTCCCGGAGTTTGCTCAGATTCATGTCCATTGAGTTGGTGATGCCATCTAACCATCTCATCCTCTGTTGCCCCCTTCTTTTGCATTCAGTCTTTCCTAGCATCAGGGTCTTTTCCAATGAGTCAGCTCTTTGCATCAGATGGCCAAAGTATTGGAGCTTCACCATCAGTCCTTACAATGAATATTCAGGGTTGATTTTCTTTAAGATTTATGTTTGCTCTCCTTGCAGCCCAGGGACTCTCAAGAGTCTTCTCCAGCACCACTATTCGAAAGCATCAATTCTTCAGCGCTTTGTAGTCTTTGTAGTCCACTCTGACATCCATACATGACTACTGGAAAAACCATATGGAAAAACCATTGACTATATGGACCTTTGTTGGCCAAGTGATGTCTCTGCTTTTTAATACGCGGTCTAGGTTTGTGACAGCTTTTCTTCCAATGAGCAAGCATCTTTTGATTTGGTGGCTGCAGTCACTGTCCACAGTGATTTTGGAGCCCAAGAAAAGAAAATCTGTCACTGCATCCACTTTTCCCCCTTCTATTTGCCACAAAGTAATGGGATCAGACGCCATGACATTAGTTTTTTGAATGTTGGGTTTTAAGCCAGCTTTTCCACTTTCTTTTTGTGTTCCTGGTGGGGCATGAAGAAAATGTAGGGAGAGACCCATGGTGCTGCCTGGGGCTCTTGGTTCTGATGTGGAGCTCCTGGGGCCATAGCAGAGGCCTCTCTTCTTGCACCTTCATCAAGAGGCTCTTTAGTTCCTCTTCGACTTCTGCCATAAGGGTGATATCATCTGCAAATCTGAGGTCGCTGATATTTCTCTGGGCAATCTTGATTCCGGGTAATGATTCACCCAGCCCAGCATTTTGCAGGATGTACTCTGCACATAAGTTAAATAAGCAGGGTGACAACATACAGTCTTGTCATACCCCTTTCCCAATTTTGAACCAGTTCCATGTCTGGCTCTAACTGGCTTTCTTGACCTGCATACAGGTTTCTCAGGAGGCAGGTAAGGCGGTCTGGTATTCCCATGTCTTTAAGAATTTTCCACAGTTTGTTGTGATCCACACAAAGATTTTTGTGTAGTCAATGAAGCAGATGTTTTCTGGAACACCCTTGCTTTCTCTATGATCCAATGATGGGCTCTGGCAAATGAGGCCGCTCAGTGGCTGGTCCTTCTGGCCTGGGGAGAGGGGAGGGGAGGTCAGGGGCTGTTCCCCGGGCACCACGGGCACCACAGGCTCCCTGGGCTGCAGGGCACCAGTCCTTTCATCTGCCTCTAGGCTCTTCCCAGGCGCAGAGATGCCACCAGCGCAGCAGTTCCTTGGCACCTCCCCAATCAGAGCTGATGAGGGCCAGGAGGAATGGAGGGGTGCTGGCATGGGAGGGGGACATGCGGTGCGCCGGGAGGGACCTCCAGAAGGAACGTGGGGTCCCCGTCTGCACAGGCAGACTCTCTCTCCCCATCCCCAGCCCGCCCGACTGGGCATCAGCGATACTGTCTCTCAATCAATACCAAGAGGACTGGTGACAAACTTGGGAGCAAAGGATCCCAAACTGCCACATAAACCACATTAACAACCAGAGTAAATCAGCCACTGTAAGAGGACCCGGACCCGCCCACCCCGAGGGCGGGGAAACGAGTCGCCCCGCCCACTCCGCGAGGGCGGGAGCTCACTGGCCCGCCCGCTCACCCGGCGGCCCTCTCCTGGGACCCGCCTGAGGAGGAAGATGCGGGCTGGGTGGGCTTTGGGACCTGGGCCCTTCCTGTCGGCCTTTCTCCTCCAGACACAGGACCCCGGCAAAACGTCCAGGGAGAGACCTGCACTGGTCGGAGCTGCAGACCCAGGCCCCACAGAGCAGCGCCCAGCTGGCAGCCTTCTGGCCTCTCTCGGGGAAGAGTCAGACGTTTCGGCCACTCTCCTTGGTCCTGAAGCCCCGCTCTCTCCTGAAAGCTGGGAGCCTTTGCGCACCTGGCAGGTAGCCCAGCCCCACCTCCGCCCCTTTCCCCACACGTTCTCCATCCCGACTGCTGGGGACCAGAACCTCCCAGACTGTCGTGCCCTGTGGCTCCCCTCCTGCCAGTCCTCCTCTGGACCTGCCCCCACCCAGGCCCTCAGGGCTCCGTCCTAGGTGTGAGTGAGGCAGACACTTACTGGTGTCCAGGACAAGGAAAACCTTTTCGGCACTAGAGGAGCAGACAGCCCGTCATTCGAGAGTGAGGAAAAGTAGAGACTCCTATACACCCTCAGCCGCGTTACTGAAACAATTGCAGAGAATTTCTGGTTGAAATGAAATCCCATTGAGCCAAGAAGTGGATAAAATTTCGGGAAATTTAATGACCGTGGAAAAGTATAGTAACTTTTTAAAATTTTATTTATTTTTGGCTGTGCTGGGTCTTTGCTGCCGCACTGGCTTTTCTCTAGTCACGGGGGTGGGGGGGCTGCTCTCCAGTTGTGGTGTGCGGCCTTCTCATCGCCGTGGCTCCTCCTGCTGTGGAGCACAGGCCCAGGTGTGCAGCCTCAGTAGCTGCAGCCCTCAGGCTCCAGAGCTCGAGCTCAGTAGCGTGGCACACGGCCTTAGTTGCCTCTAGGCCTGTGCGATCTTCTCAGTCCGGTGATCCAGGGATCAAACCCACGCCCCTGCACTGGCAGGTGGACTCTTAACCACTGGGCCACCAGGGAAGCCCAGAAGCCTATTAATTTTTGTATCAAAACCAAAACTGAGATGTTACAGAAACCTATTGAGATGGCAGTGGGGCAGGTACTGGCAGGCATCATCCTGGCCATGGGGGAGCCCTGCGCTGCATAACCGTGAAGAACTTAAGACTTTATCAGCTCAGTCGCTCAGTCGTGTCCGACTCTGCAACCCCATGGACTGCAGCATGCCAGGCTTCCCTGTCCATCACCAACTCTTGGAACTTGTTCAAACTCATGTCCATCGTGTCAGTAATGCCATCCAACCATCTCAACCTCTGTCGTCCCCTTCTCCTCCTGCCTTCAATCTTTCCCAGCATCAGGGTCTTTTCCAATGAGTCAGTTCTTTGCATCAGTTCAGTTTAGTCACTCAGTCGTGTCCAGCTCTTTGCGACCCCATGAACTGCAGCATGCCAGGCCTCCCTGTCCATCACCAACTCCCAAAGTTCACCCATACTCATGTCCATTGAGTCGGTGATGTCATCTAACCATCTCATCCTCTGTCGTCCCCTCCTCCTCCTGCCTTCAATCTTTCCCAACAGCAGATGGCCAAAGTATTGGAGCTTCAGTTTAAGCATCAGTCCTTCCAATGAATATTTAGGACTGACTTCCTTTAGGATGGACTGGCTGGATCTCCTTGTAGCCCAAGGGACTCTCAATAGTCTTCTCCAACACCACAGTTCAAAAGCATCAATTCTTTGGCACTCAGCTTTCTTTATAGTCCAACTCTCACATCCATGCATGACTACTGGAAAAACCATAGCTTTGACTATCAGACCTTTGTTGGCAAAGTAATGTCTCTGCTTTTTATTTTTTATTTTTTTTGTCTCTGCTTTTTAATATTAGCCAGTATTTAAACATCTTAAGGGTACTCAAAAAAGAGAACTTTATAATTTCCGAACAAAGAGAAAAAAGTAGAGAAGTTTATTACTACAATGAAAGAGGAGGCAAAACAGCAACCCCACATCCCTAAGGTGGCGGCAGAGAACACAACTAGGGATTGTGGAGATAAGTCCAAAGACATCAACAGTCACAATAAATGCATTGCATTTGCTCATTAAAGGAGAGACTGGAGTAAAAACACCAGACCTAGTTGCGCTGCTCACAAGACAGTACAGCTACATGGGGGCGGGGTGTGGAGCCCAGAGATAGAACACTTAAACACCAACCCCAGAAGCTGGACAGCAGTACTGAACTCAGACAGTTTGTGACTTAACAGGGAAACTCAAATAGAGATAAGGAGAGACTCTGTATGTAATTTGAAATGTGGTTTTGGAGAAGACTCTTGTGAGTCCCTAGGACTGCAAGGAGATCAAACCAGTCAATCCTAAAGGAAATCAGTCCTGAATATTCATCGGAAGGACTGATGCTGAAACTGAAGCTCCAACACTTTGGCCACCTGATGCAAAGAACTGACTCATTGAAAAAGACCCTGATGCTGGGAAAGATTGAAGGCAGGAGGAGAAGGGGACGACAGAGGGTTAGATGGTTGGATGGCATCACTGACTTGATGGACATGAGTTCGAGCAAGCTCGGAGAGTAGGTGACAGACAGGGAAGCCTGGTGTGCTGCAGTCCATGGGGTCACAAAGAGTCAGCCACATGACTGAGCAAATGAATTGAACTGATATGTAATAATGGGGTATGACCAGGGGCTGAGCACCTAGTGCTGAAACATCTCAGAAGAGCAGCCTCCCGAAGGGACAGAAGTTGCTGCTGTGAAGGGAGCACAGGAGGTCCAGGAACTCCAAAGCACTGGAGCCCTGTGGCCCACGTTCTCAGGGTCGTGGCAGAGACTAGTGGGGAAACGGTGGACACAGGACGTGCTCTCATCACTCACAGGTTAAGAGAGTAAATCAAAGCAACGGACTTCTCTGGTGGTCCAGTGATTAAAAATCGGCTCAATCCCTGGTTAAAGGAGGATTCCACGTGCTGTGGAGCAACTAAGCCCGGGAGACCCAACTACTGAGTCTGTGTTCTCACTGCAATGAAAGAAGCCACCACAACGAGAAGCCTGTGCACCACAACTGGAGAGTAGCCCTGGCTCACTGAAAATAGAGAAAGCCTGCACGCAGCAACGAAGACCCAGCGCAGCCAAAAACAAAGCCAATTTTAAAAATTAAGGGAAAAAAAATCAAAGCAGAAGTGACCCAGAGTTTGGAGCTGGGTGGGGAGGGAGGCGCCCAGGTGAGGGTTAGGAGAACAGCCAGGTGAAGACAGTGAGGGAAGGTCCGGTCAGCCACCAGGAAAAGAGATGCTAAAGAAACAGAAGAAACCGGGAGGAGGATGAGCCAACAAAAAGGAGAGTCAGCCAGACGCACTAGCAAGACTGGTGAGTGACTTCGTGTCAGTAAGTCTGAAACCTGGATGAAGTGAACAGCTTTATAGACGATTCAGGTCCTTAAATGGAAGTAATAACTCTGAATAAACTAGTAACCCCCAAAGAACCCAAATCCGTCACCAAAGACAGCCCAGCCCGACCGAGGAGACCGCTGGCCCTGGGGGTCTCGGGCCAGTCTCACCCTCCCTCAGAGCCCTAAGTGAGATCCCTGGCCAGTGTGTGGGGACTCCATCTCCAGGTGTCTGTGGCAGGTTTGGCATGGTGAAGGCAGCTCTCTCTCCCTCTAACCTTACAAGAACCTAATTATAGGGGTGACATCACTAGGCAACCGAAACTGACTCCTGACTCACACTCTCCTGAGTGGACACCATGCCTTGTCCAGCCTGCCGATGCTTTTCCTGGACAAAAAGAAAAATGAAGAACTAAGAAGTTAAAGAATGACTAGCTCTTACCCCTGCAGCCCCCTCAGCCCAGAGTCAGCCAGTGGGATCAGGTAAAGACCTGGCAACACGAGGACAGCGGGAGCCAGAGGTCCAGTGCCGCCCAAGAGGACTGGCCGCTGGCCAGAGCCCAGCTGGGGAGGCCAGCCTGCTGCATGGGTGGTGACCGTGCATGGCCAGGCCTCTCTCGGGAGGGTGCTGAGGTGGATGCGCCCGGGGCTGGCCTCAGGCAGTCTTGGGCCACGCACTGGGGTGGGGCAGGGGTCCTGGCCCCACATGCTGCCCACCTAGGCCTTGGCTCTGTCCTGGTTCCCATTCAGCCTCCCCATAACCCTTGGGCCTCTGAGGGCACCTCTGCCTTTGGCTGGGGAGGGCAGGGGGGCCTGGGGCCGGGCAGCATGGGCCGGTGGGGGTCTGGGAAGGAGAGGGAGATGTCCAGACGAAGACCGAAGACCGAAGGGGACTGGGGGTGTTGCAGAGGGACAGTACAGGGGAGAGGTGGGGTCAAGGGTCAGGGGTGCAGTAGTGGGGCCATTCGTGGTCAACCTCTGGCTACTGAGCACTCTGGACCCTGAGGACAGTGGGATCCAGGCTGCAACCATGACCGGGAACAAGTGGCCCCAGAGTCCCAGATACTGGCTCCCAGCTCGTCCCTGGTCTAGGTGGCCACTCTGGGGCCAAGAGTCAGGCAGTCCCTGCCCTCTGGTCGCCTGAGCCACGGGCCTGGCCCTGAAGGCCTAGTGAGCCTCGGCCAGGGCCATAGGTGCTGGACACCCCACAGCCACCTGCTCTTGTTGCGGGAAACGCCCTCCCCTGGATGCCCAGGGCCACCGGCCACCCTGCCCTGCAGAGTGCACACACGTGCAGACCGCGCCCTCCCCATGCGGGGGCAGGGACCACACAGGCCCAGGCAGGATTGCTGGACAGGCACTGGCTTCTCTGAGAGGTCTTTATTGAGTTTCCAGGGAGACTGGCTTCCCCGAGACACCTCTGGATACGCAGGGACCCGGGTGTCAAGGGTGCCGAGCATATGGAACTGTGAGCTCTGGCTGCAGCCACAATGCCGTTGCAGGGTTTACAGTGGTTTCATTCTGGCCACGAGGGAGGCTGGCTCACTGGTGCCCAGCCTCGGGGGCGCCCTTCTCGTGCGGGTAAAGCTGCCTGACGAGGTCTCGCTTGTTGACCTTCCCCATCTGGTTCCGCGGGATCTCCTCCACCAGCAGCAGCTCTGAGGGCACCGCGTATGGGGCCAGGACGCCTCTGCAGAGACAAGGGGCCTGAGTGCAGGGGCTGCGGGGGTGGTTGGCACCTTTCTCCAGTGGGAGGTTATCGGAGGGGGGTGGTTGGCACCTCGCACACCCCTGGGTGTCCTGACCATGCATGCACACGGGCCAGCACTGCCCCTCCCACACCAGAGCCGACGTCCACAAAGTGGGAGGGGCCCCGTTGGAAGAGGCGTCCTCCTGTGAACAGCCCCCTGGGGGCCCAGCCCCAGGCAGCACGTGGAGGCTGCAGGCACGGGCGGCTATCCCGAGCAGAGCTCCCTGCACCATGGACGCAAGCGGCCCCTTTCTAAGAGACCAGCAGAAGCACGTGCTGCCTGGGGCAGAGGGGCAACAGAGGCAGGATGCGCAGCCCGAACCCCAACCCATAGTCACCAAAACGGAAGAGAAGTTGCAGGCATGGAGGGGCGCAGTCTAAAAGCCTGTGAGCTCGCCATTTCTGAGAACAGACCCATTCTCCTCTGGAGAGCATCAGCTTAGCAAGTGGTCTGGGAGGAACCGGTCAGGGCAAAATGCTGCCTGAGCGGGAACCCCGCAGAACTGAGCTGTTTGTTCCAGAGCTTCCCTGCAGGGAAATCCCCACCGCTCAGCCCCTTGGGAGCACCGTCCCTGCTCAAGACCTGATCCCACAGAGCTCCATCTAGGCACGGGATTCCTGAACTACACCCCCCGTCCCCGCCCCGGGGGTGTAAGCCCCACATGGGCCTCTGCGACTGGACAGTGTGGTGGGCGGGCCGTGTCCAGACCAGGGAATGTGGCACTCTGCCCAGCCCCAAGCCGCGCTCACCCACAGTGTCCCAGTGCCTGAGCTGGGGAGGGGGTGGCTGCCAGCTTCCCCCCACTCCGCTAGGAGCATAGCGGTCTGGGGGAAGGGGCAGGATGGACCTTTACTGAGGGGCAGACAGACTGTGAGGCAAGAATCTTCAGGAATGAAAAAACAGCAGTGGAAGGGAAAACATTATTTTTAAATAACCTTTAAAAAAGACCCTTATCTGGCAACAAACATGACATAGAAACGGCAGCTTCACTGAGCCAGTGTCAAGAGCGACTGGAGCGAGGCCCCTCCTGCATACTCCCCCACCGGGAGTGCAGACGGGTCTGGAGCCGGCCCTGCCCTCTGAGAGGAGGACCCTTGCCCTCCCTCCACGGGGTGGGCAGTCGCGGGGTCACTGTCCGTGGCCACCCAGTGTGAGAACACAAAGCCCAGGGTGCCAGCCGCCCCAGGCCCACCCTGCGGGGAGCATCTCCCAGGACCCTAAGCTCTCAGCAGGCAGCAGACCCCGCAGAGGGACGTCGGGAGCCTGGGGCGACAAGGCGCATCTCTAATGTTGGGAGACCGGCTCTTGGCACAGGATGGCGAGCTCTGCCTTTTAACAAAGCGACTGTTTAAGCAAAGCGGCAAAGCCAACTAGAATCCTGCTCACGCCTTTGTGAAACTATAACGTTCCAGCTGTGATTCTGCAAATCCAGGGGAATCTAATGGCCCAGCTGTGCTGCCCGATAAACAAGGACTCCGACAGCTCCCGAGACCCCGCTGGGAGAGCCACAAGTATCTTCAGTGTTGAGGAGGTGGCAGAAGGGGGGGTGGGGAGGGGAGAGGAGGAACCTCCTACATCTAAGATAAAGAACCTGGGGACGGAACTAACAGCTTCTCTCTGAGCTCGGGCCAGCAGTGAGCACCCACAGGCCCCTGCGATGCCCCAAGCTCAACGGCACCCCTAGCCTGCTCAGTTTGCCCCAGGGTCCTCTGAGCTGGGCTCTGCAAATGGACCTTCCCTGACAATGTCCCTCCTACACCCAGGAGAGGATGCAGGTGCTCATGTGTGCCCCCATCTGCCTCAGAACCTGCCTCGGAAGCTCAGACCTGAGTCAAGGGTCAGGGTCCTACATCTGCTCCTGCCATCACAACGCAGCCTTCTCGGGGTCCTTCATGCCTCGCATGTGTATGTGTGGGGGAGGGGACAGGTCCTTAAGGACTACCTTCACGCCTTATGTCTATGTATGTGGGGGCAGCTCCTGTGAGGAACACGTTGCCTGCTAGCCATCACTACATAGCTGTCTTCGGGTCCTTAACACCTCAGTGTCTGTGTGTATGGCGGGGGCAGCTCCTATAAAGACCACATAGCTCAGCCCTCACCTGGCCCACTCCTTGAGCTCCCGGTGGGACAGCGAGTGGCCTTCTTGAAGGGTCACCACTGCAGTGACCCGCTGGCCCCACGTCATGTCTGGAACTCCAATCACAGCGACGTCTGTGGAGGAAGCAGAGGGAGGGATCTCAGGACACACGAGAACGAGCACTGAAGGCTGCAGGAAGGACCCAGAGAAGCCCGAGTGGCCAGAAACGGGGGCACAGGGCACCCCTGGGGTGTCAGGAGAGCCCGGGACACCACCACTCCTGACCACGGGGTCATGGCCCGCACTGGCCAGCCTGGACCTGCGAGGTGGGGCAGTGAGGGGAGCAGAGGACCTGATGGTATGCCCCAATACACACACAGGAAGCTGCATCTGGACCGGTCCCAAGATGGCCCAGAGAGCCGAGAGCAGCTGTGTCAGCTGAAGGGCAGGGTCACAGGGCCACTCACCAGTGATGCTGGGATGGGCCAGCAGGAGCCGCTCCACCTCCAGGGCGCTGACCTTATAGCCGCCACTCTTGATGATGTCCACAGAGGTGCGGCCGCGGATCCAGTAGCTGCCATCCTTGAACACTGCCGTGTCACCTGGGAAGAGGCCTGGGTCAGCCGGCTGGGTGTGGCCCTGTGTCTCGGGGCATCTACATCTCTCTGGAACAAGCTGGCCAGTGCCACGTGGACAGCTGGGGCCTTGCGTGATGCCCACACAGACGCATCTGCGACCACATCCCACAGGGACCATTGTGGGAAATAGCCCACAGCTTCCCAGGACCACGGAGGCAGGAGATACAACCCACAGGGCCTCCCTGGATTCCAGCCACAGAAGGGCCTGGCGTGGGCATCAGGGCAGACCCTTCCTGACCGGGCGTGGGCCACACGTGGTGTCGCGTGGGGGATCTGGCAGGAGGAAGGGCCCCCCCCTGCCATGCTCAGTGCGGGTGCTTCCCACCCCGGCAAGGGCACGGGGCACATGCCCACTGGGGCATCGCGGGAACAGGGGGAGCAGGGCTGAGGGTGAGTGCGCTCACACAAGTGTGCACGCATGTGTGAGACTGTGCACATGGGAACGCCTGCCCGTGCTCTGAGAGCCACACTGACGCACCACCGTCTGCTCTCACACACTTCACGCGGCTGATTAGCTGGAATAAATCAATATTTCATGATACATTGCCGTCCAACGCAGGAGGCCCATCCATCAGCTCGCTCTCCTGGAGCCCAGCCGCGTGGGGCACCCCAGCCTATTAAACAAGATGGATGGCTGTGCCCGGCTGGCCGCGGCAGGAGCTGGGCTCCTGAGGTGGGGGCCCTCCTGCCCAACACTAAGCAGGAGGAAGGGGAGGTCCTGGGAGCCACCACGGTCTCTGGATGCGTGATGGGTAGGTGGATGGCGGGGAAGGACGCGTGTGACAAGAGTGACAGGCAGGCTGCAGGGACAGGACATAGGGTGTCCCATCCCCCGAGGCCCACCAGGGCCCCTGCTGTGTGTCTCTGGCTCTGGCCGCATCCTCTCCACACTGGACGGCTTCTCCATCCCTAAATACCAACCCTGGCCCAAGGTGGTTCCTCCTGCGGCTTCCAGACCCGGCTCCCACCGGCCTCCGCCTGCCAGAGACCCAGGGGTGTGGGGGTCACTGCCCTGCCCTGGGCTCCGCGTCCCACACCTGGTCCTGCCAGGGACACCCCCAATGCCCACACCAAGGCTGAGGTGGCCTCAGGGCCCCTGGCCACAACACCTGCACCCTCCTTGCTCTGATGTCAACTTAACCTAGGGCGAGAGCTCCCAATGGCCGCACCCACGCCATCCGGCAGACCCCCGCCATGCCCCTCGCCCAGGGGCACTCACACCCGCCGCCCACCGGCAGCATCTGCTTCACCTGTCCGCTGCTCTGCTCAGACGTCACTCCCGTGGCCTCATCTGCTGCCTCCTCCGCTCCCCACCTCCCCGCCACCCCACCCCCCGCCCCCTGCACACCAGGTGGTCCACTTACTGACCTCCTCCAGCCACATGAAGAGCAGCGAGACTAGGGTCTTTGAGCAAAGCCAGCCCCGAGATGGCAGGGCTGGTGGGAGGACACACGGACGCCATACTGGGGGAGGTCCCGGGTCTGTGTGCTGAGTGAGGAAAGGCCGGTGGGAGACCCTGCTACTCCCTGGGGTCACCGTCAGGCAGGAAGTAAGGACACACATCATGGCAGTCCTTGATTACTCGGCGGCCTCAAATTGGTCACAACGACCTCATAAGAGGGAAGACGACGGAGATTTGAGACAGACAGACGGACACAGGACATGAGGATGGAGGCAGAAGGTCCCTGTGGGTCTGCGCCCCTCATCGTGGCCGAGCAGGAGGCCAAGAAGGATAGGAGAAGGAAAACAGACACACGACATCTCCCTTGAGCGGGGCTTGCCTCAACACACAGCTCGGATCGCTCCCTCCTGGAATAAAGTCAACAGCAACCGTTTTTTAAGGCACAAAAGTTATGCAGAGGGAACAGGAGAGGGCGTGTTGGTGAGAAAACTGGCAGCTGGAAGGCAGGTAGACAGACTCTGTGGGTTGTTTACAGCCGGGCTGGCAGGTGCCCTGGGGGAGGCGCAGAGGATGGCTGAGCGCGGGGCAGGGGCACTGGCCCTCAGTGCACGGCCACCGCTCATGCTCTGGGGACAGAGGAGGTGGACAGCAGCATGGAGCCCAGGGGCCTCCCCAACCCCGCCTCCTGCTCTCAGACCCCCGCTGACATCGGCGAGGAGAACTCAGCCATCAAGTGCTCTGGCGAGACGAGGACAGTCAGAGCCCCGGAGGCAGGGGGCTTGTCAACCAGAGGGCTCCCAGGGCAAAGAGACTCGAGAGAGGGGAAAGGTCACGATGCACCAGGAGCAAGGCGGCTGCGGCCAGCAGTGCCCCTGGAAGCCGGACACTAGAGCTCTGTGCCCGGCCCAGCCAGACGAGTATGCCAGTGGACATAGCTCTCCGGAGCGCACCTGCTGCTGCCCGGCTTCAGAGGCTCCTGGGAACATGGCCCGAGCCGAGGAGGAGGATGCAGGGGTGCAGGGACAGACGTGACCCTGGAGGAAGGAGGAGGCGGGTGGGAGCTGTATGTTGGTGTGGGAGAGGGGGGGCACTGGGGGATCTCTTGGGGGGACTGGACAGGCCAGCACCCCAACTCAGGAAGCCCCAAACAGTGTGTCCACGAGTATCTGGCAGTCCCTGGGTGCCTTCCAATTGCCAGTGTGGACACAGCTGGGGTACAAGGACTCCTCCCCAAACCTGACAGACGGCCTGGAGTCTCCCAGCTGCCTGTATGGGACCTTGATGAAAACAGGGACTCTCTGCCCAGAGGCCTGGGCCAGCCTGGGCAGACACGGAGGCCAAAGGGCAGCACAGAGGCCCAGCAGGAGTGAGACCGGATGGGACCCATCGTCTGCACAGGAGCTGTGCCAGGCGAAGCAAAGCGGGGTGTGCCAGGAGACACAGAGAAGCAGATCTCGGCGACCACCGGGGAACAAAGGGTTTCACGCAAGCCACAAAGTAAAGCCCACACAAAGGGACGGCTGCCAGGCAGCACCACAGCCCGCCACACAGGCTGTGCCCCGCGGGGTGGCGGGGGCCAGGGGGTCAGCGGCCTGCCCGCACTGCACATCCTGGGGACTTGCTGGGCCCTGCTGGGGGGCGCGGACGTGCTAGTTGTTCACTGTCTGCAGACACAAAGGGGGTCGACATCCTCCAGCTACACGCGCTGTCACACCCTAACAAGAAACCCCCTCTTTTTCAATACACTGCCTGATTCCTGACTGTTGTTGGTCACAATGGATGCACGGGTCATGGAAGAAACGTGTCAGAGCTCAGAGTGCACCGGGTGAGCACAGGGCAGGTGAGCCTGGCACAGGGTGAGCGCCAGGCAGGGGGGGCCTTTGTCTCAGACAACTGAGAGCGTCTCACCCTCACCTGTGGCGGTGGAGGACAGAGCTCACCCGGGAAATTCTGCTGAGAGAAAACAAAGGACTAGAGGGAGTCATGCAGAGACAGCAGCTAGTGTCCTGCGCATGGTGCGCAAACCTGTGTGTGACGGCCGCACACGCCCACGGACACGCGTGTGTGGCACACGCCAGCAGGGCTCCCTGAGGCCAGGATAACTCGGGCCGTGGGTGCAGAAGGCTTGCGATCCTCCGCGGTTTGGACGCACCCGAGGTGCCCACAAACCCAGCACCAAACCAGGGGTCTATAAACATCGGAGCCTCCACCTCTGTCTCCTGTGAGTGGATTCCCAGGAGCCCTCCTCACGCGCACCCCGCCCGTGGGAGCCAAGCACCCGCCTCGCAGCACCGAGCGTCGGCTCTGGAAGAGTCCCTGCCAGTTTGGTGGATGGAGTCTGTCTCCATATTTGCCTTTCACCACTGGGAAGTGAAACAGTTTCCCCATTTTTATGGCTGACTGCACTTCCCCTCCACCTGCCTGTGGCCTTATTTTCCTCCTGGGCTCTGGGCGCAGGGGGCCACACTCTTGGCCTGGGTCAGCCCTCATGTCCCAGGTTCCCCAAACTCTCAGCAGACCCCACGCTCAGCCGAGTGTGCACAGGGCCACAGAACAGCTCCCTTCTGTTTTCTGCTGGTGAATCTTCTTCTTTCTTAGATAAATACCCTTTAAGGTTTTTCTCTGGTAATATCACTGTGTGCTCTTTAACAGAGAAAAAGGGATCAGCAACTCAGTGCCAAGGTACCCTGTTACATTCTGGTGGACTTCTTACGCACCCTTCCCCCAGTTACCTGAGCTTCTTCTACAAATGTGTGGATTTATCATCAGGGATGTTCCATCTCCTGTGTCACTTTCTAACAGCAAACTGTGTGAGGAGACCTTTAAAGGGTAGATACTTTGTCTCTTTTTTCATACGTTTAATTTAACTGGCTGTGCTGTGTCTTCGCTGGTGGGCAGGCTTTCTCTAGTCGTGGCGAGCGATTGGACCTCGACCTGTGGTGGCCTCTCTTATTGCAGAGCCTGGGCTCTAGGGCACATGGGCTCAGTTCCTCCACGGCATGTGCGGTCCTGCTGGGTAAGGGATGGACCTGCGTCTCCGTTGGCAGGCGGATTCTTTACCTCTGGGCCACCAGAGAAGCCCCAGGAGATCTTCTTTAGAATAAGGCAGAGGTGCCATTTCTGTTTCCTTGTTCAGTTGCCAGTCGCTCTACCACATCCAGAGGGCAGGAGGACTGCAGCGCTGGCTCGGCTCAGTTCTACATCCCCATATACATGCCGTGTCCCCATGTCTGTCCCGTGTCCTCAGCTCTGTCCTGGTCATCATCTCTGCCCCAGGTTGTCTGTGTCCACATCTCCATCTTAGCTCCATCCTGTGTCCTTACACCTGTCGTCCTGCATCCTCGTCTTTGACAGCAGGGTCAGTGTAAAGCCCTGAGGAGGGAGTTCTGGCATCACCATTTCCCCACCCCGGGGGCCAGCACTGAGCCAGTGTGCTCACCCGTGTGGAAGGTGGGATGCAGTTAGGGTCATCATCGGGGGCGCTCCAGAAGGGAGGGCTCTGATTTCCTGCCTGAGCAGCAGCCAGGACCCCAGGGGCTGGCAGGGAACTCCCGGCGATAGAAACTGGGCTCTGTGCAGGCCAGGGAGGGCAGCCTCTCTCCCCTCATCCTCTGAGAAGCCATGGATGCAGCCCCCTGCAGCCTGGGCCAGAATGTGTGTGGCAGGAGGGATGGTCGGGGAAAGGGTTAAGTTTAATTCATCCTGATTTCTACTTAATATCCCGCTCGCTTGCCCCGCAGGAGCGGCAGCTGTGAGCTGATTGCCGCGCACATTATGCAGCCTGTATCACTAATGGCCTGTGACAAAGGCACGCGGCTTCCAGGCCTCACCCCCGAGAGCCAATTAAACACACAGACTCCCTTCCTGTTTGCTGCGCATTACAATGAAATTAAACTGAATTTCAAAATCATTTTCTCCTAAAGACATCTCTTTACGATAATTAATGCATGCTATTCCTTTCAACTGAAATATTCATCACGACCAGGGACTGAGACGTGTTATGCTGACTGCCCCTCACTTTGCACGCTGCCGGCCCGGCGTGCGCGAGCCCTGCTATTGGCAAAGTCCACAGGGCTTTAGTTCCCGTGCTTTTAAAGAAAAAGACTGCAGCTCTTTAGCTGAGTTTAAAAATAAAGGAAGATGGCCACAAAGAAGTCAGATTTCCAAGTCAGGATGCTCTGAGGGCTCCAGGAGGGACATGCAAAAGCAGGATGAGCCCAAAGTTGTATTTCTTAAACCCTGCATCTGAAGGGCAGCAGTAATCTTGTTGCCACCAGGCTGGCCTGTACGAATTCAACATTTACAAGGGGAAGCTGGAGTACGTGAACAGCTGCCCCGGCCCCGGGGCCCAACCACTGAGCCCTCTGCCGGCACCAGCCAGGGCCCCTGGCGCAGGCCTCTGCTCTGCTCTGGGGAACTCTCATCTGCCCCTTCTCCCTCGAACCCCACCTGACGGGCCCCCAGCACCCCAGGAATGCTGGAGGGTGTGCACATGGCCCTGCTCTGTCACCCGGTGACCTGAGGCCCACGATGGCGGCAGACTGGAGAGTGAATTCTACCCTGAGAACCCACACTGCCTGAGCCCACGAAGACTCACATGTGTGCCTCGGCCAGAAGTGGTTCCCAGGGGATCACCAGGCCAAGGGCACACCCACCGCCTCTCCCACCCCCAGCTGCACCCGCGTACCCTCACGGCTGCCCATCACTCTCTCCTCAGCTCTGCTGCCCACAGAGGAACTGCCAAGAGGTGCATTTCTAATTAGGAGGCCGTCTCACGACGACAGAGAGGAAGGCCTTTCTTTTTGGAAAATATTGCTGTAAGATTATTAAGATTATTGTGACATAATGCATGCTCAGCATGCAAGTTTTAGAAATTCAGACAGGCAACAAGCAAAGGACAAATGCCCGGAGCCCCTCTCCTGGCTGTCAGGAACTGCTGGGAGTGTCCCATGTGAGCATACACCAGGGAATCCATGCAGCTACAAACTCGAACACTCCCAGGATCTGCTGAATTGGCCTCATACTCGACGGGACCACTGGGACCAAGGAGAAGGGCACAGCGGACAGGGGCGTGAGGCACCTCAGAGCAGTCTCTGGGCAGGCGGACATTGGGGGACCCCTGCCTGCCCTTGCACAGGGCCCCAGGCTCTAGCTACACACTCTGCAGGCAGGTGACAGAGAGCAGACTTCAGGGACCAAACCACAAGCAAACTCCTTCTGCGGGGATGGGGGCGGGGTTAGGAAGCAGGGGGAGTAGGGATGGGAAGGCGGGGAGGGTCTCTGATGTGGAGAGCAGCGGTCCCTCAGGAGGGGGAATCCTGACCTTCGAGGGGCAGACAGACCACCACATGCATGGTGGCCAGGCGAGGGACAGGGCCAGAGTCTGGCCGCAAGGCTTGGGGAAGCTGGCCCCTGAGGTTCACAGCCTCAGCACCTTCTTTCTAGAGGCTGCAGGGGGCTGGGGTACAGTGTCAGGGGTGCAGCTTTAAAGACAGGAGATGCAAAGTGCCCCCTTCCCCTCTCCAGGGAGGATTCTGGCGGTGTCCCAGTGCAGTGGCACTGGCCCCCCTTCGTCTCCTCTGGAGCTACCCGCCTACCTGTTTTGAACCAGCCGTCTGAGGTGAAGGCAGCTTTTGTTTCCTCTGGCCTGTCCCAGTATTCTCGGAACACAGAGCGCCCCCTGACCAGGAGTTCACCCTCCTTCTCCTCGAACCCTGGGGTCACCTGTGGTGGGACAGAAAGGTGGGCGTCAGAGTTCACCCCTTCGGGCTGGTCTCTATCACCCCGGCTCCTCCCGAGGCCCACACGCTCTACTGAAATTAGATACTTTGGTGGGAAGCACCAACCAGCTTTTCACGCCCCCCACCTCAGAAACGCCGCCCGAGGCCTCTGTGCCCACCCCATCCCAGAGCTCACAGCCCGGCCCGATTGGCCTGTCTGTCCACTTCTGAGGGCCACGCTCCTGTGAAACTGTCTTCAGGGTGTCTCTTAGACTGAGCTTGGACACGGGAAAAGTGGGCAGCTGCCCACACCCGCCATGGCTGCTGGGAAGAGCTTGGGGTTGGCGGCTTTGCAGGGTGGGAAGGGGGCCCACAGGGCAGCCAGTTATGGGGGGAGGAGCCGGGCACCTGGGAGAGAGAGCTAGGTGGTCATGAGCAGGAACCCCAGAGTCTCCCCGCTGTGGGCACGGTGAGGGCGGAAGAGGGCTAAGACATGGAGTCGGGGTCTGCAATTCCGGGAAAGGACAGAGCAAAGGCGGAACCACGTTCAGTGGGGCCTCGCTGGCTCTGCGCTCACGGCTCGGCTGACAGCAACGTAACCATGACCCACGAGACCAAGTGCCCCCAGACAACCCTGCTCAGCTCATCAGCTCCCACCTGGGATGAGCTTTTTGTGGGAGAGAACATCCCCCTATTTTAAAGAAAAGACACCCTTGGAAATGTGCTGTAAAATCATCTGAGTTGTCTGAGGCCTGGATGGAAAGCTGAATGCCCCTGGGACCGACACAGTGGGTGGACAGCGAGGGGACCCTCCCCACTGCCTGGCTCCCACAAGGAGTGATGTCACTCAGGGGGACGGGGCTGCGTGTTCCGGGCCAGCAGGGCTTCTGCCATCCAGCCTGCTCAGAGGAGGTGTTTGTTTTTTCAATTACACCACAGACTTTATTTGAATTTCACCGTTTTTCCCACTGCCATCCTTCATCGGCTGCCCTGCTAACGTCGGCCTGGCCACGGGGTGCCACATCTGCAGGGCAGGTATGCACAGTAAAGCAGAGGCTGTGAAAATGAAACTGACATGGAAACCGACCCCAGAGATGGCAGGCTACAGACTTAGACCAACTAGATAACAGTAACAGTAAAATACCGACCTCTCCACTGGACGTGAACAAGATCCAGAGTCTCATAACACAATACTCAGAGTGTCCAGGACACAATGCAAAATTAACTCAGCAGGTGAAATGCCAAGAAAGTGCCAACGCTTAAAGGAAAAGGGCATCAGTGTGGGAAAGCACCAGAAGGTACAGGCGCCGGGTGCACCTAAGAAAGATGCTAAAGCACAGATTATCAAGATGCTCCGATAGGTAAGGGCAAACACTGCAGATACGTGGGAACACAGAGTCTCAGCAGAGAAATAAAAGACACAGGGCAGAACCAAACAGAAATTTTAGAACTAAAACTACAACAACAGAAATAAGGAAAACTTACTGAACAGGCTCCCTGGTGGCTCAGATGGCAAAGAAGCTGCCTGCAATGCAGGAGACCTGGGCTCAATCCCTGGGTCGGGAAAATCCCTTGGAGAAGGAAATGGCAACCCACTCCAGTATTCTTGCCTGGGAAATCCCACGGACAGAGGAGCCTGGTGGGCTATAGTACATGGGGTCACAAAGAGTTGGACACGACTAAGTGACTGCTAGGGACACAAAGATATTTGATAAAATTTGGCGTAAAATCCCTCAAGTTTGGTGAAATACATAAATGTATTCAAGAAGCTCAAGATTCAAGACTCAAGAAGCTACATGAGCCCCAAATAAGCCCAAAGAAATACAAACCAAGACATATCATAATCCAATCACTGAAAACTAAAAAGAAAGACAAAACTCTTGACATCAGGGCATAACTTTGAGGCATTCAAACAACTACTGACTTCTCTGCGGAAACAATGGAGACCAGAAAAAAAAAACAAACAACAACAGAATAACGTGTTTTAGGCATTGAAATAACTGTCAACCCAGAATTTCAAATCCAGTGAAAATAACTTTCAAGAATGAAGATAAAGTAAAGACAGTCTTAGATGAAGAAAGAAATAAAAGAATCTGTCATCAGCAAATCTGACCTAGAAAAGTTACTACAAAATTCCTCAGTCAGAATGAACCTGGAAGATCAGAAGTAAAGAAAAAGCAACAGAATTGGTAAATATTTGGTTGAATAAAACTGACTCTTCTTTTCCTTATGAATTTTTGACCACTGAAAGTAAAAATTGTACCACTGTCTAAGGAAGCTTGCCATATACGGGGCCATTACATATGACAATGACAACCTAAAAGCGAGAGGGCACAGTGACCCATGTGGTGTGACAAAGACCCTCTGCTCCACTCAGATGTGGTCAGCCTCCTAAACCCCTCCTAGGCCCATCAGTGTGAAAGTGAAAGTGAAAGTTGCTCAGTTGTGTCCAACTCTTTGCGACCCCATGGACTATACAGTCCATGGAATTCTCCAGGGCAGAATACTGGAGTGGGTAGCCTTTCCCTTCTCCAGGGGATCTTCCCAACCCAGGGATCAAACCTAGGTCTCCCGCATTGCAGGCAGATTCTTTACCAGCTGAGCCACAAGGGAAGCCCAAGAATACTGGAGTGGGTAGCCTAACCCTTTTCCAGCAGATCTTCTGGACCCAGGAATCGAACCAGGGTCTCCTGCATTGCAGGCGGATTCTTTACCAACTGAGCTAAAGTGTACTTCCTATGAAAGCCAGTTTTAGCAAGAACTCAGCTAAGTCAGTTTAGTGAGAGGCCCCTCCACTCGGATATCTGCTCACCCTCCTATCTGTCCGGTCCTTGTCCCCTGTCACCTCGCTGGTGATGGCTGACCACCCACCCAGCTGGCCTTCAGCACAAATCCTGTTAGGTTCCTGTTTAGCCAGGATCCCCCTGACCCATGAGGTTTCCTCTTCGTAAACTTCGATCCTGTGACCCCCACTGCTCCTTGGCTGTCAGCCCCTCTTGCTGATGCTCTTTTCAGGGCTGAGCCCAGTCTCTCTCCCTTCTGCATTTCCCATAAGAGGTCCCTACACCCATCATGTGGGTCCTCGTCAGCCTCAGCACTTAACAAGAGCGATGATTACCCTTTCTTTGGCAGTAGTAGTTCTGTGTCCTGCTGGAAGTGTCACAATGTTGAGTCTAAGTAGATCTCAAACAGTGAAGCATGTATTTTGTAGTCCTTAGACCGATTACTAAAAACTGTAAGATGTATGTTCAAAAACTTGGCAGACAAATTAAAATGAAATACTAAAAATAATGACCCCAAACAGGGCAGTTGGAGGAAAGCCAAGCAATGAAAAACTGAGGGCCAGAACAGTAAGCAAATAACAAATGAGAGGCTTAAATTCAAACATATTAACAGTCACATTAAATGTACACAGTCTACACGTGGTCTAAACATAACAATTAGAAGACAAACTTCAAATCAGATTAAAAAACATACATGATCCAACTATGTGCTATCTGCAGGGCTTCCTTGGTGGCTCAGAAGGTAAAGAATCTGCCTGCAATGCGGAAGAATCTGGTTCAATCCCTGGGTCAGGAAGATCCCCTGGAGAAGGGCATGGCAACCCACTCCAGTATTCTTGCCTGGAGAATTCCATGGACAAAGGAGACTGGTGGGTTATAGTCTATGGGGTTGCAAAGAGACGGACATGACTGAGCGACTAACACACACAAGTGCTATCTATAAGAAACTCACTTCAAATACAGTTACATGGCAGGTTAGGAGCAGAGATGGAACAATATATGCCATGCAAACATCAATCAGAAGAAACCAAGCCATGTATCAGGAGGAGTCTATATTAATACAAACAAAATGAACTTAACAGCAGAATGTTACCAGCAGCTTCGTGGTTGCAGAGTCACTAAGTCGTGTCCAACTCTTGTGACCCCATGGACTGCAGAATGCCAGGCTCCTCTGTCCTCCACTATCTTCAGAAGTTTGCACAAATTCATGTCCATTAAGTCAGTGATAATATCTAACCATCTCATCTTCTGCTGCCCCCTCCTCCTTTTGCTTTCAATCTTTCCCAGCATCCGGGTCTTTTCCAGTAATTCAACTCTTTGCATCATGTGGTCAAAGCATTGGAGCTTTAGCTTTAGCATTAGTCCTTCCAGTGAATCTTCAGGATTGATTTCCCTTAGGATTGACTGGTTTGATCTCCTTGCAGTCCAAGGGACTCTCAAGAGTCTTCTCCAGCACCACAATTTGAAAGCATCAATTCTTCAGTGCTCAGCCTTCTTTATGGCTCACCTCTCACATCTATACATGACTGCTGGAAAAACCAAAGCTTTGACTAAATGGACCTTTGTCGGCAAAGTGATGTCTCTGCTTTTTAATACCCTGTCTAGGTTTGTCACAGCTTTCCCTCCAAGGAGCAAGTGTCTTTGAATTTCATGGCTGCAATCACCATCTGCAGTGATTTTGGAGCCCAAGGAAAGAAAACCTGTCACTGCTTCGACTTTCCTCCCTTATATTTGCCAAGACGTGATGGGATCAGATGCCATGTCCTCAGTTTTTGAATGTTGAGTTTTAAGCCAGCTTTTTCACTCCCCTCTTTCACCCTCATCAAGAGGCTCTTTAGTTCCTCTTCACTTTCTGCCATTAGAGGGGTATCATATGCACATATGAGACTATTGGTATTTCTCCCAGCAGTTTTGATTCCAGCTTGTGATTCATCCAGCCCGGCATTTCATATGATGTACTCTGCATATAAACTAAATAAGCAGGGTGGCAGCATACAGCCTTGTCGTAATCCTTTCCCAGTTTTGAACCAGTCAGTTGTTCCAGGTCTGGTTCTAACTGTTGCTTCTTGACCCACATACAGGATTCTCAGGAAACAGGTAAGGTGGTCTGGTATTCCTATCTCTAAAAAATTTTCACAGTTTGTTGTGATTCACACAGTCAAAAGCTTTTGTGCAGTCAGTGAAGCAGAAGTAGATGTTTTTGTGCATTCTCTTGTCTTCTCTATGATCCAACAAATGTTGACAATTTGATCTCTGGTTCTTCTGCCTTGTCTAAACCCAGCTTGTACACTTGGAAATTTTCAATTCATGTACTGTTTAAGCCTAACTGGAAGGATTCTGAGCACTACCTTACTAGCATGTGAAATGAGTGCAACTGTACAGTAGTTTAAACATTCCTTGGCACTGCTCTTCTTTGGATTAGAATGAAAACTGAACTTTTCCAGTCCTGTGGCCACTGCTGAGTTTTCCAAATTTTCTGACATATTGAGCACAGCACTTTTAACAGCATCATCTTTTAGAATTTTAAATAGTTCAGGTGAAACTCCATCACCGCCACTAGCTTTGTTTGTAAAAATGCTTCCTAAGGTCCACTGACTTCACATTCCAGGATGTCTGGCTCTAGGTAAGTGACCATACCATCGTGGTTATCCAGGTCATTAAGACCTTTTTTTTGTATAGCTCTTCTGTGTATTCTTGCCACCTCTTCTTAACTCTTCTGCTTCTTTAGGTCCGAATCGTTTCTATTCTTTATTGTTCCCATCCTTGGTGAAATGTTCCCTTGGTATCTCCAGTTTTCTTGAAGAGCCTCTAGTCTTTCCCATTCTATTGTTTTCCTCTATTTCTTTGCATTGTTTATTGAAGAAGGCCTTACATGATGATAAAAGTCAATTCACCAAGAAGGCAGAGCAATTATAAATGTGTATTCACCAAGCAACAGACTTTCAAAGTGCATAAAACAAAAGACTGACAGGAGGGAATTCCCTGGGGGTAAAGGGGCTGGGGTTCTGCACTCTTACTCCTGCGGGCCTGCGTTCGATGCATGGTCAAGGAACTAAAATCCCACAAGCTGCACATGACTGACAGGAGAAACAGACAACTGTGGCTGGGGAATTCAACACTCCTCACGTGGTACTAGAACTTGTCGTCAGAAAACCAGCACAGATATGAGAGAAACCTGAACAACACCATCAACCATTTTCATCAGCAGAATACACACTGTTCAAGTGCACCAGAACAGTCACCAAGAAAGACCACATTCTGAGACATAAAACACATCTCAATAAATTTATAAAAACTGAAATAATACTATGTTTTCTGACTGCAGTAGAATTAAATTGGAAATCAATAAAAGAAAAATTTTTTTAAACTTGGAAAAGAAACAACATACTTCTAACTTATCTATCAGTCAAAGAAAAAATTTTAAGGGAAATTAGAAAATATTTTGAACATAATGAAAATTAAAATACAACATATCAAAATTTCAGAGGTAAGGCTTCCGTGGTGGCTCAGTGGTAAAGAATTCACCTGCAATGCAGGAGTCAAAGGGTTCGATCCCTGGGTTGGGAAGATCCCTTGGAGAAGGAAATTCCAGCATTCTTGCCTGGAAAATTCCATGGAAAGAGGAGCCTGGTGGGCTACAGTTCATGGGGTTGCAAGAGTCAGACACGACTTAGCAACTAAACCACCAAAGGTAAAGCAACGTTTAGAGGGAAGTTCATATCATTAAATGCATATATTAGAAAAAAGGGAGTCTCAAATCAATAACCTAAAGTTTTACCTTAAGAAACTAGAAAAATAGAAAAGTAAGCCAAAAGCACGCAGAAGAAAAGAAACAATATAAATTAAAACTGAAATCAATTAAAATTGAAAAGAGAAAAGAAATAAGAGAAAAATCAAGGAATCCTGTAGTGAATTTTTTAAAAAGACATTTTAAAAATGGATAAAATTCTAGCAAGAATAACAAAGAAAAAAATAAATAGAAGAGACAAATTGTCAATATGTGTTGTGAGAAGGATATCACTTTATACTAAGCAGACATTAAAAGGTCAATAAGGGAATACTGTGAAAAACTCCATGCATAAAGTATTCAATATCTCAAAAACCACAATCTACCAAAGCTCACCCCAAATGCAAGAGATGACCTGAATAGTCTATTAGAGAAATTAATTCATAGTTAAACCTTCCAAAAATAAAAAATAAAAAAAAGAAACCACTAGGGCTGACGGTTCAGTAGAAATTCTATAAAATATATAACACCAATTATATGCAATCTTCTCTATAAAATAAAAGAGGGAGCACCTCCCAAGTAATTTTATGATGCCAGTAATTTTATGATGCCAGCATATGTCTTCATATGCAAGACAGAAAAAAGTACAAGAAAACTACAGACTAAAACCCCTCATGAACACAGATGTAAAAATACTCAACAAATGTCAGTAAAGCAAATCCAATACTACATAGAAAGAACGATATACCATAACCAAGTGGGGTGTGTCCTGGAAATGCAAGGCTGATTCATTATTAGAAAAACCATGCAGGGACTTTGCTGGTAGTCCAGTGGTTAAGAATTCACTGTACAATGCAAGGGACAGGGGTTTGATCCCTGGTCAGGGAACTAAGGTCCCACATGTGGGCTACAGTTCACGGGGTCACAGCTAGAGAGCCCGTGCAGCACAGTGAGAGACTGTTGCATGAGGCAACCAAGATTCCCAGTGCCACAACTAAGACCTGATACAGCCAAATAAATAAGTAAATGGTAAAAAAAGAAAAATCATTCAGTGCAATCACCATGTGAGTTAGTCGCTCAGTTGTGTCCGACCCAGTGGACTGCAGCCCACCAGGCTCCTCTGTCCAGGGGATTCTCCAGGCAAGAATACTGGGGTGGGCTGCCATTCCCTTCTTGAGGGGATTTTCCCAACCCAGGGATTAAACTTGGGTTTCCTGCATTGCAGGGAGACTCTTTACTGTCTGAGCCACTAGGGAAGGCCATAATCCATCATATTAGCAGCCAAATAAGGAAGAAGAAATTAATGCAGAAAAGACATTTGAAAATATCCATCCATGAGAAAAAACTCTCAGCATATCAAAAATGGAATGGGCTCTACAAAAAGTCTAGCTACTGTCACACTTACCAGTGAAAGGCCAAATACGTTCCCCATAAGATCAGAAATAGGATAAGGACATTCACTCTCACTACTCCTGTTTGACATCATACGGGAAATCCTAGTCAGGGCAATAAGGCAAGAAAAAGAAATGAGGGATACAGACTGGAAAAGAAGAATTAAAACTGTTCTATTTGCAGAAAACAACTGCTTATGTAGAAAATCTCAAGGCATTAAAAAAAAAGTCCTAAAGCTAAAAAGTAGGAAGTCAAGAAATACCTGGAAAACAAGCAAATTTGGCCTTCGAGTACAGAATGAAGCAGGGCAAAGGCTAATAAGTTTTGCCAAGAGAACACACTGGTCATAGCGAATACCCTCTTCCAACAACACAAGAGAAGACTTCACATGGACATCACCAGATGGGTAACACTGAAATCAGATTGATTATATTCTTTGCAGCCAAAGATGGAGAAGCTCTATACAGTCAGCAAAAACAAGACTGGGAGCTGACTGTGGCTCAGATCATGAACTCCTTATTGTCAAATTCAGACTTAAATTGAAGAAAGTAGGGAAAATCACTAGACCATTCAGGTATGACCTAAATCAAATCCCTTACAATTATACAGTGGAAGTGAGAAATAGATTCAAGGGATTAGATCTGATTGACAGAGTGCCTGAAGAACTATGGATGGAGGTTCATGACGTTGTACAGGAGGCAGTGATCAAGACTATCACCAAGAAAAAGAAATGCAAAAAGGCAAAATGGTTTTCTGAGGAGGCCTTACAAATAGCTGTGAAAAGAAGAGAAGCAAAAGGCAAAGGAGAAAAGAAAAGATAGTCCCACTTGAAAGCAGAGTGCCAAAGAATAGCAAGGAGAGATAAGAAAGTCTTCCTAAGTGATCAATGTAAAGAAATAGAGGAAAACAACAGAATGGGAAAGACTAGAGATCTCTTCAAGAAACTTAGAGATACCAAGGGAACATTTCATGTAAAGATGGGCACAATAAAGGACAGAAATGGTACGGACCTAACAGAAGCAGAAGATATTAAGAAGGGGTGACAAGAATACATAGAACTATACAAAAAAGATCTTCATGACCCAGATAATCACGATGGTATGATCACTCACTTAGAGCCAGACGTCCTGGAATGCAAAGTCAAGTGGGCCTTAGGAAGCATCACTATGAACAAAGCTAGTGGAGGTGATGGAATTCCAGCTGAGTTATTTCAAATCCTAAAAGATGATGCTGTGAAAGTGCTGCACTCAATATGCCAGCAAATTTGGAAAACTCAGCAGTGACCTCAGGACTGGAAAAGGTCATTTTCATTACAATCCCAAAGAAAGGCAATGCCAAAGAATGCTCAAACTACCACACAACTGCACTCATCTCACACACTAGCAAAGTAATGCTCAAAATTCTCCAAGCCAGGCTTCAACAATACATGAGCCATGAACTTCCAGATGTTCTAGCTGGATTTAGAAAAGGCAGAGAAACCAGAGATCAAATTGCCAACATCTGTTGGATCATCAAAAAAGCAAGAGATTTCCAGAAAAACATCTACTTCTGCTTTATTGACTATGCCAAAGACTTTGACTGTGTGGATCACAACAAACTGGAAAATTTTTAAAGAGATGGGAATACCAGACCACCTGACCTGTCTCCTAAGAAAGCTGCATGCAGGTCAAGAAGCAAAAGTTGGAACTGGATATGGAACAACAGACTGGTTCTTAATCAGGAAAGGAGTATGTCAAGGCTGTATATTGTCACCCTGCTTATTTAACTTATGTGCAGAGTACATCATGAGAAATACTGGATTGGATGAAGCACAAGCTGGAATCAAGACTGCAGGGAGAAATATCAATAACCTCAGATATGCAGATGACACCACCCTTAGGGCAGAAAGAGAAGAACTAAAGAGCCGCTTGATGAAAGTGAAAGAGGAGAGTGAAAAAGTTGGCTTAAAACTCAGCATTCAGAAAACTAAGATCATGGCATCTGGTTCTATCACTTCGTGGCAAATAGATGGGGAAACAATGGAAACAGTGACAGACTTTATTTTTTTGGGCTCCCAAATCACTGCAGATGGTGACTGTAGCTATGAAATTAAGATGCTTACTCCTTGGAAGAAAAGCTATGACCAACCTAGACAGCATATTAAAAAGTAGAGACATTACTTTGCCAACAAAGGTCTGTCTAGTCAAAGCTATGGTTTTTCCAGTAGTCATGTATGGATGTGAGAGTTAGACCATAAAGAAAACTGAGCGCTGAAGACTTGATACTTTTGAACTGTGGTGTTGGAGAAGACTCTCGAGAATCCCTTGGACAGCAAGGAGATCCAACCAGTCCAACCTAAGGGAAATCAGTCCTGAATATTCATTGGAAGGACTGATGCTGAAGTTAAAACTCCAATACTTTGGCCACCTGATGCGAAGAATGGACTCACTGGAAAAGACCTTGATGCTAGGAAGATTGAAGGCGGAAGGAGAAGGGGACGACAGAGATGAGATGGTTGGATGGCATCACCGACTCAACGGACATGAGTTTGAGTAAACTCTGGGAGTTGGTGATGGACAGGGAGGCCTGGTGTGCTGCAGTCCACGGGGTCACAAAGAGCCAGACACAACTGAGAGACTGAACTGAACTGAAAGTTAAAAAATGAATTTACCAAGATACAAAGTCAATAGCTTGAATCAATCGTATTTCTATATACTAGTGATAAATAATTAGAAACAAAAACCAAAAAAATCCTGCACTTACAGTCATTGAAAAAGAGGAGGAAAAGGAGTAAGAGATGGAGAAAGGAGGAAATATTCAGGTATGAATCTAACAGAACATGTAGCAGCAGCATGCTGAAGATCTCACTCACACAACCCCTGCCAAAGCAGAACTAAGTAAATGGGGAGGTGTACCACGTTTACAGATTGAAAGACTCCTCAGAGTAGAGATGTTAACTCTCCCCAAACTGATATGTAATTGAATGCATTTTTCACCAAGCTCCCAAAAGGATTTTTTGAAGATATAGGCAAACTCTTTCTAAAATGGTATGGGCAAGCAAAAGAACTAGAACAGCCAAAAAAACTTTGAATAAGAATAAAGTTGCTAGATTAACACTACAATTTTGAGATTTACTATAAAGTCACAGTGGTCAAGACTGTGGAATTGCAGAAGAACAGATCACGTATCAATGGAAGAAAATATATCTGGGGGCTCAGCAGTAAAGAATTTGCCTGCAATGGAGGAGTCATCGGTTCAGTCCCTGGGTGGGGAAGATCTGGCAAAGGAAATGGCAACCCACTCTCCAGTATTCTTGCCTGGGAAATCCCATGGACAGAGGAGCCTGGTAGGCTACCCTTGAGGTGGAAAAGAGTCAGACAGGACTGAGCAACTAAACAACACCACATATATTCAAAAGGTATACACTTCACAAAAAAGAAAGAGTAATCTCAGCAAATAGTGTATGAACAACTGGATTTCCATATGGAAAAAATAAGACCCCTGATGAGCCTACAGGGAGGAAGTTGCCACGTGGTGTCAATGCACAGAGGTGGGGTGGCAGGGTGTGTAGGCAGTGAGCCAAGGACCGGCAGGAGTGGACGCCTGCCTGGGGCCACTGTCAGGAGGGTAAGCCCGCATGTGTGGGGAACGACAGGTGCACTGGGCGCAGGCCAGCGGGCTTTCCTGACTCAGGTATTTTTGCAACTTTCCTGTAAGTTTGAAGTGATTTCCAATTAGATGTTAACAAAACCCCTGAACCACATCAGCAGTAGACCCCCTGACTTCTGAACATTATAGTCACTCCTGTCTGGACTGTGTGGCGTGCGGGCAGTCATCATATAGGAGCTGGAGGGTTTTGCTGCGAGTCCCAGGTCAGGGACACAACCAGTACTTCTCAGCAACGTGTTCAGACCAGGTGAGCACCTGGGAGCCCGCGTCCTCCTCTACGGCCGTCAGCAGTGGGCAGTACCTGCGTCCAGCTACCCCCAGCAAGGCCTGAGCCTGGGTGCTGTGCCTCTGGGCCCCACCCTGGCCGCTATGTCTCGATAAGTGCAGGGAGCCGGGCGGAGGCTCCACGCGGGTTTTGCCCCTGTGCAGAGACTTGCTTTCTTCTCCCTACAGGGGCGGGGTGGTGAGAAGTACCCCGAGTCCCACCCAGCCTCAGAGTGGGGGTGGGCTGCCACCCCTCTTGTGAGCACAAGCATGAGGAAGGGGCGCGTGGCAGAGGGGGCAAAAGACCTGTTGGTGAGCCATCCAGACAGCTCCATTCCCATGGGCCCTTCGACTGAACTGCAAACACTCCGGAGCACGCCGCCTAGAGCTCCAAGTCCCAAGCTTCCTCACCTCTACTCCAGGGTCCTGGAGCCCCCACCCCTGTGGACCACTCGCTTCCTTCTCTGACTGTCAAGACGCTCAGGACCCGGGCTGCCGCTTCAGAACCTCCTATTCTGAGCATGTTTCAGTGAGGAAGGCCCTACAGGCTGGAGAAGGAGCTGCTGGATGGGGCGGGCTGCTAGCCCCACAGGTGCAAAGTCATTAGGCTTGGCTGTGACTGAGAAGGGACCCGCTCCCCAGCCCACCTTCTCTCTGGCAGGTTCCCTGAGACATCCCGCAGAAAGGTGCTCAGGCACCCAGAGGAGGGTGGTGCAGGGGCCCCCACGCCGTCTGTGCTACTGGCGCCTATGGGCCCAGCTACCCACACTGTTCCTCTGCTGGGGAGACCTCCTCCAGTGCGGGGTCCCTGGAATCACACCAACAATGGGGGCGGGCTGAGCGTCTGGAGGGTGGCGGGGAGTGGGAGTAGGCTGCCCGATACTGCAGGGAGGGCTGAAAGTTTGGGGCAGGTGACTTGGGTGCGCGCAGGAGTCCATGAGGAGGGAGAGGAGACCTCAGGGTACAGGCCAAGAGCCAGAAAAGGATCCGGGGATGTGAGTGTGGCTGTTGGCCCTGGACCAGCTGGGCTGATGTTAGAGCCCAGGCAGAGCGTGGTCAGGGAGTGATGACCAGGGCTGGGGACCTCTAGGCCACCCTGAAAGCTGCCCACACACTGTGGATGTGAGCAAGGCTGGTCTAAAGGCCCATTACGCCTGGGAGGAGAGGCCAAGAGGGCACATGCCCAGCAAAAGCAACCCAGATGAGAGGTTCTTGAGTTAAAGGAACATACTTCTTGATTGTGGAGCCCTATACCAAGGTCATCTCCAGAACAACCCAGTCCCATAGCAACCACTGCCATGAGTCCCCAGGACCTAAACCAGCAGCTCCCTGACCTCACATTAGCTAAAAAGACCCACGTTATAGCACCCTAACCAATCATCTAATGCCACCCTTCCAGTAGGAGCTTTGTCTTGAGGCTGTAAAAACTGGCTCCTAGCCCACGAAAGGTGTCAGCTCAGTGTCTCCCATCCTAATAAACTCCATTCTCCTCTCATTCTGCCTTTTTTCTGGAAATTCTTTTCAACCCATGCAAAGACCATGGCATTGCTGTCATTTTTCATAAAATTACAGGAAAAACCACCCACGCTCCCCCCCAGGTGCTTGAGCTCAGACATTCAACAACCATCTCCTGGATGCTGCCATCTCCCATGATGAGATCAAGGTCCACAAGGGCAGGGCTGCCTGGGCCCCTCCAGGCACAGGTGAGGGGTGGGGTGGGAGGGTGCAGGGAGTGACGCCAGAATGTGTGCAGGAAGAAGAAAAACTCTGAAATGAGGAACCACTGCTGCTTTCAGATTTAACACAAGTCCACAGTATAAAGAGCAGATGTAGAAAAAACCATCTCTTAAAAATTCTCCTTCCCACCAATCCCAACTTCTTCTGTGACCCTGATCACTTGTGACCAGCAGGCCTGTGGCTGTGACAGGCCTCACTGAAACGAGACCACAGTCCTTGTTTCCCTTCACCTCTGGATCTTAGAACAACACAGAAAGCAGACAACAGTCGCTTCCCAAGTGGGTACCTCCGCTTCCAGTGAATTTGTCCAAAGGGGTGATGGTTAGGCTGGGGGGCCAGTCACACCGTCAGCTCCGGCTGTCCTAGTCGCGGCCCTCCTGACTCATCTCAATGCGGTTTGAAGGAAGCACCTGGGGTGAAGCCTGGCCTCACTCTGCTCTGCACTGTCCACATGGCAGACAGCGCCCCAAACATCAGTGCCCGTAATCAAGGCCCACCAGTGCCGCTCTGGTCCAGGGGCTGCCCTGCACGGTGGGGACTTCACCTCTGCTGCCAGCCTTCTGGGTGGCTGCGGCCAGCGCGATGCCCAGTTGCCACCAGTGTGAACAGACTCACCTTAGTGTCCTCTTCGTTTCCCTCTGCATGGATAACGTAGGGGCAGCCATCCTTCTGCGGGTTTTCTGACACAATGCGCACCTCGACGCCGGGCAGGGGGGTCCCCACAGAGCCTGCAAGGGGCGGGGAGGCACGAGCAACAGAGGTGGTCAGTAGGATTCTGGAGAGTGCCGGCACGTGGAGGTGCTGGGAGATGCCTGACGTTGAGCGCACACGGGGGTGGGGTGGAGGAGACCCGTGGTCGTCACATGCACAGACAGGGGGATCCCGCCTGGGGTCAGGTGTGCACTGAGGGGCAAAGCACCAGCAGCTGAGAGCACAGCCTTAGGCGGGACTCACAGAGCAGCTGGGGCTCTGAATGCCCCAGAAGGTCTTCAGGTCACCTCGGGGGTCACCCAGCACCCAGAGCTAGATGCAGGGCACGTCTGCCTCACTGGAGCACCTGTCTGGGTAGTCAGGGCCTTGGTGACTGTAATTTGTCACTGGTGAGGGGCAGGAGTGGAATGGGTGCAGGGCGGGGGTGGTGGGCATCCTCACGGCAGGGGTGATGCAGCCAGCATCCTGGCTCACTTATTAGATGCCTGTAGTTTGCTCAGTGTATTCCCCTGCGTAGTTACAATCAACTTTTGAACCTGGAAAAGTGAGGGCAGGTGGTGGCCGCAACGACACTGTAATGAACAGCTGAGGTGGGACAGAGCCTCCAGGGCCAGAGGCCTGGTGTCTGAGCCTTCAATTCAAGGTTTCAGGCCCTTTATTTTAACATTTGTCACAGGATAAAAACTCACTTCATGGCAAATAGATGGGGAAACAGGGGCTGACTTTATTTTTCTGGGCTCCAAAATCACTGCAGATGGTGATTGCAGCCATGAAATTAAAAGACGCTTACTCCTTAGAAGGAAAGTTATGATCAACCTAGACCGCATACTGAAAAACAGAGACATTACTTTGTCAACAAAGGTCCATCTAATCAAGGCTATGGTTTTTCCAGTGGTCATGTATGGATATGAGAGTTGAACTATAAAGAAAGCTGAGCACCGAAGAACTGATGCTTTTGAACTGTGGTGTTGGAGAAGATTCTTGAGAGTCCCTTAGACGGCAAGGAGATCCAACCAGTCCATCCTAAAGGAAATCAGTCCTGAATATTATTCATTGGTAGGACTGATGCTGAAGCTGAAGCTCCAATACTTTGGCCACCTGATGCGAAGAGCTGACTCATTTGAAAAGACCCTGATGCTGGGAAAGATTGAAGGCGGGAGGAGAAGGGGACGACAGAGGATGAGATGGTTGGATGGCATCACCAACTCAATGGACATGGGTTTGGGTGGACTCCAGGAGTTGGTGATGGACAGGGAGGCCTGGCGTGCTGTGGTTCATGGGGTTGCAAAGAGTCGGACACGATTGAGCAACTGAACTGAACTGAAAACCCCCCAGGAAAGCCAGTTGGCAAACTCCACGAGCTGCCCAGTATTCTGGGATCCACACTTCTTGGGAGAGTCTACGACTGGATCTCAGTTTGCTAGATGGTGCCGTCTTGTTCATTTCAGCCTGTCTTTTAAGGTTCTAGGGACCTCCTCCTCTTTTGCTCCCAAAGGTTTTTAAAGCTGAAGCAAAATCTATATATGATGCAGTTATTTAGTATATGGCATAGTACATTCACAACGTTGTGCAAGCAGCACCTCTATCGAGTTCCAGAACTTTCTGTCAGTCCAAAAAGAAACCTGTCCCACACGATGTTGACATGGCCCCTCCCCCATGGCGTGAACATTACCGGCCTGCCCACGGTGCGTGACAGACCCTCCCACGCTGCATGACGCAGCCCCTTCCACACCACGTGACAAAGCCATCCCACGCTGCGTGGGTGTGGCCCCGCCCACAGTGCATGACGCAACCCCTTTCATACTATGGGACGTGACTCCTCCCACACTGCTTGGACACCGCCCCTCCGACAACACGGAACATGTCCTCTCCCACACTGCGTCACACAGACCCGCCCACAGCGTGCGGCGTGACCCCTCCCACACGGCATGACGACCCCTCCCACAGCGCGGGGACACAGCCCCTCCCACACTGCATGGACTTTTGTCCACCAAAGAGCATGCTGGCTGTGGTCAGGGTCACTCCATCCTTCTACTTCCCTTTAGAATGGTTGTTAGCTGTGTCCGGGTGACTTTGTCTTATGGCCCCTCCTGGCTTCTGGGGCAGGAGGCCGCCCTGCACTGGGTCCTGGGCTGCCTGTTCGGCCGGGTCCAGTAAGTGCTGGCAGCCTCCCGTCAGTGTGTGTCCAGGTCACCCCCGGGGCCTCACCCTAGGAGGGCGCTGGCGCAGGTCCCTCTTCCCCGGCCTCTGACTCCACCCCAAGCACGCTCCACACCTTCCTGCAGACGCCCGAGTGGCCCTGTGCTGCTGAATCCTATCCCGGCCCTGGTCCCGGCTCCCAGCCTGAGCTTGCTCTTGGTCTTGACCAGGAGATTCCCTGCCCACCTCTTGGCCCCTCTCTTACCCCAGACCTGGCCGTCTTTGGTGGCAACAGAGCATGAACACCTGCTCAAGCCTCAGGGTCCTCATCTGTCAGGGGGGTATCAGCTCCACTTCAGGGCTGTTCTGTGCACAGTTCACACCTACCTCTTGACCTAGCAGTTGCATTCTGAGGCATCTGCCCACAAGATGTGAGGACATGTTCACACAGCAGCCTGCACACAAACCTTCACAACAGCCTGACTAGTAAACTGTCCAAGACTGGACACAAGCCAGTGTCCGTTGGTGGTGGACAGGTTAGCAAAAGGCAGCCCATGCACACCATAGATGCTGCTCGGCACAGGATGTGTCTCAGACTCGTCCTGCCACATGAGAGTAGACAGACCCCAAAGGCAGGACCAGAGGCTGAGTCTGTGTGACTGTCCAGGAGATGCACAGCGACAGGGAGTGCAACCAGGGACCTGCTCGCTGGCCAGGGAGGAGGTGCTGATCACAAAATGGGGAGACTCTTGAGGTGACTCAGTCATCTACCTGACAGTGATGGTGGACATACTGAGAACTCACAGACCACCCCTCCAAGAAGGGTACCTTTTACTGTCCATGCAAGACAAGTGAATGGACAGACAGAAGTACAGGCACAGAATCACCTTAGATTTATTTCTGAGACTCCTGTGTTTTGGACAAACTGGAGGAGACAGACCACGAGGGCTGGAAAAGAGCCCAGAACAGAACAGAACAGGCTCACATCTCAGGCCTTGGATTCTGCCCTCAGGTTTCCTCTCAGGGATCTGAGACCCGAAGGCTGTTTGTGTGGAATGCCCTAGAGAAGGAGGAACAGGAAGACCAAAGGGCAGGAGGCCTCCCAGAGCAGCAGGCCATCCAGAGGCACATAGGTCACCAAGCACAGGTGGGGGCCTTGCTCCATTGCCCCCCACACCCGCCTTCTCCTCTGTTGCCATTGCCCTTGTGTGGCTCAGGGCACCTGGATGGGAGGCTCTGGGCCACAGGTGACCTGGTCTGGAGGAAGCAGCACCCAGCCCGGGTGTGCCCTACCAAGCACATAGCTTCTGGGTCACCTGGAATCCAGGGTCACCTGGGGAGGCTCCCCTAACCCAGCAGGGCAGCACTGCCTGTAGACTGGTCCACCCGAGGACCCAGAGCAGAGGGAGGACACAGCTGGCGGGCACTGCTCATACCTGGCAGGCGAGCTGCGGTCAGGGGGTTGGACAGGGCCATGCCAATCTCCGTCATCCCGTACCTCTCCAGCAGTGTGTGGCCGGTGATGCCTTTCCACTTCTCCAGCACCGGCAGGGGCAGTGCAGCAGAGCCCGAGACCATCAACCTGCCCAGCACAACCACAGGCACCTCAGTCTCTCACGAGCACACGGCTGCTTCAGCACAGTGCACACCATTCTTGTCCTGGGGGCCCCAGAGCAGTGCCTCGTAGGAGGGTGGCATCCTCACAGAGGGCTCCAGTTCCACCAAGCATCTTACAGAAAAGGAGCAGAGAGCGGTTAAACGGAAGCAGAAGGGCCAGATCAGGTATTCATCTCGGGCAGTCGGGAACTCTCTCCAGGAAACCCTTCGTGAGCTCCTCATAAGGACCAGGAATCAGATGCACAGAGGGTGCAAAGTTCATGGCTGTCTGGGCTCTTGGTGCACATGTCATCAGGTCTGTAAAGACCTGCCAAACTAGTCACTTCCATGCACTTTCAAGTGAACTGCCCAACTACAAACGGAGGGGAGCCGTGGTCTGCAGACTTGTGGGAACATGGAGACCAAACACGCCACCGATGGGGCCAAAGAGCCAGCATGTCTTTTAGGAAGGGGGTCTGAGTGGGGGTTGGGGGGCTGCTGAGAGCCTGCAGATGTGGGCTCAGGACATTTACCCTCATCCTTCAGACTCCACTGGAAGACGGGTGGGTAGACAGAGACAGACAGACAGAGGGACCCAGAGACAGAACAGAGACATGGATGCAGAACCCAGGCAGCTGTGCTGAGAACACAGGTGTGTAGAGAGAGATGTAGAGACACATTTTAAAGTAAACAGAACACAGTGCTTCCTAAAACTTAGTAGAACTGACTCACTAAATGTAAGCTACATTTGCGAATCTTTAGAACTTTCCAGATGGGAAGGTGGACTATGTTCACCAACCTGATTTTTTCTTCACAAACTGCACGCACGAAATCCTGGACGTGAGGCTGGGTAAAATGCTTGTCATAATAATCCATCAACTTGCTGTAGATGGTAGGCACTGCCATAAATACATTAATCTGGGGAGCTTCAGAACTTAAGAACTTCTCCCAAACCTAAAAAGAGAAGAGGACACAGACAGCAAAGAGACTAGAAGACACACCTGCACAGACAGGTGTGTGGGCCTTCAGCTCCAGGAATAGTGCTCTCAGCAGAGGACCCCCTTTTCTCAAGTGTCAGAGGGTCTCACTTTCACAGGGTGACAGAAGCTCCTGGCCCTCGTGGAGTCACTGTGCAGGGGACCCTGGCATCTGGTCTGAGGAGGAAGGGGATCAGGGGGTGGGGATGGGTCCTGGCTCAGGGACTGGCCTCAGATCCGCCATCAGGGGAGAGGTGGCACCTCAGACTTTTCCAGCCATGCAGACGAGCATGGATGCAGCTGGGCAAAGGGCCATGCAGCCCGGAGCGCAGCACAGACCACGCACAACGGGGGCAGAGAGTGGGGCTGTTGTATCCGAAGAAGTCACATGAATTTTGTATTTTATTCTCTTTAACAGATGTTTCTTGTTTTAATATAGAGATGCTTCAAGTTTTTCAGCTCACGCTGACAAAGTGCTCATGTGTGCTCACCCTCATCTCCATGGAGCCACTGCACCATGTGGTCAGGGCGGGACAGGGGTTCAGCACACCTCACACAGATAGCCTCCCCCAGAGGCAGCCCCAGCCCCAGTTCCTAATCAGACGCTAGTAACTAGTTCCTCACCTGAGCTACTCCACAGGAAAGGCGTGCCTCTGTAGAAAGAAAACTATTGTTCTTTTACAGACAACCCCGCCCCATTATAAAGCCTGTATGAAAAGAAGAAAAGTCAATAGGAGCAGACCCTCAGAATACACATGTTGAAATTATGGCAAGGAGTATAAATTAATAGATAGGTTAAGAAATTTGAGAAGATAAGTGAATTGGGGGATGATCAAGGACTTCATCAGAGAAGTAGAAATACAAGAGAACCATTATAAGCTGGAAAGTACATTATGTGAACCTAGGAATTCACTGCAAACACTTAACAGACTAGACGCAGCGGAGAAAAGACAGAAGTCAGGCACAAGTCAATGGAGATGGTCTCAACAGAAATACACACAGGAGAGAAGAGGAGAAAGAAGAGTGTCACCGTGTGTAGGACGAGATGACACAACATGACACGTCAGGAGAGACAGAGTGCTCGGTCAGTAGAGATGCATCCACGTCCATGGGTGGGAAGACCCAGTGTTGCTAAGACAGCAGTTCTCCCCAAACCCCAGCATGCTCTGTTTTGCAGAAATCAACAGGCTGACCCTACAATTAACGGGAAAAGGTAGAGGACTCGGAGGAATCAAAACAAATGGGAAAAGGAGGGAGGAAAGTGGAGAATGCCCCCAAACTGACTCTAGAGCGCTACATTCAACAGCATGTGATGCTGGTGTAAGGTCAGATACACAGACCATTGGAGCAGACGAGATTCCAGAAACAATCAATACAATGATGGCCAATTGATCTGTGACAGGGGCACCATATCACTCCAGTAGGACAATCTTTCCAACTAACAGTGCAGAGACAACTGAATATCCACATCCAAAAAGAGGACTTCTAGACCCATTTCTCACCATACCTAAGAAGTAATCCAAAGTGGGTCAGAGACTTAAATGTATCAGTTAAAACCATAAAACTTCAAGGAAAAACCATAGGAGAAAATCTTCATGACTTTTGGTTAGGTGAAGATTTCTTAGGTATGGCAGCAAAAACATGATCTAAGAAATGAAAAAAGCTGATGAAATGGATTTCATAAAAAAAATTAAAAGCATGTGTGCTTCAAAAGATGTCATTAAGAAAATGAGAAGACAAGCCAAAATGGGTGAAAATACCTGCAAACCATCTATGTGATGAGGGACCAGCATCCAGAATAAACAAACTTAAGAAGTCAAACAACCTGACTTTAAAATGGGCAAAACATCTGAATAGACAGTTCACCAAAGAAGATACACAGATGCAAATAAGGCCATGAAAAAATGCTATCCTCAGTCATCAGGGAAACACAAACTTAAACCACAGTGAGATAATGAATGCTGGTGAGATGTGGCGTCCTTGTGCATTTGTTGGTGAGAACGTGAACACAACCGCCACTCTGGGAAACAGTTTGGCATCACACCTCTCGAAGAAGAAGGGACAGTGAAACACACTAGACAACACCACAGGGACACGCTCCACCAGACCAGACGCTGGGTGGGTCCGATGCAATCACAGGGTTCTTATGAGAGGGGGGCAGCGGAGGTCTGACCACAGAAGGGAGGCGGCCATGAGGACACGGAAGCAGAGGCTGGAGTGATGCAGGTGCCTCCACAATCTGAGAGAGGCAGGAGCAGATCCTGCTGGGGCCTCCAGAAAGAATCAGGCCCGTGACACCTGGACCCCAGCTCCGTGAGACCCTTCTGGACTTGGACTTCCAGAACTGACAGAATAACTTGTGCTGCCTAAAGCCCCAACTCGGGATCCCTGGCTCCAGCCGCAGCAGGAAACTCCCTGCTGGGTGCCTGCGCCCCCTGTGGGCCCGGCCGGCAATGCTAAGAGCTTGTCCCCAACTTACCAGCTGAGCACTGAACTCGGGCAGCATCACACAGGTGGCCCCTACCCAGAGTGGGCACAGCAGCTTGTTGACCACACCGTGGACGTGGTGCAGTGGGAGGATGTGGAGGATCACGTCGTCCCTTGTCCAGGCCCACTTGTGGACCAGCCCCGTCACCTGCAGGACGACAGCACAGCCTCAGGGCAGGAGGGCTGGCCTCCCTGGCCAAGGTGGGGAGAGGGGGGAGGGTGGCAGGAAGAGGGGGAAGGGCGGGCGGGAGACCCGTTGGCCGGTCCTTGGGGCATCCCGGGGAGCTGATAACGAAATGACCTCGGGTCTGACCCAGGGCTGTCTGTCTAGCCACCAACCCTTCTGTTGGAGAACAGGGCTGCATGCAGTCAGGGGCTTCAGCCAGTTTAAAAGGACCTTAGATTTGGGGTCCTAAGGCCTCTGCAGACTCTGGGCAGCTCTCCCCCAAGGCGGTCAGAGAATCTACAGGTGCTACCTGTAGATTCAAGCCCAGGCTTGAATCCAGCTTCCAGTCTGAGCCTACTGATTCCAGCACCTCTTTCTCCCCAGCTCCACCAAAAACTCCCGAGTCACTGCCGAGCTCATCCTTGTACGTGTCGTGGTGACTGCCACCCCCCCGAAATACTGGCCCAGAGATGGCCTCTCCTGGGAGACAGAGACAGTCTGTAATCTCGCTTGGCCTGCAGCCAGCCCGACTCAGTTCACGCTGACTTAGCTGGACTGAATTAGCCAGACCTCTGGTCTCACTCTGGTGGGTCTGAACTTCTATTTCCTGCTCCTGCTGTACATGCACATACATTTCGGAAGCAAGAAGAGTATAAACTACAGATGAATAAAGCAGCTGCAGAGCTTTACAAAGACAGTAACTGAGTATGCAGAGTAATACCTGAGCCGTGGCACGCACCTCCTGCTCTCTTGCTTCCCAAAGAAGCCGCGCTTCAAGATGCTGAGGGCACCGTCCTGGTACTCACTTGCAGCTGGTTTCTTTGAAAACCTCCCCCCATGTACAGTGACCCATCCTGAGCTGGAGAAGCCCGGGGGGCCCATAACCCTGGCACCTGGGCACAGCGCCTCTACATGGCCAGTGGGGCTGGTGGTCCCACGGCCCTGGCCCTACATCTCTGGGTGCTTCTAGCAGGGTGGGGGTGATGGTGAGAGCTGTCATGGGCCTGTGAAGAGAAGGCCACCAGGAAGGCACTTGTCTGGCCATGGCTGTTGCAGGCACTGACCACAGGGACACAGCTCACCCCTCTGGAAGGTGGCAGCCCAGTCACTCACCACGGCCCTGATGTTGTCATGGGTGCTCAGGACGCCCTTGGGCCTCCCTGTGGTCCCGCTGGTGTAGATGATCATGGCGCCCCGGTCTCTCCAGTCCCGCTCTGGCACCCAGCCCTCTTCGGGGTCCTCGGCCACCCCCTGGTAGACTGTGGGTGGGAGAGGTAGGAGCGGGACTCCCAGCTTCTGGGCCACTGGGCTTAGGAGTTCCACATGCTCCGGGCCGGCAAGGACCACGGAGCTGCGCGAGTCCTGGATGAAGTACTCCAGCTGGGCCCGGGGGTGCTTCCTGTAGAGGGGGACGGCCACGCCGCCGCTCATCCACGCGGCCCACTGCGCCACCACGAAGGAGACGTCGTTGGAGCACAGGAGGGAGACCCGCTCCTCCCGGAGGTCCCCGTCGGCACACGCGCGGAGCTGGCAGATCTCCCGGGACAGGCGGAGGCTGCGCGAGTAGAGATCCTTGTACGTGTGGCGGCCATGCTGGTCGACAAGGGCGAGCCTGTCCCCGAAGGCCGGGGCGCGGCTGAAGACCGGGGCACCGCAGTCCGCGCGTGCGGCCGGGGCTGTGTGCAGGTGGCCACTCGCTCCATGTGTCCAGGGGGCCAGCCGGCGGGAAGCCACGGCCCAGGCCAGGTGCCGGAGGGCCATCCCCACGTGTGGCGACGGCATCGCGGCAGCAGATGCCAGCTGGCGGTACCTGGGTGGGAAAAGAGTGCGCTGAGGTCACAGCCTGTCCTGGCCTGACTCCCACGGAGGCCAGGAGAGGCAGCCTCACCTCCAGTCGGGGGTTGTCCCAAGACAGGAAACACTAATGCCCTCTCGATGCATGCCTTTGGAACTTAAATGGCTTTTTGTTTAATCTCATTATGTTAAGGATTTTAAAAAACATACAAGATTCTAAAACAATGAACTAAATTAGGTAAGTCAAGGACAAACAGAACTCAACTACTTACGTCCTTCCATGACATGAACATGGAGACTGGGGATGCACAGGAGGGCTGACTGTGAGGTTACCTGGATTTCTAGCTGTGTGGGATCGGTGCCTTAACTCCCACCCCAGCCCCCCAAACTGTGCTCCCTCGCCCTCAGCAGGGGCCTGGAGGCTCCAGCGAGCTGGATATAGACACAGGGCTCGCTTCTGCTCCGGACACTCGCCCCACTGTGGTCACCCAGGAACTTGTCTAAAGCAAAGCAGACCCTCAGAGGCGGCATGCTCACAGCCTGCGTGTCTGTTCTTTAAGTGAGAAGAGATCTCCCTCCTTCTCCCCCACAACTTGATGACAAAACAACGACAAACACAGCCAGAAGGAGGGCCATGACCCGCCACACGCACCTGGAATTCTTCAGACTGCCTGAGAGGAGGAAGCCTGAGGAAGGGCCAGTCCGACTCTATGCCCTGCTCTAGGATCCCACCCACCCTGGGTGGCCAGGGACCTGGGCACACCCTCTCCACGCCTCCCCCCAACTGGGGCAGTCAGGAACCGCCTGCCACTCAGTACCACTGAAGATGGTTCCCACCCAGCACCAGGGCGTCCTGCGAGGTCCATAGAACACTGCCTGCCCTGTCCCAAGGCCCACTTCTGCTCCACCTCGGTGCTCTTGGCCAGAGCAGTGTCCCTGACCAGGAGATGATGGGCGGACTAGCTTTCTGAGTTGTTCCTAAAGGACTTTTTAAAATATTTATTTAATTGGCTGCAGTGGGTGTTAGTTGCAGCATGTAGGATCTAGTTCCCTGATCAGGGATTGAACCCAGGCTTCCTGCACTGGGAGCGGACTCTTAGCCCTGCACCACAAGGGAAGTCCTCCTAGAGGATTTTTAGTAAGTGTTATTTGACAGTGATACTACACTTAATATTATCATGATGTGTTTTCATCTTCAACTGCCTTATTCAGTAAACAGGGCAACATCTGTTAACCCTATCTCACCCAGGAGAAAATTCCAAGTCAGGCTGCTCCTAAATCAGAGCCCAGAGTCCAGCCAGAGCCTTTCACCCCCAGCCATTGTCCCCCACCAGCCACCATGCCAGACCTCACATCCGCCTCGCCCATGAGAGCACAAGGAAATGGCCTGATCCTGGCTGCGCTGTGGGGGAAGCATCTCTCTATGTTCAAGGGGCAGAGGACAGGCACAGGGACCCCAGAGGGCTCTTCTGAATGTCAGGGGCTAAAATGAGCAGGTGGCCCCTCACCCATGGCTCGGTGGCTTGCCCCCCACCCCAGCCCCCCCACCCTGCCCTGGATTCAGGCATCCTGTTCCTGACAAGCCTCCCTTTGTCACTAACTTGCTCCAGGGGAAAGAGAATGTGTTGTGTCTGTTATCATGTACCAAACAGTTTTGCCCTCTGTTTTTCATTAAAAAAAAGATTACACACAGTACTGTATAATCACCTAACAAAACAAACACAGCCCCCAGCAGTGAAGGCCTGTCCTGAGCCTCTCCTCGTGAAGGCTGCCGGCCACCTGCTCCCCGCAGCAGGGGCTCCTGACACAAGGTCTGCCAGCCTCCAGGCCCAGCAGGCAGAAGCTGGAACAGGGGAGACGCCTGCCTGGCCCAGCAGCTGCTCCGGAAGGCTCCAGGCCTCCACCATCACAGACCCTCCAGGGCACGTGGCCCACACCCCTTTCAGAGGCAGTGACCAAAAGCTGGAGTGTCTTATGGCTTACCCTCTATGCAGGGTTCAGAGGTGGGCTCGTAGCCGTTCACACCTCTGGATTTCTGTTACCATAAAGAAACCTGACAAGTTCTAAGAAAACAGTTCAGCTGGACCAGAGAAAACAAGAGATGTGATGAACATGTGGGACGTGACAGTTTCAGAGAGAAAGTGAGCCACTGAAAAGCAAACCAGGGGTTCAGTGCTTCCCGTTCTCACTTCTAGCAAATCCTTCTCTATTTGCTTTAAGGGCAGAGAAACAAAAACAAAGGGAAACCGTAAACAGAAAACCTACTGCCTGTTTCTGGGTTACGGCCCGAGGCCTGACTTTTGCTGGTGACAAGGCAAGAGAGATGTTCAGGGATGCCTGCTGAGGTGGCAGCATTTTCTGGGGTGCCGAGGAGCAGACAGATGGACGGCCAGGAGTGGCTGCTGCTCCCACCCATCTACCCACCAGGCCTCACAGGGCGTCACGGGCAGTGTCACACTGCTGCCAGCGAGACCACTGGAGCGGCCTTCCTCTAACACAAGGGGCCAAGGAGGGGTGAGCCATCTGCCTGCTCCCTCTGGGGAATCAGGGGCTGCACCACCCCAGCGAAAAGCTGGGGTTCTAGGACTTGAACTGGAAAAAACAGGGCTGAACCCCACTTTCCCTGCCCACCTCCCTACCCCCCTCCCTGGCCAGGGCAGGAGGGCTAGCTGACTTCTGACTGCACATGGGGCAGGCGGGAACGGATGCAGTGAGCCAGCAGTCAGAGTAGTGCCTCCAAGGAAGACAGAGAGGGGAAGCCACCTGCCCAGGGCCACAGAGGAGCAGGAAAAGCAGCTCCCAGACCCAGGCCCGGCTGGCCCACAGGCCCTGACCACTCTGTGACACCATGAGTGGTGAGAAAGGCCTTGGGCAAGGAAGGTCAAGACCATGCTGTGAGTTGCCCCAAGAGACACCACACATTAACTGGCCAGTGCCCCCAGCCTAGTGAGGCTTGGGGCCTCGGCTCAGCCATCTGAGTGGACATTCAGTAGTCCCTTTAAGATGAAACATGAAAATAGGAAATGCAAGCCCTCTGTTCCTACGGCTGTTTTTCAAATGCGTCCTAAGGAAATAATCAGCGATGTACGTGAAGGTTCACCATGGGTCTTCACTGCAGCATTATTTCTGATACTGAAAAACCGGGGCTGACCTGGGTGATCCGGAAGATCTGAAGGAAGCAGGGCGCACACACGTGTGTGGGGCTGGGCCACAGCCTGACCGCACAAGCCCCCTCAGCGAGGCCCAGGGGAGGGACATTCCACCCAGGGACAGGAAGGTGAGCCTCCAGGTGGCAGGTGGCTTTTGTTTTCTTCTTCGTGCTTCTCCACTCTCTGCAGTTTTTATGCAATGAGCATGTATGACTTTTGTGATCAGATTTTAAAAGTCTAGCTGTTGTTCAGTCTCTCAGTCATGTCCGACTCTTTGCGACCCCATGAACTCCAACACTCCAGGCTTCTCTGTCCTTCACCATCTCCGGGAGCTTGCTCAAACTCATATCCATCAAGTTGGTGATGTCATCCAACCATCTTGTCCTCTGTCATCCCCTTCTCCTCCTGCCTTCGATCTTCCCCAGCATCAGGGGCTTCGGCTCTTCCCATCAGGTGGCCAAAGTATTGGAGCTTCAGCTTCAGCATCAGTCCTTTCAATGAATATTCAGGACTGATTTCCTTTAGGATGGACTGGTTGGATCTCCTTGCTGTCCAAGGGACTCGCAAGAGTCTTCTCCAACACCACAGTTCAAAAGCATCAATTCTTTAGCGCTCAGCCTTCTTTATGGTCCAACTCTCACATTCATACGTGACTACTGGAAAAACCATAGCTTTGACTATATGCACCTTTGGTGGCAAAGTAATGTCTCTGCTTTTTAATACACTGTCTAGGTTTGTCATAGCTTTTCTTCCAAGGAACAAGCATCTTTTAATTTCATGGCTGCAGTCACCATCTGCAGTGATTTTGGAGCCCAAGAAAATAAAAGTTTAGTAAATGATGCTTATATTTTAAAATGGAGATATTTCAACCCCAGCACAAACATTTTGATACAGAAAAGAAACAAGAAAATATTAAAATTATGTGTTCTGGATGGTGTTTCTACAGGGTGTTTGTAATCATCAGTTAACTCATTAATTTCTCAAAATGACAGAAGCAAGTAAAAATGAGACAACGGCCTTCTTCTCTTAATTAAAGCTAGCAGTTCACAAAAGTCTCACGTGGAGAATGAAGAATTCAGTTATCAAGTTGGTTGGAAGGCCTGCTACACTGGCGCTCAGAGCACCGCCAGGCTGGTATCCAACAGCAGTGACCTGACCCCAGAGCCCCAGAGCTGGGAGGTGGCGAGATCGGCTAGCTCCACGTGGAGATGGGTGTTCCATGGCACAGTGGGGCTGGGCTATCATATCAGCCTGCAGGGAAGAAAGCTGGGGGGATGTTTAGCTGTGCTCACCCAGGGGTTTCTGTGAAGCAGAGGCTGAGAAGGGCCCCTCCTGCTCACCCTTGAGCCTCACAACAACAGTGATTTTCAACTGGGTAAATATGGCCCAAGTGGCTTCCAGAGAGGCTGCACTAACTTATTCTCCGGCCAAATGTGTGGGAACAGGGGTCACCCCTTCAGAACAGCTTTCATGTGCTCCTGAAGCCACTCATCTTTCAGTCGTTCAATAGAGCTAAAACCTCCAAGGTCATAGTGGTGGCTTAGTTGCTAAGTCGTGTCCTACTCTTGTGACTCCACGGACTGTAGCCTGCCAGGCTCTTCTGTCCACGGTCACAGACATGTCCAAGGTCATGGGAGCAGCAAAAAGCATCAGGTCAGGGCAGAGGACAGTGTCAGCTGCCTCAGGAAGAGCCCTGCCTCCTAACCACAGGTGCGCTTGGTCACCGGCCGCCCTCACCCACCATGGTACAGACTGGAGTGATGCTGCCACCAAGTAAGTGCAACATGGCCATGAATCTTCCCTGTCTCAGTCAGCCAACATCATGAGACCACTGTCACAGTGTGCAACAGGAAAGGATCCCAGCCAAGAGCACGGAAACCTGAGTTGTGGTGAGCCAGATGCCTGCTCCTAGGAAGGCCACCCTGCGTTCAGGTTCCGCCAGGTGGCTGGAGCCCAGCAGAGACCCGGCAGAGGCCACTCGGTGCTCTGACCATCAGGTTCTCGGGTCAGAGCACTGAGGCGCACGGCCCTCTCAGGACACAAGCCTGACACCTGGAAGATGGTAACATCTGTCGTGTCCTAACCAGGGTGCTGGTTGACAGCACAGATTTTAGTCAAAACAGACCCAGACTGAAACATTCACTGGTTCTTCTGAGTTTTCCTCACCTGTCTGAGCCTTCAGTTCCTGTGAGAACTGACGGAGGGGGGAGGCAAGTGGACCAGCCATGCTCAGCACCTTGCTCACCACGGAGCCGTGTGACAAAAATTACTCGATAAGAATGATACTTGCATTCAAATGAAGGCGGCTGGTTTCGAAATGAATAAAATGGCACCTGATGGGTCAGCACCACCTTCCCCCCACCCTCCTGCCCGCTGTCTTGAGGCCTGGGTGGAGGTGTGGGGCAGGAGAGGGGATCACACTCTCCCTCTGGGGTGGAACACTTGTTTCAGCACGCCACCTGCGGTTTGGGAGCTGTTTTCAAAGTTACATTTTTAAGTAACAGACATTCACACTGTATTAAAAAAAAAAAAACAACAACAAAAAGGAAGAAAACAAATGCTTAAATCCATATCCATATTTGGGCATAAAATACCATTTTAAAGGTGCCAGCTGGAAGGAAGAAGCTTATGACCCCTGGCCCGTGGTTTAATCTGTCTGCCTTGAAGAGTGGATCTTTTGCGCGTAGCTGGGGCCCAGCAGGGGCTGAGAGGAAAGGTCGCTAGACCTGCTGGTCTGTCACGTTTCACATCAGAACCGCCAGGGGCCCTCGGAAGCCCATTGTGGACCTGTGTGCTCCTGGGCTCAGCACCGATGCCCCCTACCCCCAAATGTCCCTGCCTAGGCCTCCAAACATCGCCCCTCCCCAGGCTGGAAAGCTACAGACTTCCCAAACACGTGATTCCTCTTCCCGCTTCTACGTTGTCATCCTTCCCCTTTTCGGTAAACTCCTAATCATCCTTCAGAGTCCCCCTCACTACCACCTCCTCTTTAGTGTAAAAGACTGTGTGGGGGTGCTTTGACGAGAATTCCAGCGGCCAACGAGGAAGGAAATGGATTTGCTTCCGTCACAACAGATCAAGTTCCCCTCCAACGCTGGTTGAACTTGAACTTGACTCCCTCCCACACCATTAGGGGCCTGGACGTCGCCTCAGCACCCAGAAAGCCAGGCAGGGTCCCCACGTGACGCGGCCCTTGCGTGGGAGGGGGCGGGGCGGGACGGGACGCGGTGGGCGGGGTGAGGGGGGTGAAGGGTGAGGGGTGAGGGGGCGGGCTCTACCTCCGCAGGCCGGGATCGCGCGCCTCCTCCTAGCCGGGTCAACACCGGAACAGGAACCGCAGTACCCGCGCACAGCGCGTCCTGCACCCAGCCGCGTTCCCCTAGTGCGACGCGGCGCGGCGCCGAGGGTTCCGGGCGCGAACGTTCCCCTGAGGGGGTCGGCGCCGCTCCTGGCCCCAAAGCGGGCTGGGAATCAGGCGCCGCAGGTATGCTAACTCCCTGTGGGGCGGAGCTGGGCACGAAGTCCACTTGACCGAAACGTGAGACTTCTCCTAAGTAACAAATCAATAAAGACGCACTCTGTGGGGCCGCAGACACAAGGTTAGAGCCAGCGCGCTTCCCTCCCTCCTCCCGCGGCGCCGCGGGCCGGGGCGGGCCGATCCAGGGCTGGACCGCTGCACCTTCGGGGTCGTGAACCCCCGGGGGGCTGAAGACGCGGATCCTGAGGGAAGAGAGATTGGGAATCTCCCAGGAGCAGCAGAACGACTGCGATGGAGAGGGAAGACGACAAGATCCCCGGGCCTCCGAGCAGTCCAGTAAGAAAAGTGTAATAGTTTCAGGAAGGGACCGCAGACAAGACAAAGGAGGAATCACCGAAGAAATTCAAGAAAATCAGCAGAACCTCCTGGTGGGAGTGAGTGGCAGTAGACCCAGAGATCTTGGGCGAACAACGGGGCTGTTTCCGAGCCTGGGGTTGGGGACGATCCTAACCGCCCACTTGACCTGATAGCTACGTGGACGTGGCCCCACCAGAACTTGGGATCTTCCTTGCTATGATCTGAATGTCTGTGCCCCGGACAAATTCTTGTGTTGAAGCCTGGACCCCTCAATGTGATGGTGTCAGGAGGTGGGGGAGCTTCAGGGAAGTGATTAGGTCCTTAGGGCAGGGGTTCCATGAATGGGATCAGTGTTCCTAGAAAAGAGACCCCACAGGGCTCCCTCACCCCCTTCTCCAGGTGAGGGTACAGTGAAAGGACCCGTTCCATGAACCTGGAAGGGGCTCTCACCAGACACAGAGTCTGCTGGCACCTTGAACTTGGACTTCGAGCATCCATAACTGGAAGAACTACCCGCCCTTCCCCGCCCCATCCCCTAGCCTGGGCATCTGTTACAACAGTGTGGATGGACTAGAACTTGCCCCTGACTGAGGATGTTAATCAATGCTCCTGTTTCATCCATCATTCTTGGGGTCAGGCACACTCCTCTCCTCTCCTTCCTTCCCGCCTCACATGCAGTCCTGCTGGTTTCTCCTTCACCATCTTTCAGAGTCCAGCCACTTCCCACCACCACCACTGCAACCACAGAGGAGTGGGGAGCCTGGTCCTATACCCCAATTACTAAAATAGCCTCCTCCTGGGTATTCCTGCTTGCACACCCAACCCTCCCAGTCTGTTCCCAGCACAGCACTGGAGTGGTCCAGTGACCACTTGAGTCAGATACTAGCATCCTGAACTCTGGGTCTCCCACCAGACAGACAAGACCAGTCATCCTCAGGAAAGTGAAGCTGGGGGAATAATGGGTGCGTTTGCTCTACTGAGAGAAGATCTGAAGCATCGAGGGAGAGTTTGGGGGTAGAAGAAGGATAAATACGTAGAAAACTGGTCAAGAGAAAATAGGCGATAATTAAATACTGGGAAAACAGCAGTGAAGGCAAAGTATCCTGTGGCTCTAGGAGGCTTGGTTCAGACAGCACTTGCAGAACTGCAGTAAAGGCTGAGCACCGAAGAATTTATGCTTTCAAACTGTGGTGCTGGAGAAGACTCTTGAGAGTCCCTTGGATAGCAAGGAGATCAAACCAGTCAACCGTAAAGGAAATCAATCCTGAATATTCACTGGAAGGACTGATGCTGAAGCTGAAGCTCCAATACTTTGGCCACCTGATGAGAAGTGCTGATTCATTGGAAAAGACCGTGATGCTGGGAAAGATTGAAGGTAGGAGGAGAAGGTATGATGGGGAGGACAAGATGGTTGGATGGCATCATTAACTCAGTGGACGAATTTGAGCAGTCTCCGGAAAATGGTGAAGGACAGGGAAGCCTGGCATGCTGCAGTCCATGGGGTTACAAAGAGTCAGACATGACTGAGCAACTGAATGACAACAAATAATGCAAACATTGACACTGATCTATCTGAGTTTAGGCAGTTCCCCCCCAGCCTGCCTTGGAGGGATGGGGACACAGGAAGGGTGTGGGATGGAGGGACAGAGTGAAGCCAGGTGTCCATCGCAGAAGCAAACTGTAACGGTGACCTTGGAGGCTCTTTGGACATGTGGTGGTAAATATAAAGGAATCAGCCAAAAGTCGTGCCTCTGGTGATTGGGAAAGGAAGGGTGGTTTCTTAAACTGTGTGGAGGAATAGCTGCGTGTGCCTGCGATAAAGATAAAAGTTCAACTAGACTATAAAGTAACTTTTAAATGGGGAGGGGACAAAGAAACACTTCAAGGATGCCCACAGGGATGTGGCTCCTCTCCGTCTCCAGGCAGCCCCTGCCCATCATTGAGTCTCCATGGCTGCACTCTCACTTCCAGTCCTCAAAACACTTCTAGGGTTCCCAGGGTTTTCTTTCCACCAGGCACACAACCGGAAAAGGAGCCTGATCAACAGCTATCGCAAATTCTTATCATCACGCCACCACCTCAGCTAAGCAACACAGGACCCCACGGCCTCCCACAGCTCACAACAGGCCAGTGGGTGGTTGTGCTGGTGCCGCCGTGTCCCCAGGTGTGGCCTGGCTACCGAGGATGTAAACAGGGCCCCTGCCCTTTTGTCACTTAACATGATCACAGGGAGAAGAAAAGGGAATAGTTAGACAAACAAGTCATACGCCATTGATGATGTTATAGAGTGAATCTCCACCCAATTCACATGTTGAAACCCCACCCCTCGTGTGACAGTGCTAAGAAGCAGGGTCTTTGGGAGACGGGGTTATTTGAAGTATGAGGGTGGAGCCCCCAGGATGGGATTAGTCTCAAGAGAGCCTGCTTTCCTCTGCTGTCCAGCCGGTGAGGACACAGTGAGAAGATGCCATGAAGTGAGTTCTCGTCAGGCATGGGGTCTCACATGTCCAGCCTCCAGAAGTGTTAGAAAACAGGCTATCCAAGCCAAGACAGACAGTGACCTGGACCAAAATCAATCCAGGCAAGGCCATGGGGGCTTGCAGATACGGAGGTCCCAGGGCCCTGGGAGGGGTACACTAGCAGCCGGAGGGGTGTGAGGGCCATGTGACACCAGGACTGTGTCGTCCCTAGTTTACAAATGAGGAAACTGAGGCTCCCAGTGTCCACATTCCCTCTGACAAAGTGACAGCTCTGCTCCCTGTCTTGGACCTCTAGCCTTTTCGTAGCTGTGAGGTTCTTGAATGAATGAGCAGGCGTGTGTTGCTGTGCTTAAAACCAAAGTCTTCCCCACACAGCACCAGACAGCTCCTTCCATCAAGAATGAGTGGTCTCCACAGCTGTGTCCTCAAAGATGTTGCTTCCACAACCAGGAAAGAACCTAAGTACTGCCTGGGGCATGCTGAGTCAGGAGAGAGGAAAACAGCAAGACGACAGGTCCACACAAACTGCAACAGTGAAGCTACAGAGAAATGCTAGACTTGCTCACAGCCATCCCTGGCTGAATACCAATAGCATAAAATAACTCCTAGATAGTAACGCTTAAAAACTGAAACACAAAACCATGTGTACTAGGTGTCCCGCTGAGTACGTGGACAAGCCCTGAAGGATGGGATGGCTTGAAAGAGGAAGAGACAGGCTGCTGGGATCTTGGCTGCTATGGTCTCCCCATGGCCACCTATGTGGTCAGGAGGGGGACATCCCTGTGTGTACAGTGCTGGGGGCCACCTTGCATGGCAGCCCCTTGGAGCTGGGAGGCCATGGAAGATGAGTGCCTCCCTGCTCCTGGGGCATCTGGAGGAGTCCAGCTGTTCTGGACCTGAGCTGGTCTTGGATCTGACCCTGGAAGGAGAAGTGCCCCTGGGAAAGGATTGATGGGGGGCAGCCTCGGCAGGGCTGTGGGGCACTGGCCACTCAGTCCACACCTGCCTCCAACTGAGAGCCCCAAGAACGTGTGGCGGTGCTGCTGGCATCCACATGCTCCAGTCTGTGAAAACAGACCATGGCAGCTCCCACCTCCGTTCCCGGTTCAATCCTGCTGGGAGGATCCAGGAGTCGGGACACTTAAAGCTGTTCATCAATGCTAACTGTGGACACTCTCTGCTACTGGCGTCACCAGCATCTTTATCACCCGCCCCTCAAGAAGGACCCCGAGCAGGTGCTCAGTCAGCGGGAGTGGAATGAATGGGATGCTTCCACAGAGGGCAACCGAGACCGGAGCCTTCCCTCCTGGCAGCTTGCCCTGAGGCCCCCTCCATTCTTGACCTCCAGCTTTCCCCTGGGGAAACCCTTCCAGCTGGAGCAGCCGGGGGCCCAGGAGACCAGGCAGCAGGCCTTTCCTCCACTGGTTCTGTTCACACCTCCAGCTTAATGAGCCCAAACTGCTGGGGGTGTCTGGGTCACACCTTTTCACTTGATTAAAGCAAAACACAGATGTGCTGGCAGCAGCGTTCTCGGGAGGGGAACATTTGCAGATTGTGAGCATGGAGCCTCCCGCTGCAGAGGGATGGCTGTCGTGTGGGGCACAGGTTCAAGGGCACCAAGTGGGCCCTGGACACACAGAGGACAGACCCGTCAGCAGCTGGGGTTAGAGTCAGCCAAGGCCTGGGTTTCCACCCTGTCTGTGGCCATCAGCCGCCAAGACGGGAGGTCCAGCCCCACTGGACCCGCCTTCTGGTGTCCCTGCCACGTACATTCTGTCCCAGCTGGGCAGGAATGTGAGTGGCTCTGGGCACAGTCATGACAGGCCCTGAGCTTCCTCCTGACTCTCAGATTGCTTACACGGGGGAGCCACTTAGTGAGGGCGCTCAGGCAGCCCCAGGGAGAATCCATGTGGGAGGAACTGAGGCCCCACCCACAGCCGGGGGAGGAGCTTCCCAGGAATCGGGCCTCCAGCCCTGGTCGAGCCTCCAGGTGAGACACAGCCTCACTCAAGGCTGAGCCACTTCTGGGCTCTGGACCCACAGAAACGGTGAGATAAGTGTGTGCCATGGCAGCTGCTAAGTGTTGGGTGATTTGAACATAGTAACAGAAAGCCACTACCCTGCTTCCACTAGTTATAGTGATAGCGGGTAAATTAATCTGAGTCTCAGCTTCTCGCTCGAGAATAAGAAAGTGAAGTCTGGGCAGCTGCAGGGACGGAGGTGGCAGGTGTCAGCAAGGTGAACGGTGCTAGGAGCCTATGGAGGATGGAGTGGGGAGGAAGAGTGAGGCGGAGAGGCAGTAATGAACCAGACAATGCACCTGGACTCCTCCATGCGTCTTTCTCCATCAATCACAACCTCAGAGTTACCCTCGAGGCCAGCAGTTGAGGGATTCGTCCACAGTATCCCCAGGTCCAGCAAGATGTTGGGTTTCCCAGGGCAGAGCCATGGGGATGAGAGGCTGAGTGGTCACTTGGGCTCCAGGGTCACCCCAGCTCATCAGAGCAGTTTAATGTTGAGAAAACCACGTCCAGACCAGTCCAGGGCCCAACTCTGCCGTAGTCTGGACCCAGCAAGTGGCTCTGGATCGGGGTCCTGCCCGGCTTACATCCAAATCGTATGACAGGACGAGTCTGGAGCAGGAGGTCCGCCGAGTGCAGATCACAGCCTTAGCCCAGCAGGCCCCACCCCTCCCACGAGGCCCCTCGCCTCCGATGAGGACCCTCCCCTCCGATGAGGACCCTCCCCCACGAGGCCCCTCCCCTCCCACCGGGCCTGGCCCCGCCCCACCCTTCAGCAAGCACAGGCTCTGAGCTGCCGCGGACATGCCGCACCTGCTGGGGCCTGGCCTCAAGTTCCCCATCCTGGGGCCTGGACTCAGCCTCCGCTCCTGGTCTCCTCTGCTCTTCTCTGTCGGAATGATATTTGAATTCAGGTCACTTTGGGCTCAACGCCCCATTTCCAGACCCAGGGCAGGGTCTTCAGAATACGCGGGCCATGCTCCACCCAGGCATCGCCCTGGGCAGCCTTAGGGGAGCCAGGTGGCCCCGGGCCCATGCTCAACACGTGCCCAGCTCCTGCCCCAGCAGGTGTGGGCTGGAAGCAGTGGGCAGAAGCGGGAGGACCTCCCTGCCCAGGACTACTGGCCAGGGGTGAGCATTGGAGACCCCACCCCCTGCTCGCCCCTCCCCCAGCGCCACGCGGTTCCTGGAAACACTTCTCCATCCTTGTGCTTTTCATTTAAACGCTGGGACACGTCTGCACCGGTGGGAGGGGCATTTGATGGAATCAGAATGACAGCTGAGTGCCCTGGGCCCGCCCCAGGCCGTTCCAGAGTGGGCTCCGTGGGAGCCAGCCTGCAGCACAGCTGTCCTGTCCTCACTCCCCTTCCTGCCGCGCCACCGCCCCTTGGTGCCTCTGTCCCCCGCCCGGAGAGCCAGATGCTGGACCAGACGGTTCCTGTGCAGGACCCTGACCTGTCTCCTCAGACAGGAGCTGCTCCCTGGGTACCTGGGCTCGGGAGAGGCCACGGGGTCAGACTGATTCTTGGCATAGGAGGCCATCATCTGACGGTCCAGAGCACTATGGACTGTGCCCTCAGGGGCCTACAGAAACAAGGCAGGGTGATACCGATGGTGAGGGTGGCAGTGGTGACAAGAGTAACTCACCAAGCTCTCCTCAGGGCCAGCACAGGCCAAGCACAGGCCACAAAACTGCCCAGTGCAGATCAGCCCAGGAAGCTGAGCAGGGGTTGGGGGGCCACATGTGGTGAGTGACAGGTAGCGGAGACTGTCCTCCTTATGGAGGTATGGATAGACACATTGGTACCACTGCATTTGAGCACAGACAGGCCCCATTGGGTGAGGGAAGGGGGTGCTGGACAGGAATAGCTGCAGCTGGGGCCCCAAGAGAAGGGAAAGCAGCCTCAGGACCTGGGAGGGGCAGCAGAGGAGAGACTCAGGCACGCGGGTCCAGGCTCCATCACTCACCACCGAGCCTCCCTGAGCCTCAATGTGCTCATCTGTAAAATGGGTTGAGCAGAGGCACTGATCTCCAGAGGGGTGGGGGGATTGAATGAGAACATTGAGGAGGCAGGCTTTGCCAATAGATGTTGCTTCTGTCTTTCCTTCTGTCTCTCAAGTAGAGTCCCACTGGCAAAGAGGAACTCGGGAAGGAGCCCGAGGGCCCCGCCTCTCAGCTAACACAGATGTCCCACCCCTTTCCCACTGATCTTCGGGACAAGAAGGTGATGGGGTGGCCATGGGTGCAAGCAGCCGAAAGCCTGACTAACCAGCCTAAGAGCCAAGAGTTGGGAACCTGTTCTGCCCCTCACCCAGAGCAGCTGATCACCCCAGAGTGCTCCCTGGCAGAAGTAGAGGTGGACACCCCAGGCCTTGCTGCCAAACAGTCCTGCCAACAGCCAGGTGGGCTGGCGGCCACACTGCCACCTGACCCAGGGTGGTCACTCCAGGGGGCAGATCTGGGCCGGGTTGCTGAGGGAGAACGAGACAGCCAGTGGTGTTTGCCAAATGCAGGTGTATATCCAGGAAAAGGAACTGAGGTGGGGGGGCGGGGAGTCCAGGTTTCTTCCCAAGTCTGGAGTTTTCTGGCTGTGTCCTGCGGTGTGGCCAAGGGAGCAGTGAGACGCGGGGAGGAGCTGGGAAGTGAGGGCTCTGGCGAGGCAGGGGCTCCGAGGCCTGCGCCTGTTGGTGGTGCCCCCTCAGGAGCTCACTGTCCCTGCCCGAGTCCAGTAACTTCCAGCGCATCTGGCACCAGGTGTGGCCCTGATCAGGTCTGAAGGCAAGACTCCAGGTGGGTGGGAGGGTTGAGGAGGAGAGGCTCTAAGCCCCAAGCCCAGGAGGGAAGCTCCTGGTCAGTCGGACGAGTGACTCGGGGAGCTGTGGCTCCCTGGAACTGGACTCCCTCTGTGAGGGTCCGTTAGAGAGCCCCGCCCATACCGGGCAGACCCTCCCATCCAGCCCCTATATGCATCCTTCAAAACACAGCTCAAACCTTATCTCCTGCACAACCCTGGCCCCTCCACGGGGTTCTCACTCTCAACTCCAGGCTCAGCCCTGTGCTCTTCTCACTGGGTACCTTTGTGGGAGGCAGGACAGCTTCAAAGGGAGCTCCTGACACAGACTACAAATTCTGTTGCTCTGAATCCCTGCTCTGTCACTTCCTGGCTGTGTAGCTTTAAGCAGGTGATTTACTCCCCCTCTTTATGCCTCCCTGTCCTCATCTGTAAATTGGAGATGATCACTGGTTAGTTGTGAGAATTAAAGGGGTTAACATGTATAAATGGCTAAGAACAATGACAGGTGTGGAGTAAATGCTATGGAAGTGTTAACCGGCTTCCCAGGTGGCACTCGTGGTAAGGAACCCGCTTGCCAATGCAGGAGACATAAGAGATGCAGGTTTCATCCCTGGGTCGGGAAGATCCCCTGAAGGAGGGCATGGCAACTCACTCCAGTATTCTTGCCTGGAGAATCCCATGGACAGAGGAGCCTGGCAGGCTATAGTGCACAGGGTTACAAAGAGTTGGACATGGCTGAAGGACTTAACACGCACACACGTGTTACATATCACGGCTACTACCATCGTCACCGCCATCACCATCATCATCCTGGTTGAATTTCCAGCTCCCTTCTCTACTGGCTGCATGGCTTCATGAACTGTGAACTTCTGAGCCTCTGTGCTGTCCCCTTTCCTGTAAGTGGCAGTAACAATGCCTCTGTTCTTAGGTACCTGTGAGGATCAAAGCCTCTGGCCTCTATGGATGACACCACAGCACATATCGGGTGGCTGACTTCTCATCTGATCTTCCCAAAAACCCAGGAGGGTGAAAGTACTCCCGTCTGTTTTACAGACGGGGAAACTGAGGACTAGGGAAGGCAGGGATCTGCCAAGGCCTTGGAGCTGGTGGGTGGCAGACCTGGAAGAGCACCCTGGGACTGGCCAGGGCTGGACTCTGTTCACATCCCTTCCTAACTGTCTTCTCATTGCTGAGTCTCAGTTCTGAGTGCATGTCAGCGATGCCAGGCACTGGCTGATGAGGGTTCTGATGGGTTGGTCTGGCTGAACCTGGGTATTGGGACTTAAGTGTTCGAGCTGAGAGCCCTGCACAAGCTCAGTGTTGGGACTGGGCCAACCCCCTGCCCTTGGGTCTCCCATGGTAGCTGGGACTCAGTGATCACCCCTCATTGGTCAGCACATTGGGCTGCATAAGTGGCAGGCAGTTCCTGCATGGGAGGGGACCTGGCAGTCCCAGTAGAGGACAGAACAGGTATGGGCTGCAGCTGCCCACTAAAGCTTGGCCTGCAGCCCTGGGCATCACAATTGGGGCAGGGCTGCCACAGGGAGGCCCGGCCACTCTGAGCAACACAGTCTGCAGACAAGAGCCACAGTGATGGGGCAGGGCTGGGCGGCGGCCTACCACACATCTGCCTGGGCACCCAGGGCCCCTGCCACAGCAGCAAGATCAGGCCTCAGCCCTGGGGGTGCACACCAGATGACAGACAGCCTCCACAGCAGCTAGAGTCCAGAGCCTGGGTACTGCTTTGGTACCATTGACATGACCTGGTCAGCACCCCCAGTTCCCCCAGAGGCTATCCCCTGCCCACCCCTCATCTTGCTTTAGCTGCAAGGCCCACAGGAGACACTTACTCCTAAAAAAAAACCAAGCAAAATGCCTCTTGAATGAGCCTCCCCTGGGCCAGTCTTTCACATATGTGATCCACTCATTCACTCTGAGAATACTGCCCATTTTACAGGTGGGGACACTGAAGCTCAGAAAGGCCCAGCAGCTTGCCAGGGCCACGCAGCAGGCCCCTCACAGAGTGGGATCCAAGCTCTGACCCCCAGGGCAGGGGCCCACAGCTACACAGCTGGTACTTGCTGCTGGCAGTGATGAAGCGGGTGGGGTGTGCCCACACCCCCACGCAGTGGAAGGAGGGCCTGCAAGGCACGGGGCGGGGGCCTGAACCGCAGACCTGGCCACACTCACTGCCTGGCCAGCACACACTGACATCTGGGAAGTTTGGTCTCTTTGGTAGGGTGTGCCCTCCTGTTGCCTCTGCCCCCACTCATCCTCTGGCCTGCACCTGCTGTGCCTCCCTTCACTGTCACTGCTTCTGGTCCTTGGCTGGTGGGGATGGGGACAGCAGCTAGCTGTGAGAACGGGCTGGCCTCCTATCACCTGCCCCTCTGCAACCGAGGTGATTCCACACATGGGTCCTACTCCCCGACCGGGGACAGGCATCTCGACATAAAGTGACACAGTCCCGCAAGAGGGGACCTTGATCGGCAGTCACGTGTGTGGATGTAGACGTGCTGCAAATGGTGTCGGGAGTCCTGAAGCACGTCCGGCCAGCAAGTAAAAGTGAAAGTCGCTCAGTCCTGTCCGACTCTTTGCGACCCCATGGGCTATTACAGTCCATGGAATTCTCCAGGGCAGAATACTGGAGTGGGTAGCCTTTCCCTGCTCCAGGGGATCTTCCCAACCCAGGGATCAAACCCAGGTCTCCTGCATTGTAGGTGGATTCTTTACCAGCTGAGCCACAAGGGAAGCCCTCCAGCCAGCAAGGAGCCCCCCAGACCCGAGTCAGGGGACTGGCTCCCAGCCCATCCAAGCAGCTTGGAGTGACCAGGCAGGGGACCTGGACCCTGGGTCAGCCCTGCAGGAGCTCCCACTCACTCTTGGGGCCCCAGTTTTCTTCACATTGAAATAAGGGCTTGGATGAAATCCATGTTTTACATTTTTAACACATGTAACTCTTTGAACCATCTTTCCTCCAAAAAAACAAAATTGACCACAAATACCTAAGCTAGAATTAGAGTTCCTGGGGGTCTGGTGGTGGAAGCTGGAGGTTTTGCTTGGCCACCCCCCAGGGCAACCTCTGGGAGACCCATGGGAACTGATTCTCTAGGGAACCCAGTTTGAGAGTGCCTGGACTAGGCTGCTTCAGACCCCCCAGCTTGACCTGGGAATGCCTGGAGGTGGAACTCGCCCCTGGGGGCTGTGCAGGAGCGAGCCTGCGGCCCTCTGCAAGGGTCAGGAGCGCCTGCACTTGGTTAAGACTCAGCTGTCAACGTCTTGAAACGCTTCATACTTTTTAGATAAGGGCCTGAATTTTCATTTTCCGTGGGCTGCACGGACGAGGTAGTCAGCCCTGGCTCTGGTCCTGACTACTCATCTACACAAAGGGAGGGCAGTGGATAACCACCACTTCCCGGCTGTGATGAGTGACAAGGCCAGGTGGACCTTCTCCCCCAGACCAGCCACATGGGACGCCGGTCCCACAGGCCACCCATGTGTATGGGTGCTGCGGATCTGGCTGCACAATCGCCTCTTCTCCCTGTGGGTGGGCTAGCTGGTGGTCAGAGGCATGTCGGCAGGGCGGGGGTCTCTTTCCCACTCTCCTAGCGGTCCATCGCCTGCAGAGCCTATGCGGAGGACACTGGAGTCCACCCCCATGCCTGGGCAGAAGACCAGCCCCCCACTCCTCCTCGCCAGCCTCGCCTGTGGACCCTCCTGCCCCTAGCCGGCCCCTCGACTGCCCGCCCAGCAATTTCACTTCCCAGTGTGGGTGGGCGGGGCGCAGCGGGCGGAACATCCCTGCGCCCACGCAGCGCCCGCATCCGCGCAGGTGCAGCTGGGGCGCGGGCCTCGGAGCCCAAGGCGCCTGATGGAACGGCTGCCAGCACGTGGGCTGGCCGGACTGCCCCTCCACTCTCACAGGTCTGTGTGGCTGCAGCCGCATAGATGGTCACTCCCCAGGGCCAGGACCAGCTGCAGAAGGGCTGTGCTGGGGGAGGGGCGGCTGGGGCCTCCAAACCAGGCCCTAGGCCTGGGACACCCTCCTTGGGGCAGGATCAGTATGTGATCAGACAGGAAAATGGTTCATTTTAACATGCCTCTGTTCATGGAAACTTCCAGAAGCAGCAGCCAAGCAACGTGGCCAGAGCTGAGCCCTCCCACAGGACTTTGCTATCTTGGGCTCTTCAGGGTAATCCCTGCAGACTCTTGCAGCCTCTGTGTCCTCCTGGCTGCTGGAAGGGCCTACTGGGCCAGACAGAAGGAAACCTTTATGTGACAGGCAAGCCTGGTCCCAGTCAGACGTGGCCGCATACCTGCTGGGACAAGGATAAGCACTCACCTCTCTGGGTCGCCAGGACGATGGCAGAGGGCAGCAGGGGCCTGACTCCCTATGGCATGGCTGCCTCAATCAGTCCTGGAGGCCCTGGGGGCAGCGGTTGACCCCCTGGGGCCAGTCTGTGCTTCTGCTGTTCCCAAAGGATCAAGGATCCTCAGAACTGAGTGTCCACCCAGCGGTCAACTCACCCAGGCTTTGGGGCTCTGATCCTGCAGAGGCCAGAGGAGTCTTAGCAAATGGGAGGCCACTGAAAGGGCTCTGTGTGGGTGTCTTAGAAATAACACCCGTGACACTGCACAGCCCTGATACTTGAATGCTTGTAAAACTCCGAGTGTCACAGGTAACAGGCAGAGGAGACACTTCCTCGATAAATGTCTTCTAGAATCACCACACGGCCCCCCAAGAGGGAGTTCACTCTTGGGTGAGAAAGGACGGCTCTCATGCCCTGAAATGAAGGCTGTGCGGGTCAGGGAAGGAACAGGAACTAGCACGGGGGGCCTTTCAGACGGACTAGCTGTGTTAGGGACCCCCACTCCCAGCCAGCAGATGAAGAGACAGAAGTTCAGAGAGGAACACATGCAGCCAGCGGGTGGCAGGTCTTGGACTCCAACCATCATCTGTCCAGTTGAGCCGCCGCCCTGCCAGGGCCCACATTGGGGCCTGATGTGAACAACTGGACTCCGAGTCTCAGGGGAGCCCCAGGGTCCCTTCCTTCCCCAGGCCCCTCGTGAGTAGACTGTGGCATCCCGGCTCCACATGAGGGCTTTGGGGTGGCCTCCCTTCCCTAGGTGACATGTGGCCCCAGCCTGTCCTGCCATCCCATGGTCTAGGGCCGGTTGGTGAGGGTGGGTCACGAGCCTGGCTTGACTGAAGGCCAGCCCATGTTTCCGGGTCCCCGGAAGTATCTAAAGGGGTTGGCTATGTGGCTGGGAAACTCCCCACACCCGCTTGCCTTCCTCTTTCCTCCGGCCTGGCCTGGTCGGACACCTGGGCTCCGGTCCTGCCCACTGTGCCTCCTCCTGTGGACGCCCCCGCACCCCAGGGCCCAAGAGCCAGCAGCCTCCTCCCATAAGGAGGGGGTGTGAGGTGAGGCTCCCTCAGAGACCCCCGTGCTCCTCATCAGCTCAGAGCTGGCCTCCAGCCACATGGCCAGTGAGTGGCCCAACAATGACCCAGCTCAGCATGGGGCCTGGGGTGGCCTTATTGTGGGCACCCGCGACCCACAGAGGAGGTACCACCAGGCCCAAGGGCCAGGCCAGGGGCTGGGCCTCCGACTTCAGCGTTGTGCTCCCTGGCGGGCTGGGCTTCACTCCTGCATCCTGAGAGCCTCCAGCGTCTCCAGCCTTTGGGCCGGTGGTCTCCCTCAACCCAGGGGGGCTGGCCAAGAAGGGACCCATCAGGTGTGGGGAGCTAACCCTTATGGTAGGGGTTCTGGGTCTGTCCTTAGGTCTGAGCGGCCAGGAGCACTGTGACGCCAAAGGACAGATGGACTCCCACAAAGCATCTTAAGGCCTTTGTGCCAGGAAGCCCCCCAGACCCTCCTCTATCTAGCTCCTATTCTGGACCTTCTGGGGCCACTTGGGCATCATGGCCCCAGTGACCACACATGGGGCAGGGACCTCTGTCCTGAGGGTCCCATCTGGCTGTGTCCACGGCACCCCTGTGGTGCCTACGTCTGGGACTTTCTGTGCCCTGGACTTTCAGGACCCTCTCCTCATCCCCTCCACAGCCTCCTCTCCCCCGGCCCCTGGGGTCCCCAAGGTGCACATGAGGACCTTGGTGGGTGATGAGCATGTTGAGTATCTCGGTTGTGGTGCTAGTCTCAACTGGATGCAAATGTCAAAACTTAAATCATACCTTTTAAATGTGTACAGTTCATCCTGTGTCAATTATGTCCCAATAAAGCTGTTTAAAAAGTGGTGTCAGTGCCTGGACAGCAAGGAGAGGCAGCTGGGGCGCCAAGAGGACAGTGAGGGAGGGGCGGAGGATGCCGGGGTGGGCAGTGGGGCTGCCATCCATGGAAGGGCCGAGAGTGGGGGCAGAATAGCGCATGTCACGTGATGGGGAATCCTCCTATCAAGGCGGAGCCCTGCGTCTTGCAGCTGGTGAAACTAATGAAAGGAAAAAGCCTTAGGTGATTCTCAGAAAGAAAAAAAAAAAATTTAAGTCTTGAGACTAAAGAAATAATTCTATTAACTTCTAGGCAAAAAAAAGATTATGTTAAATTCATCACTTCCTCAAAATAATAAATTCTGAGAAAGGCGGTACACTGTGAGAGCTCACAGAGAAAATTATTCTAGTCCAAGATTTTATGTAAAATAGAGGTGTTCCCCAGTGTGGTGGCAGAAGAAAGACTTTTCCACTCATGCAAAAACTCCAAAATGATGCCCCAGGTGACCACAGTCCAACGAGAGGTGAAGGTAGGGACACCCATAGGAATAAGGAAGACTGAGCGACAAACACCTTCACTTAGAGGCAAATCCAGGTCACCATTACAATGTGGTTTAAAAAAGCAAACAAACAGGATAAAATTGCTAGAAATGACTCAAAAAGAAAATGTAACATGCTAAAACAAATACTGTCCACCATCGGGGCCTCCTTTGCCTAATGTGCCAGTAAAAACGAGGAAGGGTGGGGTTAGTGCAAGAGGGCAGGAGCGGGCAGTGACGTGGGCGAATTTCCTCAAACCACCCAGACAGGATTCATAACCGATGCAGCGAACAGAAACACAGGAGGTCAAATGTGTTTTTTTTTTTAAATACGGTAACTGCAAGAACATTAAGAACAGGAGGAATATCTCCCAAGCAACTACTGAAAATAAATTAAATATAGTCAATCTGCATTCATATTCACACACAGCGAAAAGGACACCAGAACAAGTACCCCGAGGTGAGATGAAGGAGAAATGACGAACACGTCACTGGCTTGTGTATCAATAACCAGAAACAGACTTGGTGCTCTTTAAAAAAGACAAAGGAGTGTGGGCGTGTGTGTGTTTTAGTCGCTCAGTTGTGTCTGACTCTTTGTGACCCCATGGACTGTAGCCTGCCAGTTTCCTCTGTCCATGGAATTCTCCAGGCAAGAATACTGGAGTGGGTTGCCATTCCCATCTCCAGGGGATCTTCCCAACCTAGCGATTGAACCTGGGTCTCCTGCATTGCAGGCAGATTCTTTACTGTCTGAGCCACCAGGGAAACAAAGGAGCTTAGATTTGGTTTTAAAAAATTATACACAGTTGAATTTTATAAGAGAATATCTAAAATAAAGGAAATCAGAAAGGTTAAATTTATATGGGACAAGACAGGCCAGCAAGTGCAGAGCAAAGGAGATAAAAGTTTCAGTGCTGGGATGTCCTTGGTGGTCCAGTGGTTAAGAAATCTGCTTTCCAGTGCAGGGAACTCAGTTTGATCCCTGATCAGGAACCTAAGATCCCACATGCCCTGGGGCAGCTAAGCCCACTTCTTATTGATGATGTGGGCTTCATCACAGCAGTAAACCATAGCAGTAATCCTTTCAAAGGTGCCGATAGGTAGCAAGTGGACAAATGAGTTGCACAGACCACATACCTGTGTCTAAGTCCTAATGGCAGAGTCCCCAAACCATCACAGATGGCCTGTTCCCAAGGTTTTCTAGTCCTTAAGATCATTTTTTTTTGCCTAAATTATTATTATTTTTTTAGATAATTAGAGAGTCGTATGCAGCTGTAAGGAATAACACAGAGACCCTGTGTGGCCTTTATCCCCTCGTGCAAAACTACATAAAAACGTCACCGCTGGGGTGCTGGCTCAGTGCACTCAGGACCCAGAACATCCCCACCCTGGTGGGGAGTCTTCCTGTTGCCCTTGGAAGCACCCCCCTCCCGCCCCAGATTCTACATGACCCCTGGCAAGTTATTTCAGGGATGGGACACAAACGGGCCCCACAGTACGCAACCTTTCGGGACTCCGTTGGCAGCCACCCAAGGTGCTGCATGCACACATGGTTTGTTTCTTCCCTTGCCGAGGGGTGTTCCCTGGTGTGGCTGTACCACAGTTAGCTTAACCATTCACCTGTCAAGGGACATCTGGGTTGTTCTCCGTTTTCTGCTGTTGCAAATAAAGCTGCTGTGAACATGCATGGACAGCTTTTAGTGTGAATGTAAGTCTTCATTTCTCTGGAGTAAATGCTGGAGAGTGTGGTTGCCAGGTCGTGTGGAAGCTGCTCGTATTGTTTCGTGGGAGGCTGCCACACTGCCCTCCTGAGAGGCTGTAGCACGTCCCGCTCCCAGAGCAGCTACATTGAAGAGGTCCACATACTCTGCATCCTCACCAGCGTTTGGTGTGGTCGCTGTTTATTGTAATCACTCTGATAGATATGGGATATGCACACATGTAGTGATTCTAGTGTTGATTTCCCTAAGACTAAAGATTTGAGCATCTTCTCAGGTGCTTATTTGCCATCTCCTCTTTGGAGAAATGTCTCTTCATGTCTTTCCCCCATTTTCTTGTCTTAAAATTTATTGTATTTTTAATTTTTGGTTGTGCTGTGTCTTCGTTGCTGTGCGTGGACTTTCCCTAGTTGTGGTGTGTGGCTTCTCATTGCGGTGGCTTCTCTTCTTGCAGAGCATGGGCTCTAGGTGCTCGGGCTTCAGTAGTTGCCGTTTGCAGGCTCTAGAGCACAGACTTAGTAGTTGTGGTGCACAAGCTTAGTCGCCACGCGGCATGAGGAATCTTCCTGGACCAGGGATTGAACCCATGTCCCCTGCATTGGCAGGTGGATTCTTAGCCACTGGACCACGAGGGAAGTCCCCTGGTTCATTCCTGATACTGGTGATTTGAGTCTTCTTTCATTTTAGTTTCCTCAGTCTTGCTAGGGGTTTATCAATTTTGTAATAATAAACTTTTATGTGAAAAATAACGGCAGTGAAATCTATAAGGCAAAATATGTTTGAAAAAATTGACAGATACAGCAGCAGTGGTGATATAGTTTAAAGCACTTCTCTCAATTTTTGACTAATCAAATTAGCAAAAAAATAGATATTGAGGAACTGAGAAATATTATTAATTAAGTTAATTAAGTAGATCTAAATTTAAATTTTGCACCCTGCAATCCGGAAACACGTTCTTCACAAGTTCCTTTGTAGCAAGTACTAAAACAAGTCACATTTTCAGCAACAAAGAAAGCCATAGTGGCTAGGGAAACCAGCTCACCCTGGTTTGCTTGGCATCAAAGGACTTGAGTCCTGTGAAGCCCCTTAGTCCCAAGAAAACCAGGATGACTGGACACCCAGATACTATCCAGACAGAATCCAGAGACCATAACACATTAAGATTGATGACTAAATGTTTGTCACAATTCCCTATTGGAATTTAAAGTATAACCTAATTGACTACTTTAACAAAAAGAAAAGCAAAACTATAATTACAGGGTATCTAGAAAATAACAATGAAATTCTTACATTTTTATACCTATGGGATACAGTTCAAGCTGAACTTAAAGGCATATATGCTTAGTTGCTCAGTCATGTCCAACTCTTTGCAACTCCATGGACTGTAGCCCGCCAGGCTCCTCTGTCCATGGGAATTCTCCAGGCAAGAAAGGCACATCACCTGAAATATTTTCATTATTATGAAACATTTTCTTTATTACACATGGGGTATAAGGCATTCAGATCAAAAGTTAGAAAAGAGAAAAATAACCCCAAAGAAAGTATCAATAAAAGAAAGATAAGGCAGAAAAAAAAATTAGGAGCCAGAAAAATGCATACTGATAGATTCAACTGAGAGATATTTCTTGATTAAGCAAGCAAACATAAAGTATCTTAACTTAACTTAATCTGATCCAGAAAACAAGAAACTGGAACACAGAGTGAAGCCTAAGAAAGGGGGCAAAATAACCAATGAGAAAACTTTGAAAATTAAAAGAGAACAGGCACGATTCTATACCAATATACTCTAAATATTACTGAAATACATAATTTTTTAGAAATGTTTGTGATCAAAACTGACATAAAGAAGTAGAAAATCCAAATAAGCCAATAAACACAACCAAAGAAGAAACTGAAAAAAATAATTTAAAGGTTATTCTGAGGAGGGCCCTAGGCTCAGAAGGTTTTACAGGTAAGTTCTTCTAAAGAGTCAAGGAAAACTGATTCCCAATTTATTTTATGAGGATAGCTTAACCCTGATAGCAAAACCAAATAAAGATAACACAGAAAGAAGAGGAAATACAGATTGCTCTGACTATGGCTTTGAAAGCAACACGCTGAAAACAAATTCTCGAGATTGAATCTCATGGTATTTGAAAGAACACTGCACTTTTCCAAGTGTGGTCCGTTCAGGAACCCCAGGGTAGTTCCATGTGAGACCTGCTTTTGGAATTCCTCACATCAACACATCAGAGGAGAAAATCCCACTTGATAACATTATCATGTTTGTTATTTTGTAACTTTTCATTTTGAAACAATTTCAAACTGACAGAAAATTTGGGGGAATCACAGGAAGAATATCACACACCTTTTACTGGTTCCCCCAATTATTAATATTTGATGTTTCTTTACCATTCTCTCTACATTATCATGAAGTTGCAGACACAATGCTTTCTTACCCCTCAAGTGTCACCTCCTTCCTTAATGAAAATCAACTTAAACACTTGACTATCTCCCCACCCTGAGTCCAGTGATCTCACAAGCAGGCTGGATGTCTGCCAGGTAGGACAGATGTCTTAGAAACTGGCAGGACCGCCAAGCAGCACCTGATGGTCCTTGGCAGCCTGACTACTTGCACACTCCCCAGCACAACTCACATGGCCCAGCACACGTGCACAGACGCCCACCCACCCTCGCTGGGGTACAGGGTGCAGGAGGTCCCACCCACTCACCCACAAAGGCAGGGCAGGGGGCTGTGCATGTCGCAATCAGGTCCCTGGAGTTTGAGTTGTGGGCACTTCATGTCCAAGCCTGGGTTTCCTTGTCTAAGTGGAGAAGGCTGTGTGGGCATCCCAGGCTGTTGGGGAAGTGACTGCAGGTGATGCTCACTTGTGGGGCCTGGCACACAGGGAACCCCCAGATGGTAAGAGCCACTGCCCGACCAGGCCTCAGTGCAGGCCCCAAGGGGTAACTTGTGGGCCTCGTCCCAACAAGTCCCAAGGCAGCCCCCGTGGGAGCCAGAGGCCTCCAGCAGCAGAGGGAAGCTGATGGACAGTCGATGGATGGGCAGGGAGCTCCCTCCAGTCCACTGCCTCATTCAGCTACCACCTGCGGCTCAGTCTGTGGCCGTGCACCTGCCCTCATGGAGCTGCCAGTCTTTTGGGGGTCAGTAACATAGTGTTTCTCAGCAGAAGCACCTCAAAGAAAGTCTAGGGGATGTGGGCATGTGAAAAGTGCTGGGAGACTCCCCAGGAAGCCTGGTGAGGAAGCAACTTCCAGGCTGATGGCGCCACAGTGCAAAAGTCCTGGGGCAGGAGCCAGTGCGAGCTCCAGGAAGAGCAGGGAGGTTGGAGGGGCCGGCAGGAAAAGGTGTGAAAGGAGAGGAAACGCCTGCCATTTGCTTCCAGGACTCACTGTGCTTGACGTTCCCTTAGGCCAAGGGCAAATCAGGACCGAACCGGACACAAGACCACACAGCCAGGCCAACTTGAACCGAGGGTGGGAGAGACATATCAAGGCCCTGGCATCAGTGTCTAATCGTGTGTCTCTGGTCAGCCCTGCAGAGCTGGGAGGGCCGTGGGGGACCCAGGACTCAAGATGGGCTGCAGGGCTGGACGGGCTGACCCCGAGATCGCTTCCAGGCCTGGGGAGCTCAGTGGTGGAAAGGGGGCCGTGGAAGTAGGACCCATCCCACTCACCTACCCACAGACGCAGCCTGTGGGTTCACGCACACCTGGAGCCCATGTGCTCACGTGTGCCCACAGCACTCACAGGCAGGCAGACCGCACCTGCATGTGCTCCCCTTCTGTCCAAGCTCCCCTCAGCCTCAGGAGGCCTCAGGAGCAGCGCTGCCAGAGCTGCCTGGAGGCCGAGGCCCAGAGGTCACAGAATGTGCGACGCCGCGAGGCCACACCTGGAGAGCTGGACCTGGACTGGGGCTGCTGGTTGCATCTCACATGTGCAGTCACCAGGTGTGGCTTCAGACAGCCTACCCCAGCTCCTGGCTCAGCCCACTGCACAGACCCCGGGGTTTACCCCTCCTGCAGCCAGGCCACCAGAAGCCTCTCTGCCATGGCAGGCAGCACCACATGGTGCCTGGCCAGGGTTCTGGAGGCTGAGGGAGGCAGGTGTAGTCTGGCCATGCACCCACCCACCCTGGCTGGAAAGGGGGCGCTGCGGGGAGAGGCACTCAGCGCCCACTTGGTGGCCTCTGAAGGCACGTGCTGGGCACTCGTGCAGCTGCCCCGCCCAGCCGGCCAGAAGCCCCTGGTGATGGATGAGGCATGAGTCCCACAGGCAGCAGGGCGCTGACCCCAGCTGGGGGTCCCCCGACTCAGCCCATCCATCAGCATGACAGATGGAGCCCCGGCAAGTTGGGGGTGGGCCTTGGGGGGGAGGCTGGGCCTCTGGGAGCTGCACACACAGGCATCCCCAGGACGCGGGGCTTGGGGCCATTCTGCCGCTGCAGTTCGGTTGTCAGATCAAGGCTGCTGGTCCACCTTCCTGATGGGCTGCCCTCCTGTTGACCTTGCCCTGAGCACGCCAGTCTCAGGCCCACGATGGATTCGTCATCCTGTGGCCACACCTGCTCTCCCTGTCCAGTGGTCAGCCAGGACGTCTAGAGCCTTCGCTTCTTCACTTCCACGGGACCTGGCTCCCACATCCACGCACAGATGGCAGCTGTTTCACCCCACAGGGGCGAACGCTAGGGTGGCCGTGGGCCTCGGGCCCTGGGGCTGGGAGCACTCAGCCGGACATAGAGCACAGTCAGTCACATGACCTCATCCAAGGGGCAGGGGGGCCGGGGCAGGGTGATGCTCAACCTGGGACAGACTGGGCTTGTTTTCAGGGAATCGTGCCTCCTGCTATTCCTCCAGGCTAGGAGGCATCCTGAGTCACTAAAAACCTTCATTCTTGTCACAGTCCCACTGGGTCATAGCCTGTGGTCTCTGTGAATGGGGCCACTGGCTGCACAGGAGGAGGCAGGGCCACTGAAGGAGGAGCCAAGTCAGTCCCACAGGAAGGCGGCTCGCTGCAGGCCTCGGTGCGGAGCAGCCTCGAAGCACCCCAGAGGGGAGCCGCGTGTGGGTGGTACCCTGTGTGGGGAACCCCAGGCAGGAAGCCGACATGGCTGGGCTGGGGTCAGAGACAGAACTTTCTGGAACTGGACAGAGCTGGTGGCTGCACAGCCTGGGGACCAGTTGGACGCCATTGACCTCTGCTTTCCCAGGCGGTTTCAATGGTGACTTGTATGAGTGTTTGAACACAATTTAAAACGGGGCCCTGAGGAGGGAGGGAAGAGGGCTACCTCAGTAGGAGCTGCTGGAATGTTCCAGAGAACGAGGGTGGGGAGTGGGGCCTGGGCCCACCCTACATAGAGGGGGACCCAGTGACCTCAAAGTCAGAGGTTGCCCTGGAGGTCACCTCGGAGCCACCTGGATGGTGTGGAGGGCGGGGCCCAGGCAGAGCAGAGGGCCCGCTGGGCCTTAGCCCCACAGAGAAGGACCATCTGGCAGCAACTTTTCCTTCTTGACCACTTGGGGCTCTTCAAGGAGTTTTGAAGCCAGTTACAGTTTTCTAGTGCTTAGAATAACTGGTAGGAAAAGAATTCACAGAGAGAAGGGCAAAGCGAGGCCTGGAGACAGAAGATCAGAGAGGTTCCTGGCAAGGCCAGGTGCTTAGGGAGGGCCAGTGATTGCTTGGGTGACCTTTGACCCAAACAGACCCCCTAGCCAGAGACAGGCAGGAACAGTCTGAAGAGCCGCCTGTCTCCTATCTGTGTCTGTGGGGGCGGTGGTCTCTGCAGTCTCCCTGAGACCGTGGCAAGGGGCTTGGTCCAGAAGAGGTTGTTTTCTCAGTGGTGGGAGGAGGGAGGCAGGAGGTCCAGAGCTGCTGGGGAGTCACTAAGGCCCAGGTCCTTGCTCTGCGTCCTGAGGTTGGGATGGGAGCTGCACCTGACCATATCCCCTGCCCCCTGGCGGCCACGGCTGACTCCTGGGTCAGAAGTAGCTAAGTGCCGATCACATCAGGTTCCAGGAGTGACCCAGGGCGGGCTCAGAGCCGGCAGCAGGGTATCTACCCTGCCGTCCTCTCCCTGAAGTAAGGCCCCTCTTCCTGCCTCCCTGGTCCTGGTGTGAGGTTGGTCTGGACACTCACGCCCACTTGGGGCCCCGCCCTGGCCCCTCAGGCAGACTCAGTCACCCCCATGCAGCACACGCGTGTCCCCAGAGCCACGCTTCACCATGTCTGCTACACTGGCAGCTCCCGGAGGCTGGCCCCACGCTTGCCCAGCTGGCTGCCCAGCACAAGCCCCGCGGTTGGCCCGCCACAAAAGAGCACCCCTCAGGGAAGGATGGGGAGTGGGCGTGATCTTTGGGACAGCATGGATGGTGGGACACTGGGGCCGGGCGGGGTGCAGAGGGACCAGGCTGCTGACCAGGTGGACCTGTGTGGGGTCTCTGAAGGGTGGCGTGACTCAGGCCTGTCTCCTTCCCAGTGGTTGGCAGAAGAGGGAGGCGATGGCGAGAGGAGGCGTGCAGAAGCTGGGTCTCCACCGCCCACTGCCGGGCTGTCTTGGCTGGAGCTGCTCCCGACAGACGGGATGCGTGTCGTCAGGGGCGGGGGCCTGGCGTGTGCGCGTGTGCGCGTGTGCGTGTGCCAGAGTATGTGTGTGCGTTTAAAATACGGAAAAAGGAAGCGTGGCTGCACTCAGCTGCAAGAGGCTGGCCGGCTCCGTCCGGGCTGGTGCGGCGGGGACGGGAGGAGGGTGAGGTGAGCGGCCGCCGAGGAGGGGAGGATGGACACTTGCCATGAAGAGCGGCAGGGCCGGGGCCTCTTGGGTGCCAGCGGGCGCGCGGGGCCGATACTCACAAACAAAACCCGCGGCAAATTGCTGGCAGCCCATCCTGAAGGCGGCAGCCGTTTGGCAGAGGAGCCACGGAGGACCGGCTGGGAGCAGGCGGCCAGCGCAGCACAGGTAATAGCCGCGTGGGGCTCATCCGGCAGGTGGCCAGGTCTTGGCCTGGGCGCGGACGACATGGCACCAGCTTTCGGGATCAGTGGGGGTCTAGGCCCTCCGTGTCTGGGCCAGCACAGTTGGCTCTCTCAACCCCAGGCTCCCCAAGCGCTGTCCTGGGTGCAGGAGTGGGTCGGTCGCCCCTGTAGCAGGGAATGAAGCAGCGAGTAGCCACGCCCGGGTCCCCGGCTCCGCAGGGCAGCACCTCCAGCTCTGGTGCTCGGGCCTCCCTCCAGGGTCCTGTGGCTGCGTCATCTCCACTCCGAGAAGCCCTGCGGCTCTCAGGGCCAGGTCCTCTCGGTCCCCCGTTTTGGAACGTCCCCAAACCGTCCTTGAATGTCTGTTTCTTCCTGGAGACCAAACCGGGGAAATCAGGCAGGGTTGGGAAAGGTGGTTGGAGGGCGACACCTGGATGGGCTGGGAGATCCCGAGACTCCCCTCCCTCCTCCCTTCTGCCCCAAGCCCCACCACCTGCCTGGCGCAGCAGGGCTGTGTGCAGACCCGCGGGACCACGGCCAAGCGTGCCCGTCACAGGAGCTTGGATGGCGGTGCCAAGGAGCCCAGCTGTCGAGGGCATGGGGTGGGGGCGAGCCGCCTGGATGGGGAGGACTCGTGTCAGAGGCTCCCTGGATAAAGCCCTGCAGGCACCTGGCCACCCCTCCCCAGGCAAGACCCGTGGTGGTGGTGGGGAGGGCGGCCCCTGAGCACCTCGGTTGAGGGGCACAGGGATGCAGGTCTTGGCCGGGCACACAGGAGCAGACAAGACACCACTGCCACCCCAGGGACCCTGGGCTGGACGGTGTTCTCCTTGACGCTCAGAGTACCGGGTATAGACCCAAGACAGAAGGTGTATGGGGGGCGTGGTGGGGCGGGGTGTGGTGGTTCCCCCTTGGTGCCTGCACCCGGGGCAGAGGCTGGTCCCAGTGTTGCCAAGTCAGGAGGAGCCTGAAAAGCCAAGCGCAGGGTCTGGTGGGGCTGGAGGGGCCTGGCTTTGGGGGGTAGAGAGGGGTCTGGGCTCCGGGCAGTCACTTGGGCAGAGGAAAGGGGCTCCCAGCGACAGGCCGTCCCCCTCGCTGGGTGGGTAATGGGGCAGGTAATGGGGGTCTAAAGGAGGCACCCAGCTCAGCCGCCATCTCTGGGAACTGGGCCAGCAGCCTCAGTGCACTGGGTGGGTAGCACTCTGGGGGCTCCCGGAAGCAGCAGGAGAGCAAGGTCTCCCGGCCTCAGTGGGCAGCCCCCGGGTGAGTGGCCCGTGGGACAACGGGGCCCTGTGGAGAGCCTTCCCCGCTCTGTGGGGTCTTTGAGGCTGAGGGGTCACCTGTCTAGCCCCGGGTCTCTCCATCGCCCTCCCTGACACTCCCGCCAGCAGGGCAGGTGCCGATCAGGCCCAGGTGAGCCCTAGTCTGAGCACCCAGCAGGGGATTTCGGAAAGCCAGGGTCTTTGGGCAACTGTGCCCATCCACTGTGCCCCCAGGGATGGGTGCAGGGACCCCTCCAACCACAGCCCACCTCCCCATCAAACCTTTCTGGGTACCCCGGTCCCATTGCTGCTCCAGCTCCATGGCCTCACCAGGTCTCTCCCGTCTCTGGGGTCCCCTGCCCCCTAAGCAGCTCTGACCTGGCCACAGGCCTGGGTGGGGCAGGGTGTGGGCCATGGGAGCTGCTCTGGGGGCAATGAGGAAGCTGGCCCAGGGCCTCTGCCCTCATGTCAGCAAGTCTTTGTCCAAAAAAATGGGGTGGTGCTCAAGCCAGCACGGTGACAGGCAGAGCATGAAGGACCACAGTCGGATGGACATGAGAGGCACCTGCAGGGGCAGAGGGTGGTGCCCCCCTACTGTCTCCAAGCCCCGCCCCGCCCCCAGCATCTCACAGTCCTGCTTCCTGCACAGGGCTCCCAGCTCCCTGGAGACCCTGCCAGACATTCCTGGAGGCCGGCACAGCACCCCCTAATGAAATATTCATGGAGTCTTTCTGTTTCTTGACAGAACAGCCTCTGCAGTTTCCCACACCACAGAAAGTGAGCCTGGGACCCAGCCTCACAGAAAGGTCCTGGGAATGAGCGGGCGTCTGCTGGGCAGACCCCCCGCCCACTGCATCAAACCCTGGCCACCTCATGTGAGCACCAGCTGCCCCATGTGGACAAGCCGTCTGCTCTGCAGCCCCAGCTAGAAAGGCATCTATAGCTCCCCTCGATGATTTGCTCTGGTGTCTGATGGCCCCCTGCCTCACACCAAGACCAGCGCACAGCCAATAAAGTCCCATCTGCCGTGTGGTGACCACACTGGTCACCTGCCATCCACCCATCCATCTGTCCATCCGTCCATCCACTTGCTTATTCTGTATCAGTCGAACACCTAGGTGCTGGCTTCCATGCATGGAGACGGGGCTTCATAATGGAGCAGAATGGACCCGACCCCAAGCTCTGGGCCATGCACACTTACATTACCCCATGCTGGTCACACTGGGCATCCCCAGACCTTTGCAAAGTCCACATAGAACCCCAACTGCCATCTGCAGCCTGTGAGGGAGCCCCCAGGTCTCCCCACCATGTCCCTGAGTCTCAAATGACAGGGTCATGGTCACTGCACCCTGCCCCAGCCATGTTTGATGGGACCAAGGACAGAATGACTGGGGATTCACGACCCGGGGCTTGGCCCTGAGTGGCCTCTGCCACTGCTCATAGATGGGCCAAGTGCTCCACATGCATGGATCCTGGTCCCCCAAGTCCCAGTTTAGCATTCTATGAAGTGGGAGAACCAAACAAACCAGCCAAATCCCTTGGGACAGGTGTTGCCTGTCCAACTGTCAGCGCCCGTGGGCAGCTACCAAGAGCGTCCTGATGGCAGTGCCCTGGGAAGGTGCCCTCCCATGGTGCCAGGCGCATCCTCGGATGCTCCCCATCCCTGTCACTCCCCCCACCTGCCCAGCCCCGCAGCCAGCATCTCTTCAGCTCCATGGGCAGTGACGGCCTCCAGGTGCCCCTCCTCTGCTCCCTGATCCGAGGCCAGCTCCTGGGTGGGACAGCGCTCCTCCCCTCTCAGATACAAGGGTGTGTGTCTAAGCTTGAAGCCGAGGTTCTGTTGGTGCTGGAGGCTGGGTTGTTGGGTGACGGGGCGGGGGCTGGACAGACAGGAGAGGAGGGTGAGGTGGGTGGGGCTCAGGCCTGGGGCTCAGATGGCTCCCCCACACCGATGCCTGTACCACCTGGCCTCGGCTCATCAGGGGCTGGGGGTGGAGCGGAGGAGGGTGGGGGGGGGCAAAGTGCTCGATGCTGAGTCCAGCTCCCAGCTTGCTGTGTGACCTTTGCCCTCTCTGAGCCTCCACTTTCTCATTTGTAAATCTGAGTTCATGAAAGGGTGGTGCTGCACCCCAACTGCCTCCAGGAAAATCCAGCGGTCAGGGACCAGGCTCCGGTCAGCCAAGGCCAGCCATTGCCATTGGACACCCTGGGTCTACACAAATGCCTGCCGCCTCTCTCCCCGGACCATCCTCAAGGTGTACCGAAGCCCTGGGAACTCTGTGGAACCTTCAGCCCAGTGGCCTCCATGTCGCCACTATCAGGGAAAGAACTCCAGAACTCGGGAGTCCCCAGGGAGATTTGCCCTGGTTGGGGGATGCTCTGGGGAGAAGCAGCTTCTACACACAGTGTGAGCTCCCCAGGTGCACCTCCCTGGGACCCCAGCCCCCAAGTGGGGGCAGGGCAGGTGGGTGAGGAAGCCCAGTGGGGGAGGGGGAGGCCAGCACATGGGGCCTGTTGGAGGCGGTCCTGTGGGCCCTGGTCTAAGCCGGGGAAGCCAGTGCAGGGCAGGTCTTTAACGAAATCCTCTATGGGGTCCAGCCGCCGTCCTGTGCTGGGTCCCTCTGCTTAGTCTGGTCTCCTAGCTCTGGAGGGACAGTTGGTGGCGCAAGTGGCTGCCCCAAGACCCCCTGGAAGCAGGGGACCATGGTGAGAGTCGCCATGTGAGGGGGTCCATAAGACCCCAGGCTCACACGGCAGGTGGTGACCACAGGCTGGCTGTGCCCCTTGGGCCTGAGTCCTGCCCCTAGGCCTTCCCTGGGCATCAGATGCTCACCCCCAGCCCCCTCCAGTGCCCTCAGGGTCCCATCCTGGAGACTCGGCCCAGGATCAGAGGTGGGTAGCCAGTTCCTGGACCCACTGTGCCACACACAGGTTCTCCAGGGTTGCCAGCCTCCCCCAAACCCACCCTGGGCCTCGCCTGCCTGGCCTGGCCTCTGGGTGGAGTCTTTGTCTAACTGCCTGCTCTGACCTTGACAATTGTCACCCACAGTGACAAAATAAGTCTTGATGCCTTTTCCTGAGAGCTGAGCTCCAGTTTGGCCAATGGTCTGATTGTCTGGGAGGCCAGTGCAGGGACTCAGAGGTCAAATCATTCCCACCCCCCACTCCCACTCGCTGAAGGCCACAGGGCTGGGAGGTGCAGAAATGGCGCTGCTGAGTGTCAGGCCGGGAACCCCCCAGAAATGATTCCCAGATCCCACCAGCCTTCCAGTTCACGGTCCAAGGACCCAGCCCAGCACCCTCCCCCATGCAGTGCAGGCGGTGGGCTGGGGATGGAGGAGCTGCCGCGAGGTAATGAGCTCTGTGTGGAACACAGAAATGAAGCACATTCTGCAGAACAAATGGTGTTAATTTGCACCGCAGCCTGGCATCACCGAGCGCCTGGGGGTGGTGGTGGGGGGGGGCAGCAGCTGCGCCAGAACTCTCAGCCACGAACTCGCTCAGGGAGCTACTGGGGCCATGCATCACCGTCAAAGGGACAAAGCCCCCGGGCCTGACAGGGTAGCCCTCACCTCCAGGAGGAGGCCGGCTCCAGGAAGTGGAGGATCGGCTTTTTGGCCCCTCCCCCTTCCCGGAGATCCCTGCCCAGGGCAGCCAGTGCCCAGCACTGCGTCAGAAGTGGGGTCCAGGGTGGGATCAGGTGTGGCCGGTCATCTTACCTAACCCTAATCCCTCCTCTAGGAACCCAGGTCACACCTGGTTGGGTGGATGGCCAGCGCTGCCTTGGACCCTGTGTTCTCAGGCTTCGAGGACACCCCATCTCCGGGCTCTCCTTCCCCTGGGTTCTCTCCTAATCAGTCCCCGTCCACTTGCAGTATCACCGCTGCAGCTGCTCAGAGCTGCAGCTCCCAGCTGAGGTAGCCACACTGAGATGCTCTGCCACCCCCGGGTGATCTGTCTTCCTTGGCCGTCCCGCCCTCTGACCCAGTGAGTACCACCTCTGGGGTCAAGGAAGGCCGGACTGCACTCCACATCCTTGCCACCCCCACTGAGTGTTTGAAGTCACCCTTCCATCCATCCATGCATCCCTGCGGCCCTGCTCCTGCTTTCCTGACCCCCCCCCCCCGCCCCCAACAACTCTGGAAACCTGGCTGCCCTCAGCATGGGCAGAGAGAGGGCAGGTATGCAGGGCCGGGGTGTCTGCCTGCCTGCTGGTTCCCTCTGCCTCCCACCTCTCCTCTGGGGGTAGAAGGGTTGCCCTGGAATTGTGCGTTTTCTGCTGAGGTTGGTGTTGGGCACACTGAGGCCTTCAGCATGGGCTTAACGAGTGGGATAACAGGTCCTGGGCCCGGAACTGTACACCAGGAAGGGTCTCCGGAGAGGACCTAATCCAGCCCAGATGGGGAGACAGGCCAGTGTGGAGGGCATGACCTGACCAGCCTACGACACACAGGCTCTGTCCACTACCCTTCCCGGTGCTCTCCAGAACCAGGCCCGGCCTCTGCGTCCAGGTGGGGAAAGTAGGGGTCTGCACCCCTGTCCAGCCTAAGGCAGCCCCCGGGCCCTGGGGATCCTTGTCCTGCCTGCCTGGCAAGGATGCTGGTGCCCACCCACCCATCTGCCCACACCTAGCCTCCTTCTAACCTGCTGCAGTTGCTAAACCCCCGCATGGGTACCCCCTCCCCTCTGTGACTCCTGGGGTCCTGCAGAGCAGGGCACCTGGTCAGCCTGTTCACCCCGGCTTACCCCCGGGCAGATCTACAAGCCCTGAGCCAGGGGCCAAGGACCAGGAGAGCCGCAGAGTCCAGCACGGGGCTCTGTCCTGCAGTGCTTGGTGGTGAACTGGGGGGACCGTCTCAGACTCTGAGAGGCTTCTCAGGAGAAGTGGCCCAGGGTGTAGGGGGCTCAGGCACCAGCTCTGGAGCTGGGCCCTGGAGGGGGGCAGTGACTGAAATGGAGGTAGGGAGGAAGCAGGAAGAAGGGGTCTCATGTGAACACCCGAGAGGGAGAGGCGGTGTTTGGAGGAGGAGGCTGCAGGGATGGGGCGGATGGCCTGGACTGGTGGACAGCGAGCTGAGCCTCGCGGGCAGAGGAAGGACCAGGAGAGGGGCCCGGCTCTGGCCCTTGTCAGCTCCTGGGCTTGCCTGCTTCCTGCTCACACTACCCACCTCTGATGCCTGTTCCCTCTTCTCTCCTGTTGTCTAGATGCCCACCTGGCAGAGAAACACCTTTTGGGGATGAAGGTGAACCCAGAGCCACAGTACATAAAGCAGCTTGTGAGAGCCCTGCTGAGAGGGGCTGCAAGTGAGGGGCCTGCTGGCTCAGCTGCCTGCCCACCCTGCTCGGCTCAGCCGCCTGCCCACCCTGCTCGGAGGCCCTGTCCGCCAGCAGAACGGACTGCCCTGCCCACACCAGCCGCCGTGTGGCAGCCATCACCGCAGCCCCTCAGCCCAGGTCCTGAGCCCAGGCACCAGCCCCACAGGGCTTGTGGGTGATCTTGCTTGTGGGTGGGGGGAGGGGAGAGCAGGGACAGGGTGTGGGGTCTCTGGTGGGTCCCTCCCGGGGGCTCGGCCCCTGCTAGGGGGCATCTGCCCGCACAGCACAGGAGAGCTGCTCCAGATGCAGCAGGAGGGCCGCTCGAACGTCGCCCATCTTCGCACAATCATTTCAGCATCCTCTCAGCGCCCGAACAGCCCGCTCGTTTGAATGCGTAATTAGCCTGAGCATCCTACCTCGCTAATTTCAAGGCAGGGGAAGGGAGTGGAGGGGGTTTAGGAATTTGCATATTAATTTAGCCGAGGGAGAGAAAAATTGTTTACCACTTCTTTCTCTCAGTCGCTCACAGAGGACTTAACTCTTTCCTGCTTGTTGTCTGGAGCCCTGCCAGGAGGGCATGCCTGGGGTGCAACCAGCTCCCTAAAGGCCCCTGCTACCCCCAGCCTCCCCTGGGTCCCGCCCCAGGCAGCCCCTGCACGCGCCAGGCTGCAGCTTCCTCCCTTTGAAGGGCCTGTGTGGGCTCCTTAGGGGCCAGACAATACAGGAACTGACCTCAAACTCCCTCCCCACTGACCCTGACCCATGTCCTTTTCCAGGACCAGAGATTCCTAGGGCCCCTGAGCCACCCCACCATCTTCACCTGTTTATTTGCCCAGTGCCATGGACCATGGAGGGTACCCACAGCTGCCCCCAAACTAGAGCAAGAAGCTGGTATGCAGAGAGGGGTGGGAGGGCTTCTAGGCCGAGGTGGCATTTGCCTAGGGCCCTGTAGGAGGGAACTGGTGAGTGGAGGGGCGCTGGGGCAGGGGGCACATAGGAGGGATATGTTTGGGGAGCTGAGTTCTCAGGTCTCAAGAGCCAGAAGGGATTATGCAGGCCTCCAATGATGGACCGAGCGAAGCAGGGCCTGGATTCACCTGCTTTGCTCTGAGCCCCGTCACCTTGGTGGGGGATAGTAATATTCCAAACAGAACAGAACGAGACACTGGGTGCAACCAGCACGGCTGGCATGGCTGGTGTCTTCAGGTGACCCTGCCCCGAGCTGTGGTCGCTTCCCACTCAGGTGGACAGCAGCACATCTGCTCAGAAGGGCAAAATGCACCAGGGCCACGCGAGCAGCTCCGGCTCCCCAGGGGCGACTAATGCAGGGATTGACCTCTCACAGAAGCCAGTTCTTCGCACAGCAAGAGGCCCGAGGACACCCCCAGCCCTACCCCCAGGGCCCAGTGTGCACTGCAGGCCAGTCAGCCCACCCACACGGTGAGCAGGACTAGAGTGGCCCTACCGCATGCCTGGTGCCAACCAGCTGCCTCAGGCTGTACGTCGTGACGGGTTCAGACACCACCCAAACCACGAAGGACCACGCAGGACTTCATCGTCTTCAGAATCGGGACAGGCCTGTGAACCACGAGACCTGGGGGACCCAGGTGGAGGGCTGGCCACAGAGACAGAGACCGGCATTCACAGGGAGAGTTCGGGCCAGGCTGGCTATGTTGTCCCGGACGAGAGGACTGGTCCCTTCCTGAGCCAGGGCAGGCATCACCAACCGATCGCCGCAGAGCCTCTCCCACAAACCATGGGAATTCCAGGGAGTCACTGCCCACCAGCTGTTGGCCACCTGGACTGGATGAGCTCCTGAATGACCCTCTCAGGGTGAGTCTCTGCCCCGCGTCAGGTATCAGGGAGCCCACATGGCTGCCAGCACAGAAGAGAAACTTCCTGCTCCCATCAAGCTCCCTCACAGCGGCCAGATGCACCAGCAGGGGTGCGAGGTCTGCCTGGCACTCTGCCCCGGGGGGGCTCCCTGGCCACACACCCCTCCATCCCCGCTGAGCTGCACACTGTGACCAAGGGCTCAGGCCTCAGGGCCACAGATGAGACGCCTTCGTGGGGCACACTGCACACGCTCAGGACAGCTCAACATGCACACACGGGGAGGTGGTGGTGCCAGGCGCTGCAGTGCAAGGGCCACAGTGATGCACACAGGGTGTGCGCTGCCCAGCTTGGGGGGCCCGAGGACACAGGACACTGCTGCGGGCAGGGAGACGGGTGGTGGGTGTGCACCAATGGGCCGGAAGCCGCTGGTGCCTGAGAGCTGCAGTTGCAGTAAGAGGGGGAGAGCTGGCCACACATGGCGTGGTCCCTACAAGTCCCCAGTCTCCTACGAACAGGCCCCGGGGTTGGCCCCTCACGATGGGCCCCCATGGGCCAAGCTCCCCACTCTGGGGTGGGAGACATGGGCTCTTTGGGTCATGGGAACTGCCCGAGCAGTGGGCCTGCCTGCCCCCAACCCCTCTGGATCACCCTGAGGGGCACCCTGGCGGGGAGCACAACCAGGAAGCCGGCAGCTACAGAGAAACCAGCCACCCTCCCAACTAGGGGCCCGGAGAACTCGGGAGGGTCTGGGACTCAGCACTGTGTCTGGCAGAACAAGAAGGAAGGTGCCCCAAGGCTGGCCCCCATCTCTCCTGGGCCTGTGATCACTGTGCCCCTCCCTCAGCCTCCAGAAAAAGGTGCTGATGGGTTCCTGGTTGTGCCCCCACCAGGGTACCCCTCAGGGTGACCTAGAGGGGTGAGCTGGTGGAGAGCTCACCATGGACCCCAGGCCAGCGGCTCACAGGGCTTCTCAGGGGGTCCTGCCGAGCCTCACCTGCTCCCTAGGCACCTGTTCAGAATGCAGACTCCCAGGCTCTGTGAAGCCAACCCACCCTCCAGGGCCCCACTGCCTGATTGGTGGGGTTCTCTCAGTGTCATTGGCCGCCCAGGGCCTGGGAGCCTCACGTCGGGGTGGCGGCCTCCCACTCCTGCACCGCCCCCTTCAGGGAACCTGTGAGATGAAACAGCTCTGGACTGGGAGGTGGGGCAGAGGTGAGGGGCCGTCGCCGGGGGGGGGGGGGGGGGGGGGGGGGGGGGGAAGCACAGACTCCCACGTGTGGGCGGGTGCAGACCGAGCAGCAGGGCAGGAGGGGGCTGCAGTCAGGCGGACAGTGGCCCTGAGGGACCGTGCCCAGTCGGCCGGACACCCAGGGACGGCAGGAACAGCCTGCTCGGCCCTGCTGTGCCCACGTGTCCGCGGGCGCCAGGATGGCACTTTGTTTGCGTCTGTGGGTGCTGTGGGCTGGTCGGGAGATGCTCTGCCTCCTGCAGCTGCTATCAGCGCACACCCGGGAGCCAGCTTCACTCTCACTGTCATTAAAAATCCCAGGTCTGACAGGTAGGGAAAATCCAACATAAAAACAACCGCCTAGGGACCAACCACAGATCGAGCAGAAGCCCGGCTCCTGGCACAGGGGCCAGGCCCCTCTGGAAGCCAGGGTGTGGGAGGTCTGCCCTCCCCTGCTCTTCTGTGTAGGTGTTGACCTGCCAGCCCCACCTTAGGGTTGGACAACGGGGGACAGCAAGGCAGAGGGAGGGATGGAGGAGGAAAGCACGCGAATGGGGGCAGAGACCAGCCCCAGGCCACACTTGCAGGTCTTGCAGGACGCTGGACACCATGGTGGGTAGCCTGACACACCCCATTGACAAATGAGGTGCCCCACGCCACAGGCACCCAGCTGGAACTCGACACCCACCTCCGACCTCCTGGTAGAGGCCTCTGCTGGAGACAAGGCCTGCTGCCCTTCTGGGTGGGAGTGAGGCACCCCTGGGGGTGCCCCAGGGCCCAGGGAAGGAGCCAATGTGTCCTTCTGTGGGCACAAGAGGCTGCCGTGGTGCCCCAACTGGGTGACGTGGCCACGACGGCACTCTAGCAGGCCCCAAGGATGGACACCAGCCCTGTTTCTTGAGACTCCTTCATCATTTGGACAAGGTGCTCATCCCTTCTGAACCTCAGGGTCCACAACTGTAAATGGCAGGAGGTGGGTGTGTGCGTCTAGTCTGGGCACAGGGAAGGGTCTGCGTGGGGAGCCTGACACTCGCCCTGTCTGACCAGGCCCTGGGCTGTGGTGACATGCCAGCTCTAAGGGTCTCCGCTCACAGGGTCGGAGCGCATGCTGGACACCAGTCCCGGTCACATATCTGGGGAGGCCAGGATCGCCCACCACGCTGGGGCCCCCCTGCAGTCGGGCCTCGGGGATTCTCTGCGGCACTCAGCTTGCTTCGGGGGCCTCTTGGAGCTGGGGTGATGCTAGCCCGTGCCCCAGAGGACCTGGGGCCTGGCTGAGCCCACAGCGGCTCAGAGCTGGGGTGTCTCCCCAGGGTGCTGGCGCTCACACGACCCCTGGGCGCCGGTGCTCACGTGGCTGTTGCATCTGGAAAAAGTTCTCGGGTGGCTCAGGAGGGACGCATGGCTCCCTGTGTGGCCGGCCCCCTCCCACCTGGGGAGCTGGGGACGGGAGGCCTTGGAAAGGCTGGGAGCTCCCTAGCCTTGAGCTGAGGAGCCCGGTGAGCGGAGGGTTAAGCGCTGCTTCTACTTCTTCTGCTCGGGGTGCATAATGCGCTCATTTGCATACTGCAGTGTGCGCTCAATTAAAATGAACTTTTAATTTCTTCTAAGTAAATTACTTCTTGCCGGTACGTGACGCGCACAAATGTCAGAATAATGGGAGAGCCTTAATGAGCTGGGGGGTGGAGGGGGTGGGGGCTGCTGGGAGTAACCCCAGAACAGGCAAGTCCACATGCAACACAGACGCACAGGATGGGTGCACAGACCATGGGCCGCGGCACAAGCACCCACCACACGCAGCCCCCACCATGGCCACTTGCACACGTTACAGGATCCCACCAGAATGGACACAGACATTTCTCACCAAGCCCCAGCCTCCCTGCCTCTTCTTACTTATCTTATAAATAAGGATGGAAGTTTAGAGGGTGAAAAAAAGAAACAGAATCAGAGCGACAAGGAGGCTGGGCACTCCCTGCCTGTGACTGGGGGCAGCCCCGCTGGGGTCAGGCAGGGGGAGACACCCCCTCCACCTGGGCCCTGGGGGCCCAACTCCATCATCATCCCTTTGCCTCCCGGGATCCGAGGGGGCCTCAGACTGTCGCAGGGCACAGTCGGCTCGGGCCACATGGCTCAGTCCTGGGAGGACAGCACAGGTGTTGGTCTGTCTGCCTCTCTCTCCTCATGCTCTGAGTGTGGAGGTGGCATCAGCCTGACGCTGACCAGCTGACCAGGCGTGAGAAGAGGGCAAGAGACCTGTCTGGTCCCCAGGCTTTGAGCTCTGGTCCCAGGCAGGGCTAGACTTACCAGGATTCTCAGGAGAGGCTCTGGCCTCTGACCAGAGTCCTGCACAAGGTCTGTCCCTGTCCAGAGGAGGCAGCAGACACACGGGTGCTGGGTCCACATGGATATGGGTTCCAGCCATGATGGCCCTGGACAAGCCACGGGGCCCCTAGGCCACCCAGCTGTCTCCTCTGCACCTGTCTGGGGCTGGCGGCTCCCTCCGCCCTACACTGTGACGAAGCTGCCACTGGGCAACTCTGCGACCAGTGACCACCCATGGCACTGGGCTGGAGCCACTGCTGGATGCCCCACAGAAACAGCTCAGACACCCACAGGCAAGTCCTCATCAACACCAATGCTTGAGGCTTGGGGAGGCCAACCTTCTCCTCGGGTCCCAGAAGGTCAAAGGAGAGTCAGTGACGTTGATGATGAATCTAGGACATGTGGACACAGCTCACAGGAGAATGGGGGCACCCCTAGGGGCCTGTGGGCAGGCACTCTGGGCCTGCAGTACACCTAAAGTTGTTTGAAGAGGCTTGTGGTCCTGAGGGGAGGGGCACAGACATCTCTGACAATGCCTCCAGAGGGTGGTCAGGGAGGGCTTCCTGGAGGAGGGCTCACCAGGGGAACAAAGGGGCCAAAATGGCCCAGGTCAGTGTATGAGGTGGCAGAGGATGAGGTGGCGGAGGGTGGGGGTGATGATGACCCAGGGGGAGGCCCACTGCAGGCAGGAATGGCTCATGAGGGCCACAGGGCATGATGTCCTTGGGGACAAGCACCAGAACACCTGGAAGGGATGTGCCCAGCTGAGGGGGGCAACAGGAGGGCTCAGGGTCCAAGCAGGTGGGGATGCAGGCCTGAGGGGGGTCTGAGGCTCTGGCTGGAGCCCCCAGGTTGGGCTGGAGGTGCTTCCTCAGCACGGGGGTGTGGTGAGCAGGCGGCAGGGGCCTCTTTCACAATCATTTGTCATTACTGGCAGGCTTCACGGTGGGGGGTGGGAGCATAGTGGCAGCCAGGCAGAGGGCAGCGGCACCCAGGACGCAGATGGAGAGCCCAGGCCAGCCCTCCCGGGGCATATACAGACACCAGAGGGTCTCTCAGCTGGTCCAGCACAGTAGGGGGAAGAGGGGGAGGGCTGGTCCAGCATGGCCACAGTGCAGCGGGAGGTGAATCTCTGCCTCGCCACCTGCCACAGGGCCCCCCCCCCGACTCCTTGAAAGGGGGTGCCCCCAGAGATGAGATGACAAGTGAGAGGGAACTGGGATGGTGGCAGACAGAGAATACAAGAGAGAGAGGCTGGATGGCTTGGCTAGAGGGGCCGCACACTTCTCACGCCCCTCCCCTGCTCAGCAACTCTCCATGGCTCCCTAGTGCCACCCCAGCAATGTCTCAGCTGGCACCCCTGCCTCTGCTCAGGGGTCCCTGAGTCTGCCTGGCTGAGTTCACAGAACCAGGTGGACTGCTGCCCCCCAGCAGGGACCCTCTGTTCTGATCCGGCGATGACCCTATGTGACCGTACCACCCACCCTCGCCTCCCACAGCTGGAGGATGGGTCACATGTGGGGAGCAGTGACACCCACAGGGTGAGGGCCCAGCACCCCGTGGTGTATCTTTCCTAAGCTGAGGCCATAGGGTCGTCCTCGGGCTGTTGTGATATCGGGGGCCTGAGCTCTGACCCTGACTAGCCAAAAGGTTCCGGTCCAGTTCCAGTCTCCCTCTGCGGTGAGCCACTGTGCCTTTAAGAGGATGAATCCCACCCTCGGCCCCCTCCCTGGCTTTCATGCCAGTTTCTCCCCCTGGATGGGTTCTGACAATTACCACTTCCCTGGCAGCTGGGGTGTGCTGCATGCGTGTGTGTGTGTGTGTGTGTGCATGCGTGTGCGTGTCTATCCGTTCACATGAGGTGACTGGAGCCCAGCTTTCCCCCATCGCTGAAATTTACATTGAACCACAAATTAATTTCATAATTTTTTCCTCTCTAATTATGCCAACATCTGCTGCAAAGCCAAGCTGTGCACATGCATTTTAATATTCTCCCCTCCTCTCCTCCTCACAGCATCGCTTCTGTCTACACTGAACTTTTCAATAATTATCGCCAAGAGAAGATCTTGACTCCCATTGCTCTTGCTTTTCAAGAGGGGAGGTGGGGAAGGGGGATGAGGAGATACAGAGGTGGAAGGAAAGAGAGACAGAAAGAGAAAGAGAGAGAGGACTGTCCGCACGAGGGGAGGGGGGACGGCAGGTTAATGACCAGGTCTGTGCATCAGCATCTCAGGAGGGAGTGAACCGTGGGGTGGGGGGTGGCTGACAGTTGATTTCTTTGTTGCTGCAGGAGGAGAGGGAGGGTCTGCAGGGAGGGAGACAGGGAAGAAGAAGGTAAGGGAGGAAGAGAAGGAACTTGTGGGTGAGGGAGAGGCGGGGCCTGCCGGGGTGTACGGTTGGGGACACACCCTGCACCCCAGGAGCGCAGCCACCCTGGGACCAGGATGTGCTGAGGGGGCGTGCTGACTCTGCCTGGCCCTCTCTGGTGGACAAGCCATGCGGCCCCAGTCCCCAAAGCCTGAGGAGCACAGTCACAACAGTTGTTTTCCCACGAGCACAGGGTGGGGCGCAGCTGTGGGACCTCCATCTCACCAGCCTTTGTGCAGGGCTGGCCCGGTGCCCTGGCACCTTTACCCGCCGGCACCTGACAGGAGGGCTGGCTGAAACGTGCACAAGGGGCCACACCTTATGGGTTAGGGTTAGGGCCAGGCAACCCCCTGACGCCCCTCCACCTGCACTCAGAGTGAATGCGTGCGCACTCATGTGGGTGTGCACCTGTGAGCACATGTGAGCAGTCATGGCTGCACAGCCCTACAGTGCGGGATGGATGTCCAAAGAGCGTGTGCAGAAAGCCCTTGCCTGGAATTAGGAGGCCAGCTGTGTGGACCTGGGTCAGACACTGCCTGTCCGTGAGCCCATCTGTCCGCACAGGGCACCCTGCAGAGTACAGCTTGGGGACAGCCAGCTGGCATTTGGTGAGCACCTCCCATCTACCTCCCAGTCCCCCTTGAGCCCACCCTCTCCCCACGGCTCCTCAGTGTCACCCAGATTATATCTACCCTCCTCATTCTGGCCACGAAGCCCTTACCCCAAATCCCAGGTGAGCCCACCTTGTACCCTGGACACCACCCGCCAAGCCCCTGGCCCCTCCACGAACTCCTTCCTCATGTATGGTTGGTGCTCCATGACTTTTTATTAAAGTGTGAATAAATGAATGACATCATTGAAACACATCACAAATCTTCTCTGGGCCTACACCTCATAGAGAAATTGAAGACACAGGTCCTTTGCACTTGAGGACTGTCACCTTGGTCTCTTCCACATCTACTCCAACCCAGCTAAGAGGCCAGCAGCAGAGACAGACGGGCCCCTACTTTAGCAATAATTCAACCCCCACATTTACTGAAGCTGTGCTGTGCCAGGATCTGCAAATGGTTTCTACAGAGTGCAGTGCACGGTCCCTTCAAGGTGCTCACGGTCCAGAAGAAGGTAGGCAAACAGCCAACAAGAAGCCTGTGAGGATGTGTTGAGGCTCAGGGAAGTGTGACTGATGACATAGCATCTGAATAGTGTCCATAGGAAAGAAGGGCTTGGTTGGGCCTGGAGTGGGGGGTGTCTCTGGGAAGTGCAGGAGGAAGGCAACAGGCTGCAAAAGTAGAGAGTGGGCTCTTGTTTCTGGTTGTGATACATGTAACGGGCACAGGCTTACACTCCTGCTATAAGCAACTGTTGAACTGCACAAAATACAAGCAGAAACTGTCTCCAGATGTTGCGCAACAGATAGCTCCACATTCACCCCAGCTTCCTGAAGCACAGCCCCAACGTACTTCAATGTCTCAACAAGAGAGGAGAGAGAGGGAAAATTGGGGCTGCTGAGCTGTCTGCAACGTGCAGAACAGAGACGAGAAAGCTGTGCAAAGAAGGCCCAGGAGCCTGCACAGGCTCCCTGAGTCTCCAAATAGTCAGCCATAGATGTGCAGGGTGGGGATGCACAAGATCCAGCAGAGAACCACTACACTGCAAGTTGACTGGAGAATCCAGAGTTGATGTGGTGCCGGGAGGCACGGAGCAGTCCAGACAGCTGAGTGGAGGGAGTGCGCCGAACATCCCAGAAAAAAATGACAGTTCTCAGGAGCAGGACTATTCCAGCCTGAGGGTAAAGGTTGCTTGAGCTCCTGCCCTAAAAAAGCCTCAGGCCAAGCCCTGACAGATCAGGCCAAGCTGCGAGTAAAATAACACTGCCAGAACAAATTTAACACTCTTTAAAGAACACAGTGTGACCCAGATCCTCAACAATATAGGATTCACAATGTCCAGCACACAATAAGAAATTACTAGATATGCAAAGAAGCAAGAAAATGTAGCCAGAAAAGAAAAAAGAAAAAGCAGTCAGTAGAACAGATCCAGAGATAACACAGATGTTGGAATTACAAAAGAAAGATTTCAAACAAAAGAAAGACATGAGTGTGGAGAGGGAGATTCTCAACAGAATGGAAACGATAATGGTGGGAATTTAATGGAAAATGTAGAACTGAAAAACAAAGTCTGAAATGAAAAATTCACTGGATGACTCTAATAGCAGATTGGACTACAGAAGAAATGACATGTGAACTTGAAGACAGGTCCAATAACAACAATCCAAATTTAAGCTGAGAGAGAAATAAAGCCTTTTAAAAAAAACAACAGCCGCCCGCGCCGGCCTCGGGAGCGCCGCGGCGGGAGGACCAATGCTGAGCCCTCGGCTCCGCCGCGCTCTCTGCCCGCCTCCCTTTCGTCACCCTGGTCTCCTGACCTCGAGGCCCAGGCCTGAGGGGCCATGGGCAGAAACTTGTGAGGAGAAGGGGGCTGCGCGTTGTGCTCAGACTCAGCCTTGCCTCCGTTGCCTCCCTGACTTCTGGTCAAACCTGAGGGCAGGAGCCCCCCGACAGGCATATTCTGTTTTCTCTTGGCATCCATGAGACAGTAGCAGGCTCCAGTCTCTTCACATGTCCTGAAACTACTCACCTATCTAAGAGTCTCAGCATTATTGGCATAACTCCATCTCCCTGTGCCCTTCCTGCCATGGAAGGAAGCGGAAAGAAGGGATGAGTCAAGTAACAATAAACTTCTGAGAAGGAGATGCAGGTGTGATCCTGGGTCAGGAAGATCCCCTGGAAAAGGAAATGGCAACCCACTCCAGGGTTCTTGCCTGGAGAATCCCGTGGATGGAGGAGCCTCGCGGGCTACGGTGCACTGGGTCACAAAGAGTCAGATACGACTTAGCGACTAAACAGCAACAGCAAATAACTGAGTCTGACGCGTCCTTAGAGGAGGGTGTTAGCACACACAGAGACTCCAGGCACCCCAGCTGTCCGAACAAAGAAGCAACAAACACAGCCTAGCCTGGAGGCCCAAGAGGAGGCAGCATCGCAGGCTCCTTGGCCTTGGACTGCCACCCTCCAGCACTGCGAGGAAAGAAATTCCTGTGACTGAAGCCAAATTGCCCGTGGTGTCTTGTTATGGCAACTCTCCCAATTAAAGCAGAAGGATGAGCCAGAGAACAGTGAACCTGGTTCCTTACAACAGGGACAGTAAGTAGGGTAGGAGAGGGACAAAAGGAGTTCCACGTCTCTATACCTTTTAGCATAGTTCCGACTTTTGGAAGCATATTAGTGTTCCACCAACTGGAAATAAAATTATCTCACCAAGATGAAAAGGGGGAAAAGACTACAATGGAAAACCACCTGCCATAAACAAATAATTGTGTTTCAAACGTATGCCGTAACTACACTGAAGCAGGGGGCAAGTTAGCATCAATAGATCCCTTAATGTAAGGATCAAGGGCTTCTTAGAGAAAGAGCTGTTTACAGGACAGAAGCAGAATAGGGGCAAGATGAACCTATAATATTTTGTCATGCAAGAAGTAAAGGAAGTGATTTTAAAAATAACAGATCAGTTTGAAGGTGGTAACACCAGCCAAAAGTGATACAATTTTAGTGCCAGTATAACTGAGTACAGTGATGAATTATAAACCAATTACAAGATAGAAATACATGCATTCATACTGATAATAGGTAGATAAATTGATAAAGGATAAGGAGGGCTCTTGCTTATAGTAGAGCGCTGAGTATAGAGTGGCAAACATGGAGGGGAACTGAAGCTGGATCAATTTTAGTCCCAAAGATTGTCCCAGGATAGAGTCACCAATAGATGCTGAATAAGGGGTAATTTTGATGGGGAGCAGGATATTTGCATGGTCTTCAAGAAATCCTCATAGGTTGCTTAATAGTTACAAGGTAAAAAATAATGACTCTCTAGTAAACAAATAGTGTACCTTTTCCACATAATCAAAATTAACATCACCAAGGCAAATAGACATCATACCCTTCTAGATACAATACACTGAAAAGGACACAACATTGCTTATGTGATATTCTGGTCAATAATGTATAACCTGAATCAAATAAGAGGAAATATCAGATAACCCTAAATAAGAGATATTGTTGTATATTCTTATATACTTCAAAAAAAAAAACAACATGAAAGATAAAGCCTGTTTCAACATTTCATTGAAAGGCTGATACATAAATGCAATATTTGGTTCTGTACTGGATCCCATGCTGGAGGGAAAAAAAATGCTATGAAGATTTTATTTTGTTAATAAGTAAAATTGATAAGTGGATGGTAAATTTGTTTAAATGTTGTTTCATTGTATATTTACTGAAGTTGGAAACTATTGTGGTCATTTACATAAAAGAATGTCCCTAATATTGTGAAACATATTAATATGCTAAAGTATTTAGGGATAAAGAAGGTGATGGTTACATGTTACCCTCAAGTTGATGATGAAAATATTATATATATATATACACACATCCATCCATATATATGTATATACACAAGATGGATGGATGGATAGAGGGACAGATAGAAAGGAAGCAAAAACAGCGCTGAAGTAAAACAGTAACAGTAGGTGAATCTGAGTAAAGTGAGTGTTGGGTTTTTTCTGTAGTATTCTTGTATCTTTGTATACGTTGAAATTATTTCCAAATAAAAAGAGTAGGTTTTTTCGTTTGTTTGCTGAAAAAAAAAAAAAACAACACAACAAAGACCCCCAGTGACCCATGGGACAATATCAAGCAGTCCAATATATAAACAATTTAAGTGGCAGGAAGAGAGGGAAGAGAGTGGAGCAGGGAAAAAAAAACTTGGAGAAATTATAACTGAAAATTTCCCAAATTTGATGAAAAATATCAACCCACAAATCAATACAACCAAGAAAAATAAACTAAAACAAAAACAAAAACCCAACTACTCATACCCAAGAATATGCTAAAGCCAAATACACAGCGATCACTTCAAAAAGCAGCATATCACAAGGAGACAAGGATGAGAAATACAGTTGACTCCTCATCAAAATAATGCAGTCCATAGTACAAAAAATGACATCTGTGAAACTGGTAGTCTATATCTTGCACAAAAAAGTCCTTAAAACTGCAGGTGAAATATAGTGTATTTTCAATTCATCATAATCATAAGTGAGTATGCACTTAGAAGCCTCAAAATTTGTGAAGCAAAAACTAACAGACTAAAGGGAGACAAATCCACAACTCCAGTTGGGGATTTTAACATTCCTCTCTCAGTAAGTGGTCAGCCATGGAGATAGAAAATCAACAAGGGGTTTAAAGACTTCAACAACAGCATCAACCAAATGATCTCCGTGACATTTGTAGGGCACTCCACCAAGCAAGAGCAGAACAAACACTTTTTTCCCCAAATGAACATGGATTATTCACCATAAAATATGTCTCAATAATTGCAAAAAAAAAAACCCTACTAAAATCATATGAAATATATTCTCTAGCCTAGTACAGCAGGAAATCAATTAGATAAAGATATTTGTAAAATGCCCTCAAATGCTTGGAAAAAAAACTAAAAACTTCTAAATAATCCATGAATAAAACATCACAAAGGACACTGGAAAATATGTTGGATTAAATAACAATGAAAACATGACATATCAAAATTTGTAGGCCGTAGCCAAAGCAGTGGTTAAAGTGAAAACTATTAATGCTTTTGAACTTTGGTGTTGGAGAAGATTCTTGAGAGTCCCTTGGGCTGCAAGGAGATCAAACCAGTCAATCCTAAAGGAAATCAGTCCTGAATATTCATTAGAAGGACTGATGCTGAAGCTGAAACTCCAATACTTTGGTGACCTGATGGAAAGAACTGACTCATTGGAAAAGACCGTAATGCTGGGAAAAATTAATGGCAGGAGCAGAAGGGGATGACAGAGGATGAGATGGTTGGATGGCATCACTGACTAGATGGACATGAGTTTGAGCAAGCTCCGGGAGTTGGTGATGGACAGGGAGGCCTGGCGTGCTGTAATCCATGGGGTTGCAAAGAGTCGGACATGACTGAGCGACTGAACTGAACTGATAGCTTTAAATGCTTGTGTTGGAAAAGATGAATGATTTGTAATAAGTGATCTAAGGTTCAGTTCTCTGGTAGCTCCCCTGGTGGCTCAGCTGGTAAAGAATCCACCTGGATTGTGGGAGACCTGGCTTCGATCCCTGGGTTGGGAAGATGCCCTGGAGAAGGGAAAGGCTACCCACTCCAGTATTCTGGTTTGGAGAATTTCATAGACTGTATAGTCCATGGGGTCGCAAAGAGTTGGACACGACTGAACAACTTTCACTTTCACTTTAGTTATATTACTCAAGGGAAGAGGAACAGAGAGAGAAGAGAAACAAACTATGAATATTAGGAATTAAAGATAGGATATCATCACAGATCCTATAGACATTAAAATAAAACAAAGCAATATTATAAACAACTTTGTGCCAATAAAGTTGACACACAGAGAAAATGGACAAACCCCTTGAAAAACACAAATTACTAAAACTGATACAAGAAGAAAACAGAAACTCTGAAGAGATGTACATCTGATTTTTTAAAATGAATTCATGACTGAACCCCTCGCCACATGGCAAAAACTGGAGGCTGGGGCTTCCCTGGTGACTCAGCGGTGAAGTATCCGCCTGCCAATGTAGAGGACATGGGTTTGATCCTTGGTCTGAGAAGATCCCACATGCCACAGAGCAACTCGGCCTTTGTGCCACAACTATTGAATCTGTGCTCTAGAGCCTAGGAGCCGCAACTACTGAGGCCACATGCTGCAACTACCGAAGCCTGTGTGCTATAGAGCCCGTGCTCTGCAACAAAAGAAGCCACAATGAGAAGCCCATGAACCATAACTGGAGAGTAGCACCCCATTCGCCACAACTAGAGAAAAAAGCCCAAGAAGCAACCAAGACCAATGCAGCCAAAAAACAATAAATAAAACTTTTTTTTTTTTTTTTCTTAATTGGAGGCTGTTTGGAGCTAGGAAGGTGAGTCATTGGGTTTTGCTGAGGAAGGCACAGGGGACGGGTTGATACACACAGTGACGGCGGTGTAAGCCCAATGCCTGTGGCTTTCCCCTTGCATCTGCCATGGGCACCACCTGGGGATTCACCCACCACCGCTCACCCTCACGGCAACCTGGGTTCACAATGAGAAGGTAAAAGGCTCAGAGAGATTTCATTTCCTGCGAAAATCACACAGCGTGGGCAGAGCTCTTCTGGTGCCCATGGCAGGGAGGCCACGTGGAGCTGCCAAAGCGGGGCTCCTGCATCTTTCCTTTTCACCTTCAACTTCCAGGCCAAGGACAGTGGCCCCTCCGACAGCGACACCCCTTCTTGTTCTCTGGACTTTGTGTCCTGTCAATTCTTTGGTAGCACGTGCCCCTGGAGGTGAAGGACTCTGTTTTATTACTGCATTAGTAATAAAGCAGAAACATAAATACCGTACACACGTATGGTAACCCTATCATTTATCCACCAGGCCAAGACTCCTGGAGAGTGAAAGGGGCACCACTGGTGGTCACCTCAGGATGATGGGCACAGACAAGGACCGGCCTGAGCAGGAGGTGTGACAGGGCCTTGCTCTCCAAGGATCTGACATGACACTCAGTGACATGACCACGTCAGTGACAGCCGTGTCACCGCTTTCACTGAGCTTCTGGCCATCAGCCCTGTGCCCGCCCACCGAGCAGGTAGACAGTGTCATTCCCACTCCAGGCCTTACAGGGCTTTCCCTTGAAAGCAACTCCATCTCATACAGTTTCTTGGGAAATCTGAATTGCAAACATGAATCTGTAGGTGCCACATCCTTGCTGCCCTTTTTCCTTAAATGCCAGGACCCCAAGTTGATCGAGTATCGACCCGCCACTTCTGCCTCCACAGTCTCTCGATTTCTTGTTTCCCCAAAACCCTTTCAGAAGCAGATGGGGTGCAGGTCATAAATACGGTTTCTCAAGGAACCAACCTGGGTGCACAGGTGCCCTCATGCCCCATTGCCCAGCCCTGCCCAGCACTGAGGCTCCTGCAAAGTGCCTTCCCAGATGGGGCCCCCGGTGCCCTCCTCTCTCAAGTCAACACAGTGCCTGGAGCCAGGAAGAGATTCCTCTCCATCGTGGGGGGCTGGCGGGTGCATCGGGGGCAGTGAACGGAGCTCCAGCCTTGCAGGCTGCACTCAGGATCCCCACACCCTCCACTGGAGGCCCTCTGCTGAGCCCAGGCTCTGTCAGCTAAAGGATCCTGGGCGTCCAGGGCCGTGAGCTGTCCAGGGGACCCCACTGCTCCTCCCAGCCCCCAACTCTGGGCCCTTTCTGCTGGCACCACCTTTCCCTGACCCCCCCGTGGAAAGCCAAGACATCATGGAGGGAGACCTCCACTTTCATGACAAATCTAGAGACCCTTCTACCCGCTCCAGAAATAGGCCTCAGTCCTCTTGTGTCATCCTGCCTGGACCCTGTGAGCTGGGGACGTGCCTGTGCCCTGGGCAGCACCCAGGTATGGACACCACAGCCTCCTCCCCTATGGAGTGGGGCTGTCTGTGGCCTCCCGCACAGTGAAGGATGGGAGGCCTGCAGACCCAGGCCCACCACCCTGGCCGGCATGTGGTATCTGAGTGGGTCAGTGCAGCCAGGACCTGAGGGCTACTCGGCAGGCCCCAGCCCTGGCATCCTCACCCCGCCTCGAGTGTCTGCTATTTTGTTGTTGTTGGTAATTCCTCGCCAGGTGGACCCTGGCGTGCTGTGGGGCTTCATTAAGCTCAGCCAGCTGTCGTGGAGCTCAGGGGACGTGACGCGTGGCAGAGCCAGCCTCAGGCAGGGGGGAGGAGCTGAGGAGGAGGGGAGCCCTGAGCCCCTGGGGAGGGGCCCCAGGATGCTCGCTGGAGGGCAGCCACCACGGAGGGCTCAGTGTGGGTGTATGTGTGGGTGTTGTGTGTGCATGTGTGCGTGCTGTATGTGTCTGTGGTGTCTGCATGTGTATTTGTGTGTGCGGTGGGTGGCGTATGCATGAGCCTATCCATGAGTCCTGCTCCAGGTAGGACCAGGCTGGGTCAGCATTTCCCACTCATTTCTCAGAACACGCCTCACAGCCTTCTGAGGACGGTCACAGATTCCCCACAGCTGGTCAGTGAGTGTGTGGAGCACCGGGTGGAGCACAGGTGAGCCAGTCTGTTCCCCCAGGACATGTTGGAGCCCCTCTTGTGGTCAAGAGCTTCGTGTGGTCCCCTGCTCACTGCGTACGTAGGAGGGGCTGGTGCACAGTGGCCTGTGTTGCCTCCTGTCCCATTGCTGTGAAATAAGCTGTCTCCTCAGATGTATGAAGAACCCTGACAAGTCAGCAGGAAAAAAGGCAACAGAACAGACAGACTCTACCCAAGGAAGATCTGCAAATGGGCGACACTCAAACAGAAGCCTTGGGGATGCCGCCATGCCCACCAACATAGCTCTAGTTAGCCCCAAGGTGGCTCACCCTCTTGCCACCACTCAGCAAAACCCAGGTATCACCTGCCAGTGGTGAACACAAATGTGCCCAGGACAGTCTTCACTTTTCTTCTACTCTGCACCCCCACCCCATCTCCCATTTTAGCCACTATGACAAGAATACGGCAGACTGGGGGCCTCAAACAACCACCACAGAGCTCCCCCAGTTCTGTAGGCTGGAAGTCCTAGGTCAAGATGCCCACATACTCGGGGTCTGGTGAGAGGCCCTTCCCAGCTTGCGGACAGTACCCTCCCACGGTGCCCTCACCTGCAAGAAGTGGAGAGGGAGCCATATGGGGCTCCACCCCCATGACCTCATCACCCCAGAGGCCCCCCTTAATGCCATCACACCAGGGGTTGGGTCTCAACACGTGAATCTGGGAAGACAGTGTTCAGTCTCTGGCAGCACATTCTCCACCTGCACAGCCAGATTCAGCCCCTGCCTTGGCTGGGCCGAGGGCCACTTTGACAGACATCTACCAAGGGCAGGGGGACAGCGGGAAAGGAATGGCTCCTCCCTCTGATTGCACACTTATCTCAGCTGTTGGAACAAAGCACCCAGGAAATGAATCCAGATTCCAATCTCTGACCAGAAGGAAGAGAAGAAATGGAGACACTCATGTGTCTCCTGACAAAATCTGTAGTTTTCTAAACGTTTTTGCCAACAAAATTCCATTGGACTCTAAGCACCCTCTAGCATGGTAAGCAGAGTTCTCATTACCTGCCCAGGTCACACTGTCAAGAGCAGGTAAGACTATGTGGATGGAGAGAAAAGTGGATCCCTGACAATGCTGATGGTTGCGGAAACATGTTGAGACAATAAGGAAAAGTGTCCTCCCAAATGGAAGCCCACAAACGGGCTGGGTCCTACGTGGGCTGATTCAGCAGAGTCCCCATTCCCCCTCCGCCTTGTCCCCACACACATCTGCACATCTCACCAGCACAGTCATCGGCACCTTGTGCTCAGGCTGTCTTTTCAAGGATGCCTGTTTGGGGCTGATTCATATCAATGTATGACAAAACCCAAAAAAAAAAGGATGCCTGTTTGGCCCGTCAAGTGGCCTTGACAGGGAAATCGCCTCTCCAAGTGGAGGGCAGGGTGATTTGTTCTGTGAGGTAAGAACAGACCCATTTGCCTACAGCCCACATGATACTCTCAGGTTTCCTCGGCTCACCGTTCCTCAGGCACCCTGCATGCACAACACCTACCTGGACCACATCCAGGGAGGGAAATCAGGGCCGTGAGGAAACTCGAGCTCCCACCGTGCTGTGGGTGACACAGCCCTCTGGTTCTGGTCCAGGATGCTAGTGTCCTGCCAGGATCTTTGAAACCAGGGTGGAGTAACTGATGACCCTCGGACCCTTTGCAGGTCCCCACGGTGGTTGGGGCTGGTCTGAGAAGCCCTGGCGATCTGGGCATTACATGCAGACATGGGGTGACTCACATAGACAGAAAGGTGGTGGTCCTCCCAGGACCTCCCTGAAAAGCCAGAAGCACGTTTCCCAGGAGTCTCCCTCTGCGGGGTCTCATGCCCATTTCTGAACCTGTCGTCGAAGACGTCCATCCGGAGGGCCCGTGAGCCCCGCAGGACAAGGCAGCAGCTCGCACTTCAGCCCGTGAAAGTCCTTTTTGTTGGCTCTGCCACCTCACTTCTCCACTGCGTCCTGGCAGCCAGACCTTCCCTCTTGAGGGAGCCCCAAGCAGCCCCCGGAACGTCATGAAGCCAGTGGCCCAGCCCCAACAAGGCGGGAACCCCCAGGCCATTTCTGCTTGCTGGAGACAGAAGGCGTCTGACTCGGGGGACCATCTCCCCAGGGAAGCAGTCAGCCCTGACTCAGGTACTGCCCCTGCGCTGAGGAGCCGCTGGGGCTGGGTGCCCCCGCCAACAGGGCCTGACCTTCCTGTCCCTGTCTTTCCAGCTGTCACCAGCCGGCGGCCCTAGAGCCCTCCTCCGTGGCCCCCTTGCCAGGACGCGCCCTGCACCACCGTGGACATCCCTGTCAGGCAGCGCAGGCACGGCAGCTGGACCCCCAGTCGCTTCCCGGAGTCCATCTGAGCCCTTCCCCCACGAAGCTCCTGTGGGGGAAGGAGTAGGGTGAGGTGAGGAGTGGCTGAAGGACCAGCCCCTCACGTGGCCCAGACCAGCGAGCCAGTCCCTCTCGGTCCTGACCTTGCTCTGGCCACTGGCCTCATCTGCCTCGACAACCTGAGGAGATGGGCTCCATCAGACCTGTCAGCCAATGGCAGCCAGCCCAACTTCCGGTCGGCTTAAGCTCCTCCACCATGTAGATGATTGACATGTGCTGGACCCAATGAGCATCAAAAGGCACTGCGTCTGCGCAGGAGTTGCCTTCACACCTTGCTGGAAATTGTTGCGCAGGTGGAGGAGGGAAATCCAGAGTAAGCAGCCATGTGGCCGCAGATCTGCCTCTGGAGGGCCCTCCCTTGTACTCTAGCAAGATGCCTGCATTGTGTTGGGAAGGAAGGCCTGCAGGCGGGGTTGGAAGGCAGGACGTTTGGGAGATCGGGGTCCACCGGGGGTGCTAGTGGGACCCCAGGTGGCGAGAGGAAGGAAGAGGCAGGTGGGGAAAAGGACCCAGAACCCAGAGACCCTCAGCACTGATACCCTGGCCGTTTGGAGACCCAGAACCAGGCCCCAGTGTGAGCTGCCTGCATAATGGTGGGCAGAGCATTCTTCCGACACGTGGCAGGGGTACCATCGAGGCTGTCTTCTTCTCCACGGTCAGCCCTTCGGCTGGAGGAACCGGTCATGAGCCCCATCTTCAGTGACCCCGTTCACAGGGTTCTGGCCATTCTGCCCTTGGCTCTGGAGCTCCCTTCCTCCACTGGGTCAGTCTTCTCTGGGGGTCTCCTGGAGAGTTATGGACAAGGGACACCTTGGGGGCTGCTTGACTGTGCTGGTCATTTGCTTTTGTTGTGGCACTAGCGGTAAAGAACCCACCTGCCAATGCAGGAGACGTAAGAGACATGGGTTCGATCCCTGGTTGGGAAGATGCCCTGGAGAAGGGCATGGCAACCCTCTCCAGGTTTCTTGCCTGGAGAATCCCATGGAGAGAGGAGTCTGGTGGGCTATAGTCCGTGGGGTCACAAAGAGTCGGACACGACTGAAATGACAGCACACACACACGTGTTGCTTTTGGCACATAAGTGTTCTCCATTTGTCATTACATTTTTTAACAAGAAGAATACTTTCTCCAGACTCTGCCCTCCCTCCAAGTCTGGATTTCTGGTCAATGACGGCCTTGGAGCATTACTTGGGAGCAGAGAGGCCTCCTCAGCCACCCTCTATGGGATTTCCACCTTGGCCCCCAGGTCTCTGGGGACAGAGGTTCCAGATGTCCCCTCCACAGCCTGTCCTGCTGATGACTCTGAGCAGTTCGGTCTCACAGACTGCTAGGCCCTGGGGAGACAGCCTCGTGGACTCTTGGCCTGGAACTCAGCCCCCACCTGGCAAACAGCTGTGGCCCTGCTTGGAATGCATGAGGCAGGGGAGGGATTCATCAGATTCCTGAGAAAGCCCATCTCAGCCGGCTGCTTCCTAGGTGGGGTGTACAGATATAAAGGGCACCCTTGCCCTCCTCACCTGCCCCCACTGGCCAATGCCCTCGATCTCTCCAAGTGCGTCCTCCCAGACCCACATGCTCCCTGAGAGCCTCAGCCAGGCCCCCTCTCTGCGCCACCAACAAATCTGCTCTGAAGGGAAGGCCCTGGACTCGGGCCACAGGCCAGCACAATCCCTGAGGCTTGGTGTAAACTCAGAGCCCTGAGATTCACCAACCTGGGCGGGGTGGGGCCAGTGAATCTGCATTTTACCACGCTGGGTGGCTCTGAGGATCACAAACTCAGAGAGGCTGGGGGCAGCGCTGAACAAATACACTTCTGGCACGTCCTTGGTGGGCACCTGACTCAGGAGAAACAGGCTCACCAGGTGGCTGGCGAGAGGTGGGGTGGGCTTTGGGGAGCCAGAGAGGCAGGGAAGGATCAGGTGCATCCTGGGCCCCAGCGAGTGTTGGGGGCAGGGGCTTACTTGCTCCTTGGCATGTGGGATCTCAGCTTCTTCCTTCCACCTTAAAAACCCAGCCCGGTGAGCACCGGGAAGGCTGCCAAGACAGGGTGGAGGCGGTCTGGGCCTTCACTCGGAAAACAGCCAACAGCAGTGGCAGGAGTCCCCCCAAGGTTCATTTTTAATTGGATTTAATTATTTTCCATTTAATTGCATTTTTTAAAGCTCTCCCTGGTGGTTTCTGGATCTGAGGATTTTTCCTCTCTGGGCTGGATGCTTGGCTCATGTGGGAGTGAAGAGACAGAACCGGAGCTCCCTCAGGACCTGGGAAGAGCCCGTGGGCCAGGAGCAGAGGGAGTTGGAAACACAGTAGGAGACCAGAGCCAGGAGCTATCCTGCGTCCCTCCCTCGTCCAGATGGGTGAATGTCAGCCTTCCCTAAGGCCCCTCACTCTCCCTCCATGACTCTCCCCAACCTCACTACCCCTCCCACATTAGGCTTCCCCCATTGCTCACCTGGCCAGCTCCTAACTGACCACCTCCCCAAATCCACCTCCATCCGCAGCTCCAGCTCACAGAGCCCCTCCAGGTTCCCTTGACCTGTCCTTTCACACCTCTGCACCTCTGCAGGTTTGCACCTCTCCCCTCTCCCTTCCTGAAACATCCCAGAGCCAGGTACTCAACAAACACCTGTGAGCACTTAGCAAACACAGTCCTCAGCACGGAGATACCTGATGATGAAATGTGCCTGCAAAGGATGTGTAGAAACTCCCATGAGGTTGTGCATCTCCCCCACCCTCAGGCCTGGGCGGGCCTCTGACTTGCTTTAGTCAATAAATCGTAGCAAAAGTGATGTCATGTGAGTTCAGAGCCTTGGCCCTAAGAGGTCACACGGCCTCCACTTCACCCTCTTGGAATGCCACCCTGAGCCCACATGGGAGGAGGCTGGGCAGCTCGTGGGGGCTGAGGCCCTGGACAGCTGACTCTACCTGCCAGCATGTAAGCAATGCTGTCATGGCCTGTCAAGCCCAGAGATCCTTTACCTGAAGTGACTGCAACATAAACCCAGGCAGAAGCCACCAACCCACAGTTACAAGGAATAGTCAATCACTGTCGTCGGAAGCCACTTAGATGAGGGGTGCTTTGCTACACAGCAAGATTCTGCTGATAGCAACTTCCCTGGTGGTCCAATGGTTGAGATTCCGTCCTGCAATGCAGGAGACATGGGTTTGACCCCCTGGCCAGGGAACTAAGATCCCACTTGCAGGAGAGCAAATAAGCCCACACGCCCCAACTAGAGGGCATGCACTGCAACAAAAGATCCTGCATGATGCAATGAAGTCCTCACATACCACAACTAAGACCCCACACAGCCAGATAAATAGTTTTTAAAATAAAGAATCAGCTGATACACAACACAACAAGCAGACCTGACTCCCCAGACGTGGCCCGATCCCCTATCTCCCCCAGCAGTGCCAGCCTCGCTGTCCTCTTGGGGCCCCACAGAGCTTCACGCACATGCCGACGTGGGAGATCTGATTCTGGGGTCCTCAGCAGCAGCTTCTGTCACCCGCTAGGGTGGAGTTCAAGTTGCCTGGCCAACCAGCATCAAAGGCTGAAACGACCCTGCCCTGCCTCCTACCGCTCCCCAGCCCCATACTCAGTATCCCGAGCAGCTGCCCACTCTGCAGTTCTGCAGTGCCTGCCAGTGTCCAGCCCCTGCTGTGCTGGTTCTGCCTGTGCACTGTTCTTCACTAACTTCTCTACCCCACAGACTCCTCCTCCAAGACCCACATGTCCTCACCTCCTCCTAGGAGACCTCCTAGGTCTCTGGACACTGCATGTCCTGCAGCTTCACAGCCCTCTCTAGAGGCTCTTCCAGTCTGAGCTGCTGAGTTCACGCTTATCTGGCTGAGTCACTCCTCCCTTGACTGCAGTCCCTGGAGGAGATACGTGCTGAGTACCACTCTCCCTGCAAACAGAGGCACAGATGGAGTTGTTTAAATAACGGATGGGGACTTCTCTGGTGGTTCAGTGGTAAAGAATCCACCTGCCTATGCAGGAGACACAGGTTCAATCCCTGGTCCAGGAAGATTCCACGTGCCACAGGGCAACTAAACCCCTGTGCCACAACTACTGAGCCCGAGCTCCATAATTAGAGGAAGCCCACGTGCAGCAACAAAGACCCAGCACAACCAAAAATAAAAAAAGAAAATGTTTTATAAAATAATAATAATGGGATGAGATCAGATGCATGCAAATAGAGGTGCCTATATCTCCTTCCTTGCAGCCCCCAGGGTGTGTGCACCCCTGTCTGAAACCCCAACTTAGATTGGGAGCTTGATGGTTGGTACCTGGTAGTGTCATTACTGTGCTTCCCAACGGCTGGCACAGCACCTGAGCACATGGTCCACCCGGGTGAATGTGGGTGGGTGGGTGAGTGAGTGAGTGGGTGGGTTGGTGGGTGGGTGGGTGAAAGGCTGGATGTCTGGATGGGTGGGTGTGAGGGTAGGTGGGTGGCTGGAGATCCATGAGAACAAAGTAGAGGCTTGGCTTCCCAAACTGGGTAACTTTCTAGCACGAGATGTATTGCTGCAGAGGAGGTGGCATCCTCTGACTGACTCTCTCTGTCTGTCTGTCTGCCACTGTCTGTGTCTTTCTTCCTCTTCTCTCTCTACTTACTCTGCTAACTCACTTCTCCTGACACTTTCTTGCCCCTCACCTGACACAGACTGCATGGGGGAGTTGGACAGTGTGCCTGGATCTTGGGATGGAGGAAGCAACTTTTCCCACAAGACTGTGGTTCAGGACCACGGACAGAGCGACACTTCCAGAAGGACCGGTGCAGGCTCATCTGGGGGAGTTGGGGCCGTGGCCACAACACCAAAAGCTGTGGCTCCATTCGTGCCTGGGTGTGCAATGTGCACCACCTGTGTCAACTCTTTTAATCTCCACAACTGCCTGTGAGGGCAGCCCTGTCATGTCCACTGTACAGATAAGGAATCTCAGATGCAGAGCAGGAAGTGATTTACCCTGAGTCCCACAGCTTGAAAGAAGAGGAGTCAGGAGTCAGACCCAGACATAGGACCCACAATTTCATGCACTCTCCTTGCAAGACTGATGGGATGCCGACTGATCCTAGGTAGCAGTTGACCACCACGCTCACCTTACACGTGGGAACACTGAGGTTAATTGTGCATTGGAGCCAGAAAGAGGAGCTACAGAAGAGCTCAGTCTGCCTCAGATCACCATGGACAGCTGCAACCCCCAGAAGCAGCCCACAGCTTGGCCTGGGTGCAAGAGTCAGCTGGTGACGGGGAGTCAAGGAGAGCCAGGTGCATCAGCCAAGGCTCCCTGTGCCTCCCTGGGTACTCACTATTGAGAAAGACCTTCCTGTTATAATTCTCATTTATTTATAGTTCTCATCAGTGATTATTAATGATGCTGAAATTTGCACAGAGCTTTCCAGCTGACTAGGAGCTCTGGATCTGGGTGACTTGGCATTTGCTCATGAATGAAGCCAGATGCAGAAGCAGCCTGGCCTTGAGGGAGGGGAAGCAATGGCACTGGCGTCCAGGAGGTGAAGGGCAGCTCTGAGCACAGACGCTGGAGGAGGCAGTGCCTCAGCCCAGAGGATAACTGTCCTCACATGCAGGACTGATGCTTCCCAGACCTGGAGGCTCGCAAAACTAAATATACACCTTGTTGACTAGAAAAATTAGGAGTTTGGTTATTTTTGTGCCTTTGGACTTTCTAAAATATTTCCTCTCTGCATTTTGTGCATTTTCCTTTGGATGTGCTGGCTGTTATGACCTCAGCCAGGAGGTAAGGCCTCGTCCTTTCTGCCTCTGGCACCAGAGGAGGCAGGGGGAGTGGGATGAGCTGTGTGCAGTGTGACAGCAGCAGTGCCTATTTACAGATGAGGAAATGGATGCTCAGAGAGGAGAGGAGACTGATCTGGGGGCATCCCACCGGAAGCATGCACCCAGCACACCTGCCTCATCTGTCCACTGTGAAATTGAGCTGCCCTCACGCAGGCTAGCCACTCCGCACCTCAGTTTCCTCATCTGTGGATCGGGGGTAGTGAGGGCAGGCTGTGAGCCTGGGCCAGTGCACATGTGCAAAACAGGAGGGTCCAGGGTGGATGCGAGCAGTCCTGGGCATCCCCACACTTGGGCACACGTCCCCTAAACCAGTTCTCACAGTGTTTGCTGTTTCCGTGAGTGGTGTGTCCTAATTATATTTAGAATAGTGGTCTTCGCCCACAGAGGTAACCCACAGACCTCGGCTCCAGGAAACACTGCTGCTGGTGTGAGCAGGACCCCTCCTAGAAGAAGACTGCACAGGGACACAGCCTCTCTCCAGGGTCCTGCTTCATTTGGGGGAAGGGTGCTCCCTCCTGCCTTGGTCCACTCCCATGGAAACCTGTTTATGATAAGACTTGATGGAAGAATCCATCTAGATTCTTCCTTGCGTGGGCAGGGAAGAGGGCACTGAGGAGGGGCTACAGCCCCAGATGGGCAGCCTTGGGGGGGGGTGCAGGGCAGCTTGAGGCCTCTCCTGAGGTTAGTCAGTAGGACTGGGATTCCACCAGCATCACTGATTCGGAGATGCCATAGTACCTGGCTAGGTGTGGAGGCGCTGTGTGTGTGCTGGATGTGGGTGCAGGGGTGCAGGGTGCCCAGAGGAGCTAGACAAGCTTTCTTGTTGATGTTGGGAAGAACCCCCTTACCCCCCGCCGAGTCTTCTCAGCCTGAGGTGTGTCTCCTGGCCCACCTGCATCCTCTGCCTCACCGACCCCCCAACTGCATCAGATTCTTCCTCACGGTCTTTGCACAGGGCAGTCCCTCTGCCTGGAGGTCTTCCTTCTACTGTCCATTCGTCCACCCACTGGACACATCCACCCACATTCCCATGCCCATCTCCCTCCCAGCGTCTGAACCAGGTGCCCCACTTGACCTCCCTCCTTCTCTCAGTAAGCACCACTGGACACCCGCTACATGCCAGCACTGCTCTAGCTCCAGGGTCAGCGGTGGGCACAATGGCACAAACACCCGTGCCTGCGACCCCTGCGTTGTGAGTGCAGTGGGGGAGGGGCAGGGAGGCTCAGGGTGGTCCGGAGGGCCTCTGTGAGGAGGGGGCCGGTGGACATCTCAGGGAGGCCGGTGCACGAGCAGAAAGCCTGAGCTCAGTGAGCCCAGCACGCTGAAGACCAGGAAGAAGCCAGGCCCCTGGGAGCCCCGACGGTATGAGCACAAGCCTGGCCGGGCGTCCTCCCGGCTCCTGTCGCGCCCGGGTGCCCCTTTCCCGTCATTGTCATCATGCTGTGTGTGTTCCTCTGCTGGCCTGGGTCCCTGCCGGCAGCTGACAACTCGGGAGGAAAGGGTGGCTCCAACACACAAAAGACCAGGAGGTGCGGAGCCCCGCCACCGGCTCGCCCTGCGGAACCAACAGGAGTCATTTCCTTCCGGAATCACTGCAGCCCCCCAAGTCTGGGCCAGGTGGGGGGCTACCCTTGCCTGTCCCCTGAAGGTGTGCAGGTGCAGGGACCCCCTTCCCCCCCCCTCGTGGTCCCTCCCCTGCAGCTGAAAACTTCACTTCCCAGTGAACTGCAGACTCAGAGGCGACACGAAGGAGGGTGGGAGGAGGGGCGAGATGGACTCAGGCGTCTCCGCCGAGTCTAAATGCCTGAGAGCGGATTAATAGGGGCTTGGCGGCAGGCAGCCGTCTCTGCGCTATCTGAGTGCCAGCGGCCGCGTGTGAATACTGATGGCCGGGCGGGATTGAGCCAGGCAGCACCGTGGCTTTATCTCATGGGCACAGGCGGCGGGCCCTTATCAGGCCGGCCCGGCTGTGCAGCTGCATCTTCAAGGGCCCGCGCCGCCCGCCGCCTGCTTTGTAATCAGAAGAGAAGAAGTTGCTGCCTTGATATTTCCATTTTTATCTCTTTTATTTACTTCATTTTAATGTCTTTCAGGGAATATTTTCTCTGCAATGAGGGAGGCAGGGCTGTTGGAGGCTGACATCTTTCTGCTGCCCATTGGCTGTGTGGAGAGGAGGGCTGAGGATGGGGTGAGGGGCTCCTGACCCCCACTCTCCACCCGTGCACCCCCGTCCTCTCTCCCACCCTCTCCTCCTGCCATAGGGTCCTTCCCCAGTGATCTGCACCCTCCAGATCCAAGTCCTCATGCCTCACACAACCCAGTTTGATGAGGGGTCCCTGACGAGGAACTCCACCCACAGCTCCTGGGGACCCTGGGCGTTGGTGGGAGCACCATCTGAGACACGGTCATCACAGTTGAGGAGCTGGCAGTTCAAGCCTCCCTCCCTTCACGTCCCCACTGATCTGGAGGGACATTGTCTCCCTCTCCCAGATGAGGAAGCAGAGGTTCCGAGAGGTTATCACTGGCCGTCACCTGGCTCCGTGCTGGCGACGTGTGACAGAGACAGGAAGTGCAGAGCCGGGGCCAGAGCATCTGAGCGGGACAGGGAGGCGTGGGGGATGCCCACTTGCGGCCTCCCTGTATCTGTGGTGCGTGCGATCGTACCCCTGTCACCACAACTCACCAAGACGGCGTGTGGAGCAGCTCACGGAAAGGGCCGGCAGCGGGAGGGCAGGGGGCTGAGCTCCCTCCCGTCCCTGCTTTAGTCTCACAGATGCCTCTGTCTGGGTTGAAGCGTCTCCCAAAAAGGCACATCCACATCCGAAGCCTGGGAACGTGACATGTCTGGATCAAGGGCCTTCGCAGGTGGACTGAGTGAAGACTCAGGATGAGACCAGCCTGGGCTGAGGGGGTTCTGCACCCAAAGACTGAAGTCTTCACGAGACAGATTCAGACACACAGACGGAGACCATGTAGGGACAGACTGAGACGGGAGGGAGGCGGCCACCAGCCGAGGACGCCTGGAGCCCCAGGAACCAGAAGAGGCAGGAGGAACTTTCCCCAGAGCCAACAGAGAGAGAGGTGGACCTGAGCTTCAGACGCTGGCCCCCAGAACAGGGAGGAAGTAGATCTGTGTTGCCTCAGGCCCTCCTCTCTGCCCCCCAGGACACACACACCATCCCCACCTGGACGAGAGCCCCTTGGGGCATCAAGACATCAGGGCCCCCTCCCTCCCTTCCTCCCTCCCTCCAGGACACACACCATCTTCACCTGAACGAGAGCCCCTCGGAGCATGAGGCCTTCAGGCCCGCCACCCCCCAGGACACACACACTGTCCCCACCTGAACAAGAGCTCCTCGGGGCATGAGTGCAGCGACCTCTCTCCCAATCCTCAGGAGGTGGCTCCTATAGATGTTTATAAAGAAACCTGAGAGCTCCGGGACTGCCCTGGTGGTCCAGTGGCTAAGACTCTGTGCTCTCAATGCAGGAGGCCTCGGGTTCAATCCCTGGTCAGGGAACTAGATCCCACATGCCACAACTAAAGATCCTGCACACTGCAATAAAGATTGATGATCCGTGTGCCGCAGCTAAGACCCAGCACAAAAACATAAAACAAATAAAAATGAATATTAAAAAAGAACTCAACAGCTCCATAATAAAAATACAAACAACCCAACAAAATGTGGCCCTGATACTTAGACACGTCAGTAAAAGAAGACACACAAAAATGGCCAGTAAGCACACGAAAAGATGCTCAACACCACTGGTCACCAGAGAAAGTGTCCAGCGGACTCACAGGCCATCACTGCTTGCCTACTAGAAAGACTAACATTCTCAATAAACCAAAACACAGCAGCTGCCCTCAGCAGCTCCATTCATCCACAGTAGTGACCACACAGAGTGTAGGTAGTGGACAGCTGTGATGTGGTGTGTCTACACTTGGGGCATTGCTGGTTGCTTCATAGCCCCACCAACATCTGATATTTTCAGTTTTTTGAGTGTGAACCAACAGGTAAACAGTTTATCCAATGAGGAGATATTTCCATCATGTTGCCCCTCCTTAAAATCAACACCCCCCGTCCCCAATTCAATCACTGACCTCCTCCTGTTGTTACAAGATTGGTTTGGCTGCTTGTGGAACTCTGTCTAAATAGAGCACGCTCTTTGTACCTGCCTTCCCGGGCTCTTACCAGTTCAGGGACGCACTGTGTGTGTGTGTGTGTGTGTGTGTGTGTGTTGGGCTCCCTCTGGTTGCTGAGTGATGCCCCAAGTGTACACACTGAGGGGTAATCCCAGCAGAGGAAGGCCAGGGAGGGGATTGTCAGAGACACGTCACCTGCCACACCCCGGGACTCCAGGCTGGACCTGGGAGGCCAGGGGAGGAGGGGACCAGACAGGGGGTAAGGGAGGTCCACCAAGTGAAGCCAAGGGATGAGGGGCCTCGGGCTGGGGACAGTGATGGTCACAGCACCTCTTGCCCTGGGCGTTCAGCATGTTTTAACTCCCCAGACCCTTGCCAGGCCCTTGGGGTGGGTGCTGCCAGGGGAAAGAGCAGGAAGCACAGACCAGACAGGCCCCAGGACCTGTCTAAGGTGTGCAGTGAGCAGAAGGGCCAGCATGAGGCCCAGGGCCTGCCAGCATGGGACACACTCCACGACAGGGGCTTGGGGTGTGGAAGGCAGAGGTGAGCTGGAGCCACCCTGGGGGCCCACACACCACACTACCAGCCTCCCCTGCCACTTGGGGACGCGCCTGACCACGCGGGAGCCACTGGGGCCTGCCCGGCCTGCTGCCAGCCAAGGGAGCTGCCAAGCCAGCCAGCTGTGTGCCAGGATGCTGATGGCGGGGCCACCGCTTCCCATCTGTCTCCACTCCCAGGTGGCACCTATTTTTAGAGCCAAGGCTTTGCAGCCGGGATGTAAGCAAGGCTCTGGAGCGGTGGAGTGGGCTCGCTTCGGGGAGCCTGCCACAGTGGAGCAGGCCAGGGCCGCCTGGCCAAAAGGCCAGCAGGCTGGCGAGGATGGGCCGCTGGGCTGGGGCTGACTCTTGGAGGAGCCAGGGCTGTGTGAGGCGCCTGTGAGACTGCTGTCCCCCTCTTTCCACCAAGCACCCTCCTCTGTGCCTCCCCCACCCTAGCTCCTACTTCTTTCTCTGGAGATGCTTGGCCACCTGGCCTTCCCGCAGCCCCTCTGCTGCCCCCACAGCTCTGGGTCTCTTCCTCTCACTCGCGGCCACTCCCTCTGTGGATCCCATCTCCCCTCTGGTTCCAAACCTGCAGAGTGAACTCCTTCATCTCCTTCCCGGTTGGTCGCCTGTCTCTCCTCTGAGAAGCCCACCCTCCCGCACAGTTGGCATTGTCCTACCCCAGCTCCCTCCCTTCTGTCAGCAGAATCAGCCTCTCCCCACTGCCTGGCACCAATGGTTTCACCCTGGCCAGCCCTGAGACCCCATGTGACCTCTGACCCTGCCCCCCCAGGGCTCTGGCCAGACTGGCCTTGAACATCAAGGCCTTTGCACCTGCCGTGCCCCTACCTGGGCCCCTGTTCCCTCTCTTCCTTCGAGTCTGCTCTGAGGAGTCCCCACCAAGCACCCCTGCACCTCCAGCCCATTCCTGGCTGAATTTCCTCAGCTGGCACAGTGCAGGTCTCACTTCAGGGATGTCCCCAGGGCCTGGAAAAATGCTGACACAGAAGGTGCTCAGTGAGCATCTGTGGGGTGGGTGAGTCACCGTCACGCAGACCAAGGGGGTCATTTCCTCTTAGTTTTCCACAAGGCAGGTCTGCTGAGATGAACTCCCTGTTTCTGCAAAGAAGTCTTTGCTTTTCCTTCACCTTGAAGGATAATTTGCTGATTTCTAGGTGAGGGTCTTCTTGTTTTAACTCCTGAAACATTCTCTCCACGCCCCTCTTGCTTGTGTGGTGTCTGACAAGAAATCGCTGTGATGCTCGATATTGCTCTTCTGTAGGTAAGTTCTCCCCTTCACTCCTTTCAAGATTTCCTCTTTGTCCTTGGCTCCCTGCAGTTGGAATAGAATGTGCCCAGGCATGGGGTTCGCCACGTTGTTGCTGTTGTTATCCTGCTGGATGTTCTCTGAACTTCCAAGACCTCTGCTTTGGTGTCGGGCATTAATTCTTGATAGTTCTTCACCATGATTACTTCACGTGGCTCTCCAGCTCCGTTCTCCCTTGCTCTTCCTCCTGGTTCAATCACGTGTGCTCTTCACCTTTCGACACTGTACCATGGTTCTTGGATGTTCTGAGGTTGGTTTTCTCCTTTTTTCCCTCTTTTTGTTTCAGTTTAGGAATTTTCTGTTGACCTGCCTTCAAGCTGACCGATTCTCCTCGACCACGTTGGGCTGACTACCCTGCCTGCAGAAGGGCATTTTCATCTGTGTCACATGTTCATTTCTCACATTTCCTTTTTCTTCTTTCAGGAAGTTCGCATCTCTCTGCTCACATCACCCATCTGTCCTTCACATGGTCTGCCTTTCCCATTAGATCCCTTAATGTATTAATCACTGTTATTTTAAACTTTCTGTGTGATGAGCCCTGTCTCTGCTTCACGTTGTACCCCTCCTATGTCCAGTTTTCACAGAGGTGATGAGCAGCCTTGCCAGGAAGAGCCTGGCGACCGCGGGCCCAGTCCCCCAGGAAGACTCGTGGTGGTGAAGGATCCAGAGTGAGTGGTGTCCTGTGATAGACGCAGTCTTCACTTCTCTTAAAATTTCCCTCGAAAACACAACCAACTGCAACTCAATCAGGGCAGACTTCCTGTAAGAAGCAAGTGGACTCTGCAACTCACAGGATGGAAGCTCTGTGCATCCTCAAAGCCCATCCTCAGGGGTGACACCCTCGTCCTCTTTGGGGGATGTTCCTGTCGACACTGGCACAGCATGGAGTGTGTGAGGGTAGGTGACAAAGCCGGGAGTCAGTCCCAGCTCTGAGACCAAGCTACATGGGCCCTGGGCAGCTGCCTCCACTGTCTGGGCCCCAGTCTCCTCACTGTTAACTGTGCACAACTGTGACAGTGCCGCCCACGGGCCCTGAAGATGCACAAGCTCTCGGAGGCTTTCGAGGGGAGATTTCTCTTATAATCATGAGAGAGAGTTGGCTGAGGAATGATGGCCTGCCTGAGTGATGAGGAATAACACTGAGAAGGTACTGTAGGGAAGCTGGGAGGCGGAGAGTGTGGGGACAGGGAGAGGGAGAGAGAGACAGACAGAGGGAGAGAGAGAGAGAGAGAGGGAGAGACAGAGAGAGACAGAGACAAAGGGGGAGACGGAGGAAGTGACAGAGGGCGGGAGGGCTGGGCCACAGCTCACAGGGACTCCAGTCCCCTCCTGCTTGTGGACAGGGGTCTCAACACCCCTGCGAGGCCTTCAGAGGGACTCAGAGGTAGGGAGGCCAGCCTGCCCTCCCAGTTCTTGATCAAGGGCATAAACTCAGGCTGGAGGTCCGTCCCGCAGCAGTCCATCCACGGCTCTGCCGACTGTGGAGCCTCCTGGGCAGCCTCGGCTGGTCAGGGGAACCTGACTGACACCCTCTCAAATCCTGCCTGGCTGAGCTCCATCTCAGACCCCAGAAGGCCTTGGAAGTTGGTCCTTAAACTGAGTGCAAGCAGCCCCAGTAACAGAGAGAAAATTCATCCCCACACAGCCCAGGTGGATCCCACAGGAAGCTGGGCCGCTGGCCCTTCCCAAGCTCACACAGAAGGAGAATCCTGGTGGCTTGGGCTGGAGCCTGCCAGGAATGGACACTGCCGTTGGGGACCGTGTAAGCTGGGCAGCCTGGATGAGTAGCCTGTGCGGGGCACCAGTGGGGTGGAAGCAATCAGAGCTCTGCTGACTCAGTCTCAGAGCCCGTATTACTGGCCCAGTGGAGTGTGACCGGCTCCTTCAGGGTCCGTCCAAGCCACCTGAGTGAGACTCGCAAGAAAGTTGCAAGCAGGAAGCCATGGCAGGGGGTGGGGGCAGGGGCCTCAGGGCACCCAAGGTGCAGTCCCACCACCCAAGAGCCCAAGCCCCTCACCCCTCAAGATCCTGCTGTATCCCCACACCATTGACTCTGAGAAGTCGGATTGGTTTGCAGGAAATTCAGGGAACTTGACAACTCTGGGCTGAACTGGGTCCTCCTGGCACCTGTGAAACAGGGTCCCTGCAGGTGCAGTCAGTTAACATGAGGTCCTCATGGTGGGTCCTCACCCAATCTGACTGGTGTCCTTGTAAAGAAGGGGAAATCTGGACACAGAGACAGACATGCACACAGTGAAGCATAGAACATCAGAGGTACCAGCAAATGCATGTAACACACAGGAGCAAGTTAACATTGGGCAGGATATAAACTATATTTCTCACTATAGATCATACTTAAAAAGGCTTGAAAACCAGGACTTCTCTGGTGGTCCAGTGGTTAAGACTCCATTCTTCCAATGTAGAGGGCCCAGGTTCCATTCTAGTCAGGGAACTAAGATCTCCATGCTACTTACCAAAAAAAAAAAAAGCTTGAAAGACACAGATCTGGGCAATTCTCAGTAAAACACCAGGACCATCATTCCGATTCCCATTTGACAGGTGAGGAAACCTAGGCTTCTGAGGGGTTGGGGACAGACGGGGCTCCTGGGTCCCTGGGTGGAGAGTCCTTGCTCTGGGGTCCCTCCAAGGGGAGTACATGACCGGCTGTGAAGGCAGGGCCTCTGGCTTGCAGCTCTGATGCCTGGTCCCCCTGCTCAGCGAGGCAGGGCTGGCCTATTTCCCACATCTTGGCCATTTGGGGACCAGAGGGTGTGGATGTCTGGAGCTTGGAGGAGGCACTGGGTTTGAATTCCAGCTCTGTCATCTCTGGCCTAGGAGATCATGGCCCTCAGGGACAGAGGAAAGAGCCTTAAAAGATGGCCCTCCTGCCGGTCCACAGAGGAGGGATGGTGGACGGCAGACGGCCTGCCATGCTCTCCCCTGCCTAGACCTAGGTCTCCCGCCTTTCCAGTGTGGGACAGATGGCCAGGACTTGGCCTCAATGGCCCATATCTCTCTGGGCAGGCCCTGGCTCTGACCAGCCATTCAGACCCCTGGGCCTGGGGCTGCCGCTGACCTGGCCGTCGCTCAGCAGGTGTGGACCACAGGGGCACTTGGGATGGGGGCACCACCTCTCATTCCTCAGCTTTCTCCCTGGGCAGTCTTGTTGCTTCTTCCTCTGGCTACATCCCGACTCCAGCGCCTCCTCCACCTCTGACACCTCTGCCTCCTGGTCAAGCCGCATCCTCCAACTTCTGAATCATAGCCTTTGTGCTGCCCCCCTGTGTCTGCCACTGTCCTGGGGAGGAGACCTGTGCCTTTCCTATTCTCATCCCTTCTTGAAATAAGACCAGCAGAGATGTTCACAACGTGAGGCAGACAGTCTTGATGTGAGTTTCAAAGTAAGACAGAAGCAGTCATACTCATCTGTCTCAGTCCTGTCTGAGCAAAGACCTGCGGGAGATGGGGAGCTGGCACGCAGCCCCTGGGGAGAGCTCCGGGCAGAGGCCCTGCAGGTGCACACACCCCGAGGTAGCCTGCCTGGCGCTCGGCTGTGGCCCCCTCTCAGAGGAGCCCTGGGCCTGTCCCTGCTTTAACCCCGTGGTTGGGCTTGGGCAAAGGGGCCCAGCTGCACTGGGGGGTCCTTGCTCCCGCTGGTGGGTGAGGCTCTTTGTGGGTTCTGCCCTGGGATGCTCCTCCTGCTCGGTGGGGGAAGCCAGCCCCTTCTGGGAGGGGTTGTTTTGGGCACAGGCTCCTGTGCCCCGGAGGGGCAGCGGAAGGGGGGAAACAGGCAGCAGGTGCCACTTCTAACAGCCTTGACGGGCTGCCAGTCGCCTCTGAAATCCAGAGCACATCTGCGCTCATCAGTTGGCCAACAGATGGGTCCCGGTTTAATATTTTTGGATTCGGTTACACTGAGGGGCTGATATGAACCATACAGAGTGCAGGTGTGCGAGCAAAACAGCGTCCTGCAGCGGGCGGGGTGGGAGGAGATTGTCCCGGGGGCGGGGGATGGGGACTCGCTCAGGGCAAGACCCCGGAGCCTGGCTGGAGACGCTCCAGGTGCCCGTGGGCGAGGAGCCTCACTCTGCACCTTGGGTTTGATCGCTGATTTTGTTATAAGCTTCTTGCAAACTGCAGGATGCAGTAATTCCCCTGTCCATCCTGGGAGTGAGAACGGGTGGTCAGCAGGCAGAGAGAGGCCAGGCAGGGCCAGATGGCAGTGTGGTGGCTCACGTTCCCATCAGCAACGCTTTTGTTACTTAATCATGTCACAGGCAGGAAAGCACCCACCCACCATGCAGAGTATCTCTGGGGCCACCTTCGTGGCTGGCCCCAGGGGAAGTTCCCAGGGACCTAGATAAGGCTGCCGGATGCAGCCTTGGACTTGGAGCTCCAACCGGGACCCTGCAGACAGCGACCCCATGGCGATGTGATTGTTGCCATGGAGAGACATGGAGTGCTGTCCCGGGTCCTGGGGGACCCTGGCAGGAAGATGTCCATCCTGTGGATGAAGTCCTGGGCGAGGTAGCAGCCACCTGCCTGCCCAGCCTGAGCTCTTCCTGCAGAGACCAACTTGCTTCCTCTGACAGCACCTGTTCTCTCGGCTGACCCTGGGGAAACTGAGGCTCAGGGCAGCCAGGGAGCCTGCCCAAACCACAGCCGAGCAGGCCAGGGCTGCAGACCCTGTGAGCTGAGAGCAAAGCTGTGTGCTTCATTGGCTTGTGGTGGTGTGTCCCTCGCAGGCCCGATGGTCTTACAAAAACCAGCTCACCCCGTGCAGATCTCCTTGTCCATAGGCATCCCAGGGCCCCCGAGGCTGCAGCTGGGTGTGAGGTCCTCAAGAGGTGGCACTCAGAGAGGACTCCCTGCCCTCGGGCTCTGTCCAGCTGGGAAGGAAGACTGACACGTTGTGCACATATACACACACACACACACGTAACGAGAACGAGTGCACGCAGGCCTCCCAGACCTGGTACAGGGGAGGCTGCAGTTCACATGTTCCTTCCTTCATTCATTCTGCGAGCACTTATCGATCACCTACTGTATGCCAGACCTGGCTGGGACATGGAACATCAGTGAAGAGACAGACGCCTGCCCTCCATAAACACAAAGTCCCTATGTGGTGTGTGAATTAATAGCTAATGGAATCAGAGGACTCTTCTTTTGAAAAGGAAGAATTGAGATTTTCAGGGCAAATAATGAAAGCTAATCTTTTTTTTGGGGCTCTTAATAGGTGGCAGGCAATAGGAGGAAGGCATCCTTCTGTTGGTCTGAGGGTCCTCGTTGTACTGAGAAGGAGTAGAGTCTCCCGAGGGTGCCTGGCAACAGGTAGTGTCCAGCTGGGGAGAAGGAAACACCCCTGGGCATCGGTCAGGGGGTGCACCTCCTCTGGCCCCTTGGCCAGGACAAGAATAACATGTCTGCTTTGCAGCTGTGAGTTTGCTCCTCAGCCCCTGGAAACAAGAAGCAACTCACACTTTGTCTACATCCCAGCGGAGCTGTCCTGAGCCACTTGCCAGGACAGGGCCCTCGTCAGTTTAGCTGTCTTGTTCATGTCCAGGTCCAGAGAAGGGACCACGCACTGTTGTTGAGGCACCCCTCAACACACCCTGGGCCCCACACAGGCCTGAGTGCTGAGCACCAGCAGGACCAGTCCTCCTCCCTGCCCTCCTAAACCCACCTCTGCCCCACCCTCAGGGAAGCTCCTCCTCTCCTCCTGGTCCTGCAAGCCCTGCCTCCTCTGGGCCCTGGCTGCTATCCCCTCCCTCTCAAGTGCACATGGCCAGCTCTTCCCCTCCCAAAGGCAGGGACCTCATGGGATGTTCTCAGCCTCCTTTGCATCTAGGCACAGCCACAGTTTAACCAATAAGCTGGAAGGGAAGAACTCTCTGAAGAAAGATTTTTCTCCCTGGCTCCTTTTCTTCTTTGAATGAAGGGGTCAAAAGTTGTTCTGATGGTTGGAGCTACAACCACCACTGTGGAACTTGAGGCAACAAGCCAGAAGCCAACAAACAAGCCAAGACTCAGGATGGCAGACCATGAGGACTGGGAGAGCCGGGGTCCCTGATGATGACATCAACTTACTGCACCTAATCCAGCACCACTTTCTCCAAGTTTCCAGAGAACTAGTGCGTGCGTCTGTTAAACCACTGTTAGCTGAACATCCTGTTACTTGAAGCTGAAAGCATCCCCAGGAAATGCAAAGCATAGAAACTGTGAATTCCCAGGCTCGACCTGGTCCACTGCCAGCCCTGCTTGGAGGCCAGTGGAGAAGAGATAGAACCTGGAGATGAGGACAGGACAGCCCCGCCACTCACTGCCTGGTGACCTTGGGCCAGTACTGAAACCACCCCCACTGGGCCTCTGCTTACCCATTAAAAAAAATTATTTTTGGCTGTGTTGGGTCTTCATTGATCCATGAGGGCTTTCTCTAGTTGTGGCGAGTGGGGGCTACTCTCTAGCTGTGGTACACAAGCTTCTCATTATGGTGTCTTCTCTTGTTGCAGAGCACAAGCTCTAACTACACGGGCTTCAGCAGTTGTGATGCTCAGGCTCAGTCGTTGTGGCACACGTGCTTAACTGCCTTGTGTCATGTGGAATCTTCCTGGACCAGGGATTGAACCTGTGTCCCCTGCACTGGCAGGCAGATTCTTAACCACTGCACCACCAGTGAAATTGGAGCGGGGCCAGCACCCAACCCCTCTGACCCCAAGCCCCCCTCCAGCATACCCCGGTCTGGAACCACTGCCCTGAGCTTTGCCAGCTCCAAGGGCTTTGCCAGCTTGAACCAGCCGTGACCCCACAACTGTAGCAGAGGAGAGCTGAGTTGGCCATAGGGAGGCAGGTGATGGCCCCTCTAGGGGTGTGGACTTCCGAAAGACTGCCAAGAGCCAGCATGGAGATGAGCGCTAGGCAGCTTGATCAGGGCCGAGATGGGAGGGGGAGCCAGGGATGAGTCATCAGTGGACACCCCCACCCCTAGTCCAGGCCGAATCCTGGGAGTTCCCTGACTCCCAGGCTGCCCTCGAGCTTTTCTGGAGGAATCTGGTCTGGTGGTGGGGAGGAGCATGAATTCTGGGGTCCTCCCTATAGCCAAAGAGGCAGCCAAACCCGTCTGCTCCCACGACAGGCCATCTGGTTTACCCACAGGGCCACACCTGGCCGTTCCCCTGGACTAGGTCAGAGCCACGAGTGAGGAAAGGTAACCAGTCTGCTGCCCCATCTCACCCTCAGGCCCCCACTGGACAGATGGGGAAAGTGAGGCTGGGGAGGCTCAGATGCCCTGGAGCCAGGTGGAGCCTCCCTCCCTGCCAAGTGAGGGAGGGGGGCAGCTGAAGAGGCGCCAGATGGCCTGGATTCCCGGCTTCTGCAGAGACGCCGGGAACAAGACCTCATCTCTCAGCTACTCTCGCAGCTGAAAATATTTACATCCAAATACGTCCCAGTGCGTCATATTTTTGCCTCAAGCCAGTCTGGGAGTCTGTCCCCACCACCTGGGAGGCTGTGAGGCCTGCTGAGGAAGGGTCTTGCCTTTCAGGGGAGCTGATGAGTCTTACCAGAGGCCGGCATTAAGGAACAGGGGCCTGAGAGGGGCCCCAGAAAGGACCTCGGGGTTCTGAAAGGACAACCTGCCAAGTGCCCTGGCCTCGGGGTCTTTAGAAGCAGCTGGCTCTGCTCGAGGGGCTCCCCACAGAAAAGGTGGGAAGAGCCCGTGTGGATTCGAGGGTCTGCAAGGCTCTTGACTTCCTCCCAGGAGATTTGCCAACCTCGAGACTTCGCATCCTCGAAGCAAGACTGTCCTCCGCGCCTCACTGCATACGACGTGTTACTTTTACTGTGGTTTCTTGTTTTGCTGTCCTTCCTCTCGGGGTGTCCTCAGACCTGTAAGGGCGGGACCTGGCCTCATTCGCCCCAGCACAGAGAGCAGCATCCAGCTGCAGTAGGTGCTCGGCAGGTGTGTGTGCAACACGTGGACCACCAAATGTGGGGCAAGCTCCTGCAGACCCTTGGCTGCAGGGATGACCAGTGAGGCGGCCATGCCTCCTGGGCTGTGCAGCAGACTGAGAGCGGCAGAACGCTGTCTCCTCTGAGTGCTGGAGGCAGGGAGGCCAGAATCAAGGTGTCCACAGGCTGCGCTTCACCTAGAGGCTCCTAGAGGCTTCTGGGCCACACTGTGTCCCCCTGCATATTGGTAGGTTGAAGCCCTGAGCCCCAGTGTTTCAGAATGTGACTGTATTTGAAGATGAGGCTGCTGGGATGGTGCTGATCCCAGCATAAGAAGAGGGGACTTGGATGCACAGAGAGATGTGGGGCCTGCAGACACACAAACATGCACCTGGGTGGTTACAGCAGCTTTATTCAGTCCCCGAAACTTGGAAGCAACCAAGATGTCCTTCAAGGTGAATGGATAAAAAGTCTGTGCTTCATCCAGACAGTGCAATATTACTCAACACTAAAAATAAAGGATCTGTCAAGCCATGAAAAGACAGGGAGGAGCCTTAAATGCAAGTTACTAAGTGAAGAAGCCAATCTGAAGAGGCTACAGACTGTGTGATTCCAACTCTAAGACATTGTGGACAAGGCAGAACTATGAGACTGTGAAAGGATCAGTGGTGGCTAGGATTTGGGGGAGGTGCGGATGAACAGGTGGAGCACAGAGGATTTCTAGGGCAGTGAAGCTGCTCTGCATGCGACTATAATGGTGGGTACAGGTCATTATCCACTTGTCCAAACCCATGGAATGTACACTACCGGGAGGGACCCTGGTGTAGACTGTGGGCTCTGGGTGATTGTGGTGCAAGTCCATCTGTTGTAATCAAAGTACCACCTGGTGGGAGTGATAATGGGAGAGGCTGTGAGTGTGGAGGGAGAGGCTGTGAGTGTGGAGGGACAGGTGCTTGATTTTTCTGTGAACCGAAAATGACTCTAAAAAGTAATCTATTTAAGAGAAAAAGACCCAGCCCCACAGAACTGGCCTTCTAGTGGAGGGACAGGCAATAAACAACATGAGTGAGAAAATCTCCTCACCCAGAGATGGTGCCAACCCCAAGGCCTGAGGGAGAGGAGAAAAGGGGGCAAAGGGAGGAACAATGACATCTGTGCCCAGTGGAGTAAGTTTGATCCCAGTGGAGTTAGGACCCCACTTCACCGAGGACCCCAGCCCTCCCTGCCTCATACCTGGTCTCTGCTCCTCACCAGCCCCCACCCTTCTCAACGGGATCAAGCCTGGACAAGGTTGTTCATCTCTGGGGATGGGAAACTGAGGCTCAGAAGGGAAGACTGTCACCTCTGTGTGACCCTAACCCTCTCGGGGACCCGCCCACCTGCCTGCAGAGCGCATCCCCTGAGTCGTGGGGAGCTGCCCACGACTTTAATTCTTTCTGGATCAAACACAGCACCAGATTTGCTGCCTCATGTCTAGTGGGCTCAGAGGAAATGCAGTGAGAGCTGAGTGCTGAGATGGGGGCGGACACGGCTTCTCTGCAGGCAGGCAGCTTGGGGCGTGGGGATGAGTGGTGCCCAGGACACGGGAAACCTCAGCCCACAGTCAGAGAGAAACCAAGACCGGACAGGGCCGACCCCACCCTCCACCTGGGGCTCCTCAAAGGGAAAGTGGCCTCAGGGAGGGGCCTTCCCCTTTACAGCTTGGCTGCTCAAGGGAGCAGAGTGGGCAGCTCCCCACGACTCAGAGGATGCGCTCTGCAGGCGGGTGGGCTGGTCCCCGGGAGAGTTGGGGTCACGCAGAGGTGACAGTCTTTCCTTCTGAGCCTCAGTTTCCCATCCCCAGAGATGGACAGCCTTGCCCAAGCTTGACCCTGTTGGGAAGGGTGGGGGCTGGCGAGGAGCAGAGACCAAGGGTGGAACAGGGAGGGCTGGGGTCCTCAGTGCAGCGGGGTCCTTACCCAGCCTGCCCAGCTTCCCCAGCCACTCTCCAGGTCTGACTGGACCCAGCCTGGTACCAGACCCCAGACCCATGCACCACCTGGTGATGTGAGCAGGCTGCTGAGCCTCTGGGTGACAGTGATGGTGAGGGTGCTTGGGCCAGGTGCGGCGCACACCAGGGAACCGTCTCAGCACTGAGTCAGGGCGACTGGACCGTCACTGCTAGCACTCTTGTTTCCATCCTCAGACCCTGTCCTCACCGGGCTCAGCCCAAAGCCCCCGTCCTGCTTGTTGAGCAGGCAATGTTCAGGGTAAGAGGAGCAGTATGGCTTCCCCCACTCCACACCACCTCCGGGCTCAGGGGGCCCACGCTGACCCAGCACAGGCTACTGAGCCCTGGTCCCCAAACTCAGAGGACGCTACACCATGCCTCTACCTCCCAGCACCTGAGCCTGGAGCACCCCTCTAGGGGCCAGGTCTCCAAAGGCAACCCACTAAGGTTCTTGGGCCTCTGGACCCACTTCTCCTGAACTGGTTGGACCACTGGGGTTGGAGGTTGAGGAGAGGTGGTCATTCCTTCTGTCTTCTTCATGCAGGTGGGGAATGGAGTCCTGAGGGCAGATGGAATTCATGCCTGGGAGGTTATAGAAGGGTGGGGGGCATCCAGAGATAGCATGTGCACACACACTTGGCCTTCCATCACACTCAAGTGGATCCTGGGCTGCACGCCAAGGACACAGCCATCACCAAGAAGGGTGAGGTCTCCACCCTGGGGCTGCTCTCCTGCTGTCCACGGAGGCTGGCTCACAGCAACCACAATCCAAGGTGCTAATGCTGTGATGGGGCATCCAGGACTATGGAGGCACAGGAGGGGCACTTCCTGAGGGCTCTGAGGGATGTGTAGGAGTTTGCCAGGGAAGGACCGGTCTGTGGGAGGAGCCGGGGAAGATCAGAGATAATGACAGCACTTTGGGGAGAGAAGCAGGTCCCATGAGAGAGACAGCTGTCGAGGGGAAAGGAGTAGAACAAGGTGGTATCCAGGGTCACCTTTGGGATTCATCCTGGGGCCTTGGGCAGCCACTGAAGGTTTATGAAGAGGACTTGGATGACAATCATGTGATTTGGGCAGATCTTCCTACTGCGGTGTGGGGGTAGGGGGCAGGAGCCAGGAGGCTGGGAGGAGGGAGGTCTCTGCAGACGGTGAAAGGGGGGACAGAGGGAGGGTGAGTAGGGGAGGGAAGCCCTCACTCCCAAAGGGCTTCCCTGGGCAGGGTCCTGAGCTGGACAAGCAGAATTCTCAGGGAATCTGACTGGAACTCTGTTCAGGATGAGCTTTCTGGTGACAGCACACCCACAGGGACCACAGCCGACCTTGACGGAGTAGGATCTCCGTGGAGTGGTTTCAGTGAACCCGCACCGCACCCTGTGAGATGGGCTGTGTGGTCCTCTTATTTTCTAGTTGAGGAAACTGAGGCCCAGAGAGGTTCAGTAGCTGGCCCAAGAGCATCCAGCAAAGACAGCTAACATGAGAGTGTGACCCTGGGGGTCTCTGACTCTGGAAGCCTCCATGTGGCAGGTTCACTGGGGCTAGAAGGCTCTGACTGAAGCACGGGATGGGAGGGGTCCTCAACATGAGCTAGAACAGTGGTTCTTTATTGAGGAAGAGGGGTCCATGAACTTGGATAAGGAAAAGATTACAGGGTTTTCCCTGGTGGTTCAGTGGTTAAGAATCCATCTTCAATGAATGGGATGTGTGTTCGATCCCTGTTCAGGAAACTAAGATCCCACCTACCTATCAAGTAAGCCTATGCTCTACATCGAAAAACCCCACATGATGCAATGAAGATCCTGCATGCTGCAGCTAAGACCCAGCACAGTCAAATAAATAAATATATATTAAAAAGAGATTACACCTATACTTCACTAACCTCTAACCAAAGTGTAGCATTTCTTTTTACCATGAACACAGGTGTGTCAGCCATTCCTGTGAGCTCGGCACGGACAGACTCAGCTGTGTTTGTCACGTTTGTAGGTCAGCAGCAGCCAAGTAGCAGGAATTTCACAGGGTTCAACCTAGCGTCTTGTATTTCGGCTGCTGTGACATCTGATGTCACAGTTCTCACTCACAGCTACGGTAAATAGAGAAGCATTGTGTATTACTACATCAGAAAGATCTTAACAGTTTGGCATCTGTATTTGGATGAAAGGAGTTTCCTTTGTACTTCTGTGAATGTATCCGTGTTCCCAACAACATTGCTTGGAGACGAGGATCATTGGTCTCACCAGACACCAGAGGTGCCCACAGCACCAGAGGGTCGGGATGCCAGCTCAGTCTCCTCTCACTGGTCTCTGCATGGGTCCAGCCTCTGGCCCCCAAAGACAGAGCTCCTCCTGCCAATAAGTGTGCTGACTGCCTCCAGGAGCCCCAGAACCTGGCCTCGTGTGCGGGATTCCCACTTATCAACCCAGGATGCAAGTGGCCCTTCCCTGTGACTCTGAGTTTGCTCTATGACACTCTGACTGGGGAGTGGTGGGCCAGGGGTCCAGCCCTGGACTGGCTTCACCTGTCTTTCCTGTGTGAGCGCACCACCACCATCAGGCCACATTTCATTCCAGACCTGGAAGCAGAGGTTGGCCACCTGCCAGACCCTGGGTTGAAGAGTGCTGGGCTGTCCTGGCTCCCCTGTAGCTCACATCTCCCCATTGGGCCTTCTCTGGGGCTGTCCTGTGTCTCATATCCCTCTCTGGGAGGTTTTGTGGTTGGGAATGTCACCCCTGTGAGTTGTAGTCCCTGCTCTCTAAAGCACAGCTTACCTAAGATTTGCATAGAATTGTGTTTCCACTGGTCCATCCACCAGTCACCCATCTCTCCCTCCAACAGTCCTCCTGTGAGCCATCCATGCACCACCCACACATCCCTCCATCCACCCAACCATCCTCCTGTGATCCATTCATCTACCCAACTATCCATCCATCCTTTATCTACCCACCCATTCATCCATCCACCCATAAATCCATCTATCCACCTCCCATTGAGTCATTCATTCACCCAGCAGTCATGGGGCTCCTACAGGACAGGAAAGGAGGCAGAAATAAGACACCCATCCTAGTGACTTCCCTGCTCCCTCTGCCCAGTGGTCCCTCACCACTGGCCTCTACTGACCTCCCTCCAGCACGCTGGCCATCCTACAGAATCCTGAGAGCCTGGAGCCGTGACCACCTCAGGGCCCTTCTATCTGGAATGCATTTCCTCTCACCTCCCCAGGGGCAGCTCTGATCCCTGAGACACAGCTTCCAAATCACCTCCCCTGATTGCCCCATGGGCCACATCTCTTAGGGGCTTATTGGTTGAATGTCTGCCTTCCGAGGGAGAGAAGGCCCCTCGCCCCCTCCCTGCCACACCGGGTGCTGGCAGCCGTGGCCTCCGGAGGGAGCGGCCCCACCCCTCTTACTGCAGCCGCTTCCTCCTGGGCGCCTTATCTCCCGGGCCGCCCAGCTCCAAAAGCCGCAACTAACGTCTGCTTCCCCACAAGACCCAACTGCCCGGCCCGGGGGGAGTGGGGAGCAGGCGAACACTCCAGAGATGGCCACCAAGGGCGGTGTGGCACCCGCTCCCCATTCGCGGACAACTTTCTTCTATTTCAACTCAACCTCTGTCAGCCCCGCTGATCAGAAAACCAGGCAGGATGAGAGGCCCTTCATGAAAGTGGAAGTGTCCCATCTGGGGTGCCCCGCAGGTGCAAGGTGCCCTGAACATCTGCCCAGAGCTAGGGTGGGGACTGCCTTCACAGGGGAGGGGCCTGCGCCTCCCTAAAACCCTCTCACTCCCCAGCTTGGAGAGGTCCCACCATCTGCAGCCTGGAAAATGGGGTGACACAGGGCTCCAGTAGCAGTGGGGGTCACAGCCGCACCGTGGACCATGAGGCAGGCTGTGCCCGGCATCTTCCACAGTCTCCACCCTGAGCGGCCTGGGAGCTGGGACCACCATGATCAGGGCGCCACGCACACCGAGGAAACTGGGTTGGGGGGGTGGGAGAGGTGGTGGCCAGTGTGACCCTAGATCCCACCCTGACTTGGAGCAGGGCAGACCAGGAGGTGCCGTGAGGACGGCAGAGACGTCGGGGACTGGGCCCTGGCTCCCAGGACCGTCCTCTCCATCTGAACCCTGGGGACTCAGGGCAGCCCGGCCTGCAGGGGATGTGCACGTGGCGGCCCCTTCCAGGAACAGACAGGGTCTGTGCTGCACAGGCTCTAGAAGGATGCCCACCTGTGGAGACAGTGCCTCTGGGGAAAGACAGCAGCAGGGGCATGGATGGGGTTCTCATTGGCTGCCCCGCGCCCTCTGCACTGCTCGGACTGCTCCCCACGGGCAGGAATTACCTAGAAATTCAACTCAGCTTATCAAAATTCACGAGCTCTGGGGCTGTGGGCTGCACACCTCTGGCCAGTTGGAGACCCTGAGCCGACACCAAGTTTGGGTCCCCAGGGATTGATTGACAGGCCAGTGGAGGGCAAGGGGCACGCTGTCTCCTTCGAGGGGTCTTCCCACAGTGGTCACCACCTTCACCAAGTGACTGCATGCCTGTGCACAGCCTCACCTCCTCTGTGTTGGGTGAGGGGTCTGGGACACCTGTGTCTAGTCTGAGAGGTGACTGAGGGCCCTGGCATGCTTTCTGTCATCCCTCAGACTGGGGAGCAGCCTCACGCTCTCGGCAAATTCCACCTGTGAGTCTGAATTGACTGTTCCCCAAGGTGTCCATCAGGAAATGGGGTGAGGGTCTCCAAGGAGACCCCAGCCAGGAGGACAAACTCAGAGAGGGGGTTTCCTTGCCCAGCCCAGTGGGCAGCACTTTCAGGGTGGGTGGGAGCCAGGACCTCCAGGCTTCAGGGGAAAGCCTGAGTGCAGGGGGCTGGCCAGAGTGGCAGGACAAGGATCAGACCAGGGCTGACCCAGAAGTCAGGTTCAAGGTTACAAGTGAGGCCCACGAACAGCTGGCCCTGGGAAGACGGCCCTGGGGGAAGTCTGGCTGAGGTCAGGAGAGGGTGGAGACCCCTGGACCACCCCAGGCTGCAGGCTGGGCCAAGCCAGAGGGGAGATTGGCAGGCTGGACTGGGCTGGGAGACTTGGCCAGGGTGGACATTGCCCTTCTGTTGTTGATCGGCGCCCTCACGCCCCCCTGCACCACCCCAGGTCAAGGAAGCACGCCCAGCGGGCCAGGCTCAGGGTGGGTGGAGTGTCACCGGCTGGGCTGGAGGAGGAAGTTGTTGGGAAGTCAGAACGGAATTGCCGTGAGGGGAGGCCAGGCAGGGCTGGGCCCAGATGGTTCCTGTTGAGGAAGCAGTGGGCACAGCTGCACGGCTGCTCCCTGGCCGGCCGCACTATCACGGTGACACAGCTGGCTGCCTCGCCGCAGGCTGCAGGCGACCTCCCCCACCGGCGCCTCCCCAGGCCCGCCCTGCATCACATGAGCCCCTGTGGCCACCCGCCCCTTCCCCAGGCGGCTGCAAGAAGGCCTGAAGCAGTCTGGGGGACAGAGACCTCCAGTTCAGAGGAGCCCAGGCTGACCAAGGCCTGCGTCTTTCCCTCGAGGGCCCACGAGGTTGAGAAGGGCATTGAGCGTGAGGCTCACGAGGCTCCACACCACTGCCCACAACGGGGCTGCCCACCTCCCACCTCAGCAGGATTCAGATTCCTGAACCCACCCTCTGGCTCCATGTCCCGGGCGTCCCCCGTGCTGGACAGTGGGCCCTCGGCATCCACCAGCTGTTCAACACCCCGGGGTCCCAGGAAGGGCGGTCCAGGTAAGGGGACGGGACCGGTTTGGGAGTCAGGGGCGGCGCTGAGCAGGTGGCATGAGGCAGCGACATCTCCTTGCTGTGCTTCCCGGCCTGTTGACTCATGTCGGACATCAGCACAGCCTCCTGCCAGGCACAGACCTGTGCAGGTGGGGCAGGTGGCCGGGGAGGACCAGCAGGTGCCAGGCCTATGGGTGGGCCCCACCCGGGTGGGCCCCACCCAGAGGCAGACGCTGGAGGTGGAGGCTGTTCAGTGAGCTGTTCTCACCCCAGGAGTTGGCGAGAAAGGTGGTGTGCAGAGCGCTGGGGACCCCCAAGACTTGGAGGTCAGAGGAGGAAACCGAGGCCAGATGGCGAGGGGCTGGTCCAGGGCCCCAGGAGCGAGTGGTGGTCCAGGACCTGCTCCGCCCCTACTGAGGAGCAACCTGCCAGGGCTCCCACCAGCGGAGCCAGGGAGAGGTGGTCACACAGGGAGGACCTCCAGGGGCTGCTGACTGGGGGGAGTAGGAGGCTGTGGGCCCAAGCTGCAGGATCACCTGCCTGGCTCTCCCGGGACTCAGGGGCCCGCAGAGCTGCACACAGGAGGCCCTGCTCACCAGCCATAGCCACGTGGCCATGGATTATAAACACAGATCCGCAAGTCTCATTGCAGTCGCCTGCAGAGCGCAAGCAGGCCTGAGTCACCCCAGCACCCCAACCCCAGACAGCCCATCTCCCCTGCAGAGGGACCACCTGCCCTAAGCGGGTCCCCACCTGCCCCAGCCAGGGACCTGAGGGCCAGCTCCACTGGGCACTCAGCACATCCAGGACTGGGGCCCCAGGGTGCACAAGGCCCGCCTCTCCACATAGTCACTAGCTTGCTGCGGGTGATTCAAAGATGTTACCAGGGAGGTGCCAGTCACCGGCCTGGAATATGGCCACCCTGCCCTCGGGCTGACCACAGCCTCTGGTCCCATCCAGTTCTAGCTGCAACCACACAGCTGTCCCTCCTTCCCTGGGGTGGCCCTGCCTGACCCCCGCTGTCCTGGGACCACTCATCGCTCCTCACCTGGAATCAGTCCCTCTTCACCTGGGTCTCAGTTTCCTTGTGTGCCGGGCCCCATCCTTCGGCTCCATGAAAGGATCAAGAAGCAGCTTCTCAAAGCCGGGGGCGGGGGTGGGGGTGGGGAGGTGGGGGGAGCGGGTAGCGGCCGTGGCTGTGTTCGGATGGATGGCGGCGTGTCTGCGTGGAAGGGGTCTGAGGCCGGGAAACGTGATGCACCTGCTGAGCTCACAATGTCACTCCAGGTGTTGGGCTGCGGGCCTCTGAAGCAGAGCCGCAGCCACCCCATCCGCAGCGCGTCTCACCTAGGGGCTTCAGGGGGATGAGGGAAAGCAGTGGGCGTTTGGCTTGTGCGTCGAGCTGGGGGCTTGCCTGGGCACGGGGTCCCCGTCCTGGGACTCCGGCTTTTAGGAACTTGTGGCCCATCTTCTCTAAATCACCTGGCCCCATGGGACAGACACAGACACGCAGGGAGACATCCAGCTCCCCATGCCCCCTCAAAGGGGCAGATGCTGGGCCCCCAGATGCTGGACATCTCTACCAGAGGAAGTGGCAGGTGGGCTAGGCTGGAGTCCATCGGAGCCCGGGGGTCCAGGACAGGCCTTGGGTCAGTGGGTCTATCTTGCAGGCTTCCCAAGAGTCTGTGGAAAGCTTTGAGATTCCAAATGTCAAGTAGCACCTAAACCATTAAAAGAATAGTAAGTAATATCTTCTGAAGCTGAGTCTGTCTGTCTGAGAACATGCATGACCTCTGCACGGCCCTCCTGCTGGTAGGAAGTGGGGGCGGGGCCAAGGGCGGGGGGAAGACAGACCCACGGACAGACCCACCTCTGCCAGTGCGTCCCCGAGGTGTGCGGCTGCAGCAGACAGAAAGGAACAATGCTGGTTAGGAGGTGTTCACTGCACTCAGGCTTATTAGGTGCCCGACTTCCCTGGCAGTCCAGTGGTAAGACTCCACATTCCACTGTGGGAGCTAAGACCTGCACATGCCACAAGGTGTGGGCAAAAAAAAGAGCCAGTTGTGTGTGCTAGGAGCTGAACCCCACAAACGAGAGGTGGAGCTAGCACATTGGCAGTGGTGCCTCGGGCAAAGGAGGCTCAGGGACGGTGCCTGAAGGGGAAACTGAGTCAGGCTTGTTCAGGTGGGACCCAGGTGGAAGATCTGCAGGGAGACAGGGAGTGTACCGTCACCAGAGGGTCCAAGCGAGGCAGCTTCGTGGAGGGCGCCATCCTGTGAGCCTTGAGTCACCTGGCCACAGGGGTGGGGTTCAGAGGTCACCACTGTCACCAAGTGGTCTTGCCCTCCCTCCCCTGTTTCCCTCCTCCTGTCCCCGCCACCCCCCACCCCCAACCACAAGCACTTCTTTGAAACATTCTCTATCTGGAATCACCCTCTCTGCTGTATTCATTTCCTGGGAAGGCTGTAACAAATCACCACAAATGGGTGAATTACAACAGAAATCTCCTCCTTCCGATTCTGGAGGCCAGATCTGAAACCAGGAGGGTCGCAAGGCCGAGCTCCCTCCAGAGGCTCCAAGGGAGGGTTCTACCTATCTCTTCCAGCTCTTGGGGGCTCCAGGTATCCTTGGCTTGTGGCCGCCTCCCTCCCATCTCTGCCCCCATCTTAATGCGGCCTCTACTCCTCTTCTGAAAAGGACAGTGGTTTTTGAATCTAGGGCCACCCCATTCCAGGTGACTGAGCTCCAACCATCCTGTCTGTGTTCCAGGTGGCAGGACTGGGGCAAAGGAGCCCAGGGCCTGCAGGGCCGCCTCCGGCACAGCCAGGCCCAGGGCTTGGGCTTGTGGCCTCCAGCTGCCAAGGGGGTCAGGGAGCCTTGAGGGCTTCACCCTGCAAGAGGGGAGCCAGGTTATCAGAATCCCACGTGTTCTCTGCCCCACTGCCCGCCCGCCACCCCACTTTCCAATCAGCCGAGGCCCTTGGCCACGCTTTCAGGGCTGTCAGGAGACAGTCAGCTATGGATACTGGGGAGTTCATACTGGGAGGGCCCAGGGCGTCTGGGATTGGCATGTGCCTGGGTGGATGGCAGAGTCCACAGCCCCTCTGTGCAGTGTGGGACCGAGGACCAAGCCCCACATCCATCTGCGTCTCTGTGCAAAGTACTGCGAGTGATTTGTCCTTTGACTTCTGTACCATTGCCTCACGTGGGACGGCTGTCCTGTGCCTGCTCTGCTCACATCCTGCAGGGCTTCCTTCCCTTCCCCAGGCCCTTCTCCACCTCTTGTTGACCACATGATGCTGGGGGCTCCCGTGTCAGGATATCGGCTCAGGGCTGCTGAGCCCCATGTGAGGTTGTGATTGCCATCACAGAAAAAGATACCAAGGTTCCAAGGGGCACGCAGCAGGCAAGAGCAGAGGCAGGCTTGGACCCGGCTCTACTGACCCTACAGGATGGATGCAGGGCCAGATGGGAGTGGGGGCCCATTACGGTGGAAGGAGCCCTGGACACCTGCTAGATCAGTTGGTCCTGGCAGGAAACCGCTTGCATGACCACTGGGCAAGAGTGTGGACAGTTTGAAGAGAAACCACTGACACAGATCAAACAGAGTCACCTGGCCAGCACAGAACTCTGGGGGACACTCCTTGACCTGAGGGGTGGGAAGGGAGGAGGGGAATGAGCTGAGAGAGGGGCCAGGAGAGGAATGGAGTGGGAGAGCCCTGGAGAGAGGACAGCAGGACAAACACCCATGTGTTCCCTCCATGCCCATCTCCTAGGGCCTCCTGACCTGCCCCAGGCCAGCCTCCAGAGCAGAGGAGCAGGAGTGCAGCTTGCCTCCATCCCCCCATGCCCCGGGTCAGGACCCAGCATAAGTCTGCGGAGGGAGGGCTGCACTCCACCCCAGGTCCTGGGAGGAGTGCATTACCCCCAGGGTAAATGTGGAGCACTCTTTCCCTGAGACCTGCAGTTTCCATGCTGTCCCATCCCACAAGCCTGGGGGCAAGACTTCCGGGGGCAGCCGGCAGGAGGACTCCAGCCACCCACGTCCTCCCCACCCATTAGACAACAAATCCAAACTTCAGAAGACAGAGCTGGGGACAGGAGTGATACCCAGGGGGCAGGGTGCAATCCAGGCCAACTTCCTGAAGGAAGTGGTCCCTTGGCGGGTAGCTAGAGGAGGCAAAGACTTTCACTTCTCAAAGTGTCTTGACTGAGAAGAAAGGCATTGGTGTTAACCTCTCACATCTTCACTTCCACAACTGCAGTGGTGGCGGAGAGGCCAAGGGAGGGAAAAGAGGGGCCACTGCTGGACTCAGGCTTATTCACACAGGTAATGGGGCCAGAGGTAGGGCTGCAATGGCGCTAATCAAAATCTCAGCATTAAAACCCTTTGTACAGTCCCACTGGCACAGCCAGGGCAGGCAGACATCCTGGGGCGGGCAGTGACTGGGAAAGCGTGGCCCAGAATGGAGGTGGCATCCATGGGAACCCCATCCAGGGGTCTTCTGGGAGTGGGGTGTTCACAGGTGCTTCTCATGAGGCTTTGGGGAGTCAATTTGCCATTCCATTGTTTACAAGAGTAAACTCAAGAAAAGTCAGGCCGGATCACCTCTCCTCTGTGTTCATGCCCTCTGGGGGCTTCCCCTGCCCCCCATCCCGTGCCCAACCCTCTCCCTTTATCCAGCTGGTGCATGGCCACCCCACCAACACCCAGACCCCCTCCCGCCCTGGCACTGTTCCCTCCCCATGGGATCCTCTTCCATTAGGCCCCCCCCACCCCCTCTTCATCTTTGCTCTGGTTACCCCCACCCCCAACACGTGTGCCCAGTCCTCCTTTCCTGCTGTTTCCCCTTCACTTATTACTCTATCTGACGAAGGAGGCAGTTCCGTGTCTATTTATCCTGTCTCCCTGGTGTGCTGGCTCTGCTGTCTGCTTGCCATGGCACTCTCAGCACCCGGAGTGGTGCTGCCGGGATGCCCAGCACTGGGTGGTGAATGCATCCCATGTCCAGGCGACTCAACCACCCGCAGACAGCGAGTGCGCTAATCAGCACAGGGGCCCTGGCCAGTGGCTTGTGTTGGTCTCTAGATGCTAGATCACAGCTGCTGTCAGACAGGAGCTTAGGCCCAAAGACTGGAGTGACCTGCCAGGGGTCAGACAGCATGTGGCCCCAGGGCTGAGTTGGATCCAGGCCTGGGGACGAGACCGGGGCAGCCCGTCCCAGCCCCTCCCCATGGGCACCAGCGTTCCCTCCCCCGCAGCTGGAGGTGTGGATGGGGCTGGACCACCTGCCCTCCCATCTTCTCTCCCCATGTCCTCTACAGGGGGGCACAGGGCCCAGAAAGGGAAAGGGACTGCCAAGCCACAGAACACCCAGGCAGGTGGCTTATAAACAGCAGATGAGGAGACTGGCGGTCTGAGATGACGTGCCGGCAGGTTTGATGTGTGATGAGATCTCCCTGGTCCACTGTGCCCCACCACCACCAAGCAGCGCTTCCAGGAAAGGCCCAGGGAGGGCTGGGAAAGGCCCAGTGGCCAGAGGGGGATGCCGACTGCAGGGAGGGCAGGCATCTCCTGCCATCCCAGTGGGTCCTGTTGCCTTGGAAACACTGACTTGCTAACTATCCTCCGTCCTAAGGATGGAGGAACCTTTTTGTCGACCCCCATCCCAGCACCTACTCAGCCACAGAGCCCACCCAGGCCCATTCCTACCTCACCTATCTGGCCCTGGAGGCCTGTGTCAGACTCCCAGGGTGCACACACTCCTCCCCCAGTTCCTAAGCGGGACGGGGGTGGGTCAGATGTGGACTCACCCGCCCGGGCCAGCGTCTAAGCGGGAATCCCTCAGACGTGGCCACCTCTGTTCTGGGTGGGAGCGCTTGGGTGTCACTGCCGGGGGCTGGGCAATCCTTCTGTGACAACGCAGGCCTGCTCCTCAGACAGCAGAGGCTCGGGGACATGACCGCAGGGACAGAGGAGGGACCGCCGAGGTTGTTCCCCAAGGACAGTCTGCTCCCTGGAGGAGGAGGCAGGATGGGGGCAGAGGAGAGGGCCACTCCATTCCAGAGCCCTTCCTGGCCCTGGGCATGGCTTCTGCCCAGTAACCTTCAAAGGCATTATTGACCTGGCTGCATACATGGAGACGAATCAGAGGGGCCAAGAAACTTACCGAAGGTCACACAGCAGTCCCCAGCAGGGCTGGAGCCTCCCTGTCTGCCCAGCACCCTCCCTGGGGAGAAATGCACTTGGGCGGGGCCTCAGGAAAGGGACTCCCTTGGCACCCAGCACTCCAGTGTGGGAGCCACACCTGGCAGCCCAGACCCTGGGCTGAGCCCTCTGAGAGCCCACGGTGGGGTCTGCTGGCTCCATTCCACGGAGCCCGGGGCAGATGTTGCCGGCACCCCAGCTGACAGCTGGACAGAGCACCGCTGCTGCTAATGCCTGAGAGCAGCCCACCCTGGGCCACGGGGCGAAGCCCTGTGCTCCTTGCTGCTCTGCAACTTTCAGAAAAGCAGGCAAGCCTGCCCCAGGTTCATGCCTGCCCTTTAAGTAAGCTCGGGTTTTCTGAGGGCCACTCCTTGCAACTGAGGGCTCATGGGGCAAGGGGGACTCTGACTGTGGCTTTCACCCTGCAGGTGCAGCAAGGGTTCCCTTCCTGAGAGAAAGCTCCAGGGGGCTCAAGCCTGGGGGGCTTACAGCCTGGCGGTCTGGTGGATGAAGGCACACATGTCAGACGGCAGAGGGTTGGGCCCCACCTGCTCATGGCCGCAGGAGCCACACTGATGGACTGTCGTTGCCCTAGAGACATGACCAGTGTTCCCGGTGGATGGGGAACCAAGGCCTGGCCCTCATGCTGGCCAGGGGTCAGGGAGGCCACCCTGAAGATGCGCCCTCCAGACCTGTCTGCTCAGGTTGGACCAGGTCAGAACCAGGAGGGGAGGGCCGGGCTGGAAACCAGCTCCATCACTTGCCCAGGACCCCACAGGCCTATCTTCTCGTCTATGACGTGGGGGTGGCAGCCAGACCCCGAAAAGCTGGGGATGGAGGGGGAGGACCCCGGCACCCACCCGGCCCAGCCCACCTTTCTCACCCCTTGCAGGATCCTGGCTATGACCCCCTGTCTGTACCCGCGCCCCGGCCAAGGCCCCTGGCGGGAGTGAATAGGGGCCCTGTGGAAGGAAGTGGGGATTCACCCGCCCTGGGGCTCCCAGTGCTTCCTCCTTTCCTCCCAAATCGGGGTGCATTTTGAGTGCGTGGAAAGCCCCGACCTCACAGGCCCTGGGAGGGGGCAGCATGGTGGGAGGGAGGCCAAGCAGGAGGGGCTCTGGGACGTTTGCCTCCAAGGCCAACAAGGCCCCTCAGAAAGTTCAGGGGCGGGGGCTGTAGGGGTCTTCCCACAGCCGGGTCCTCTTTTTAAGACAAAAGGTCTAGGGTTCCAGCCTCGCTGTGAGCAGAGCGACAGCACAGACGCAGGAACACCAACACCCAGACTCTAGACCTCAGAGAGATCACACTTTACTGAGGGGTCCCAGGGCTCACCTCCCCAGGACACTGCCCGCCACCCCAGCCCCACTGCTGACCGCACACCCACTCCTGCCAGGCAGCGCCTCGACCTCTGGGCTAGGAGCCTCCCCGAGAGGCTCCATGCGCACAGCCCTCGCCTCTCCCCTCCTGTTTCTCAGGAGGCCTGGACAGACGGATGCACAGACAGACGCTGTTCCACCCCTCCACCACCACAGCGTTTTCTAGACCCAGGGTCAGGACCCGATATTCTAAAGCAGGTGACAAAAAACTGCAAGTCATAACAGTATCATTCCAGTCCACAGGCCCCAGGTGCGTTGCACCCTGCTCTATCCTCTGAGGCCCAGGAGGCAGGACAAGGGACTCTGCTTTAACCTGGCCCCTCGACCCGGGCTTCCTCGTCTGCAGCTCGAGGGGCTGTCCCCACCTGGGGGGCTCTCCAGGCAGGGGCTGCCACTAGAAGCTGCAGGGCAGAGAGCACAGCTGGCTGGAGGGGAGACGGGAGCAGGCAGCTTCCTGTGGAAACCGAAACTGCCAGGTGCTTCCCTCCCCCTCCCCGGGGACCAGAGACAGCTGGACGAGGTCCTGCAGCCCTGCCCTGCCCAGCCACCTCCCTTTCAGGCAAATGTCCACGGTCCAGACTCTGCTTCTCACCCGTCACTACGGCGACGCACTTCCCTGAGCCCGACCCGACCCTCAGCACAGATGAGACCAGGTGGCCCTGAGGCTCTGCCACCCTCTGGGGCTGCCCGTCCAGCTGGAGACACCCTGGCATGGGATTTCAAAGTCTTTGGGCAAAAGCAGGATGCAACAGATATCTGAATAATCTCTAACTTGAATACAAGTGAAAATGATAACGTTTCAGGTAGATCAGATTTAACAGATTTAAAGCTGATTTCTCTGTCTGCCAGAATATGAAACGTTTCACACGCAGGCCACGTACAGTTTCTACTGCACAGGCTGCTGAGCCTGCAGGACCTGGGAAACAGAGGGACCGGCCTGGTCGGCATCCGGGGGGGGGGGGGGGGCCCTGGCATGCTGCCTGCTCCTGCCATCGGCCCACCTTTCGTTTAAATTATGAAATAATCTGCCCACATCAGGAAAGCCCCATCCCAGGCAGGGGAAGCAAACTGTCACTTCGTCCCAAAGCTGCTCCCTCACCACACTTCTTCATTAAAAAGGAGTTGCTTGTAGATCCAGTGCCCCCTGCCCCGGAGGCTGCCCCTCTGCCCCCACCCTGGGAACACTGAAAGCCAGGCTACAGGTCCCAGACCCAGTTCAGGGTGCCATGCGAGGTCAGTCCCCCCAAACTCGGCTCCGAATCCTCAATGTAAAATGGGGCTTGTGTTGCATGTCACGAGCATGGAGTTGGCCACCTGTGGAACCGTCCAAAGAACTGTTTTATCTGTGTGTGTCTTTCCCAGATAGGGTGTAATTGTCTGTGTTTTAAATTGCTACATAGAAGTATTGAGTTCTGTGCATCTTCTGCAATATTCCTTTTTCTCCCCACGATGATAGAAAACAAAGCATCAGTGCAGTCGTGGCCGCGTTGCCTGGTGGCCCCCTGAGCCTGGCAGCCGGAGGGTGGGCTGCAAGGTGACCCGTTGCAGCTCCTGTTGAGAAAGGCCTTTTGTACAGTCACATGTCCCGTGCAATGTTGGGCATTTCAGTAGGTCATGAATCCTTGTGGCTGCTGGGGAGGCCCCATCCACAGAAACTAGCGTGGGCAGAGGTGGGAGGCAGGGGCGGGACACTGGCATCTGACCATCGAGCCGGTGGGGGGCCTCGGTCCACCTGATCGGACCTTTTCGGCTGTATTTTCTCTACATCTGAACATGGGCTCAGCGGTCATCTGGGTGAGGCTGTGGCAGGGAGTCTGGCTGTGATGAACAGAGGAGAGGCTGGTGCGGTCTCCCTCGCTCTGCACCATCCCCTCCCCAACTCAAGCCCTGCTCCAGACCTTCAACGTGAGGCTTGGGTGGTGGAAAGTCCTGGTGTGGCCACCAAGCAGCAAGCTTGAGGTCTCCGAGCTGGGAAACCCCGCTCCAGGAAGCTAGAAATGGCACTCTGAGCAGCCCCTCAATGACGCTAGAAGGAAGAGGTGGCTGAGGGGACTTTGGTATCTGCCTGTTGGCCGCTTGAGCACCACCCCCCGGGCCTTCCCCAGACAGCACCGCACAGAGGTGGCCGTGGCCAGTCCTGGGTGAGTCAGGAGACTGCACTACTGAGCAGACACACCCGTGCACTCCTCAGCGAGGCCAGGAATACATGACAGGCCGTGCTGGAGCCCAGGCCTGGTGGGATAGCCCCCGCTGCGGAGGGTGTGCAGATGGGCTGTTGCAGTCAGGACAGGGCCCAGGGGTGGGCGGGCATTTGTAATAATAGTGGCACATTGCTGAGCTCTCCCTGTTTCCACAAAGGAGACGTGTAAGCACCCCAGTTCACTCCCATGGCCCTGCCATGTACTGGATGCCAGGGTCTGGCTTCCAAGCCAGGAGCTCTGAGGCTGGCTCCGTGACTTTTGGCTGGCATGTTCCCTAAAATGTTTTTGAACAATCAAGTCCCCTGTAAGGTGCTGTTTCTCAGAAAGCGGCCTCACCCAGCTCAGTCACACCAGCCCTGGGCTGCTGCTTTTGTGTTGGGTATGAACAGGGGCTGTAGCCGCTACAGAAGCTTTGGAAGGTGACTGCTGGCTTCACCCCACACGCTGGCCGCGAAAAGAGTGACCTTAACACTCCTGCTGGCTAATGCGTGTGAGATGTGCGGTAGCGAGCAGGTGCCCCCACCCCTTGGGAGGAAGCAAGACGAGGTTGCCAGGGCCCAACTGGGGCCTCCGGGTGGGCATCTCACTGCCACTGTTACTGAACCAAACTTGGGTCCCCTCGCCCACAGGCTGCACAGCCTGTCCCCTGATGCCGCGTTGTGATGAAGGAAAGCACCCTGTTTATTATAGGCGGTGAGCAAGGAGAGCGAGCAGCTCAAGCTCAAAAGACCCAGACTCGCTGATGGCTTTCAGGGAAGGGGTTTCAGAGGCTAGGTGAGGGAGGGGCTGCAGGGTGTCTGCTCAGCTGGTGCGCAGTTCTCAGATTGGTTGGCATCAAGGTGAAGTTTTGAGCATCATCAGTCTTCTGGTTTCCACCTGGTCTGGGATCTATGCACTTGTATCGGGAGGTCTTGAAAACAACTTCAGAATGTGTGTCAGCGTGCATGCGTGTGTGCATGTGTGCTCAGTCGTGTTTGACTTTTTGTGACCCTATGGACTTTAGCCCACCCAACTTCTCTGTCCATGGGATTTCCCAGGCAAGAATACTGGAGTGGGATGCCATTTTCTTCTCCAGGGGATCCAGGGATCGAATATGCGTCTTCTGAATTGGCAGGCGGGTTCTTTACCACTGAGCCACCGGTGAAGCCCATGTGTGTCAGACCTTTATCCAGATCTTTCAGGGAAGTGGGAGTTCAGTGACTCTGCTCTGTGGCTGGTTTATAGTCTAAATTGTAACCAGTTTCCAAGCCCAACAAGAATTATTTTTCTCTACATCTTCATATTTCATGATCATTCGCTCTTGAGTCAGACTTTTGAGACTCAGGGTGGCCTGGGAGACTAAAGCGAAAGTCGTTTATTTCAAAGAGCAGCGATCTTGGGGCCTGTTTGTGATTTCACCAGCATCTTCCTAAGACTGGGCGATGGTGCCGACCGGCCTGTTTGCAACACCTAACATTGTGTTTAACATCTAACAGGTTGTGTGGTGTAGCGTGTCATGTTTTATGCTGCACATGTGCTCAGGGCTTATTTTCATGGAAACCCTGAGGCTGCGGCTGCAGGTTTAGCACCTTGATTGGTGGAAACGTTGCCCCAAAATCAAACTGTCCAGGCCCAGACAGGGAAGCCTGGCGTGCTGCAGTCCATGGGGTCACAAAGGGTCAGACACGACTTAGCGACTGAACAACAAGACTGACATTTGTCAGCTTTAATTCAAATAAGCATGTTATTAAATGACTCAGCTCGTCTCACTTTGGAATTCCACTGCTAATGTGCATGGATGGATGGCAGACGGGTGGGTAGATGTGGAGAAAACAAAGGAAGCTGGAAGGCAGGTGAAAGCAAATTCTTGAAAAGTTTCTTCTGTGAAGAGGGTGTCTGTGTCTGTGTCATTGCTGAGGTAGCCGGCTGGGAGGCAAAGGCGACTCAAGGGAGGATGTGGGTGATATTCCATCCCGAGAAGAGAGAATGCCGCCTTGAGACCCCTAAACACAGTCAGTGAAGCACAGTCTTTGCTATGAGCACAAACGGTTTGTAACTTGTCGGTTTCCTGCAAGTTAACACCCAACTTACAGCATCTGGGGCCCAATCGGTGTCAATAGAAAGACATCCAGGCCCGTCGCGGGATGCCCACTGACCGTGGAAGCCTGACTGGACACAGGGAATGAGACCGGCGTTTCTGTCAGAGGAAGGTGAGGAGGAGAGGAGTCTGGCTGGGTCTTTATGCCCTGAGGCAGAGCCTCGGGAGTGGTCCAGCCTGCAGAAGAGACTGACTGTTCACCGGAGGAGGAGCTCAGGAGAGGAGAGGCAATAGGAGGGAGCAGACCACAGGCCTGGAAGTCGAGGACCCCAGGCCTCCCTCACGCTCCTTTGGCCAGGTCTCTGGAGAATCTTAGATGCATGCCAGTTGGGAAGACCCCAGCCACAGACCAGACCAGACTGCCTGCTATTGTGACACCAGGCTCTGCCCGGGAGCCCCCAGGACTGAAGGGGATGCTGAGGGCAACCATGCTCTGCGGGCCCAGTGAATGTCAGCCCTGAAAGGTGGGTTCTGGAACCTGGACATATTTCAGTCCTGACGTCTGGACCTTCAGGAGCTTGGCCCCTGGCTGACCTGGTTGCAGGTCACCTGGGAGCCTGCACCCCTCTCTCAGCTCGAGGCAGGCATGGCTCATCGATCCCAGTAGCTTTCTGTGGAGCGTGGATGAGGCCTCAGCATCACTCAGAGTGCTCCCAGGGCCAGTCCTGGATGGTGGTCACACACTGTCCATGGGGAACAACTGTCCCCTCATCCACAGCTGGTACTTTAGTCAAATGGGATGAAAATGTCATGACCGTGTAAAACTGGGGCAGAGGCTTCCTCCACTAACCATCGCTTTCTCTTTGAGTCTTGTCTTCGGACCACATTTGGTTTGGATCGCTCTGTCCTGGGCGATGGGTCTCCTTTGCGCATGGTTTTATGTCAGGTTTTAGGAAGCCCTTCATTGGAAAAGACCCTGATGCTGGGAAAGATTGAAGGCAAAAGGAGAAGAGGGCGGCAGAGGATGAGATGGTTGGATGGCATCACTGACTCAAGGGACATGAATTTGAGCAAATGCCAGGAGGTAGTAAGGGACAGGAAAGCCTGGCGTGCTGCAGTTCATGGGCTCGCAAAGAGTTGGACACAACTGAGCGACTGAACAACAACAGAATTAGGAAGCCCTAGCGTCTATGGGGTCGCACAGGGTCGGACACGACTGAAACGACTTAGCAGTAGCAGCAGCAGCGTCCCCAGAGCACGAGGATATAGCTACGTCCCCACCCCCACACCGCTCAGGACAAACTCTCAGACAAGATGTGAAAGCTCTCTGGGATCCGTTACTTCATCCATGAAAAGTCAAATTTCAGATAAACAATATTTTCATATAAGTATGTCCCAAATAATTCCTGGGAGACACTTATACTGAAAACTATTCACTGCTTATCTAAAATTCAAATTTAACTGAGCATCTGTATTTTTATTTCCTAAATCTGGCAACCCTCCCCATGAAGGATTTCAACCCTATCTCCAACAGGATTGCATTCAACTACAAATAGCAGAAAAGCCAACAGCAGTAGAAACAGGGTTTGTTTGTCTTTGTCCATGTAACAGAAGCTCAGAAGCAGGTGGTCGAGGCTGGTGCGGCCATCTAGGACACAGACTACTTTGCTCTTTCTATTCCACCTCCACTTACTAGTGGCTTCCTAGCTGCAAAGTGGCTGTACCACCTCCAGGCATCACGTCTGCCTCCCAAGCAGGAAGAAAGAGGAAGAGAGAAGATGCAGAGGACAAAACTGGACCAGCCCCTTCGTATAAGGAAAAGCTGGCTTCTGCAGAAGCCCCAGGCAACAGACTTCTGGTTCCGCCTAGGACAGGGGTCCAATCCCCAGTCTGACGCGCCTTCCCAAACCAGGGCTTTCTGACTTCTCATTTCACACCTTCTCTGCAGTTTTCAAACAGTCTCCGCACTCAAGGCTCCACCCTCTCACAGCCCGTCCAAGTTCACAGCACCTGCCGCGTGCCCTTGGAGCCTGGGTGCAGAGCCTGCCCCTTTACGGGTGGGAAAGGGTGGGCTCCCATGTGTCCTCTGGGGCTGCACTGGTCTCTCCCCCTGCCCCCACCCTGGTCTCAGATCTGAGGAATGGAACTCCCCCCTACTCTCTCAGGGTCCTTCCGCAAACAAACTAGTGAGTAGTGGCCAGGGGCTCTGGAAATGTGAGTGTTCCCGTGTGAGAATCCTTGCTTGTCCACCTCTGCCACCCTCCCCTCCTGCTTCACTCCAACGCCCCCCAAATAGAACTTCTCCTTTCCCTCGGAGCAGCCCAGTTCCCCATTCGCGGCCACCACACTGCCCTCAGCTTCTCCCCGAAGTTTCAGGTTCTGAGAGCTATTTCAGGTCTTCCTCCCACCCGCCTGCACCCCGGCCCTGCCTCTCTGCATGGACTGGCCACATGGAACTCCCTTCCCCAAGCCTCCAGACCCACGGCTGTCTGTCCCACCTGCCATGGTGGGGAGAGACTGGACCCCGGCCCTCACCTGCCCCCTCTCCTGGGAGCCAGGGGTGACTGTGGTTCAGAAGGTGCCTTAGTTCTGGGTCTGCTTTGATTTAAAAACAGCTTTCTTGAGATAACTCACATAGTATACAGTTCACCCAAGCAAGGTGCCCAACTGCAGTGGCTTTTAGTCTGGTCACAGAGCTGTGCAACTGTCACTGCCGTCTAATTTTAGAACATTTTCATCTCCCCTAAAAGAACCCCTGTGCCCCTCAGCAGTCACCCTCGCCCACCCCTGTCTCCTCCTGTCTCTCCATCCGCCCACTCTGGACGATTCACATCAATGGGATGCTGTGATGCGCTGCCTTTGAGTCTGGCTCCTTCACTGAGCGCGATGCTTTCAGGACTCGTCATTCCTCTTTCCGGAGAATCCTATTCCGTTGTTTGGAGTGTGTGGCAGCCTGGAGAGAATCCAGCCCACGCCTACACGCTGTGTGTCTCGGGCAGGGAGAGGCTGCCCCTCTCTGGGCCTCAGCTCAGATGAGGTCCGCTGCCTGGGGCTGGTATGAGGATTCCGTGGGGGTCACAGGTGAAGTGCCCCACGAGGGTGAGAAATGACCAACCCTCCCTGCGGTAAGCATCTGTGTTCTGCCCACTGCATTCGGATCCTGCCCACACCCTCCCCTCCCCCAACACCCAACTGTGTCCAGACTCCAGGGTGTGGGTGGGAGAGGGGCCATCTCTAGAGCTTGGCCCATCCTGAGCAGGGGTGTCAAGTAGACCGTGGCTGGGGCTGGGGGGAGAGGTCTGTGAAGGACAGGGAGCACTGGTCAGCGCCCCACACGCTAGCTCCAGGGGCTCATCAATCCCCAGCCGGCCTGGGCCCACACAGGAATGTGGGAACAGTGGCGCGTCCCCGGGCCTGGGCATGGGTTTGTCGCCTTCGGGAGCTGAGGTTTTGCCTCTTACACAAGAGGAGGGGGTGGGGCTGACTGGGGGACGAGGCATGGCCACCTTTGTCTTCCGGCTTCCCCAGGGCAGACCAGGGAGGAGGCAGCCTCCCCTCATCTCTGGCACGAAAGCCCAGCTCTCCCGCAGCGCTAGGCAGACCTGGCTCCAGCTCCATCCAGCCTCAGAGCTGTTCCCAGACCAGCCCCATGGGCAGGAGGGAAGGCAGCCACACACCGCTCCTGTCAGACCCCTGCTGGGCCAGCCTCTTGGCAGGAAAAGGTCTTTGGGGGTCACATCCCCCTTCAGACTCCTGCAGTCCCAGAAATGAGATGGCCTGAACAGAAACAGCCAAGGGCCTGGCCTGGGCATGGTTCTGCCTCTCTGTGAAATCAGCTCCAAGGTCTGTCATCTGTATGGGGAGCCGCCTCCCCAGAACTGGGGCAGCAAGGGCCTTCTCCATGCCCTCTGTTGAGGGTCACAGACAGAAGACAATGGGGGATGCCCCAGGACACACTCTGGACAGACTGAAGGACAGAGAGGACAAAGGGGGATCCAGTGAGCCTGGTGGGGGAACCCCATCTTCAGGCACGCCCTCCTTGCCTCCTGCCTCATCTTCTGTTAGTGCCCCTGGGGGAAGGAGGGAGCGTTTAAGGGATGTTTAGGCACAAATGGGGACTAGGTAGGGTTTTCTCTGTGGGTGAGGGTGGTCCTCTGTCAGCTGCTTATTCAAGGGCAACATAGAAAAGCAGTGTTGGCAGAGCCTGTGTGTGGGTCCTGCACGCTCGTACCCCAGGACAAGTGGGCGCAGGAAGCCACAGCCATGAGTCAAGGGGAGCCTGCCTCCTTGAACACATGAGCAGCTGCGATGGGACTGTCATGGGGGTGCTGGAGGGCGTCCCCCCAACTTGGGAAGGCTTCTCGGCAGATTCTCAGGCGGAGAGGAGCTTCAGGCAGGAGGGTCCACGTGGAGGGAGCTACAGGTGTCTGAGGGGCCGCGCAGGAGGCAGACTTTGTCTCCGTCGGGAGTGATGGCACCAGGCCCCCTGCAGGAAAAGGCCTGCGGATGCCCCTGTTCCAGGGGTAATAAACACCCGTTTCAGTGGGAGATGTGTGTGGGCTTGAGATGGCCCAGCTGGGCCTGCCCCGGGCGTGGAGCCGCCGTGGGCGGGCTGTTCTCACCCTGCTAGGCACAGAGCGCGGCTGCCGCCAGCTGCTCCCAACACAACTCCCCGTGTGCACGGCCAGGGGCCAGGGCCAGCGGAGGCCAGGGCGTGCAGTAAGGGTGCCAGGCTTGCAGGTAACAGAGACGCCACCCAGGAGCTCAGGCAGGACCCAGGTGTGTTGGCTCAATAACGGGCTTCAGGAAGGACGGGGTGGGACTGGCCTCAGGGGCCCTGGGTCAGCCAGCACACGCTCAGGGCAGGCCCTCTCGCCTCTCAGAGCAGATGGCCCTGGGCAGCTCTGAGAGAGCCTCCTGAGCAGAGCAAAGAGAAAGTCCCCAGTTTAAAACATCCCAGACAAGGATCGTGACTGGCCCGGCCAGGTCACATGCCTTCCTCTTGGCCCAGTCTGTGCTGCCCACGGGCCTTCTGAGCTGGGTATGGCCCTGGAACTTGTGACCAGAGCTGGGGGTGGGCTGAGAAGCCACAGGCCTGGCATGGGGCAGCCATCCTAACCATACCCTGCAAGTGTACTGTCAGAACTAACTGCTATTTTCCCCGACTTAAAATGCTAAGATAAATGATAAATCCAAACATGCAGATAAGAGAAAGGAAGGTGAAGATGAAACGAGAATAATGAAACCTCTCAGAGAGTGGCATGAAGGTTAAACAAGGTCACGCAGAGTCGTTCAACAAATACTCTTTGAGGGTGTGGGCCTTTCGAGGCCCTGGGGACTTGATAGTGAACAGACAGACACTCCCTGCCCCAGGGGAGAGTGGCCAGGGAACAGGTAAAACACAGGTAAACATGCTGGACTGCAGTGATGGAAGGACAGATGCCTCGTGAGTTCACGGGAGGTCCACGATGCTCCTGACAGAGGCTGGGCCTGGGCACAGGCCTGAGAGCGGGCAGCAGGGGCGCTGAAACACAGGTGTGCCCAGTGCAGGGTGCGTGCCCCGAAATCTGATCGCTATTCGTGTGTTACTGTGGTCAGACCCTAGGCGATGGAATCTAGTGCTTGGGGAGGTTTAGCAGGAAAACCCTGAAAGTGGAGAAAATTATTACATGTGCATGTGCTTTTTTCGGGTGGGGTTGGTAACCACTTCTGACTTTCACTGTTGCACTGTGACGTTCATGTAGGAAACATCCTCTGGTACACCAATATGAGTGTAGGGATTGCTGGTCTGTTTACAGCTCTGGGTCATTATGGTCAAAATGTTACATGGCCTGTTTACCAGCACCCTCACCCACACTGAACATGTTTATTTTTTTTAAAATATTTTTAAAAAATTTATTTATTTGGCTGCACCGGGTCTTAGTAACCTCATGTGTGATCTAGTTCCCTGACAAAGGACTGAACCGGGCCCCCTGCATTGGGAGGACAGAGTCTTAGCCACTGGGCCACTGGGGAGTCCCTGGACATCTTCATTTTTCAATGTGGCCATTTCTCCGGGTAGGGAGCTTATCTGGCTCTTTAGCCAGCAGTCCTGAGGTCACCAGTGAGGGTCCGCGTTTTCCTACAGCCTTGGGATCTGGAGCACTTAAGAGAAAGTCTGTGAAAACCTTCTTTTTCTGACTTCATCGAGAATCCCTCAGAGAACTGGGTACAGGAAAGAAACTGCTGCCGTGACTGGGTCTGACCCCCACAGCAAGAGCCTGCCTTGCAGCTGTGTGACTGATGCCGCTCCCCCGGGCAGGATCCACATCTGGGTCTTCCTGGGCCTGCCTCAGTGCCCAGCCCTCAAGAGCCGCCTTTGTCTTGGTTCCTCCCCACAATCTGGAGGCCCATGGACCGCCCTTCCATAGCCTCCTTTCCGATGGCCATCGCCCATGGCATGGCCAGGCTGCTAGATGGGCAGGCCACGAGGTGGCAGGGTGTGACCGGCCAGATAACAGGGCAGAAGTGAGCAAGGTAGGGCGGTGCAGCGAAGAGGGGCCCAGGCTGGAGTTGGGAGGACTGTTCTACCCCAGCCCCCCCACCACCCTTTGTGGGTTCTCAGCCTCCCTGGGTCTCCTCCTCTGCAGAAAGCTGCCACAGGGGTTGTTCCAGGGTTTGGATGAGAGTGCGTTTGAAGTGCCCAGTACTGCCCTGCACAGGTGGGATGCCAGGTGGCTGCTACCCCGCCACAGGAGAGCACCTCTGGGGCCACCTGGCCCAGGCTGCACTTAGCCCAGTCAGGAACTGGGGTTTTAGCTGCCTGGCTCTGCACACAGGATAATTAATGGCTTTGCCTGGAGAACTTGTCTTTCCAATTCTCACAAGGTGGCCACCATCCTGATATCTGACAAAGGTTGGCTTAGGTAAAAACAGTGACCTGGAGTCAGTGCTTGTGAGTCCCCAGAGGCATCTCCCAGGACTCCAGGACTCTGAGGATCCCTGGGCCAAGTGGAGGGAGCCCCATGGAAGAGTACAGAGTCCAGCCTGGCAGGGGTCCATCCAGCGTCTCTGCCCAGCAGGCAGCTGTCCTTGCGCCCCGCCCACATCCTCTGTCCCTCCTCGGCCCCGCCCACGCCCAGCCACGCCCACATCCCCTTGTCCCCGCTTCTGCGCACACCAACTGGCTTGCGACCATGCGTTCTCACCACCCTCATCTGTGTTCCCTCTGCACCCGACGGGGAGGACGCAGGCGGGGTGAGGGTCCCTGGAGCAACCCCGCAGAAAGGGGCAGGAGCTGCCGCATAAATCCATGTCCTCCCACCTCTCTGACCCTGGGTGGACAGCTGCTGCTGCTGGTTCCCTCCCTCCCACTCCCCTGCCCTGCCTCCTGGCCTTGACCAGACACCCTCTGGGGTTACCAAATAAGACAGTGCCCCATTTCCCAAAGCCTGTCTCTCATTCCCAGAATCCAGGGAGGAGTTGGTTTAGGCAGCCCACCTGCCAAGCTGACCCCACCTAAAGGGAAGGCCTGATCCATGGGAAGCCTGCCTGTGCATGACTTGAGACTGCTTTGGGGTCCTGTTTCCCACAGTGTGGCCTTAGCCTACCCCCAGCCCCCCAGCATCATGTGGTAGAAAGGGCAGGTTGGTAGTTGATTAATGAAGGCTGGGGCCTGCCGGCCTTTCTAATCCCACCTTGGGGAAGGAGCCAGCTACGGGGACTCTGGAGCCTGACCCAAAGGGAGACATGAGTAATGGTGATCTCATCTTTATTTAGAGTTTTGATACTTTGCTCACACAGATTTTGTCGTTATTTCTAATATTTTAAAATATTGGGTTAGAACGTGACTTATTGCAACCACTGAGTGGGGTCTTTTGATGCCCCTTAAATTCTGCCTCTCAGGTCCCCATCCCAGGAGACTTCATTTTCACAGTCACTCCAGGTGATCCTAATGTACATTAGAGACCCTCTGCATCAAGGGTGATACTTAATAAGCCAAAGCAGCCCTCAGATGGCTGAGATCAAGACAGCCTAAAAAGTAAGGCATAAAGTCAGGTGTGTTTCATTGCAAGAAGCAGACTCAGTAAAACCAGCTTGAACAATAAAGAAGTATTATTGCACTAGAGTTCCAGAAGCAGGGTGGGTTTCAGGGACAAAACAGGTTGCTGGTTGATTTGGCAGCTGAACAATGCTCTGACTGGCCCTATCCCCTCTATCTGTCTGCCCCGCCCCTGCATCAGCATCACCCTCAGTGCTGGCCATTGGGCCCCCTCCAGACACAGCAGTACCAGGAGCAAGGACACAGCAGGTTCCTCTTGGCACGTGAGAGAGAGGACAGTCCCCAGAACCCCCTCTCTGCACATCCCATTGACTGGAGTGGGTCATAGGCTCACGTCTGAGCCAAGAATGAGCTTCTTTCTTAACCTGTAGAAAGGCTGGGGCTGGCCAGGCTGGGTCCAGTGCTGGGCGGTATCCTGGAGTCCTGGAGGGATTGTGGGCATGTCAGGACGGAGACCTAAAGTGGGAGCGGGGGAGTTGGTGTCGTACCTGGAAGGTGGAAGAGGAGGTGAGCGACAGCATTCTCCATGGACACCCCAAGAAGGTGTTTCAGACATGGTTGACAGAGCCCCTTGGTGACAGGCAGAGCTGTCCTGGGGGTTGTGAAGGCAAGCACCTCTGCCCCCCGATACAGCCACACCTGCCTTCCCTGACTGTCTGCTGGGACCCTGCACAGCTGCGCTCTGCAGACCTGATGCCAGGCACACAGGATGAGCTCCACGGCCCTCCTGCTTGGCCCTCCTGCTGTGTCTGTGTGGAGCTCTAGGTGAGCCTCCCCTTCTGCAGGAGGAGCCACCCCTGGATCCAGGTGGGTTGGGGAACTGAGAAATGCCCCTGGGTCCAGGCACCTTCCTGCTGGAGCTCAAGACTCTTTCTGCTTAGGCTCTTTCCCTGCCTTTGTGGTTGACTTAAAGCCACAGAATCTGGTCCCCACACCAGCTCAGCTGATGGCCAGGGCAGGACGCCACCCACCTGGGCCCTGGTGCAGTCCCTCTTCCCAGCTTCCTTTGCACAGTCACCCCTCTCTCACGTCCCCAAAAAAGGTCAGTACCCCCTGCTGGGCTTACCCATGATGCCTCTCTGTCTCCCTGCTTGCAGCAAACAAAGCTTCTTGCAATTCAGACTGTTTCCAGTCTTTGCAACAAAATTGACGGAGGCCCATGAATTTGTCAGCTGACAGTCTTTAAAAATCATTCTTGTGACTGGTCACCCTGAGGTCCGGGGCAGAAAACTAATGGAAGGAGGCCACGGTGGTGTCACTAGAGCACATGAGCCTCTCGTTATTGTTCAGTGGCTCAGTCGTGTCTGATTCTTTGTGACCCCCATGGACTGCAGTATGCCAGGCTTCCCTGTCCTTCACTATCTCCCAGAGTTTGCTCAGATTCATGTCCACTGTGTCAATGATGCTATCTAACCATCTCATCCTCTGCTGATCTGTTTACTTGTGTAACTGGGGCTTCTTATAGTTTCACAGTAAAAATCCGTATAGGAATGGGATTCGAGTTGTACTCCTTTTCTTGGAAATAAGGAATATGTATGGGTGGATACACACTGCTTCAAAAAACCTGCCCATTTATTAGGCATTTCTAATAAAAAATTTACCTTTTATGTTTAATAATTCTCAAAATGTGTAATAAATTCACATTATTTTTATCAGCTACACACCACTTGTAATTAAAACAATAACCCAATGTAGAAGACAAACTTGAACACAAGAGAATGTTTAAATCTTGAGATCCCAATATCTTTACATACTTTTGTGTGATACAGGAATCTAAATAATTTCAAACCGAAACTAGGGCAAAATTCTGTTGGGCAGAATAGAAACATACAGTGAGGGAGGGAAGGGGCTATGTGAAAAGTCAGGCGTCAGAGAAGCAGAGTCTATATATTTTGGAAAATAGTTCTTTATTGGGTGTGTGTCTTGCAAATATCTTCTCCCATTCTGTGGCTTGTCTTTTTATTCTCTTAATAGTATCTTTCACAGAAGTTTTAAATTTTAATGAAGTCAAACTGACCCAATTTTTCTTTCCTGGATCATGCTTTTGATACTGTATCTAAAAGCTCATTGTGTCAGCTTGGAAGTTGGTGAAAATTCAGATGTTAAAGAAGAGTTAGTTTGTGGATTTTTAAGCGGACAAGGATGGCTATCAAAACGCTATCACTACTAGACCAGCAGATTCTCTCTTATTTTGAAATATCCATACTTAACAGTGCAGCAGATTTTATCCTCTTGGCAACTATTTAAACTTCTGGTGAAGATTTCTACGTACAACAGAAACGTATTTGAGGAAGTCCGTCATCACTCCGAATTATTTCGTCTTGTTCTAATATTTATTTATCCTGCTGTGCTGGGTCTCGGTTGCCACACGTGGGATCTTCTCTCCTCCTTGTGGCATTCAGGATCTTTAGCTGCAGCCTGTAGGACCTAGTTCCCTGACCAGGGATGGAACACGGGCCTCCTGCATTGGGAGTGTGGAGTTTTAGCCACTGGACTACCAGGGAAGTCCCAGAATTAATTTTACAGACAAGTGGTCTGCAGTGGCTGGATGCCCAGGTTGAACTGGCATGGTGGGACTCCAGCTTTGCCAAAGACCCAGGGGTTGTGCTGAGGCCACTTCTAGGATGAGGGGAGCCCAGGGGAGGCAACAGGGAGCCCAAAGGGTAGAGGCTGTGAAGCATTCAGCTTCCACCCATGCAGCCACTCGGAGCCTCTGTCCCTCCACCCATAACGTGGGGGCTCCAGGAGCATCTGCCTGACAGCTGAGGGAGAGTTAGGTGCTCAGCTCAGTGCCTACCATCAGCAAACCCTCCTCAGTGTGACAGCTCCTGCCATGACTCACCATGACTGTTGACGAGGTCAAACTGGCCTGGCCATCCCTCTGATCACTCAGCACAGGCCTCAATCCTCCCAGGCGGGGACTCAGGAGCCTTCGGGCTGGCTCGGGGCCTGAGCGTGTGGTCTCTGATGATTGCTGTTTTATTCCTGGTGTTTTGAGATCTGCCACATCTCCAGTGGTGTTCAATACCCTGCTTAAATCAGTGATGTTGCAACTGGTAATTTAACACAAAGAACTGACAACCATGTGCTGTTTGCAGGGGATGAGATGCAGCAGACCCCAGGCTAGGCCCAGCTTCTGCTAACGCTCTGTGAGAATTCGGTGTTGTCAGTCGGTCCACCTCCCTGCCCAGCTGAGAGCACCAAGGTGGGCTTCGGGCTGTCTGCTTGCTGCTCAATGCTCCACCTGGCCCACTGGTGGCTTGTTAACATCTCTGAAATGTAGAGGCGTCTTAGGATAACTGGGAGAGCATTCTCTTTTCTTAATGGTGCATGAAATGAGGAGTATCTTAACATCAGTGGTGCTTCAGAGTTCATGAAATAAGGGAGCTGGTATCAGTGAACCCTGGTGTGGGAAGTCTGGGACGCTTACTTTTAGATCCACATTCTTCTGTGACCCAACTTTGCATGAAATGTTCCCTTGGTATCTCCAATCTTCTTGAAGAGATCTCTAGTCTTTCCCATTCTATTGTTTTCCTCTATTACTTTGCACTGTTCACTCAAGAAGGCTTTATTTTTCCCTGCTATTCCCTGGAACTCTGCATCCTTTTCTCCTTTGCCTTTCCCTTCTCTTCTTTTCTCATCTATTTGTAAGCCCTCCTCAGACAACTACTTTGCCTTCTTGCATTTCATTTTTGGGGGGATGGTTTTGGTCACTGCCTCCTGTACAGTGTTATGAACCTCCGTCCATAGTTCTTCAGGCATTCTGTCTACCAGATCTAATCTCTTGAATCTATTCGTCATCTCCACACACAAGTTCAGGACCATCTGCTCCACCCTGGGACAGGAGGGGTCCACACCTGATCACATTCTGAAAGTCAGGGGAAGGGAGATGCCAGAAAATTGTGTTCCAGGTAATCCTTCACCACACTTCTCTTATCTTCTCTTATCTCCACAAGGATAGAGACGCAGGAGGTCAGGGACTGGCAGGGGCCACACAGCTAGTTGGTAACCCAGAGACTCTGTCCAGTGCCCCTGGGAGTGGCCATGAGGATAAGGCAGGGATGACTCTCTGCCCAGAGCCTTGCATTGTGTTTCTGCTGGCTTCCTTTGCCCAACTTGCCCCAGTGACGGGGGTGGGGGTGGGGGTGTGGCTCACTCAAGGAGAAGGTTGTTTTTTTCTTTTTTCTTTTTTTTATTAGTTGGAGGCCAATCACTTCACAACATTTCAGTGGGTTTTGTCATACACTGACATGAATCAGCCATAGAGTTACACATATTCCCCATCCCGATCCCCCCTCCCACCTCCCTCTCCACCCGATTCCTCTGGGTCTTCCCAGTGCACCAGGCCCGAGTACTTGTCTCATGCATCCCACCTGGGCTGGTGATCTGTTTCACCATAGATAATATACATGCTGTTCTTTCGGAACATCCCACCCTCACCTTCAAGGAGAAGGTTGTTTTTTGGCATACTGATGTATTTTTGAACTTGGGAACTGGGGACCTTGGATCTTCACATTCAGATTTATGCCAAACAAGATGTAGATCAGGGCTCTGCTGTTTCGAGTTCTGGACCCTCTGTCTCCTAAGACCGAGACTCTGGGACCCCCAGCTTGTCTCGAGGAAACAGTCTGTGTGGGTTGGGGGAGGCCGAAAGGGGGAATGGCACCGATTTAACCAAAATATACTAACCGGGCGGATGCATCAGATATGCTGCAAAGCACTTTAGGGAAAGAGGCAAATAGGTGCCGGGGGTGAGGTACGGTGAGGGCTGCAAGGCAGAGAGAAGGGGGGGCACAGAGGCCAGGGCAGCGGCTCGGCAGTCCTGCAGACTGAAATTAAACGAATGGGATGCAAATAATGCAGAACACAGGCAAACGCCCCAGGCCAGAGGCTGCGAGCCCGGGTCCGGTGTCCCCGCACTCCTGCGGGTAACTGGGTCAGCGTGGGCCCGAGGCCACAGGCACTGAGAGCGGGGCGCAGCGGGAGGACGCCCCCTGCCGGCAGAGCGCGGAGGCGGCTCCGACCCGGCCCACGCTGCGGGGGTGGAGGGGGGGCGGCGGCCGGAGGAGGGGCGCCTGCTGCTCTCCTCCCGCCCGGACTCCAGACATCGCGGCCGTAAAGCTGCGAGGCGGGCGCCGCCGATTGCTCCGAGGTGGGTGTGCGCGGCAGCGCGCTCCGCTCAGGGCCCCCACCCGGCCGCCCAGGGCGCGGCCTGAAGAGCCGGCGGGGGTGGGCACGGGCGAGGGGCCCGCCGGCGCGCCTCCCGCGCTCCCTGCAAGGCACCCTCACGGCTTTCCTCACGGCACCTCGCGCTCCCCGCCCACGGCACCCACACTAACACCCGCCACCCGCCCCCCCCCCCCGGCCCCCGTGCGTCCCAGCAAGCCACCCCGCGCTCCCGCACCCTCTGCGCTCCTGGCTCCGCGGCCCCCACGCTCCCTTCACGGGCATCCCTCCCCACCGAGCGGCGCGCGTCTTTCTCCGCACAGCACAGCGCGCCCACCCGGACACCCCGCGCACCCGCGCTCTCCCGACTCACACCCGCCCGCGCGGCCCTCACACTCGCACCCGAGCTGCTGGCCGCCGGCTGCGCCCTAGAGCCTCCGGCCCCCGCGGCTGGCCAGCGCCCTCGGCCGAGTTCTCAGGGCGCGCCCCGGGGTCCGCGACAGCCCGAGTGGCTGGGGCGGCGGCGGGCGGAGCCACTCTCCCGCGCCGGCCCCGCACGGAGCCCGGCGCCCCGGGGCGGAGCTGAGCGCGATGGGCGCCGGGCGGGAGGCAGGTGGCGCAGCGGCGGCGGCGGGGGACAGGAGGCGGAGGCGGGGCGCGCGGGGCGGGGGCCGCGGAGCCCCGTGAGACGCTCGGGCGAGCGCGCGGCAGCCGGAGCCGGCGCCCGCGAGCCAAAGGCGCGGCGGCTGGACCCGGCGCGGGCCGCGGAGGCCGGAGACCGCCCGGGGCGGCGTGCGCGCTTTGTTCCCTTGCGGGCGGCCGGCGGGCGGAGCGAGCGGCCGGAGACCGGCCTGGGGATGGCCCGGGCGGCCGCCCCGCGCGCCACGGCCCCGCCTCGCCCCTGAGCGCGGTCGGCGCCAGAAGACAGCGCGCGGGTTGCCCCCAAGTTACGGAGGCAGGGACCGAGTTCGAAGGAAAAGCCACTTCTGGAACCGGGTCGCGAGAGTGCAATCGCCTCCGGTCCGCCGGACCTCTGGACCGTAAGTGCCTCGTCCGTCCGTCCGCGCTGCCGCCGTTGTCACTCGACTCCGTCCGTGGCTGCTGTCCCGGGGTCTCCTTGAAGCAGCACAGAGTGCATAGGCCTCCTAGGGACCCCCTCCCCACTTTGCAAAGTTGGAGCCCACAGCGGGGTGGGGCCAGCCCACTCAGTGCCCGCCCACTGACCACCCCCGAGGTGAGCTGGAGCTTGACCTGCTGGGGGTGTGGTCAGACCTAAGGTGGGACCTGCGTGTGGAAGGTGAGGAGTCTTGCGGGTTCCCCTGCTTTGCCTGCGCTTCCTGACAAAGAGGGCCTGGGCCAGGTGACAGGGGACTAGTCCGGGGGGACAGTGGGTGACACTCTAAGAGATGGACGTGCCTGTGGCCTGGCTGGGGAGGCGGGCCAGAGCTCCCTCTAGCCCCTCCCCTTCTTGTTTTGATCCCTGGACATGCCGCCCAGCGCAGAGGCATTGAACATTTTTAGGGGTGAAGACTGCCCTGGGGGATGTCCTGCCCCAGCTCCCAGGGTGGGGAGGAGATCTTAAATAACAGCCTCTGGATCCTGTCAGCTCCGGGGCCTCGGGCAAAGCCCGGTGGCAGCCGTCCCACTCACAGGCTTTGGGAACCGTCCATCTGCATGTTGGGCAGGCCCAGAGCCAGGCTGTGGGAACGGCAGGGAGGGAGGTGTGAGCCGACGTGGAGAGACAGATGGCTGGAAATTCAGCCCTAGACGGGCTTACGTGGAGCAGAAGGCAGCAGGGCTGGTGGCAAGCCACACTCTGAGCCGCCGGCTCTGAACACACAGCCTCAGGCTGTCCCTCCTTCCGGCCCCCCGGAAACTGTGTGTGTGCTCAGAGGAGTGCCAGGCCCCCGCCGCCTCCCCACCAGGATAACTGTATTCCCCAGCACTGGGGCTGAGGCTGGCTGACCTCTGGCCTGTTCTAGAGGCCGGGGAGAAAAATATTTCCTTTGAGAACAGAGATCTTGTGCTACTGTGAGGGGTGATCTGAGCAACAGTCAGGCCCCTACTTTGACCGGCAGCCAGGATGCCAAATCATTATGTCTAACTGGGTGTGTGTTTCCTCCCTGGACCCAGAAACAGGAGGTTCCCAGGGCGGCCACCCTCAAAGGACAGGGGTTGGCTGGGGGCAGAGGACGGGCAGCTGTTCTGGATCCCTGCGTTGCTCTCCCAAGTTGCCACAAGGTTTGAGAAACTTCTTCAGGTTGGGCCCCAGGGGGCATCCTTTCTGGGGCAGGGCACATTCACAGAGGGCTGGCACTGCGATGGACACTAGGGTCTTGTGTGTCACCCAACCCCCACTTCTGTCCTCTGCTTGGGGACCCCCAGGAGGCAGAGGGTTCTGCTCTGTGCAGCCAACAGCCCGGTCCCTAAAGAGCCGGGGTGCGTGGGGCTTGTGTGGCTGAGCCACCCTCATACGTGCGAGGAACGAGGAGGGGAGGGGCGCTGAGCGCAGAAACAGATGTGGCACTCAGGGCTCCCGAGAGCTAGGCGGACTCGGGTGGGAGGGAATGTCACATTAGGACCAGTTTTCTGGCAGAATCCGGCTCTCTCTGGAGCCGCCTTGATCCGTGTGTGACTGGGGGAGGGGACGTGTCTCACAGGCCCACCCAGGGCCCCCCCCCCCGCCAGGCCAGCGAGCTGGCAGATGTGGGGTGGAGGTCCTTCTCTGAGACCCCCGGGGGTGCCCAGGCCACCTGCCAGCCCTCCCTCTGTGACCAGGTGATCCATGTAACTGAGTTACCACCTCCAGGAAATCTCTCTGATTTGGCTGCACATATTTTCATTTCTGCATGACTGGAAGAAATTAATTTTCCTTCCTACGCAAGGATCTGGAGACGCCGGCAGGCTGGGTCAGTAATCCGCAGGATCCAAGCCTGCGAGGCTGCCCTGGGGGCAGGGGGGGCTGGCTCTGAGTGCTGCTAGTTCCTGGGCAGTCAGGGAGGGCAGCTGGCATCCAAGGAGGCATTTCCCTACCATCCGGAAGTGCCCTGGCACTCTCGGCGGCCTCCCTCCTCTGTCCAGTTGTGTTTGGGTTGTCTGATTCCTCCCGGGCTTGCAGGATGGTGGTTGACTTCAGCTCATCTGAGTTTCCTCACCAGTGTGTGTGTGTGCGTGCGCACGTGTGTGCTCAGAATCCAAAACAGGAGTGTGCTGAAGAGCTTGCACACAGTAGGTGCTAAATGAGTGCTGTTCTGAGGAGGGAGCAGGCACTTCCATGGGGCAGCTCCATCCTGCCTGTGGTGTGGCTCTCAGACACATGGTTCCTCTCCAGCCCCCAGCAGCACAAGTCACCCCGGGGCATTGCCTAGCCAGGCTCTGCACTCAAAACTCACCACCCCGAGTCTGTGGGACAGCCCATGGTGGGGCTTTCCCTGTTTCACAGATGCCCAGGGAGGTGCAGGCTGTTGATCCCACGAGAGGAGCCCCGGTCCTCCCTCCAGACAGCAGCCTCCTGGCATCCGTGTCTGTGGGCCGGGCCCCCTGCCTGCCTGTAAGGATTCCTCCCACACCTGCTGGGCACTGACAAGGGGTTAGTGCCCCAGATGTCAGCACTGTCACCTGGACACAGACTCTGGCACGTGGGCACAGTGACAACTGACACCCAGGGCATTCCCTGGGGGTAGGGGCCACGGGGATCAGGGCCGGGAGGATGAGTACCTTCTGCCTTGTCTGGGTTGCAGAGGCCTGAGGCCAGCCCCCTCCTCTTCCCACCACCCAGGATAGGAGCTGAGGTGGTCGGTGTCCTTTCAAGGCCCTCTGGACAGCATTGGCCATTGTCTGGCTGTTATAACAGGGTATCCAGGCATAGCATTCTGTTGGGCAGCTAGTGTCACTTCCCAGACCTGGGGGGTGGGGGCAGGGGGTGGAGGAGGAGCCTGAACTCTGAAACTGGTAAATGCAGGAATGTGGCCACAATCGAACTTACTGGACCGGACTGACCTGGAAGGTGCTTGTCACCCATGGCTGTGTCACTGGTCACAGGGTCACCCAGGCAGGGGGTAGAGTCATTGTCACGCAGCCTCAACAACAGCTCATAGGCTGGCTGTAGGCTTTGCCCCTCATTTGACCTCAGAACAACCCTGAAGGTGGGCACCCTTGACATGCCATTCTCCACATGGGAACACTGAGGCCAGAGAAGCTCATGAGAGGTGGGTGCTGCTCCCGTGGCACAGGGGGTGGACAGGCCCCTGGAGCTTTCTGCTGCGTTTGGAAGATGGCCTGGCCCTGTTCCAGAACCACAATGGCAGCAAGAGCTTGGTTTCTGGAAGCAAACTCTGGGCTGGCGTCACCTTTGTAGCCTCAGTGGAAAGACCCAGGCAGAGGACTGGCGCTCAGGATGGAAACTCGGGACAAGGAAAGTGAGTCGTGGGTTCCCAGCCCTTGCTTCTGAGTTCACGGCACGCATGTGGCGTGGGGTGATGGCTGAGTGGGGCCTCCGACGACCTTTGGCAATAAAACAGAAGTTGGGACTTCTGCTTGCTGTAACCGGGGACGCGCCGGGGGCCAGATGTCGGCAGGAAGGAAAGCAAAGATGCATTTGGCTGTGATAAGGAAGCTGCCTCCTGGGGCCGGGGCGCCCGCAGCCCTGATCGACTGTCCACCCGCAGGCTCCTGGCCACCGCTGTCCATCCCACTCCTTGTCCACGCATGCTTCTAGCCTCCCCGGGGCCTGGGTGCTCAGACCCCCTGCTGCCCCTGAGGCTGGAGCATGGTGGATGTGGCGGGAGGAGTTTGGGAAGGGTGTCTGGCCCTGGGCGCCTTCTGTTTACTTGGGCAGAGAAAAGTCCACAGCGGAGGTAGGGCAGGAGTCACAGCTGCCGGGACAGGTTGGTAGAGCTCCCTGTGTACATGACGGCCCCGGGCCACGTGTGGGACCCACAGGAAGTGCTCACCTGGTGATCCCGACCCGGGAGGACCCAGAAAAGCCAGAGTGAAGTCAGGGAGGAAAGGAGAGGCTTCCGGCTGCAGTGGCCCCTCTGACAGGCAGGCGAGGAGTGTGTTGAGAGGCTGGAGAAGTGGGGGTGTTCAGGACCAGAGGAGGCTGCAGCCCCCACCCAGTTTGGGGAGCTTCTGCCTTGTGTATCCAGGCTGTGGGGAGGGGGAGGGAGAGGACACCACCCAGCTTCTCTGAGCTGCTGGGATTTGGAGGCTGATTCCCCTCCTGGTGGTGGCTGTGTGACCCTCGGCACTCCACTCACCCTCTCTGAGTCTATTTCGATGCTAAACACAGTCTCACTGGCTCCTCCCTCTTGGGATTGTGAGGAGGGTGGATGGTCCTACGTATCTTGCTGACGCGTGGCTCTAGACGTGGTTGTCACAGGCCCTCTCTGGGGGACACGCAGTGCGTCCTGGGTTTCACTGGTGGGTGTGAGTGTCGGGCAGCTCCATGTCACACCCTGTTGCTCTGATTGCAGTCCACACCCGTGTCCTCCTGCCCCAGGTCCAGAGAGATGGGCTGTGTCCTCAGTGGAGCCCAGACCCCTATGCCTGCTGACCCAGTCCCCACGCTGGGGACACAGCTCAGAGCCGAGCACAGGACCTGAGTGTCCCCAGGGACCATGCTCCACTCTGCGCTCCCCCCCACCCCCGGTTCATGGGGGAAACTGGGGCCCAGTGGGAAACCAGGTCCCATGGTTACTTGGTGGCAGAGGTGGGATTCCAACTCGGGAGCCTCCATCCTCCCCCCACACCTGGGTCCCCAGGTGGCTGTTGTGTCTTCTCCCGGGAGCCTTGGGCTTCCCCAGCCTCACCCAGCCCTGCCTGGACTCGTGAGCACAGTGAACCAGGGGCCTTTTCTCCCCACCTCCCTGCCTCTGAGGAGTCAGTGTGGGCCGGAGGGCAGCATTCCGCATCCGAGCTGGCTGCGTGCAGGGTGGTGGGGAGGGCAGCTGTTCGTGTGCTGACACTTGCACACCTGTGCAAGAGAGGCCCTTCTGCCCCTGTGGAGAACTTCGGGGCAGGAGAGCGAAGGGCACGTGGTCCCTTCCACTCCCACGAAGAGCGGTCCTGCCTTATCCCGCCAAGGCGCCCGTCTCCAGGCAGGGGACAGGACGACACTGCCCTGCAGTGACCCCGTCTGCAGAGCCTGCACTGGACCGGGCAGCCTTGCAGGTATTCTTTTTACCCGGGGCAGATCCCCACTCGTGAAGGCTCAGGTTGGGGCTCTGAGACCCTCTCCATAAGGCCCACCGACTGCTGGTCTTGTCCCTCCCATGTGGTCTTTGCCCAGATATCTCCCTGGAGTCCAACTGTGTGTGACAGGGAGTCCCCGTGCCCTGAGACAGACTCTCTACTCTTGGCGTCTCCTTGGACCATTCAGGGGCTTTCTGCAGTTTGGAGCTTGTTTGCTTGGCTTGTGATCCTAGCAGCTATTACTGGGTGGGACTTGCCATGTGCACCCTGGGACCCCCAAGACTGTGACCACAGGAGATGCTCTGAAGGGCAGTTTCTCCCAGGATGCATCAGCCTACATGGCCCAGTGAGCCATGCCCACGCAGTGCAGACATTTGCCAGTTAGGGTTGTGGCCATGTGGAGAAAAAGGAGAAAAGGAGAAGGAAACCCACATGATTCTAGTGATATGTGTTATTTAACCTGGTGTCTCCAAAATGTTGTTATCTCAGCATGTAGTTGATTTTTTTTTTTAAGTATTGAGATCTTTTTCAAAAACACTTTGAAATTCCACGTGTGTTTTACATTTGCTTTGAGTCTGAGTTCCGAACAGCCTTGCTGGTCAGCTGGTGACCACCGTGTCAGACAGGGCGAGGCGCAGGCACAGGGGGTTCCCCAGTGGCGGCTCTGCCGAGGGGCGCTGTGATGGCCCTGGGGGTGCAGGCGTGTGGCTCTGAGATGTGTAGTTGGGGACGACCATGCAGAGGTGACAAACCACAAACAGGAGGGGCCGGAGCCAAACAGGAGGACCGTGGGGCTGATGGACCTGGACAGGACTCTGGCCTTTGTCCCTGGAGTCTCCAGGGCCCAGGGCAGCCCCCTGAGTGGAGCTGAGTGGTGGGAGCTGATCAGGTTTGCAGGTTTGCATTTTGAGAAGATGGTCCTGGGGGACAGGTGAAAGGGGGACAGGGCCAGGAAGAGGCAACATCCAGACACAGGCACCTCGGAGGGCAAGGCCATGTCCAGGAGAAGTAGGCGCCCCCCCCCCAGCTCTGTGGACTGAGCCTGAGTCCCCGGGATGGGTGGAGAAGCCCCCCAACCATGTCCAAGGTCTGGGTGTTGGTAGAATGGTCTGAGGCAAGGGTGCTTACTCATGAAAAGCTGTTCTTCCCAGTGCCCTGCCCTTCCCTCTGCTTGGTGGTAGAGACGGGGGCAGGGCAGCTGCAGGGAGGTCCCTGGGAGGAGGGGAGCAGTTCGCTCCAGGGACCACAGTGTACATCACCTGCCGTGGGAGCCCTGTGTGTGAGTGTGCACGTGAGGGGGTGCACATGGGGCAGGTAAGTATGTGTGCAAGGCTGTGAAAACCAGGCAGAAGGAGGATGTGTGATTTCCCTGACTGCCCCTAGGGCAGCTGCCCAGGACTCTCGTAGAGGAGCCATGTGACCCGTCTAGACGTCCACACTCTGACGGCTGCAGCAGTGCGTGTTGTCCTGGATCCCACCTACGCGTCCCAGCCCAGCTGCACGGCGACCCCGTGAGCACTTGTGAAGGGTGACCCAGCTCACACATACATAGACAAAGACTATCCCTGAATGCCTGTCACTACACACAGACAAGGACTGTCCCTAGTCACGTGTCTCTACACACAGACAAGGACTGTTCCTGACCAACTGTCACTACACACAGAAAAGGACTGTCCCTGGCCACCTGTCACTACCCACAGACAAGGACTGTCCCTGGCCACCTGTCACTATACACAGACAAGGACTGTCCCTAGTCGCCTGTCTCTACACACAGACAAGGACTGTCCCTGGTCACCCGTCTCTGCACACAGACAAGGACTGTCCCTGGCCACCTGTCACTACACACAGACAAGGATTGTCCCAGGGCACTTGTCACCACCACCTGCATAGACTGTCCCAGGACACTTGTCACCACCATCTGCACAGACTACCCCAGGAAGCCTGTCAATGCACACAGGCAAGGACTGTCCCAGGACACTTGTCACCATCTGCATGGACTGTCTCAGGATGCCTGTCACTTCACACCTGCATCGCTTTGTCATAGGAGAGCCTCATTCGGGGTGTCAGGCACCCAGGTGGAATCTCAGCCCACAGGCTCACCCTCAGCTGCGGTACATTGTGTGGTTTCTTGGAGCCTCGGTTCCCTCTCTGTTAATGTGAAAACTCCTTTCTGAAATCTCCACGATTGTGATCATTCAATCCCTGGTAAGGGACCAGCACAGCTCCTGGCCCCGCTGATCAGCATGGCCCTGGGGGCTTCAGAGTGGAGGGGACAGGTGGGGTGGTCATGAGGTCCTGGGCCTGACCCCGCATTCAGGAGGCTTTTCTGTGTCTCAAAGTGGCTGAGGTCCCTTCATTGCCACCCGGACCCCTTTCTGGCTGATAATTCTCATGTCACACAGAACATCAGCCCAGTTAGGCTCCTGGTTCAGGAAGTCATTAGGGGAGACCATCCTGAGGCCCCTCTTGGCCTCTGAAGGGTGCACCTCCGGATGTGGGGTGTTCCTTGGAAGGTAGCAGGTCACCGACCAGTAGGGCCCAGCCTCACCATCTTCCTTCCTGGGCCTGCCAGCCCAGCTGGGTTGGGGTCAGCAAGGGAGTAGCTGTCCTGCCCGCTTCTTGGGCTGGGGCCCCCAGGTGAACAGATCACCATGCCTGGGAAGAGGGGCAGGACCCTTCTCGTTAGCACTGCCTCAGGCTGGCCCCTTGTTTCTGAGATCCATCCATGTTGTCACATGTGTCACTGCTTTCCTTCTTTTTAATGACTGAGATTCAGTGACTCAGATCTGCACATTGCGTGTGTCCATCATCAGTAAAGGGCCGCTGGGCCGCTTCACCCTTGGTGAGAGTGGATGATCTGGAGTGAACCTTCCCGAGCACCTTCTTGGGTGGGTGTGTGTTTTCAGTTCTCCTGGGGTCACTCCTGGGACAGCATCTGCTGTGCTGAGTGGTCATCAGTTTAAGTCACTGTCCTCCAGATTTCAAGGAATGAATTCACATGGAAAGCCTTCTGCCCTGGTCACCTGGCTTCCCTGCATCACGCCCCTAGGTCAGCTCACCCCTTCCACAGGTGACCACACCCTGGCCTGGAGGTGGGGTGGGGAGCACAGAGTTGTCCAAGTCACTCTCTGGCAGAACGCCCCGCCAGGAGCCTGAGGGTGGTTGGGACAGCAGGGTTCCTCTGCCCACAAGCTGTCCTTGTGTTTGGTTCTACAAACACTCACTGAATCTCCCTGGCACCTGTGTCCCAGGTCCTTGGCATGAACAAGATGCTGCACCTGTTCTCTGGCTTCATTCTCCCCACTCCCCCAAACTCAGGGGAAGTAGTTTGGGGCCACCATGTGTCAACCAGAGAGGCCCCCTCCAGGGACAGAGCCAGATTGCCAGTGGCTTCGAGACCACACAGCCCTCCCCCTAAATGTTCACCCCGACCCACCTGCCTTGCTGTGCCGCCAGCACCCAGGGACTGGCAGGTCCCTCTGCCTGTTTGTCCCACCCCACATCCACATGGCTTCCACCATCCTTCTTCAACCCACCTAGCAGTCCCCTCTGCCCTGAGTGCCCCCCATCCCCAACCCCCCATGTCCCCACAGCCCTCAGCGCCCCCTCTTCCTTGCACATCACCACGTTTCCTCCCCAGGAGGTCAGGTCTGTGAGGGCAGGACTTCTGTCTGTTGGCCCTGCTGCCTCAGAGCCCAGGCGGGCACCTGACGCACAGGAGGCCCAGGGGGGCAGGAACATGTGTCACCTGTGACTGCCCCATCTCCAGGCAGTGATGCCAGGGTCACGGCTGCACGGACGCCCTCGCTGGGTGCTGGGAGAGTGCTGTTTGAACAGCAGGGCCCGCCTGCCTGCAAGCTGTCGCTGTATTTGGTTCCACAAACAGCTATTTCATCTGCTTTCCAGCCCGGAGTCAGGTCATGCGTCCTGCCTTCGTCGGGGCACAGAGGAATGGACAGCCAGGGTCCTGCCTATGTGGGGGCGTGTAGGGAGGCAGCCGGGGTCATGCCCGCATGGGAGCACAGAGGAGGCAGCCAGGGTTCTGCAGGGCCGTTCCCTGAAACCTGACCCCACTCACTCCCAAACAAAGGCTCCTTGAGGGCCCACTCCAGGGGCATCTCAGAGACAGGAGAGGGCATAGCCCCTACTGCTCTGGCCAGGACACCCCAGACTCCACGGCACAGCCTGCCAGGTGCCGGCTCTCAGATTCTGCCCCTCCATCTGGCTGCCCAGGACTGGGGACTCCTCATGCATAAGGAGCCCGTGTGGCAGGTCCGGAGCCCCAGTCCTGCAGGAAGAATTATGGAAGGCTTCAGGGTGGAGGGGTCAGGAGGCCCCTGGGAACGGAGACCCCACAGAACTGGGCCTGGGACAGAGGAGGGGAGGGCAGTGGAGGTCACCCTGGGTCACCTTTGCTTCGGTCTCCCCAGTTGAGACGTTCCTCCCCCCCCTCCCGGAGCCACTAAGAAATTAGGTGTTTCTTTCCCAGCATGCCAGGGAAGCCAAGGCTTTGGGGTCACCGCTGAGCCTGAACGGGACCAGGTTGACACCTGGTGGTGTGCCCATCCCCCATCAGCTGACACAGCTGCTGTCCCCCTGGGCATCCCAGCTGTCACCTCACAGGGGGGCAGGGGACCAGGTAGGGAGGTCCCTGGAGAAGGATAGGTGGACCCGCCCCTCCCCCAGCCTGTCTGGACACAGGGCAGAATTCGAATACCCAGGTGCTGGTGAGGGTATGTGAAATAATTATATTCCATTTTTCTGCACATCAGAAGACCATGTATCTCTCGATGTATGGCAGAAATTCAGTTCCTCGCTCTTCCTCTGAGCTCCCTGCTGGGGTGGGACTGATGGAAGCCACACGACCCCCAGCTGCAAAGGGGCTGGGGGTCCTGCCTTCTAACTCCAGAGGCACCGGCCACTGCCCACCCGGCTCACATCTGCCCACAGGTGCCCCTTCCAGGATGACCCTCCTTTACAACTGTTGTTTCCTTCCTGGATGAAGCCCAGGAGGCTGACCCCAGAGTAGGGGTCATTGCTGCCTGGCACAGTGCACGCCCAGCGGCTGTGAGGCACCAGCTCAGAGCTGGGTGACACTTAAATGAGATAAGCTGTTGATGAGAACACAGTTGGTTTAGGCACTTGTTCCTTTGACAAATAGCGACTGAGGGCCTGCCATGTGTCGGCCCGTAATCCGGAATCCAGCAGATGGACCCGCCCTGGTGTGGCTGCTACTCTGTTTGGGGAGAGATGGACAATAAACGAAGGGAACAAGGAATGGGCAGGGCCTGGGGCTGGGAGGTGGTGCCTGTCCTTGCCAGATGCAGCTTTTCTGAGTAGGTGACATTGAGCTGAGGCCTGGAAAGGAGGCAGCCAGGGGACCACCAGGGCATAGCCCTCTAGCATAGGGGACAGCCAGTGCAAAGGCCCTGGGGCAGGAGCATGCCTGGCACATTTGCGGGCCAGCAAGGTGGCCTTGCAGCTGGAGAGGAGAAGCACAAGGGAGGAGGGCAAGGGGATGGAGGATGGCCTGGGAGCTGCCTGTGGGCCTTGAGGGCTTCAGCTGGTGGAGGTGGTGACATAAATACTAAGGCATGAAAAAGTCGTACATTTCCTGTGCGCCAGGGGTTTGCACTGAAGACTCGTAGAGCTGATCCAGCAGGCATCCTGGCTTCCCCCAGGGTCTGCCTGATGCCCCCTCATGACTGCACGGCAGTGGCCAGTTTATCCCTGGGGGAGATCCCTGCCCGGAGCTGTGCCTTTGTAGCCAGCAGCCAAAGCCTTCATGCCGGAGCCCAGGGTGAGGGACCCAAAACCGGTCCTCCTGTTTTGCCTGCTATTCTGTGGTCCCACCACTGGTGGGCTTGGCGCTCACTCCATCCTCCTGATCAAGTTGACCACTGGCGCTCCAGCTCCATCTGTCCTGAGGCCTTGGGGGTCCATCATGCGGAAGGAAAGGAAGGAGAGTTGCTTGTCCCCTGAACCCTGTGCTGCCCAGAGAGGGTCAGAAGATGGACATTTAAGAGACCAGGAGGCCCCGTGGGCATCCTGAGGGGTTTGGCAACCACGGGGGTGGAGCCGGAATAGCCCAAAACAGAGCCTGGTTGCCGCTCGGATCAAGCCTGCTAGCTCCCTGGAAGCTTGCTGTGCTGGAGAGTTGCAGGTCTGAACTGCCCGAGCTCACGCACCTGCACTGCCGTGGGGTGTCCCCGGTCAAGGAGGAGCGAGCGAGTCCCGCACACTCGTGTGCCCAGCACCGGGCACACAGAGGCCACCCACAGCCTGAGGGTGTGGTTGGGGTGAGGCCTGTGGACATGGAGAGGTTTTGCATCCAAGGCACCAGGGCCTCCTTAGTCTCTCTGTTTTAAAATAAATGTCCTCATGAAAATGTTCACACTGCACGGGCAGAAGGTGTCATGTGACTTTGGGCACTCCCCACAGCCTCTGAGGCCACCATGGTCTCCCCACTTCTCCGCCTCGGGAAGGTCCCCCGAGGGGAACACAGGAGATGAGGGCACAGCCCTGGATGAAGCGCTGTGGACTCCATGTGTGCCCCAGGGCTCAGGACAGGCCTGATCGAGCCTCCCTGGGTCAGAGGGGAAATCCCAGGGGCCAGCAGTGGCCTCGGTTTTCCCTGCCGTCAAATGGGGAGATGCCTCGCAGCCTTCTCACAGACAGGACGGGAGCCTCCGGGCAGAGCAGGCGGATGCCACGCCCCTCTGCTGAAAACCCCCAGGGCTGTTTTGACTCAGCAGGGCCCCACCCCCAGATCTCCTTGGGGTTCTGTGAGACCATGTGGTGGAATGAGTCAAAACATCCAGAAGGTTCCGCCGGGGAGGGAGGCATGGAGCTGGCTTCCCGCTCGCCTCCCCCAGAGCAGCTGCCACCACGGCTGTACCAGCGCCGGCCCATCTGCCTGCCTGGGGCCGTCCAAGGCGGGGAGGAGGGGCTGGAAGCAGACCCTCTGTTCACCGGGGACACAGCCCATTCTCTGGGTCAGGGCTGAGGGCTGGCGGGCAAGGCTGACGCTGTGTGACCCTGGGCAGGCTCCTGCCCTCTCTGTGCCCCTTAGAAGCGGCACAGTGATTCCCCCTTGGGGCTGGTGTTGCATGTGGACACTCTGAACCTTGGACTTGATTGACCAGTGAGCTGGCCGGTGGTTTCTGGTTTCTGCAGGACTGCCCCTTGTTATAACTGCTGCTCATGGCCTGTGTCACCTCTGAGAGGGTGGGTCCTCCGTTCGCACAGAGAGGAGGTCCCTGAGGTTTAAACTCTGAGGTGCAGCCCTCCCTGGGCAGATATGGCCTCCGGGGTGCAGGGTCCCTGCCCTTGACTCTGGTCATTGTGTGCCCTTGCCGCAGACCTGGGGTGGGGGCTGTACCCGAGGGTTCCTGTGGCCCTTTCCCTGTGGCCACCACCCTTCTGAGGTCCTGACCAGTGAGTCTGGGCTCCTCCCCACAGCCTGGCGGGCCCTCTGCACCACATGGGACTGCCAAGGATCCCTGCAGCTGGCTTTGCTCCTGGCTGCTCCTCAGCGAGCCCCAGGTGTGGAGACGTGGTCAGGTGGGCCAGCACGGGGCTCCCCACACCAGGCCCAGCTGCCCAGCATGCTGCAGGAGCTGCTATTAGACATGTTTTGTGGCTCAGACAGTAAAGCGTCTGCCTACAATGTGGGAGACCCGGGTTTGATCCCTGAGTTGGGAAGATCCTTCTGGAGAAGGAAATGGCAACCCACTCCAGTACTCTTGCCTGGAAAAGCCCATGGACAGAGGAGCGTGGTAGGCTACAGTCCATGGGGTCGCAAAGAGTCAGACACAACTGAGTGACTTCACTTCACTTCCTTTATGGCTCGAAGTGGCTAAAAGGCCCCAGAGAGAATGGCCCAGAATCTGGATGACCAATGGATGTTGAAAGGGACCCCCACTGGGCAAGGCTGAGGTACAGGCTCCCCAACAGCCTGCAGGGCAGGCCCTGACCCACACAGGCCTCGGCCTCCAGCAGCTCAGGAAACTGCCCAGCTACATGCTGGTGTTCAGCCAGGTGGCCTGCCTGGAAGGGGAGGCAAGAGGGGAGCGGTGGGCAGAGAGGCTGGCAGGAAAGCCCCAGTATGCTCATGCCGGTGCTGCAAGGCAGGGTGAGCATCCCTGCTCTTCCAGGGGAAAATGCTGAGACCAAGCCAAGTGGAGGGACTCGCTCACAGCCTATGGCCAGAAACTGAACAATGCCCAACTCAAACCTGGAGGATATGCCTGCCCCTGGTCTCTTGTCTGGGAGACTGGAAATCTGGAGGGAATGAGTTGGGTCCGGGCAGCAGGGTGAGTTCAGGCCAGGCCTGTGCACATCTGCATGGTGGGGTCGGACCCACAGCCCTGCCCTTTCCACCGTGCACCCCGCAGTTACTGAACTTGTGAGTTGTCCCACCTGTAACTTGGGTGTAATAACATGTTTTACATTTCACTGTTACTATTAAATAACAGAAAAGCCTCATGGGACTGTTGGAAGGATTAAATGAGCTAATAAACTTTGGATCACTTGGTACTTGCTGTTCCCCAGCCCTGCTCCAAGGTTGGAACAGGATTCCGGGTGGGGACTGTGAGCTGGGACCCAGCCTTGGAAGGGGTTGGCCCCTGAACTCTGGCCTGTCCATCTGTGGACTGTTGACCCATGTCTCAGAGAAGGCTAGTGCAGGCAGCCCCCTGAGCAGGTGCCCACAGGCAGCAGGAGAGGCAGACTGTTCTCTGTTCTGGAGCACTGTTTGTGAACGTGGACTGGATCCTGGTACCTCCCCATTACTCCATATGTGCTGCGACTGGCAGACATGGCGAATCAATCTGCACACTCCAATGGCTGTGGCAGACATCACCAATCAATGTCAGGCACACCTTTCCCTTTCAGTCCACCTGAGGCAGTGGCATCATTCTCACAGAGATGCTCTGCTGCCTACCTCTGACGGGCCAAGGGGAAACCCACCAACCACACCAGCTGGGCAGCTGTGAGGGCCAGCCAGCTCTGACCACCTCTGCTTCTGTAAGCCGTGTGACCTGGGAGGGGGTGGGGAGAGCATCTGTGGGAGGTGGGGGAGGGGGCACCCCAGGGTCCAGCAGCTCCAGCCCCTGGAGACGGCATGACTCCCTAGCTTGGCCTTGGTGATGTAGTCAGTGCAGTAAACACATCCTGGAAGTAGGCTCCTTCTGGATTCAAGTCCAGCCCCTCACGAGGGTCCTCTCCCAAGCGAACCCTGTGCATGGGAATAATGACACCTCCTCTGTGAGCATCCCTGGATAAGGTTCACTCGGAGACTTATGTTCGGGTGCCTCCTGCCTGCCTGCCCCGGGCCGGGTTCAGGGAAGCCAGCAGGAGAGGGCAGAGAAATTACAATCCGTGGTGAAGGCTATGGACGAGGAGCCGGGTGATGGGTGGACGAGGAGTGCTCCGGGGGTAGCTCCCAGTCCTGGTGCTCAGGGTGCCGCCATGCAGCATTTGTCGGAGCAGCATTCCCCTCCCCTAACTCCAGGCAGGCCTTCCTGGAGGGGGTGCAGGCCTTCACCTCCACCTGCCCCCCTCCCCTAGCAAGATACAGCCAAGACATGACGGACCCTCTTAAGGTCCCTCCTTCCTCTCCAGTGATGGGGGGGGAGTGGCTGGAGGAGGTGAGAGTGGGAAGGGGGAGGGCAGAAGGGCCTGAAGGAAGGGGCTTCTCACTCCCTGGAGTGAGCTGGGAGCCCCAGCCGGCCCCCATCCAGGGCCCTTGGAGGAGGTGCCCACCCGGCAGCCCCAGATCAGGGAATCCCGGCTGGCACTGCGCCACCACCTCCCTGCCACCCTCATCCACCAGGAGCCAGACACAGCCCGGATCCTTGCCAACTGGGGGGAGGGCGTGCACTCGGCTTCGCCTACTCCCAGCCATCCTTTCTGCTGCCTGCGTGTAATTAACAGAGTAATTAAAAACAGGATGAGTTAATTGGTATTCATTTATGTGGCAGATGTTTTTAATTGAGGCAGGAAACAATTTACCTGTTTACATAAACAATGGCAAAAGCAGGCTTGTAAAACACATTTTTTAAAATATTTTCCTCCCCCTTCCTAAAAAGAAGAATTGAAATCACTCGGTCTCCCCTGCGCCTCCGTGTGAGAGCGGTAGGCCCCGCCCGGGAGGTGCGTGCCAAGAGGAAACATCTGCTTAAAAGGTTTGCTTCCAGAGGACTCTGTTTGCCTTATATCCAGAGGAAGGAGGTTGTTCCCAGGTTGTAAGGACACCAGCTCAGAGGGATGCCTCTCCAGGGGGTCACTGTGGTGTCATCCCCAGGGCCCAAGGGGGCTCTGACCTCCTGGGTGGGTGGGCCAAGGCTGGGGAGACCACCCAGCAGGATGGGAGGCAGGGCTGGGAAATAGCAGGGGACCCTGTCCAGCCAAGCTGGGGGCTCCTCTGGGCACGGAAGGGGGCTTCCTTTCCACCTGCATTTGTGGCAGCTCCGTGTTCCTCCATCACGTGGCCAGCCTGGGGACTGTGGTGTCGGCCAGCAGGCCCTGTCTTCCTGGAGTCCAACCCTTTGGCCATTGCGAGGTGGGGTCCCCAGGTGGGAGAGCAGAGTCAGCCTCATAGAGGGCCCCAAGGAGGACCTCCAAGAAGTGAGTGCTCAGGGTGACTCCTGTCTATAGATTGGCACTAATTTGGCACTTGCTGTATGCCTGACTGCCGTCTATGCTGGTTATTACTGTCCAGCTCCTGTTAACTCTGGGGGCGGGGCTCATCTCCCCATTTCACAGGTGAGGAGCCTGAGGCTGGACTGAGCACACAGCCTCCAGGTTTTGTCGGAAGAAGCCATAGCTTGTGGAGCTGACATGTAGGCGCTGTGGCTGCCCCTTCCTTGCGAGTACACACACCGAGGGTTATATTCACACGGAAATATCTAGAGGGGTCCACAGACCCATCAACAGTGGTTACCGTGGGTGGGGGCTGGGAGGGTGGGAGTAGGCCTTTCCCGCGTGACTAAAACCCCAAGCTGAGCCAGCTGCCACACTCACCAGAGGGCATGTCGCTGACTCTGAAAGTAGGAAATAGTGGGGTTCCAGGAGCTGTGTGAAGTGATGGGGTGAAACACGTGGCCCGTGGAACTCAACAAACGTACAGAAAGCTCTCTGCAGTGAAAACGGGCTGCATGGGGCCCCAGAGGCTCCTGGCCCCCTCTGCAGGGGAGGGTCTGGGCCATGCTGTTGGGGTGACATACGATTGGAATTTCTGGAACATTTTGACGGTTCCTGGGGGCAAGAATATGGATTGTTTGGAATCCTTCAAGGAGAAGGGCCCTGGGAAGACGGTGCCCAGAGTTTGGCGCCCAGAGCTCCACACCCAGGACGCCAGAGAGGCTGAGGCTCAGTATTCTCCTTCTGCTTTGCCAGGCCTCTCCAGCATTGCTGTGGTTCAGTCATAAGAGTAACCGCAGGTATCTGAGGTGAGCAGTAGACAGAGATGCTGCAGCCAGAGGTGCTGGTGGTATTCTCAGGAGCTCCGGCCTGCGCTAGTGCTGTGTGACCTCAGGTGCAGACCTCAGCCTCTCTGAGCATCCAGGAAGGGAGGCAGTGATGGTCTCCCCAGTGTTGTGAGCTTTGACCACAGTTAAGACAATGACATAAATGTAAGCACCCCTGTAGCCTCCCCTTCCGCCTTTACCGAGTTCTCTGCCAAAAGAAGCGCACGTTTTTCAGGGGCCCCAGTCTCGCCCATGAAGACAGGCGCAGGAGGATGGGAGGGTCTGGGGCCCTGCAGCGATGAAGTCTTTCCTGGGCCAGTCTTGGTCCCTAGGTGTGCGGGTTGGGAGGGCTCTGGGCAGGGCCTTCCATGTCCGGGAACTGAGAGCACAGAAGAGGGGTTGGGTGTCTCTGGGCATCTCGCCAGATCCACGGGGGGTCCGCAGTGGGCACCGAGACACACCACGTCGGGCTGACACTCATCACAGCTGAGCCGCACCAGCTCTCAGGTCATCCTTATGAAAGCGGGGCGTGAGAGTTGGAGACGCCCCTGGTCCCCTGAGCAAAGCCTGCCCAGACCACCTCCTCAGCTCCCACTTCAAACCTGCTCCAGCTGGTGCCTGTCACCACTTGGGGTCCCTCTGGCGTGTGGGGAGGATCCTGCATTGATGTCTCCGGTCATGGGTCACCGGGGCCTTCACAGACCGTGTGTACTGAGGGCAGCTGTTCTGTGGCTCGGGGCTGGTGGGAGGATCATCTCGCTCTCAGGGATGTGCTCAGAGGGGCGTGCATGCAGGGTAAACCGCCAACCCTAAATACTGCTTAGCGTTCGCAGGAGCAGCGCGATGAGTTTATATTTTGGCAACATTCCTCTGGGGAGTTCAAGGTGATGTGCAGCCAGTCTACATGCTTTCCAACAATGAAAATGCTCTGGGACTCAGGTCAGCCTTCCGTGGTGCCTCAATGCCACCAGGGGAACCCCTAACCATGCAGCCTGGGTCTCCAGAGCCCCCAGCCTCCCTGACTGCTGCCCGCCTTCGTGCACAGAGTTCCCGCTGCCCCGACTTCCCCGAGCTGTGCCTCTGCCAGACGCCCTTCCTGGCTTCAGGCATGCACACAGGTGCAGGTTCTCCTCTCAGGAGCCTCCCTGACTCCCAAGCACCTGATCCAGATGTGTGAGCGCTGACGCAGGACTTTGTGCTTCATGCGAATCTGAGCACCGATTGGCCTCAGAGGTGTCCTGGCTGAGCAGTTCCTTGAGTTTTGTCAATTCCTTCTTGAAAACAAGTGATCTGGATGAGTGTTATCTGTTAAGTGAAACTTTGTAGTTGTCTATCTTGGTCAGAGTTAGGGTGGGCACAGTGCTGGTGGGCAGCAGGCAGTTTAAGAGTAAATCAGGAATTACTTTAAGTGTCGCTGGTACAAGAGGCAGACAGAGAGGAGAGGGTCCTGCTGCCACTCCCCAGGGGCAGCTTCTGTTTCCTTCTAGAGACACTCTGTACATATTGGATCATCTTGTATTCCAGGGGCTCCTGCAGTCTCTTTTGGGGTCACACCCCTCCCCTAGGAAATGCACGTGCCCACATCCTGCCCCGTGTTGTCACAACCCCTCGGGGGACACGTCTTCTGTTCAGACTAAGTGTAGGTGGTCCTTGGCTCTAGGAGGACTTCCCCCAAAGCACCGGGGTGCCTCCTGGGGTCTCAGGGTCCCCCACCCATCACATCCCTGCCAGGTGTGTATGTGAGCGAAGCAGAGAGCTGGCTTAACAGGCTCTGGCCTGATCCTGACTATGACGTCGGCCCGCGTGTACAGTTGAGGAGACTCAGAGGAGGAAGCCTGGCCAAGGCCACCCCAGTGATGAGGCCACGGCTGGACTCAGGCCTGCCTGACCCCAAAGCTGGGCTCTCCCCACTACTGCTCGACCTCATGGGCTGGCCTGTGTGTCCACCACCCCCACTGCCATGAGCTCTGGTCAGGACGTCACCGCCCCCCACTCATCCACCTACCCATCCACCGTCCACCCTCCACCCACTCAGCCACCCGTGACACTCTCTGTTCACATGCCCACACCCCTCAAGCCCACCCAGGATTCACTGTGTTTCTCGTCACAGCCCATTCACACTCGCTGGGTGTGCCAGCCTGCAGCTGAGCCATACCCCCTTGGTGGCAGGTGTGCATGGTGGGCAGGAGAGGACCCCGGAGTGCTGGGCCCAGGTGCTGGGAGAGGGGGGCCCTCCCCTCCACTGGCATCCCCCCCCACACACACACATGGCAGGCGGCCCAGATGGTGCATGCCCCCCCAGCTCTCAGGAGCCGCTCTTGGCAGCACAGCCCCAGCAGCTGGGTGAGGAATGTGCTCCCTCCGTGCGCCAGCCGCGGGGCAAGCAGGGGACATCTGGATCACGTTTGCGGCCGGCGGAGAGCAGGGAGGGTTTCCATTCCAGTCGCTAAGCACACTCCACCCTCCCCACCTCGGAACTCTGCTCAGCGCCAGGGCATCCTGGACCCAGCTCCACGACCATCCCAGGTTGTCTAAGAAGGAAGTCCCACCCCTGCCTCACTTGTTTGGAGGGTCTGTACATGGCTGCAGCTCTGGGCTTCTTGGCCTAACCAAACCCTCAGACCCCTTCTACAAACACAGACACAGACATAATGGCTCTGACGGGCCTTCTACCAGGAGCTGTGGTCACCTTTTGTTTCTTGTCATTTTTCTGCATGTATGTTTTGTTTGCAAGATGGAGTTACATGTGTTTCTACTTCTTTTGGTTTTTATTTGAAGTACAACACACACACAGAAAAGTGCTGTGTGCATGAAGGCTCAGAGTGTGCAGGTAACAGACAACGTTCCCTGACCTGCCCCAGGCCCTGAGCCCCCCTCCCCGGTCACTGCCTGTCGCGGGCCCACCACCCTGACTGTAATGCCAGGTTCTGAACTTCCTGTAAGTGGAGACACTTGGCCCATCCTTTTTGGGGTCTGGTGTCATTCACTCAGCCACGTGTTGGTGACATTTGACAAACTGGTGCGTGGGGTTGTGTGTGTGCTTTTTCCTTGCTGTGTAGTATTCTGCTGTGTGGATCTGCCCCATGACCTCCCAGTGGGCCTCTGTGACAGTGACCAGTGAGTATTCTTATCCTTTGCTGCCGATGCTTGGCCCTTTGCTCTTCTGTTGATTCCCTGCCTGACAGCAAACCACTGAGCCATGGGTGTGTGATATTTCAGGCTGGTGGGTGCTGAAAAATGGTTTCCAAAGTGAAGTTACCCACCATGTGATTTCAGGCTCCATAGGGTCCCACTGGGTGGCTCATCTGGGCCAGCAGGGCTTTCTCTTGAGTTGAGGTCGGCAGTTCTGCTGAGCGTGGCCAGGCCCTCACATGCCTGGATCCCCAGCTGAGGCAGCTGGTCCAACTCGCCCAAGTGAGCCTTCCCATCCAGCAGGTTCAGCAGGACAACCAGAGGTACTGACTGCCTCATGTCCAGCTCAGAGCTGACAGCCATCACTCCTGCCTCATCCTAATGGCCAGAGCAAGTCCCTGGCCAGCTCAGATCCAAGGGCAGGGAATTGAGCCCATCTCTGGGTGGGAGGAGCTGCAGTCACATTGGAATGGGTATGAAGAACTCCTAGGGGGGAGAACTGAGGACATTTTCTGATGCGTCCACCCCCAGGTGGAGGGTATCTTAAGTCGCCATAACTGAACTTTACTGCTGATGGGTAGGCTCAGAGTAGCTCCTTGGTCCCCACCCCCTACACATGGGGGAGCTGCCCACCGAGGCCACCAGTCAGGGAGCAGGTCCTGACCCAAGCTCCGCCCAGGCTCCCGCCACAGGCTCCAAGCCAACAGGCCAGGGTCCCAGATGGCACAAGGGCAGGCAGGGCCTCTCTGGGTTTCTCACAGGCTGGTCAGCACACCTGCGTGCAGCATCTCGCTGACCACCAGATGTTGGCGCTGGTCTGGGGTTCGCAATGCACAGAAAGACAAGGCCCGTGTCCTCGTGGAGACAGGACCGCACAGACCATGATCGCGGGTGCTGACAAGTGCTCCCCAAGAAATTAAGTGGGTGATGCAGTGGGAAGGGCAGGGGTCCTCTGAGGGGGGACATTTGAGCTCGATCCTGTGTGAGGAGGGAACAGCCTTGTGGAGCGCAGGGGAGCATCCCAGCAGGTGGAAACGCCCCGCGGCCGCCCGGGAGAATCTAGTTGGGTCTCCCAGCCTGGAGGCACAGTCAGGTCAGGAGAGGATGGGCCCCTCCTGAGGGAACCCTGGACTGGAGGACGGTGGTGAGACTGGGTCTGGCTCGCTTCCACTGCACCTCAGTGGCATCTTGGTGGCAGAAGGGACCTTCCTGTCCAGGGGGGTGGCTCCCTCCCATCACTGGTGGGATTCACGATCCCCTGCTGGTGCAGGGGGCAGCCTAGCCACCACGGTGTCCCCTCTGGGGCTGCGAGGGTCTTCCCTGTGAAGTGGGACATCCTCTTGTGGAACTTCCTGGCCACCCCTCTGGGGAGGCTCTGAGGGTCCACAGTGATGACCATGCCTGAGCCCAGCAGCGTCGTCAGGTGGAGCACTGGACACATCTGGGCTTTGTCAGGATGAGGGGTCTTAGCACCCAGGCATATACACCGCTCCCAGCAGAAGGCAGCCCACCTCAATCAGAGCTGAGCCCTGCTCAGCACCCAGGTCTTTCAGAGGAGCCTCTCGCTGGCTCGTCCCATCCCTCTGTGCCTCTGCAGGGGCTCTGCTCTTGTCCCCATCTCACAGATGAGAAAACTGAGTCCTGGGTAGAAAAGTCAGTGACATTCAGGCCAAGAGGCTGAGACAGGGTGGAGGGAGGCCAGTCATAACCTCTCTCTTGTAGGCACCATGGTGGCCTTTCCCCTTCTGGTCCATTGTCTAAGACTACCCCTGTCACCTCCCCCTGACCTTGAGATGCAGGAGTTACGGGCCCATTTTATCAGTGGGTAAACTGAGGCCTGGGGCCATGCTGGGGTGATTTCCCCAGTTCACAATCTGTCACAGAGCAGGTTTCCTGGCTTTTGGTCCAGTGCTGTTACCACGGCGATGGGCATCCTTGGTATTGTCACCCACAGGCCCAGGGGATCACGGGGTCCCTGGGGGCAGGAGGGCCAGGGTGGCCTAGCACTGTGTAGCAGGAAGGGTCACAGCGTTAATGGGCAGAGGGACAGCAGCCCAGTCAGACCCCAGGACTGGAAAGGGCTGGGCAGAGGATCCAGTGGACGTGGCTGGAGCACTCGTGGGGGTGGGAGAGCCGCCCGGACCAAGGGAGGGAAACACTAATCCTTGTGTGTATTATCACTGATTCATCAGGCGGTGGAGGCTGTGATTGAAACCAGATGTGGGCAGCGGCCCAAGTTCCAGCGCCTGGAACTCGTTAGGGCTGCGGCCCCCCTGAAAATTCTCATTGCTTTGCAGAGCATTGGGGATCAAAGACAAGCCGTCCCTGACCTTGGCCTTGGAGGGAGAGGGAGGGGTCAGCCTCCTGGTCAGACCCACCCATCTCGATGTGGGGGTCAACCCCATGTCCTCTGCTTCAGCCTGGGAGCCCTGTCCGTCCCTTCTGAGAAATGGCTGCTTCCTGGGGTGCATGCCTGGCTTTTCCCTCCATCCCCAACACACCCACTGGGAGGCTCCAGGAGAGTCCATGCCCCTCCTTGCCCCAGGAAGTTGGCCCTCAGTTGGGAGATTGCCTGCCTTGCTCCAGAACCCCCAAGGTCCAGGAGTTCATGCCCCCATCCACCCTCCAGGAAGCCTTGAGGGTGACAGAGGGTGTTCTGGAGGCAGGTCCTCCCCAAGCAGCGGTATGGAGGCTCAGGTACCCCCCAGAAATATCTGCGCTCACCCTCCTGCTAGCTCCTGTATGTGCTGGCAGTGGACCTGTCCCACCTTGCCCAGGCCCCTCAGTGGCTGGTGTGCAGTGGTCAGTGGCTCAGAGGAGGTGAATCTGTCACCGGGGGTAGGGGTGGAGGCAGTGTAGGGAGGTACTCGGGCTGGGCTGGCCTTCAGGAAAGACTTGCTGCACCACCCACATCCGCCGTGTCGCTCATGACTTCCAAGGTTGGCCCGACAGTTACACGGCCAGAAACCTGCCTGGATCCACATGCGAAGAACCGTGTCCACCCCTCATGTGGATGCAGGAGGATCCCATTGACGCTCAGAGCTCAGGAGGGCCACCCGCGAGCCTGGGGAGCCGGCTCCTGCCTCCACGCGCCGTCACTGCCGGGGGACTACGCCCGTGCTGGAGCGCACTGCTCTGGGGTCCGAGGGCCTCACGGGGTCCACCCCTGACGCGTGGGGGTGTCTCCCAGTGGGTCCTGCCCAGCAGGGATGCCCTGAAGCTACACCCTCCCCGAGTGCTGTGAGGCTTGCGTCCCCTCAGACACACCCACCTTCTGCCTCTTCCACGAGTGTGGCATCGGGCTTCTGGAGGTTCGGGGGCTGTCATAGTTAGGAGGGGGCTCTGGGGCTCATGGTGGTGCTATAATAGAAGGTCTAGGAAGAAAGAGAGGGAGAAAGGAGGAAATCTGTAGTCAGGGCTCTGCAGCCTCGCCGAGCTGTGGTCTTGGAGGAAGCCTGACCTCTGCCCCCTGTCCCCTCGATCTCCTCACTGCTTCAGCAGGTGGTGATGCCCACCTGGCCTGGGGCTTGGGCCCACAGAGGAGCCTGGGAAGGTGCTGGCACTGGAGGCCATCGTGGAGGACACGAGGTGGGGCTGTGTGAGGCCCCGAGTGCCATACAGGGAGCTGGGACACTGTGGAAGCCACGGTGGTCTCCGGACCCTGGAGGCCCCTTGCTCTCTGCAACTCTGGGTGTTGGGGTCCCTGTCTGTAAGCCCAGTGGCAGCGGTGTCTTCCTCCAGGACCGGCGAGGGCTGCCAGCGGAGTCCCCAATCATGGTCAGGATCCTGGAAGCCCAGGAGCCGCCTTCACGGAGGGGCACCTCCCACGGGCAGCTGTACCCTGCCCCAGGCAGAGTGTCTGCAGGCTGGGACGCCACGATCCTCCCAGGAGTCTGGCCTGAGCAGGACAGAGTGTGCCCGGAGGCGCTGGGGACAGGTGGCCGCCTGCCCTCGCTCGGGACACCTGACACCAGCCCGTTGCTGTCCTGCCCCCGGACCTTTGGAGGACAGGGACGGGGCTCCAGGGGACACCTGACCTGATCGCGGAGGTTCCCTCCAGTCCCTGGCTGATGCTCTGGGCAGAGGAATCGGGACTGTCCTCGGTGAAACAGCGCCTGTGGGGCTGGGAGGTGGGACCGTCCTGCCGTCCATGGGCCATCTCCCTTCTTGGTCCTGATTCCACAGCATTTATGCAGCACCTGCTATGTGCCTGGCCCTGCCCTGCACACTGTTTCACTGAGGAAGACAGTCACATTCAGGCAAAGACGTGGGAGGTGAGGGCAGAGAGGGAACGGCCAGTCACAAAGGTCCATGAGGGCACTCAGGATGCCCGCCAAGAGGCAGGGGCTACCCGGTAATGGTCTCAGGTGACGTGTCTTAGGGGTCAACTCGCCCCTCTGCCTCCAAGAAGGTCCAGTGTTCAGCTCACCTTGGCAGGAGCTTCCGGACCTTGGCCTGCTCCCCAGCGCAGGGTGGAGGCCAGGATATCAGGGCTTGGATCGCTGGTGCTCTGTCCCCGCCCCCACCTGCAGCGGCAGAGGCTGCGGCCGGGCAATGTGCCAAGGGGCACACTGGGGCCGGGGAGCAGTGCCCCTCCTCAGTTTACAGGGCTCCCCACCAAGCCTCCATGGGCCTGGGGAACCCTGCCTGCCTGTGGGTTGGTGCCAGGAACGGAGTCTGGGCACGTCACAGGTCATAGCCCAAGACTCCGCAGAGAGTGGCCTCTGGGCCCTGGGCTTCCTCATCGGCCGCCTCGCAGGCTGGGGGCTGCGTGGAGTGCTCAGGTTGAGGCCGGGCTCACAGTCAGGGCCCTGCCCCCGGAGCAGGGTTACCTGTCGGTCCGGGCCCACCTGCCCACTTCCTGCCGCTTCTGTGAGGGTCAGACGAGGTGACGGCAGAGTCAGACCACAAGAGGCCAAAGCAAGCCCTGCTTCTGCAACAGCACCTGTGGGGGATGGGCTGTGCTGATGCTAAGGGCCCCCTCCCGTGGAGGGTTCTAGAACCCCAGGGCTGGGAGCGCGGGGCTGTGGCCAGTTCTCAGCTGGGCAGGGCGGGCTGGGAACACAGGCGGACAGGGAAAATGATGGATGGGGTGGCTTGTTCCGGCACATTCTGTGTTCTTTCCCACCAGCTCTGCTCGGCCCCGGAGAGCGGCTTCCTCTGTCAACGAGTTAGTGACATTTAGTGGGAACTGGAGCCACTGTCTGGGAAACACGCAGGGTCCCCAGGGGCCTGGGGAGCACCGCCCGGGTCTGGGAATGTTCTCGAGGGCTCGGAGCCGGGGCCGTGGGTGGGGCTGCAACCGAGTAGGCCGTCCCCTCTCACCCTCTGGCTCCTGCACCGCAGCCGGACATCAGGACACCAGGGGGGCCCCCACCCTCCGGGATTGAGGGACGGGCAGTTCAAAGAGGAGCGAAAGAGGGAGCAGCAGGTCTCGGGTGGGTAGGACTCTGGGGCCACCTCCAGCACCCTGTCGGCTGTGTGAGCTCGACAGGTCACCCACCCTCTCTGTGCCTCAGTTTCCTGTCTGTCAGATGGAGAACTAGGCTGCCTCCCACGTTGTGCGAGGGTCAGACTCCTGGCTGGGCCCTCAGCGCATCCCTGCCCCCTGAGCACACGGGGAGGGGACCCCGGGGGAGGGGCCGGCACCCCGAGAGTTCCCCCCAACACACACCAGCAAAAGGGCCGTTGTTCTGGCCAAGATGCTGTGCGGGCTCCTGGGGAGCTGACAGGGACCCTGGTCAGGGAGAAGCCCAGACGTGTCTTCTCCAATTCCACCCCATCTCCCACTTTTTTCTCTATGGGGTCCTGTGGCTGCCATGGCCCCGGACTGGTGATGGGGCCAGCAGAGGCCCAGGGATGCTGAGGCCACCCCGATTCTTCCTTCCTGGAGCTCTGACACCTAGGGAGAGCCTAAGGGAGTTGGGAAGATGGTCCTTGCACTTAACCTGCCGCAAAGCTGGGGCACCCGGGGCGTCACCCACTGACTCAGAGCAGCAAACCCACCCCAGCCTCAAACCCCAGGCAGCCAGCCTTTCCGTGTCTGGTCGGCCCACATGATGTTCCCCAGGGAGCATGAGGTGGCTGCAGAACTTTCTGATCTCCCAGGCGGTGGCGGAGCCTGGGGCTTGAGGCACCCCTGGAGAGCCCCAGGCTCGGGCCCTGCTGTCTGTCAGGCTCTGAGACCCTGAACAAGACACTTGCCCTCCCCGAGCCTCAGTTTCCCCTTCCACAAATGGGCCTGATGGGGGCCCCTGTGGAGATGCATTGAGTCCTTCTGCAGGGTGTGGCATTCCTGGTCACAGTCGTCCCTGGGACCCTCAGTGGGCACGCTGATGTGCATGGGACACGTGCCAAGCCCTCACCTGGGGAGCTGTTATTTATATGTTAATCTTATAAAGGTGAAGGAACTTAAAGCTAGACATATGTCCAGCTGCCAGGGCCCCCTCCCTGACCTGCTACGTCAGAGCTCCCTGAAAGGGGCTTGTGCAGGGGATATCCTGATTTTGGGTGGGGGCGTCTGTGGGGCTGAGGGTCCCCAACGACTTCAGAGTCAGGAGTGGGGAAACAGACCCAGAGTGGGTATGGGGGGGCCGTTTGAGCCAGGAGGGTGTCCCACGGACCTGTCTCTCACAGGCAGGCACAGGGGCCAATGGCGCTTTCTGGGGAGGGTATGAGGGTGCAACGAGAGGCTGCGTGGACATGCAGGGCACAGAACCCGGCTCCCCCGGGGCTGGGACTCTTGGGAGTGGGCCCCGGAGGGTGGAGGACCTGAGAGTGGGGGAGGGGAAAGAGCGGCCTCACGTGGCCGGCTCAGGCTTCTGGGTGGAGTCTGGACCTCACCGGGAGCTGTGCCCTGCCGACCACGCCGGCACCCTCAGGAGTCTTCACGGCGGCGGGAGCTGCCCCCCTCCTGGCCCTCAGCACCCCCGCAGTGGGCCCCTACCCTGCCCCTACGACCTGGCCAGCTCCTGTTCATGCTGGTTTGTGGGCTCAGAGTCCCCCCCTAGGTGACCCTATGGGGCGGCCAGACAGGCAGTCAGGTTGTGCTAGAGCCCTTGGGGGTCTTGGGCCTTGGAAGGGGCTAGGGGCTGGTCAGGAGGCCAGCACTCAAGAGACTGAGGCTGCCCATCTGGCAGCTTGTTAGCCATGTGCCCTCAGACCATGCAGGCCGGCAGACGGGCAGGCTTGTCTCCTCCACACACAGCTCGGGGCTGCAGAGGTGGAGAGAGAGAGCAGTAATTAATAACAGCAATGATGGTCCAACCATGGTGGGTGCCCTGCCCTCCGCTAAGCACTCTTCTCCGTCTCCTTTGACCCATGCTGCACCCCGGGAGGTGGGTGACAAGTGTGCCCATGTAGACACGAGGAGCCCAACTTAGAGGCGGCCACTCATCCGGAGGGTGGGCCTCTAGCCCCCTCACACCCTACTGTCCTTGCTTGGCCAGCCCCAGGGAGGGCAAGTGTCCAGGGTGAGCTGTGGTTGCATCCACAGACCCCCGGGTCGGCCCACCTTGGGGCTGGAGCAGCCAGGACCCTTGACCTGCTCCCTCCAGGCACTGAGCAGGGAGCCCCCTCCTCTCAGAGGGCTGCCCAGCAGTAACCTCACTCTTGGGTCCTGCCCTGGCCTCCGGCATGTGCACAGGTGGCCTTCTGGAAGTGCCAGCCCAGCCAGAGACCCTGAGGTGGGGGAGGCGGTGGCGGTCAGGAAGCAGGGTCGTCTCAGAGGGTATCACATTCCAGGGGAGCCAAAGACCCTCACATGGGGCACCTCTCCTGAGGACGTGAGGTCAGAGCTGAAGCCCCAGGAGGGAAGGGGAGTTGGGGGGAGGCCCCGGGGAACCCCATGTGCAGTGGAAACTGCTGAGGGTTTCAGGCGGCAGAGGTGACACCTGTGCACACCCTGATGGGCTCCCCACTGCCCGCCAGCTTCGTCCGGATTCTTTGCACGACTAGAGAGAGGCCCGTGTGCTCCCGCCGGCATTTGTGCTGTTCCTTGCCATCTTCACACCACCCTTGCTCTTTCCTGAGGGCCTCCGTCATGCTCTGCTCTGGATCTGGGCCGAGGGCAACCTCAAGAGCAGGGTCCCAGCCCTCGCATTGCTTCATAAACCGTTCCTGATTGCATTGAGAGCTCACCATCACCCATTACAGAGGAGTAGAAAGGCTCAGAGAGGTGAAGTGACTTGCCCTACGTCACACAGCCATCAGGCAATAGAGCCAGACTCAAACAAGATTCAACATATGTGAGGCTTCCTGCACCCGTGGCCCCACCGTGTGCAGCCCAGGGACCTAAGACCCAGCGTAGGAGGTGGGGATGCACCCCCACTAACCCGCAGCCTCCATCCACCTGGGTCTGATTCCTCTCCTGCAAGGAGAGTTCTCATTGATGCAAACCAGTCCTTGAAATCCTGTGGACTTGTGTGCCCTGTGGGGACGCACCCATACGTGCTGTGTGCCCTTGGCAGATGGCTGCACCTCTCTGTGCCTGTAAAACGGGGCTGGAAGCAGCATTCCCTGTGCTGGGTTTCCTGACGATAACAGGAGCCATGACTCATCTACCAAGTGCATGCATGTCTCCTCCATAGGTGGGCAGCCTGGAGCTCTGCCTTCAGGGCCTGTAGACACCCGAGGGATGGGTGAGAGGCTACATGTGACGCAGGCACACTCGGTCCACCCCTCCCCTATGCCCCCTGAGCCGGGGTTTCTGGTCTGCTCCACTTGTGACACTCCAGCAAAGCCCCTGCATGGAAGGACTTGGAAAGGTCGAAACAGGCCATGTCCCCAGCGTCCCAGCCTGGCGTCCTGAGTACCCTCCCTGGACAGCCTGCTGGCGGGACTGCCTGCCCCAGGGTGGCCTGGTCAGATGAAGGGCTGGCCAGGACAGGCAGGACTGCACCCCGCAGGGGTGGCCCAGGGCCCGCGGCGCTGGCCACGTTTGCCTTCTTTGGTTGTCAGTGGGGACTGGCTGCCGGCCCTGCAGCCAGGCATGGTGTTGACAGGCCCCCACAGCTGCAGTGCACGTGTGCCCGGCCGTCAGCTCCTGACAGGCGGCGGCAGGGGGCAGGGCGCCCGGCGGGGGGCGGGGGGGGCGGCCACAGCTGAGGGCACAGCAGGTGCTGTGTGGCCCGGTGGCTGCCGGCGACTGGCTGCTTCCCCCTCCGTGGGGACAGTGAGGAGGGGGCTTTCTGCTCCCACCTCAGGGGCCCTGGGGTGCTGCAGGCGTCTCCTCGCAGTATGGAGGACGTGGGGCCAAGGAAGGAGGTCTGCTCAGTCTGGGACACAAACGCTATTGTCGCTGTCACTGTCCATGGAGGCGGGCGGCCCAGATCACGTGGGGCCCCTGGGAGGAGGAGGAGAAGAAGTGAATGGGTTGACAGGTGTCCAGCCCAGCCCCGTCACCCCCTGGCCCCCAGTGAGACCCCATCAGGGTTAACAGGATGGGCAGTGGCGGGGGTGGGGGGCGGGCAGGCAGCACAGGCTGGGCCAGTTTGTAACAGGAGGGGACGCCCACCTGTAATCGCAGCTGCCCTCCCAGATCTCTATGGTCGCCGGATGCTGGCTGATGCTGAGCTGGGGCCGGGGCCGGTAGGGGTGGGGGGTGGCCCAGAGGCTCGCTCCCTCCCGCAGTTGAGAATACCTGGGCAGCTGCTGCCTTGGGTTCGCGTGGACGATCAGTCACCCAGAGGCCTTTTCCCAGGGCCTGCTCTGTGGGCCCAAGGGCTCGGGGGCATATCAGGCTGGGGTCTCTCCTTCCCATCTCCACCCTGTCTCCACACCCTGGCTCCTAGCAGAGCATCAGAATCCTTGACACAGTGGGATTCTGTGGAATCTTTGACACAGAATCCGGGGCAGGACCTGCTGCTCTGTGGACCACACTTGAATGGCCAGGCCTAAAATGGCCTGAAATCGAATGTGTCCTTGGCCTGGCTGGTCCCAGGTGTCGCCTGGGCCAGGAAACGGTGAAAATACAGGTTCCTGCCTCCCAGTCTCCCCGGGGAAGACCCCCAGACCTGCCTTTTAGCATCTGCTCTAGGATGGATAATGCTAGGGTGTCCCTGAGCGAGAGCTCCCCCTGGGATCCTATTAGGAATGCAAAGTCTCAGGCCAGCCCCGCACCTGCAGAATCAGAAATGGGGGTGGGGAGGTCATCCACACAGGCCCTCCAGAAGCTGCTGATTAAGGAAGTGGGGGCACCACAGCCTCAGGGGGTGCTCCCCGACTCCCTGGCCTGCAGTTGAGAAAACCCAAGCTCCCCAGGGTCACCCCCACAATGAGAACCCCAGGCCTGTTCTGGTGGCCCAGGTTCTTGAAGCTATGCCCTCCAGCATACCTGAAGTGGGCTGACCCATCCTGCTGTCTGATCCCAGGTGGGTGGGATGCCAGCCACCTGTGAGCACACCTGGGGCTTCTCTGTGGCGGGCTGTGGGCAGAGTGTCCCCCACCTGGGCTCCAGCTGCTTGGGGCCTCGCCCAGGAAGCAGGTGGGCCTGGACAGTGCCAATCCCTCCACCCCTTGGCCTGACTCACCTGCTCTCTGTCTCTTTCTCCTGGCCCTCCACCCCGGTGGCATCCACAGCAGACAGAAAGGAGAAGGCCACCGCGATGCCCGACTCCCCAGCTGAGGTGAAGACGCAGCCCCGGGCCACGCCCCCCAGCATGCCACCCCCACCGCCTGTCGCATCCCAGGGGGCCACACGACACCCCTCCTTCACACCCCACACAAGTGAGTAACCCCAGGACTGGGTCTCAAGGGGGCGGTGGGAAGAGTCACCTCTGGGTGGGGGTGTCCCTCGAGCCATTTGAGGTCCGAACTTTCACCTGGACCTGTAAACGACCCCTCATTGGGCCTTTGAGAGGGAGGATCTCATTATGGTTCAGACCCCAGCTCTTCTACTTGGTAGCTGTGTGACTTTGGGGAAAGTTCTTAACCTCTCTGGGCCTGGCGTTTCTCACTGGGAAAGCGGGGCTGGCCATGGCCCTGCCTCACAGAGCTGCTGTGAGGACGAATGAGTTAATAATTCTCAGCGGGGCGGGCACACGGTGAGCCCCCCATCAAGGTCAGGTGCTATACTGGAGCTCAGAGAGGGACGAAGAGTTCTCTGTGGTCACACAGCAGACTACTTGCATGTGGGCGAATCCTGTTTGGCCTGGACCCCAAAGGGTGAAGGGGCAGTTGGAAGCGTTTCTGGCCTTGGAAGAGCCCTGCGGCCAGTCCTGATCCAGGTGTGTGGGTGGGCCAGGAGCTGGGCCCACAGGCCCATAGCTGCCAGCAGCAAGGTAGGCAGACCAGACCCCAGGGTGGTGCCTCACGGGCACTGGGCCATAGTTGAGCATCTTGGTACACACAGTGGGTGTAGGTGGGCTTGCGGAGTCCACAGCCACCCCTGGAGCCCTGGGCCTTTGAGTCGGAGCAGTTGGGAAGGAGACCCCTGGCTTGTGCTTGTGTGGGAGACAGTGTTCCCTGTCCCTAAGACCAGGGGCTCAGCAATGTGTCCTAAGTGTTTCTGGGTGATCCACGTGCCTCACCACCCACACATTCAGAGGTCAGAAAGCCCCACACTAGGGCTCCCTTCCCCAGGCTTTGGACCCAAATGAAGGCCCTCTGTGGAGCAGGAACCTCAGTTCCTCAACCTGGCGGCCCCTGGCCGCCCCCAAGTTCCTCAGGCCCCACCCTGCTCACCAGGGTCCATGTCTCTTCCCAGAGCCCGGGCCCCAGCCTGGCTCTGTCTGTTACTGGTTGTGAATGGTGCTGGTGCTGCCATCAGAGGCTGGGCAGTGGCCCCCATCTAGAGGAGGGGTCCGGCTAGGTCCCTTACTGCAGGATGCTGGTCTCTGCTGGTAAACAGGGAAGTGCCACCTGCTCCCAGGTGCGGCCACCTGAACACAGGACTGTCTGGCACAAACAGTTCCAGCACCTCTCCCCAGCGGGGTCAGTCTGAGTCAGGGTCCCCACACATGATGGATGAGCCCATGTCCCCACACTTGCCTCCTGTCTCAAGACGGGGCCCTGCCGTCCACTCCTGAGTGCCCGGCCTGCACTGGCCACACAGGAGGGGCCAGAGGTGGCCGGACTTTGCTCACTCACTGTTCTCCTGGGGACTCTGGCCAGCCGGTTACCCCTCCTTCTTCTCCGGAAGAGTCAGTCCTCACCTCGGGCTGAACTGCAGGCCGATCTCTGTCCACTGACTGCAGCTGCCCCATCCAGCCTCACCGGTAGAGAGGGAAGGCTCCGGCCTGGCTGAGTTTCACCCACATCCGTGCAGCCCAGGGTGTCCACGCAGCCCAGGGTGTCCATGCAGCCCAGGCAGGAAAAGGAATTTTCCTGATGGGGCAGCAGCAGGTCCCCCTGGGATGATGACACCCCCACTCTGTTGTCCAAGCAGTTCCAAGCAGGAGAGACCAGTGGACCCTCGGAGGGCCTGGCCAAGGGCTCCGAGCCAGGGTCTCCGATCCTCGTGGGCGTGGCTCCGTGGCCTGCCTTTCTTCTCAGTCCAGGAGCCTGTGTTCCGGAAGGCACTGGTCTGGGAAACAGATGTTCCAGGTTGCGGATGAGGCTGGGGTCAGATGCCACGGGGCCTGGTGAACAGATGTGTGGTGGCAGGGCCATGTGTGGTGTGGGGTCCATTCCCTCTGGCCAGGGTCCCAGCTCTATTCAAAGCATGGAGATTATGAGAGAACGGGTCTTTCTTCTCTAAGCCGACACCTAGTTCCCTCTGTCCGCTGGGAGCTTTTGTCTGAGTGTCAGGCTGCCTCTGGGGTGGCCTCATGTTTGTTCCCTAACCCTCGGAATTCCCTGAAAGCAGGGTGTTAACATGAGGTTAACATCTCATCTCATCTGTGCACCTGGCTGATGGTGCCCAGAGTAGACGGATCCTCTGCACTCCCCATGGATTCCTGCCAAGAACCTCCCCCGCTGCCCCAGGGCCGACCTGCAAGCCAAGCTGACCAGGGACTGACTGGGAGCCACGGCTTGAGGGCTGTGTTTTTTTTCTTGCCCGGTGACTGCCCTGGGCACAAAGTTTATTTTGGAGTTGAAGCTGTGGCATGGCCACAGGAAGGTGGCAGGAGTGCCAAGAGAACTCTGGGGAGGGATATGAGGAGCTATTCTGCAGCTGGGAGGACCCTTAAGGGGCAAACACTCCATCTTGCTCTTACCCCCTGCGACAGGGGGCACACTCTCTGTTTTCGGTGGTACGGCTTTTCTCCTTGTGGCTTTTGTCCACTGACCTCAGCTCAGACGAATCAAATCTCTCTTCCTGTTTGGTGCTTCCCCCCATCACGGCAGCTCAGACCTGGCCTTTGTTTTGGAACCATTGTTGGCTTATCTGTCGATGGAAACCCCCAGCCCCTCAGCCTGGGCCCTGAGGATGGTGCCAAGTGGGATCACCAGGCACCTTCCAGAAACAGCTGTTTAAGAGCCAGGGTGTCCCACTCATGCCCACGAGGAGCCAGAATTCCGGTCGAGCCCCAGAAGTTCCCACCAGAAGTGGCCCCAAGAGATCCCAGACCCGCCCATTTCACAGACGAGGAAGCCGAGGCCCAGAGAAGGGAGTGGACTGGGCCTAGGTGATGACAGAGGCCCAACCCCCAAAACGCTGTCGAGAGGCAGGGGAGGGGCCGGCTGAAGACACCCCCCCGGGCGGGGTCCGGAGCCCAGCCTCCTTCCTCACAGCGTGTTTTTCTTATTTTGCTTACAGATCGAGAGGACGGGCCTGCGATGTCTCTGCCCCATGGCCGTTTTCATGGCTGCTTAAAATGGTCTATGGTCTGTCTCTGTAAGTAAAATAACAAAAACCACTGTTCTCCCAGAGGTCCTGGCCCAGGGCCTACCGCCCTGTCTGCGCCCCCTGCATCTGCCATGCTAGGCCAGCCTCCCTTAGGGAACAAGGGCCCAGGGGCCGACCAGGAGGACTGAGCGGTGGGGTCCCCAGCCCACAGACCGGGTTCACACCGGCCCTGCCGCCCACACACTGTGACCTTGGGCAGGTGGATGGCCTCTCTGAGCCTCCGTCTCCCCACCTCAGAACTGGGCAAAGCAGGCAGGTCCCAGAGTTGCAGGATGGTAGAATGCCAGTAGCAAGTCCGCAGCCTCTCCCAGGGCAGACCCTGCTCTTAGCCTTGCAGGCACTGTGTCCTCAGGCAGGGAACCCCACCTGTAGAAAAGCAGTCATGGGCCCAGCGCTGAGGGCAACGACACGGAGCCCCAGGGTGCTGCTGGTCACATCATGGGAGTCCCTGGCACACGCAGGGTGCTCCACAGGTATTGGTCACCAGTGGACATTCCCATCACAGTGCTCGGGCTGCAGCTGGTGCCATAGGGGAGGCTCTTGCAGGGCGATGCTGGGAGTGTGTCAGCCTGCACGCGCAGCGATGTAAGCCCAGGTGTGTGGCCTCATCCGGGGCCCTGTGCGTCCATGGAGCTGCGGTACTCCCAGGCCTGGGTGCTTTGTGTGGCCAGGAGGATGGTGCCCGAGGGCAGGCTGGGGGCTGGCAGGAGGGGCTGTTTTTGATGCCTCATCCTAAGCTCCCCCCACCCCGCCCAGGCTCCGGGCCTGGGGGAGCCGTGGGGGTGCTGCTCCGTGCCCCCAAAAACCTCGGCCGGGACACGTGTGGTCTATCTTAGTAACACACCTGTTGTGGGAATGAAAGCACTTGTGGCCGGGGGTTATTTTCGGCGTCACTTTAGCAAGCTGCTGAGACTGCCCGGCAGCCCGGGAGGGAACTCGGCGAGAGAGGGCAGGCCAGCCGCGGGAGGACCAGGCACCGAGGGCCAGCGGGTAAGGGCGCCACAGGGAGGCCGGGCCAGGGGCCGCCGGGCGGGGGCCCAAGCAGCAGGGACAGCCACAGGTCTTTGAAGCCCCTGGAAGGCCAGACCCCAAGTGATGGCCCAGCTCTGCTGCAACTGGCCAGGAGGCCCTGCTGTGGTGAGGTCCCCATGCAGCAGGCCACCTCCAGCCTGTCTGGGTGACCGCCAGTGGCTGTCATCAGCCCCAATCGGGGTGTGTGTGTGTGTGTGTTGGTGTCCACCGAGGGATCAGTGGAGCTCTGCGGTGACAGAGAAAAGTAGCACAACTTTGGGGTCTTCTGGTCCCCAAATCCTAGGACACGGCTCGGAGGGACAGGGCCCTTCTTGTCTGTGTCTGGAGCTTACCCCTCCCCGGGCAAGAGGGAGTCCCCGGAATGAGGCACATTGTCCTCAGGGTTGTCCCTGAGCCAGAGTGTCACCTGTGGGTTCTAGAAAGAGCTCCTAGGGTCCCCCAGCCCAGAGGGGGCAAACAGAGTTCAACCTGCACTGCGTCTCCAGGGGAGGGAGTGGCAGCGCCAAGGGCCCAGTGGAGGATGGGGCCGAGGGGCCCAGTAGGCCCCCCGCCTGCAGCCGGCCCTCCTCAGGACACGCAGGGGGCACGTCTGCTTTGGTGCTGACCCTGGCCTTCAATCAGTGGTTCCCAGACGTCTGTCAAGTGGGGGCCAGTTCTGGACGAGCGATCACCCAGCACGTGAAAGCAGTCAGGTCAAGCATTTCCAGCCCCTTCTGGTAGGAGAGGCATGACCTGTGTTCTACAAGCAGGGGCATGAGACGGAGGGAGCCAGGAACTGTCCTCCCGGCCCTGAGACCCCTCCTCTGGCTTGGGCCAAGGGCCATTTGCAGATGAAGAAACTGAGGCCAGGACCAAGTCTCACCCCCACAGCATGTCTGGGCTGGTTTGGGACGTCCACTTCTGACCAGGGCACTTGGGGGGCAGGGCTGTGTCAGCCTGCCACTGAGGAGCGGCATGGTGCCGGGGCACCTGGGGGCAGAAGGCAACCTTGAACACCGCATGCAGGGCACAGGGACTATGAGGCCCACCGTCCGTGGATTAGGGGGGTGGTCCCTGACCTGCTGCTCAGTGAGGGGAGGAGAGTGTTTGCAGGTGTTGCTGCAGGCGAGGGGTCATGGAAGCTGGAGATGTGGGCAGAGCCAACCAGACAGCAGACTCGGGGTTAACAGGGTGGGCCAGTTCCAGAGGCCAGGGAATGGGGCTAGAGACAGCGGGAGCTGTGTCCCCTGGGCCTGCAGGGGCGGACAGAGCCGGTAACCGGGACCTGGAGAGCCAAGCCCTGGGAGAGCCGAGGCCTAGGGCAGAGGGGCAGGCGTGTGGTCCCACCTCACGTGCTCCTGCCCTTCCAGGCTGGCAAGGCCAAGACAGTCCGCAGAGGTCACCCCCAGAGCCAGGGCAGGATGGCAGGTCTGCGTGGTCTGGAGGGGCAAACCGACACGCCCACTGTCCAAGGTGGCCAAGTAAACAGCAATTATAGGTGATTATTCTGGAGGGGCCACTTCCCAGAGCCCAGCCCGGCAACGTCCCAATCATGGAGAAAAGGGTCCCTGCTCCCTCATCACCAGGGGATGCTGGAGCCTCAGAGAAATGCAGCCCTGAGGGAGCAGCGGCTCTGAGCACCCTCAGAATCCCCACCACGAGATGTGAGCTCACAGCCTCTGCACAGACCCAGCCAGACAAAGCCTGGCGGGGTGGAGGGGAATGGGGGCAGGGCCAGGCCTGGGAACCACAGCAGAGTGAGTGAGAGGTATGCGTGTGCACATACATGTGTGCTGTGTAGGCACGCACACATGTGCGCTCTGTGGGCATGTATGTGTGTGTGCACCTTGCGGGTGTGTATATACGGTGTTAGTGCCTGTGTGTGCACCATGTGGGTGCGTGTGCACCATGTTGGTGCGTGTATATGTGCACCATGCTGACCTGCACATGTTCACTGTGCGGGTGTGCCCAGGTAGGTGCTATGGGTGGGCGAACACGCATGTGTGCTGTGGGGCTGCACTGCATCGTGCCTATGTGCACACACAGGTGTACACATGTGCAAGTGTGTATGGGGGAGTATGCTTGTGGTGTCTGTGTGCATGTGTGGGGACATACATACATCTTTGTGCACGTGGGGTGTGCACTATGTCCACATGCACTTACATGTGTGCGTGTGTGTGGTGCATATGGGCCTGTGTGCAAGCATGTGTGTGTGTTGTGTGTGTACATGTATTCATATGTATATGAGAATAAGTGCACATGTATTTGGTATGTTGTATGAGTGTGTATACAAAGATGCTAAGGGAGGGAAGGCGTGGGGAATGAAGGGCATGTGTAAGGGGGAGGGTCATGTAGGGAGGAGCTGGCAGGCAAGCACACACAGGCCGAGTATGCGAACTTGAAGGAGCAGGTTACGGAGGTGTGAATGACTGCTGAGTTTTTGGGCTGCGCTGCGGGACTCCCAGAGGTGTCCATGTCCAGAGCCCCCTCCCCTGTCATCAAGGACCCTGGAAGCCCTCTACCCCTGACCTCTGTGCAGGCTCTGAGGCCAGGAGGCAGGTTGCAGGCGGCCAGGCATGGGAGGACTCCCTGCCTCTGGGGATGGGCTCCCCTGAGGTTATGGTCCTGCCCCAGGACCACTTCACAGCACCCCAGTGTCTGTCACCCTGGGACCCACTGTGCTGCTCCTGAGGCCCTGCACAAGCTCATCTAAGACCCCTTGGGTCACCAGCCTGTCCTCTACACACAGCAGGCCCCATGGGCACACATGTCCGCCGTGCAGCAGACCCTGCCAGCATCCAGCCCAGCTTGTCCTGGGGTCCGGGCTCCCTTGGCTCACCCTGAGCCCCGTCAGCCTGGCACTGGGGCCCTCATGCAGGCAGTGGGGCCTGTGTAGGCATTGGGACACAGCCTGTGGCCATCATGACGGGTGTGAGGGTCACTGACCTTCAGCGGAATGAGAAGATGGGCCAGCAGATCCCGATGGAAGGGAAGCCCCTCCACCTGTTCACAGGAGATGCATGGGTGCCAGGCAGCTGGAGGGCCCAGGTGTCTCTGGGTGTGGAGGGCCTGACTGCACAACCCAGAGCAAGGCCGAAGGACAGCTGAGCGGGGGCACATCTGGAGGGTGGCCACGCTCAGCTCCTCCCTGCACCGGGGCCTCAGTCTGCATGTATGTAAAGGGTGTCTGTGGGGCCCATGGTGCTCTGCTGCATCCTCACCCCCTCCCCCCGCAGTGATGAACGGCAGCAGCCACTCGCCCACGGCCATCGGCGGCGCCCCGTCCACGCCCAACGGCTTCAGCAATGGCCCGGCCACCTCGTGCACGGCCGCACTATCCACACAGCAGCTGCCCCCAGCCTGTGGGGCCCGGCAGCTCAGCAAGCTCAAGCGCTTTCTGGCCACCCTGCAGCAGTTCGGCAGCGATATCTCCCCAGAGATCGGGGAGCGTGTGCGCACGCTGGTGCTGGGGCTCGTGGTGAGTCGGGTGGGGACCCGGTGGGTGACCCCAGGCTGGGCCAGCCTCGGCCTCTGCCCTCCCCTCTCCAGGCTGAAGCCAAGTGTCTTCTTCCCCAGAACTCCACGCTGACCATCGAGGAGTTTCACTCCAAGCTCCAGGAGGCCACCAACTTCCCACTGCGGCCATTTGTCATCCCTTTCCTGAAGGTACGGACCAACCCCCTTCCCTACCCTGAGGCCCCAGGAGGCCTGAGTCTATCCTCTGCCTGCTTAGATCAGCCCCACCCTCAAAACTCTAATCTCCCACCCCCTGGGAGAACAGTGCTGACCCGTCGGCTGATTGCTACAAACCCGCTGCTGGGCCGGAGCCGTCCTCTCCTGACCCCAGGCTCTGACATGCAGCTCCCAGAACCAGTCCTGTGGTTAGTGGCCAGGACACTCAGCCCTTTAACAGCTATGTTCTGAGCACCCGCTATGTGCCAGCCGACCTGTCATAGATTTTGTGGAGCTGCGGGCAGGGGGCATTTCAATGAAAAAGGAGAGCGAGGAGCAGAACCTTCCAGGCAGCAGGGAGCATGCCTGCAAAGGCCCTGAGGCAGGGGTGGGCCTGCAGAGGCCCTGAGGTGGGGGGTGTGGGGTGTGTGTGTGCCTGCTGTGTTGCGGCCCTGTGCCTGGAACACGGAGTGAGGGGATTGGGACAGTGGACAGACTACCGACTCGTAAGTGAGCAGACAGATGGGTGGATGTCAGTTGGGAAGCCACCTGATACGGTCATCATGGAAGATGAACAGTGGACCAGGGCCTCTCGGCAGGAGCAGTTGATGTTGGGTTGGTGGCAGCTACACCAGGGCGTGTGAGCAATGCAGGCTTCCGGGCCCCCACCCAGACCCCTGGAGTCAGAATCTGCATTGAACAAAGCACTGAGCAAAGCTTCGGCACAAAACCGGGAGGAGTGTAGGTGCAGACAGCCTCAGACCCGAGTCTGCCCTGCAGGACTTCTCAGGGCCTTCGCTCCCCTATGAGCACCGCACATCTCCCAGAGCAGGTGGAGACAAGGTGCTCCCCAAACGTATTTGACCACAGGCACCTCTGCTCTCTCACCTCCCCAGGTCAGGTTCCACAGTGCACTTGGGAAGCGCTGAATGTGGCTGACATCCCCCACTCGGGCTCTTGTTTTCTGGGCCACAGTGATGCTCACAGCTGTGGGTTCATCCCTCCATGTATGCTGTGCGCCGGTGGGGCCTGCCTTCCAGGGGACAGGCCAGAGCAGATGTGCTCAGGTTCAAGCCCTAACTTTGCCACTTAGCCCCTGTGGTCCTGGGCCGGGCGAGTCCCACTTACGGAGTGCCTCCATGTCTGCGGCTGTAACTTGGGAGCTATTCCTGGGCTGTTGGAAAGGTTGCAGGGAGTGATCAGGCAAAGAATTTGGCATGTGCTCCATTCATCTGGGGATTTCAGGGGTTCCACAGACAGGTATCCCCTGAAAAGCTCTTCTGCAGCTGCCCCCGCCGAGCACCCAGCAGCCCTCAGGGGGCGGCACAGACACTGCCACTGTGTCCAGTTAACAGGCAGGGAAACTGAGGCCCCCGCCCGTGGAGGGGTACCAGAATCCATTGACTCCAAGCCCCCCGGCCCGCGCAGGGTGTGCCCCAGGCCCGCACCTTCCTCCGAGGGGACCCCACGTCACGCCCCCACATCCGCTGCCTCCTCTCTCCTTCCTGCCCTCCGCCCACACCCTGCTGAGCTCACGCTGAGCTGGGCCCAGGCTTCCCCATCTGGCAGTCATTTGCATTCATCAGGAGCCCTTCCCGCTCCTCCTTTCAACTTACTGCTGACTCCTCGCTCCCCATCTTTGGGGACACCGCGCGCCTGCTTCTTCTGTCAGATCAGATATTTACAGCAGACGCCGCCCCCCGTGTCAGCTGCCCATGTTTACCAGGAGCAGGGAAAACACGACACATCCCTGCTCTCACCCAACCAGGCCTGCAGCCCCCTGCCCCTTGAGCTCGGTACCCTCTGCCTCCTCTCAGGGGCACACCCAACCTGGCACCGCCTGCCTCAGTGTCCCCTCTGCCCTCAGCACGGCCATGGGGCTGTCAGGACTCTGGTGCCCTGACTGCCCTCCTGGGAACAGGCAGCTGGGGTGAGGGACGAGCTGGCTACACTGAATGCCCATGGCCCTGCCCAGGGCCCTAGACCAAGGTGCTGTCAGGGACAGAGTCCATTCGCCTGCCTGACATGGGGCTTCTGGGCAGGTCAGGCCTGTTCCCCGGTCTTGTGGACAAGGCACCGGCCAGAGCCCTGCCCGGGGAGTGCCCCTCCCCTGCCCCCCATTCACTGTAGGACCCTGGCCTCTTCAGAGTGCAGAGCGCTGCGGGGAGCCTGCAGGGTGTGCCGGCCTGCTGGAGGGGTGGGGTGGGCTCGGTTTTCCCACCTGGGACCTGGGAGCCACAAAGACAGTGCCTTCCAGTGAACTGATGGCCCCCCCAGGCCCACCATGGTGCACCTGCGTGGTGGCCCCCCAGGCCATCTCCTATGAAAGAGGCAGGAGCTGCTTCCGGTCCACCAGGCTCACACCCAGCTCTGCCCTCGGGTAATTGAAACCCCCATTTCCCAGTCCCCTCTCGGGTCCCTGGGGTGTGACCACCCACCTCCCCAGGTGGGACTGGACCAGTAAATTTACAGGAGGAATGGGAGGAGCCACAGCTTCTCGCAGCTCCAGCTGCAGGTGAGGCAGGAGTCAGAGAAGTTAAGTGACCTGCCCACAGTCACACAGCATAGTCAGGGTGGGCTGACACAGGGCACCCAGTCATGCAGGCTGTGTGTGCAGTGGAGACAATAGAAACATCATAAACCCTCACTACATGAGAGACACCTGCTCCACTGACACCATCACCCACCGGCCTCAGTTCCCTCTGGGAAGAGGGCAGGGTGGAGCCTTTGATCAAGCAGCAGAAGAGGGTTCACATCTCAGTGGTGAGGCATCCCGGGTGCCCTGAGTCCTGGAGACAGCACTCAGGCTGCTGTCTTGGAGGGACATGAGGCCCCCGCAGTCTCTACCCATTTCTTCCAGCCTGGGGTCCCCATTCCCCCAGCCCAGGGCCCCAACAGCCCTGCATCCTCTCCTGAGCCCAACACTGTGCGTGGCTGTGTGGTGGGCTTTCCAGGAGCCGGGAGATGCCACCCACCCGGCCGGCCCTCTGCCCAGGGCCCCCGCTCCCAGCTGGCCCCAGCTGGCCAGGAATCCAGATGTTTCCATGGGTGGTGGACGGACAGCGGCCAGCCGTGCTGTCCCCGCCCTGCTGTGCCGGGAGAGGAGGGGGAGGGAGGATGTTTGGCGTCTTCCGATCTCCCGGGACCTCCTTTCCCAGCTCATGCTCCTAACGTGTTCAACAGATGGCGGGCTGGCCCTTGTTCAGCTATCCAAATAGAAAAACAGGCCTGGCAGCCGGCGCTGCTTCACAAAAACGCATCGGCTGCTTGATCCATCCGGGTGGATGGCAGGCGGGGGCTGGGGAGGCGGAGGTGGGAGGGGCTGCGAGGCAGCTTGGAAACACCATGAGAAAGTTGAGGAACTGCATTTATTTACAAATACTCAGAACTCTGGCTGTCCCGAGCGGCCTGCCGCTGGGCCCCCATCCAGCCTGCACCCCTTGCCCAACGGTGGTTCTGGGAAGACCACAGAGTCCCCTGCGGCCCAGCTGGCAGGCCCAGAGCCCGGTGAGGGCGGAGGCTGGAGGACACAGCGGTCACGTCCGGTTGTCACAGGCCAGATCTGCATTTGAATCCTGTACCCACCCCACACACACCACACCCTCCTGTGCTGTGGTGCCTAACCCACAAATGTGGAGCCAAGTGGTCGTGTCCAGACAACCCCCCTCCCCCGGGAGGTGACCACGTGTTGGCTCAGTGATGTGGGCACACAGAGCCTTCCTTCCAGGCCAGGCTGGGAGGGGAAGTGGGAAGTCAGGGGCCAGCCATCCAGGGCAGGTGTGCTGGGGTCCTGCTCCTCCATGGTGCAAGTTGAGTGTGGGGGCCGCCCCTCCACTCTGAGCCTCACTCTGTCCTCCGAGAGGGGTTCACCCAAGACCTGCTCCCACAGGTACAGGCAGTGGGTCCTGAGGAGGAGCCCTCCTCACCTTCTGATGCCAGAGCAGAAGGGAGTTTAGTGATGGGAAAAAACCCCAAATCCCCTGGGGGCATGGTCTTGCCCTCATTCCCAAGCTGTAGCAGAGGAATTTGAGGCCCAGAGAGGTCGTGCATCTTGCCCAAAGTCACAGAGCAATGCTGGCCATTGGCCTCCCTGCCTCACATCTGAGCACCCTTGTGCCCTGACCTCAGCCGGCAGACAGTCCAAGCCCGTCCCGCCCTCCCCACAGGCTAACCTGCCCCTGCTGCAGCGGGAGCTCCTGCACTGCGCCCGCCTGGCCAAGCAGAGCCCTGCACAGTACCTGGCCCAGCATGAGCAAGCCCTGCTGGATGCTGACGCCTCTTCCCCTGTCGACTCCTCGGAGCTCCTGCTGGAGGTTAACGACAACGGCAAGAGGAGGACCCCCGACAGGTACCTAGGGGCGCAGCAGGCAGCGCCCTCCCCTTCTGACTCCTGAGAGCTGCCCTCCTGCCGAGGCTCAGCAGGCGCCCAGTGCCAGGGCTGAGAACGCAGGTGGAAACTGTGTTGTGTTCCGTGGCTGCTGCCACTGGGCTGGTCAAGTTCAGCCTTAACCGCACAGGCTGATCACTGGGAGGCCACCCTCTCTGGCCGTGGCAAGGCCTCTTGAGGACTCAGATGCCCATCACCCCACCCCGGGAGGACAAGGGAGAAGGCAGGAGTCTGCCCGACAGGAGTTCCCCACAGGTGTGCCTGAATGTCCAGCGGCCCGAGGTCCCCAGGTGCTGGGCTGACACCCACTGCTGGGTCACAGTGCGGGTGTGTGTCCTGCTGCCAGGGAAGGCTGTCTCTCCCCACTCTCTCCAAGAAGACCCAAGCACCCTGACCTCCAAGCCCCAGGAGCCCGCACCCCTGAGAAGGAGGGGAAAGGGGGTGCCAGACACCCAGTGGGCAGGTCTGTCTCCCACTCGCTCACTCTGTCCACGCCCCTGCCTCCCTCTCTCCCCTCGGTCCATGGCTCGTGGTCCCTTGACCACTGTCCCCACCTGCTCTCTGGACCAGGACCAAAGAGAATGGGTCAGACAGGGACCCACTGCACCCGGACCACCTCAGCAAACGGCCATGCACCCTGAGCCCCGCCCAGCGCTACAGCCCCAGCAACGGGCTGCCCCACCCGCCGCCGCCCCCACACTACCGCCTGGAGGACATGGCCATGGCCCACCACTTCCGGGACTCCTACCGCCACCTTGACCCCCGGGAGCTGCGGGAGCGCCATCGGCAGCTGGGTGAGTGGTGTGGGCAGGGGCGGCCAGGGCGGCTGTGTGTACCTGCAGGCGGGCACCGCCTGGACACGTCTATCTGGAAGGAGGGACCTGAGAACACAATGCAGAGGAAGGATCTGCACCCCACCCCAGCTGGGCTGTGCCGGAAGCCTGAGGGACAGTCATCTTTTGAGACTCTGTCCTGGGGGGGCAACCCGACATCCCCCAGACCCAGAAAGACCCCTCCCCATGGAGGGAGGGGCACCATGGCTGCAGAAGTACCTGTCCTGGGGGACTTAGAGCCTCTTGGGGTACATGGTAGCCAGGAAACACCTGGCACGTGGGGGTCCCCAAGTCATAGGAGCTGTGGCCTCGCCTCCAAGACCTGGGTGCCCCAAGGGATCAGCAGAATGCACCACTGATCACACATGGCCACAGTTCTGCCCTCTAATGGGACGGGCATCAACACCAAAATACCAGATCCTTAGGAGGTGGTCCCTGAGCAGAGGAAGGAGATGAGAGAGACTGGGTGCTGGAGCCACACCCCTGGGGGCAGGACTGCCTGGTCCTCTGAGCTCTGAGATTCCTTAGGTGTACCCCTGGGCAAGTGATGGCCCCCCCGGCTCCCGCACACCTGCAGCCTCTCTGCTGATTGGTCTATGAGCAGTCCTGCCCTTGGGGCATGAGGGGTTAATAGAGGGCTGGGTCCAGAGTGGGTGCCATCAGGCCCAGCTGTGCTGGTGGCAGGGTGACAGCTCTTGGTGGAAGTCTGGTTGGCACTGTATGCTTTACTGGGCTCCAGAAGGCGGCACCCCCAATGTGTTCTGATATACCTGTGTGATGTGTTAGCCCACCCACATCACAGATGGGCAGACTGAGGCCCAGAGGGGTAATGGACATGCCCAAAGTCGTCTAGCAATGACAACCAGCCTTCTGAACCTCCTCTGTGCTGGTCAAAGAGATGAATAAGACCAGCCTGCAAAGGCTGCCCCTGAGACGGAGGCCCAGGACACCAACCGGGGGCCCAGAGGCAGGGTCAGCAGAGGCCTTGCCCCTTATCAGGCTGTCTCCCCACCTCCTCCCTACGGGAGCTGCCAGGGCCTGGGCCCAGGCAGCAGGTGACAGCGTCTGGATCCCCACAGCCGGGTCAGGCAGGTGCTAATTCCCATCCGCTTCTGCTAACGCAAAAATAAACGCCAGCTGTCAGGCAGATCTCAGCCACTATTTTGGTTGGGGCGTTGGCGCGGGCCCCAGCTCCACGAGCAGCAGGGCAGGGCGGTGGGTGGACAGCGGGCTGTGGCTACCACCTCCCACCTTGGCTGCAATTTGAGGAGGTGTTTCAGGTTTGGGGACCAAGAAAGGCCTAAGTAGACCCCAGCCCAGGAAGCATGGAACATGCTGGGTCACAGTGAGGGTGATCGTGTTCGGTATTTCAAGCAGTATAAGAGGAGAAGCTATGAGAACGCCAGATGCTGCCCCTCTGGCATGAATTTCTCGGCTCATGGTTGTTTTGTTTCTGTTTAGGGGGTGGGGGCATCCCATTGTTTCAGTCCCTGGAGCTGTACCAGCCAGTGGCTAAGAGCACAGCCCCAGCACCAGTTGACCTTGCTTGACCTTGGTCAACATGTCCCCTTAACCAGCCTCAGTTTCCTCATCTGTAAAGTGGAAATAACGGCATGACCCCCTCCCCTAGAGGATGAAGCAGGGGTGAATGGGTAAAGCACTAAGTACAGAGCCCTCCTCCATCCACACCAGGGGCTCTCCCCTCCCACTAGGGAGGCAGGGAGGCGGGGAAACTGAGGCCACAGGTAAGACAAGGGGCCCAGGCCCCATGGGGAATGAGTGCCAGGGCTTTTGACCTTTTCAAGCCTCACTGTTTCCCAGTAGACCACACTTGGAGCTGCTTATTTGAGACCCAGCAGATTAAGCCATGCACCCCTCTTACCAAGCGGGAGCTCAGCCCAGGAGCTCAGCCCACGGAGGGGAACAGGCCTTGCCAGCCCTGCCCTGTGGACTGACACAGTCTGCTGGGTGATTGAGAATAAGCAAGGAAGCACCTGTGATTACTAAGCAACCAGAGATATACAGGGCTTAAGGGAATCTGGGAGCACAAGGCTGCTGAGGAGGAAGGAGCCTGTCACCTGGGCTTTGGAGGGTGCATAGGAGTTCAGCTAGCTCAGGAAAAGCAGTACAGTGTGAGTTGAAGCCAGGCAGCCACAAGGAGACCCTGAGCAGTGGAGAAGCCCCTTAAGTGAGGTCCACTGCCATTTCTCTGGCAGCAGGGGGCAGAAAGAGAGAGTGGCTGAATTTGGGGGAGGAGAAGGAGTAGTCAAAGCAAGGGATGGGGACACTGGTTTCTTCCTCTCAAGCATGAGTAGAGGAGAGGCCTGTTCCTGACCCACTCCATCCAGGGCGGTGGGCAAAGAGAGGGTCAGAGCCTTGGGTTCTCTTCCTCACCTCCCCACTTACCCTAGGCGGGCACAGCCTGTGGGCGGGGCCTGGGTGGGGATGTGAGCAGGGGCGTGGCTTGATTGGCAGGGGCGGGGCCTGAGCTTACGCTCCCTCCGCAGCAATGCACGGATCCCGGCCTGAGGAAGTGATTGACCACAGGCTCACGGAGCGCGAGTGGGCGGAAGAGTGGAAGCACCTCAATAACGTGAGTGTCCAGGCTCAGGCCACGGGGTGCCGCAGCCACTCCCAGGCGCCCTGCCCAACCTGCAGAGGCTGCGGGGGCCGGCCGCTGTGCCCTCCCTCAGCCCTGTGCCCAAGCCTCTGCTTCTGCACTCCTGGCCAACCCTCAGAACACTCCCTCCCTGGGCCGCCATGGACTGTCTCCCTGAGGAAGGTCCCTTGGCCATGAGGGTTGGACCCCTTCAACACCATTTTCAGGTCATGCCCACCCCGTGTCCTTTTGGGGAGGGGAGCCCAAGAGAAGGGTGGTCCCCAGAGCAGCACTGACCCCTCTGCTCCACGGGGCAGACCACAACTCCAGGACTGCAAGGAGAGCTCCAGCTCTGGGTCCTGGACAGTCTCCCCACCAGTGGGAGCCCTGGGTGCCTCCCCAGTCCTTGCGCAGGTGCTCAGGGATCTTTCGCAGCAGCAGAAATGGGTTTTCCAGCCAATGCCTCAAGAGCTGTGGGTAGGCTACACAGTCGGGTGGACCGGGCTGGAGTGTGGGACAGTGTCCTAGCTGTCCTCCTCTGCGTGCGACTCACCCACCCTGGGTGCCCACAGCTCCTAAACTGCATCATGGACATGGCCGAGAAGACGCGGCGGTCGCTGACCGTGCTGCGCCGCTGCCAGGAGGCTGACCGTGAGGAGCTCAACCACTGGATCCGGCGCTGCAGCGACGCGGCAGAGGACAGCAAGAAGGGCCCTGGGCCGACCGCCCGGCCCCTCAGCAGCTCCACAGGCACAGAAGGTGCTCAGCTAGGTGCGCTGGGGGGCACGTGTGGGGCCGATGCAGGGGGACCAGGGGCCAGGCCATCACTGATCATGGCCCTGCAGGGAAATAACACCCAAACCACCCCACCTGGAAAAGAAGGGTCTTCTGCTGCACTGACACTGCCTGACCTGCGGGGATGCCCAGTTCTTGGTTCCGATGGGACAAGGGCTCGGCACTGGGAGGCCCCCGGGGGCTTGATGACTGTGGAACCTGAGAGAGGCCATCTCGTCCCAGCTCCCAGTCAAATCCAAGGCCCATTGCCCCTGACAGTCTTCCTTCATGACATTGCCCTGTTCCCCCCTCCACCAGCTGCAGAGACAGGGTTTCCCCCATGTGTACCTCAGGAACCCCCAAGGTCACTCCCACGCCCTGCCCCCAAGGCCCAACCAGGCGAGGCCCCATCTTGTGTGTGACGCTGGTGTCCCTGTGTTTCAGACGTCCACCGGGAGTTCATGCCTCGGACCCTGTCTGGCTACATGCCCGAGGAGATCTGGAGAAAGGCGGGTGAGTGGGGATGGCCTGGGGCCCCAGACTCTCCCACCCTCCCCATATGCTGGAGGGGCCCAGCAGGGCCTTCCCAGGCCTGCTGACCCACTCTCCACCCTCCAGGGCGTGGCACTCTGCACACAGTAGAGGGCAGGCTTTGGAGATTTCCCCACAACCATGCCTGGCTGCCCGCTCCGGGGTTGTGGGCAGGGGAGATCCAGCTGGACTGGCCCACTAGATGAACAGCCCGAGGTGTCCTTTTCAGAGGAGGCGGTGAACGAGGTGAAGCGGCAGGCAATGTCAGAGCTGCAGAAAGCCGTGTCTGACGCTGAGCGCAAGGCCCACGAGCTCATCAGCACAGAGCGGGCCAAGATGGAGCGGGCCCTGGCCGAGGCGCGGCGGCAGGCCTCCGAGGACGCCCTCACTGTGGTCAACCAGCAGGAGGACTCCAGCGAGGTAGGGCCGCCCCCCTCCCCTCCCCCCAGTCCAGGACGCAACCCTGGCTCTACCACCTCCCAGCCACGTGACCTTGTGCAGCCCCGCCCGGGGCCTCTTGACCCCACGTGCCCTGGTGAGCTGGATCCTGTGGGTGTCCTGATTGTACAGATGTGGAAACTGAGGCCTCCAGAGAGTGGCTGGCTCACCCCAGGTCACTCCCCAGGAAGTGGTGGGACTGTTGTTCAAACCCAGGCTGGCTGACACCAAAGCCCATGACCTCTCTGACCCCTGAAAGCAGAAGGGTGTGCAAGTCACCATGCTGGTGCCTGTGTGTCTGGGAGCTGGACCGATCTGGTGGGGCAGGTGGGAAACCTGGGTGACCACATACATTCTCTCCTTGTCTGAGAATGGCTCAGAAGGCAGAGAGGTGAAGAGGAGGGTGCAGCCCTCTCCAGGGGCCCCTGGACTGTCTTTAAGGAGGGCACTTCTCCAAAATCCCCTGGGCCTGTCTGTGCTGGGCCGGCCCTGGGAGGGAATGAGGAGATGACTCCCGGTCAGGTGATGCCCATGTGCATCTCTTTTCCACTGCACTCTCAGCTGGAGCAGACAGACCTGACGGTCTGAGGGACCAAGGGAGAGGGGACGCAGGATGATGGCCTGTGCAGCTTCAGGCCATGGACGCGCATGCGGGGGAGGCTACCTGGGCGGGTGGGCCTTCCTGCCAGGGAGGCTTGGCTTCCCCACCCCACAGCCCACGCTGCTGCCTCCGGCCTTTGGAAGGTAGAATCCCTGCCCACCTTCTGCTCACGTGGGTGGCTGGGGTCAATTGCTTATTCCACAAAAAAGGAGCAGAGGCCCAGAGGTAGGGAAAGGACTTCAGCAGCTGTGGGCACTCACCACCCCTTTACTCTGCCCAGGCTGTGACATTCTGGTATCAAAGCCTTGGCAGTGCCAGGAGGGATTCCTGAAAGAGAGGGAAGGGGCCATGGCACACCATGAACCTGGGGTGGGCTGGGGTGGTGGGAGCCTGTCCCGCCAGAGTGGCCCAGGCAAGGGGCCATATCTGCAGAGGGTCACCTGCGAGCCTGGGAGTGTTGAGTTTTCTTCTTTTCTTGCTCTGTGATGCTGTGGCTGGGTTTGAGCCGGTGTGTTTGGAGTGTGTGCCTGGTCTGCAGCTGGGTGGGTGCTCAGGGGAAACAGGGGGTGAATCTGGGCCACCCTGATCGTTCCCCCTCACCTCCAGAGCTGCTGGAATTGTGGGCGCAAAGCCAGCGAGACATGCAGCGGCTGCAACGCGGCCCGCTACTGCGGCTCCTTCTGCCAGCACAAGGACTGGGAGAAGCACCACCATGTGTGCGGACAGAGCCTGCAGGGCCCCGCGGCTGCCGTAGCCGAGCCTGTGCCCGGACAGTCCGACACTGCCACAGGCCTGGGCCCCTGCCTGCCCCCGGCCGCTGCCAGCCCCAGCGAGGCGGGCTCCACTGGGCCTTCCCGCCCTGGCTCTCCTGGCCCACCCGGCCCCCTGGACGCAGCGCCCCGCTGACCCGCCAGGACCTGATGCCCATCGAACTGCCCAGCCCCGCCCGGCCCGCAGGACGCGCACCCAGCCCTGGGAGCCGACCATGGGAGTCACCGCTGCTACTGCTTCTCTCCAAAAGAAAACAGAACCAACAAGACTGCATCCACACGACTTCCTCAGCTACCTGACGATCACGCCTCGACCTCTTCCGAATCCTCAGAAACCACCCGCTGAACTTGAGGCAGCGGGCGGACGCCGGCCAGAGGTGACCGGCTCGTCCACACCCACCTCTCCCTCCCTGTCTTGCTCTCTGTCTTGTTTTTCTCTCTTTATGACTTTCACATACTTTCTCTTCGATGAAAAAATAGAATTGTTTGGTGGCTTATATTTTCATTGAAGAATTTTGGGGGACTTTGTGGCAAGAGAGCTACTCAGAAATGGACAAAGAAAACTGAGGTTTTCTCCCCTTGCCTGATTCAAAAGGCAAAAGGAAAACTGTTCTTTCATAGCCGGAGATCTGAGCCGCCAGTTCATGGAAACCGCCCTAGGGGTGTGTGGCCAATGCGGTGAGGCTGGTGAGAAAGATGTCAGACTCAAGTCGTAATTTTTCATTTTCAGAATTTTTTCTCCTTTAATGTCAAATTCTTTGGCTTTAAGTAGAAATCCAAAAAGTTTTTTAAAAAAAAGAAAAAAAAAGGTAAAGGAAGCATGCTGCAGTCCATGGGGTCGCAAAGAGTCGGACACGACTGAGCGACGGAAATGAACTGAACTGAAAGGAAGCATACCTGTAAACTACCTTGCCAGCTAGCTAGCCAAGGACGCCGGACACACCTCTGCTCCAAAGGAAATCCAAAAAACATACACAAGAAGTCAAAATCCAAAATTTTGTTGTCACTGCCAAAGGATGTTTTTCACTGTTTTCCTCCACGCCTGGGCTTGTTCCAATGTCCGTCTTTTCTCTTGCTTTGATTCTGTTTGGGGGGCGATGGGGTATTGGGGTTTGGAGTGTTTTGTCCAACAGGAAGCAACTTCTTTCTTTTCAACTCCATGGCAGCGCCTCCCCTGGGGCCGGGTGGGGTGGGCAGTGAGGCCCTCGGCACCCACACGTGTGTGCAAGTGTGTGTGTGCATGTGCGCTGGGACACACCCAGCATGCATCTGCACACACGCAGGAAGGGTATCTTGTCCGTCCTCACACCCTCTGTGAATTTCCATCACATTTCATCCTTTCCACTTGTGAAAAAAGTGCTAATGTGTCCTTCCGAGAGAGAATATAATTCCGAGACAAAACTGTGA